>NC_092822.1:87717500-88317500 GCF_023375885.2 Dermacentor andersoni | reverse complement strand
TTAGTAACTTGCGATTCGCTGATGATATTGCCTTGCTTAGTAACTCGGGGAACCAATTACAATGCATTCGTGCTGACCTTGAGGGGCAAAGCTCGGAAGAGAACAGCAGTTTCTGATATGCAGCGAGGCAGTGGAAGTGGTAAGGAAGTACATCTACTTAGGGCAGCTAATGACCGCGGATCCAGAGCATGAGACTGAAATAATCAGAAGAATAAGAATGGGCTGGGGTGCCTTTGGCAGGCATTCTCAGATCATGAACAGCAGGTTGCCATTATTCCTCAAAAGAAAAGTGTTTAACAGCTGTGTCTTACCAGTACTCACCTACGGGGCAGAAACCTGGAGGCTTACGGAAAAAGTTCTAGTTAGATTGAGGACGACGCAACGAGCTATGAAAAGAAGAATGATGGGAGTGACGTTAAGGGACAAGAAAAGAGCAGATTGGTAGCAAATTCAAGTTAAGGACATCTTAGTTGAAATCAAGAATAAGAAATGGACATTGACAGGACATGCGATGAGGTGTGAAGATAACCGAGGGTCATTAAGGATTACGGACTGGATTCCAAGGGAAGGAGTGGCAGGGGGTGGCCGAAAGTTAGGTGGGTGGATGCGATTAAGAAGTTTGCCGTGCAACATGGCCACAATTGGCACATGAGCGCAGTAGTTGGAGAAGTATGGGAGAGGCTTTTGCACTGCAGTGGGCGTAGCCAGGCTGATGATGATTTGACGGTACAGTACGTTGCTGCTATTTGTAAAAAATAGGCGCCATGCAAATATGTCAAGCGGGAAAGTTACGCAGGACATGCAGACGCAGAGCAGCAATAATTAAAGCGCTCGGCTGGGTCCAGGAGACACTACAGAAGTGGTCGACCAACAAATCAACACTTCTGTGCCCGCCCCGTTATCCTTACGGCTATGACATTGCTAAAGGTCGTGAATTTGATCTGAATAGTGGCAGCCGCATTTCGACTAGGGCGAAATAGAAACGCACGTGCACTGAGATTTGGGACGCGTTAAAGAACGTCACGGCGTCAAAATTAATGCGAGTCCACCACAATCGTGTGCCTCATAATCCGAGTGTAGTTTTGGCAAGTACAGCCCTATAATCCAGTCAATTGTAATACTTCTGCTACAATGCGATATACCATGTGAGACAATGACAACGCTCAACCCTCTCAGAGGTTATAAAATGTGGCGCACAACAACGCCTCAAGCAAACACCTCTCCCTGTGTTTCTGCGTACTAGGCAGACAAACAGCAGTGATGCACGCAAGGTAACCTTTAACATTAACTCAACGTTCTCGTGTTAGCCTAAACATTGATGAAATTAAGATTTAGGCTTCATCGTCACTGCTAATTATCGTCAATCACAGCATCCAGCACGGAAAGCTTCGCTTACATCGATTCCCAGTGTGCGTGAAATCTGCATAATTTTTGTTATGCGCAGGTGCTGAATACTTCCAGCGAGACTCCAGAATGGGCAATAATTGTGCTTTTCACTGATGGCATGGAGAATGAGTACCCCTCCATAGACGACGTCTGGCCGCAGCTGTTGGCGTCAAAGGTCCAAGTTGTGACTATGGCGATGGGTGATAATGCCGAAGATAGGCTTGAGGAACTGGCTGCAGAAACGAAAGGGCAAAGCTACTTCTTTCCTGATCCCCTTGAAAACACAGTGGGAAGCGACATTGAAGACGCCAACAGTCAGGCGCACGAGCGCACACATCACCCGTCGGTCAGTATCCTGTTACCTACGATTACACCATGCATCATGAACGCTGTTGGATGTCCAGTTGCTTCAAAGCCTTTGTGCAATGTTTTCGCCAGAGGGAAAAATCTCTATTCAGACAAGCTCTCAGTGCCACTACGGAAGTTCGATAAATCTAGATGCCTGTTCTTTTCGTGTGCAGATAGATCTAAATGAAGCCCACAGTATCCACTTGTAGCGCAAGCGGAAGGTGAGTTGGGCATGTTGGAGGTAATGTGAGGCGTAATGATGCTAAACTTGGGCTTTTCGAAATGGTTTTAGTCGCAAAAAGGAAGACACGACAACAGAACAAAAGATACGGAGAGGCACTAGAAACTGATTTTTATTTTCGCCGGTGCTTCATTTATATACCCTCAGGCATGCCAACTTTCACGGGTGAGTCACATTAGGTCACCTTTCCGCCTCAAGCTATTTCTAAAAGCCATGTACCAACTTGTCCGGTAGCAGGAGTTACAGGTGTTCGGTGTATTGGGTGCTAATTAAACATTAATATATCCGCGTTTTCTCCCTGATTAGAGGACTTATATCAAGAGCGCTCTCTTGGCAGAATCAATTTTGTCAACGAATATACACGCAAGAAGGTCAAGAACCATTGTTCCTGTGCCCTGCCGTGTACATGTTATTTACTGTTTAGCAAATATTCGGAAACGTTTATTTTGTAGTGGGCAACATGCATGTGGCACTGTAGTTGTAGTGGGTAATATGCATGTGGCACTGTGCGGACTGCCACCGCTGCGGCGCGAGACACGAGCTCGGGCTGTCGATGCGAAGCGCTAGGACTCATGATCTAGAGCTACCTGCGATCCCTCGAACGAGCTGCAAGAAACCCCATTTCATTTGGTGGAGCTGCGGGGTAACCTTGAAAACTGGAACTCCGAAGCCGGACGCTACCGACTGCTGCGACCATGCCTGACGAAACCACCGAGGAAGATGCACCACAGCCTCCAACGGTCATCGTTTCCGGTGCATTGCGCCAGCGTGATCCTGCCATCTTTAGCGGCACCGATGATCATGACGTGGAGGATTGGTTGTCATCTTACGAAAGGGTGAGCCAGCATAACAAGTCGGACGACGTCACCAAGTTGCACAACGTGCTGTTTTACTTAACCGGCGCCGCGAACCTCTGGTTCCGAAACCACGAACACGATTTCACAACGCGGAGCAGATTCAAGACAAGTTTCACAGAAGTGTTCGGGCGCCCCGCTGTGCGCAAGCTTCGCGCAGAACAACGCTTACGGGGGCGCGCGCAACAGCGCGGTGAAAGGTTCACAAGTTACATCGAAGATGTCATTGACCTGCGTAAGCGCGTGAATCCGTCAATGGGGGAACAGGACATGAGAAAACAGATTATGAAAGGCATTGATGAGGATGTCTTTCAAATCTTATTAGCGAAGGATCCGCGTACCGTGGCGGAAGTTATCAATTTGTGCCAAAGTTTTGACGAGCTACGGAAACAACGCATCTTAGCTCGACGCCCACCGCCTACGGAAGATTCGTTAGCTGCGTTGGTTATTGGTGACAACCACACAACTTTTCTGACGCAAATAAAAGAATTTGTGCGCGAGGAGGTCGCGCGACAACTCTCGATTTTGCCGACCACGGAGCAGCCTTCTCAATATTTGGCTCCAGCGATCCGACAGGTAATTCAAGAGCAAGTGACCAAAGCTCTTCCACCTCCGTGTCAGCCGGCTCCCGTGGCCGCGCCTCTGGCGTATGCTGAAGCCGCTGCACGGGCGTCTCGTCTGCCGGGATTCTCTCCTCCGCCTTCAGTGCCTCTCGAGCCGGTGTTCTCTCCTCCGCCTTCGCCTCGCCAGTAGGTGGCTCCCTTTTTCAGCGCACAGAAGCAAGGCACAAATCCTTGGCGCGCTCCTGACAACCGCCCAATATTCTATGCCTGCGGTACACCGGGACATATAGCGCGCTTCCGCCGCCGGCGCTTGCCGGCCTTGGTGGGCACCGCGCGACCACCCAGCTCCGGCTTCCGACCATTCCGTATGCCTCAGCGAGCACCACCGGAAGTCTACGCAGCTGACATACCAGCACCGCAGTCACAGCTCTACAATACTCTTCGGTCGCCTTCCCCTCGTCGGCGCTCACTCTCACCCATGCGTCGTAGGCCCAGTGCCAGTACTACTGAGGCAGAAAACTGATTTCCGCAGGTCCTGAGCCACGAACTGCGTCATCGTCGGAACACCAAAGTCCTCGTTTTTCCCCCGCTAACGTTATTGAAGTGTCTGTTGATGGCATCAAGTGTCTTGCGCTCGTTGATACAGGTGCTGCCGTATCCGTGATTAGTGAGAAACTTTGCCGTGAATTACGGAAAGTGACTATGATGCCTTGGGTACTATTGCTTAGAACAGCCAGTGCACAACAAGTTCAGCCAGTCGCTATGTGCACTGCCAGGGTGCTGATTCGAGACATGTTGTATTCGATTGATTTCTTTGTGCCAACTTGTTCCTCCCACGATGTGATTCTCGGTTGGGATTTTCTGTCGCGCAATCGCACCGTCATTGACTGTGCACGTGCTGAGGTTCAGTTCTCCGTTCTGTGCGATTTGCCATCTCACGACTTTAAAGTTCATGATGTTACCAGGATTTGTGTAGCGTCAGATAGGGACCTTCCCCCTCACAGCGCGGTATTTGTCCCTCTTTCATGCGCATCGCTTGCCGAAGCGACGATCATGTTTTCACCCGCTGCCGTCTTCATTCGCCGCCAGCCTATATTGTTGCCTTTCGCCCTCCTCACGGTTCACCATGGGGCTTCAGAAATACTGATTTCTAACCCAAATTCGTAAACTTTGGCTTTGCACTGTGGCGAGACTATTGGTACCATCCAGACTGTGGACGCTGACGTTATTGTGCATTTCCCTGTTCCCAACGACGTGGATACTGCCAACGTAACAGCACTGGCACCCCATGTGCCATCTAACCGAGTACCACCGGATGTTTTTTATCGCTCTATTGCCGATGACCTCGAGCCGACGCAACGTGAGCGGCTGATTACTCTTTTAAATGATTTTCACGCCTGTTTTGACTGCAACCAAGCGTCATTAGGCCGCACAAGTACCGTCTCTCATCACATTGATACGGGACATCACGCACCATTACGCCAGCGTCCGCACCGCGTGTCATCCACCGAGCGTCGTGTAATCGCCGAGCAAGTTGAAGACATGCTTGGACGTGGTGTCATCAAGGCATCCTGCAGCCCTTGGTCGTCTCCTGTAATACTCATTAAGGAAAAAGATGGCTCGATTCGTTTCTGTGTGGACTTTCGTCGCCTCAACAAGATTACACGGAAAGATGTCTATCCTCTACCGAGCATAGATGACGTCCTGGATTGTCTTCATGGTGCCGAATTCTTTTTTCTTTGGACTTGCGATCGGGCTATTGGCAAGTGCAAGTGGATGAATCGGACCGCTCGAAGACAGCTTTTATTACGCCTGATGGCCTGTATGAGTTTACACTAATGCCATTCGGCCTCTGCAATGCACCCGCGACATTCGAAAGGAAGATGGACAATATTCTACGAGGCCTCAAATGGAAGACGTGCTTGTGTTATTTAGACGACGTGGTAGTTTTCTCCCCTGATTTCACCACTCACCTCTCTCGTCTACGCGAAGTCCTTACTTGCCTTACCACCGCCGGCCTTCAACTTAGCTTGAAAAAGTGCCGCTTCGGAGTCCGCCAGCTGACCATACTTGGCCATGTCGTGTCCAAAGACGGCGTCCTTCCCGACCCTGACAAACTTCGGGCTGTCGCAGAATTTCCGCGGCCGACTACAGTGAAAGAGCTCCGAAGTTTTGTCGTTCTTTGCTCTTATTTTCGACGCTTTGTGCGCAATTTTGCCTGCATCATCGCTCCCCTGACGAAGCTCCTGGCTGGCCCTGGTGACCTTCGCGACTGGACTCCGGCATGTGACCAAGCCTTCACCACTTTGCGTCGTCGGCTTACCTCACCGCCTGTTCTACGCCACTACGACCCGAGTGCACCGACTGAAGTTCATACCGACGCCAGCGGCGTTGGTCTTGGAGCCGTCCTTGCACAACGGAAGCTTGGCTTTCCCGATATGTGGTTGCATATGCGAGTCGTGCTCTCACGAAGGCAGAATCCAACAATTATTCTGTCGCGGAAAAAGAATCTTTGGCTATAGTTTGGGCCTTAAACAAATTTCGCCCTTACCTGTATGACCGTCCGCTCGAAGTTGTGACAGACGACCACGCGCTCTGCTGGCTTGCGTCACTGAAAGACCCGTCGGGGCGTCTTGGACGTTGGGCTCTTCGGCTCCAAGAATTTAAAATTCGCGTCATTTCTCGATCCGGGCGCCAACATTCTGATGCAGATGCGCTCTTCCGTTCGCTCATGCGATCCGACGAAACGCCATCTTCATCTATAGAGTGCCCGGTTGCTACGCTTGCTGTTACTGACATTCCGTCTGAACAGAGAAAAGATCCATGGATTGTGTCTCTCATTGACATTCTTAGCAGTTCTTCAACGTCTACATGCCCTCGAGCCCTTCGTCGCCAAGCCGCCCACTTCGTGCTACGGGACGCCATCTCGCACCGCCGAAACTATCAGCCAGACGGTCGCAAATGGCTGCTAATCATCCCTCGCCATTTGCGTTCCGACGTATGCGCGTAGTTCCATGCAGACCCAAAACAAGCTCATGCTGGCGTCCTGAAAACCTACGAGCGGCTCCGCCAGCGGTACTACTGGCGCGGCATGTATTCTTATGTCCGCAAATACATTCGGTCATGTACAGCCTGTCAGCGACGCAAGACATCTTCTCATACGACAGGCCCTCTCCAACCTTAACCGTGTCCTGCGCGTCCTTTTGATCGGGTTGGCATCGACCTTTATGGGCCTCTTCCATGCAGTGCTATCTGAAATCGTTGGATAATTGTCGCAGTAGACCACCTGGCAAGATATGCTGATACTGCTGCACTTGCTTCGGCTGCTGCTCGGGACGTCGCCGCATTGATCATACGGCATTTCGTCTTACGGCACGGCGCACCGCGAGAACTGCTCAGTGACCGAGGCCGTGTCTTCTTGTCCGAAGTTATTATTGAGCTACTCGCCGCGTACCGCATTATTCACCGCACCACCACGGCATATCACGCACAAACTAACGGTCTAACGGAACGATTCAACCGCACGCTTTGGGACATGCTCACCATATATGTTGCGTCTGATCATTCCAATTCGGACGATGTCCTCCCTTTTGTGACGTACGCATACAATACCGCCGTTCAGGCTACCACAGGCTTCTCACCATTTTTCCTTCTTTATGGGCTTGAACCATCCACTACCCTCGACACCGTACTACCATATCACCCGGATGCCTCTGAATTCACCTCTCTTTCCGATGTTGCTCGCCATGCTGAATAGTGCCGCCAACTGGCTCGCTGGTTCACGTCGGATACCCAAGGAATCCATAAAGATCGCCACGACAACGATCAGCCCACACAGTCCTTCGCCGTGGACTCTCACGTCTGGCTTCGGCTGCCCTTCCGGGTCGTCGCGTGTACTTCGCCTGTGAATTATGTGGTCGAACCGGTGACGCCATCTTCGGACAAACGCCGCCATGGCCGCGAGACCGTTCACGTCAGCCGCCTGAAGCCGCACCACGACCCCCTTATCGTATCATCACGTTAGGTCGCCAGGATGGCTCCTCTTCGCCGCGGGGGAAGTTGTAGTGGGTAATATGCATGTGGCACTGTAGTTGTAGTGGGTAATATGCATGTGGCATTGTGCGGACTGTCACCGTTGCGGCGCGAGACACGAGCTCGGGCTGTTGATGCGAAGCGCTAGGACTCGTGACCTAGAGCTACCTGCGATCCCTCGAACAAGCTGCAATAAAGCCCATTTCAATTTACATTTCTGCCCGTGCAGGACAGTAGGAAGCGCCTCTTAATCACAATATGGCAAGATGACTATATCGTGTGGTCCCGCGGTGCTTCATGCATGCGTTGTGCAGTTTTGTATCACGTACTATCAACGAGTAAAATGTGCAGTTCAATTAGAACCTTTCCAAAAAAGCACTCATACAAGTGATACAAAGCTTTAGAGTTTGTGTGCTTTTACAAGCCTACAATTTCCGCCACTGTCCCATGACAACTATAGCTGCCACGTAATTAATTTTGGTGAACACCGTTGAGGGTTTGGGTGTATATAAAATATATACATGCTGGAACACAGAAGATGCGTTCTGATCTGTTGCGGTGCGCGAAAGGAGAGCCCGTTTTTAACTGGACATGGCTGCGCTAGCTTTATGCTACGCCAAATGAACACTTGGCGAAGATTTAGCGATCCTATGCATCACCGTGGCATGTAGCGTATTAAGTCGGCCTACCTTTTTAACAGCTACGATAACCAAAAATACCAATAATTGATATAAAGTTTGTAAACAGGGATTAGGTGCCTCAGAAAGGCTGGGCTGAAGCACCTTCGGCACCTCTGAGGCACCTTATCCCTGTTTACAAACTTTAAACCACAATGTGCTATTCCATCTGTCAGCCCCTTTCTTAATAGTTGATATAGAACTTCTGGCGCGCCCCCAGCGGGACCGTCCTGTGGTCAGCGGAACAGGTGCACCGCCTGCTAATATAGCCGTCAGAATGCATATACACGTGCTCTAACAGGATGTCGACACGGCCCTCAAACCAGGCTCTTCGTCGCCTGCTCGAAGCGGTCCCTCGTCGGTCCGCGTCGTCGTTTGGTTTTGACCTTACGTCGTCGGCAGTGGCCTAGTCAAGGGAATTAGTTTTTATCATTCGGCAGGCAGGAACTGCTAGTCCCGCGAATTCTCAGCGCAGGCTACTCAAGGAATAAGGTAATGTGCTCCTATCGGAAGCAATCCAAGCCCTTCTCGCGGCATGCAACGCAGTTCACCGCATGCTTAGCCACCCTGAAAGGAATGGTTTCACACACTTAAGCTCTTAGTCGCACATAACGTGTCATGTTGACTATTCATGTCGCCTTTGCCCTCGCTCACTGCGGCATCTTTTGGGGTATTTGTTACGATTGCCTATAACACGTCTACACAAACTGCCACTCAGTTTCCGCCATTCTTCATTTTGTACGCACAAGGGCAGTAGAGCACACCAGACCCCTTGCCCCCCACCTACCACACCTTTCCTAATGCCTACAACGGTGTCTGATGCGACGAGATACGTGGAAGGTTATCGACAGCTGTCTCGCTCCCTTATAGTCGCAGCTCATTGTCGCCAGAAGCGGTGACTTGACAATAACCTGTAGACGAAACTTTTTCCAGCTCACTTCCTTGTGTGGTTGAGTACACCGCGTCACAGACTTGGCCATACTTCCCAATGTCTTCTGCGCTAAGAATGCCTATACCGCATGGTAGACCACACCTCCCCTACCTACATAGCTGGCGAAACAGTCGCACCACCTAAGCATCGCGGTCGCGACACTCTCCATTTCACCCGAGTTAGGCCGTACTGTGACAGTCATTCTACCTACCCCATGAGTCACCAGGACGGCTCAGCGTATCTCCCGAGGCACATGCAACGAAGAAGATGTGCGTCTGGCCTGTTGCTGGGCGCTTGATGAGAGTTGGTGTTTAGCTCCGTGAGTTCAGTGCTATGTGACATCAATAAATTGCTTGACAAGTAGGAGTTATATTCGAGCGGGTGAATTGAGATAAATCATTTAGCAATGGCCGCGAAAGCGTTATATACGGACATTAGTTAAGCCGATACGTTGCCGCGGTCCTGAAGCAACTACACATGATTTAAAACATGAATTTGGAGAAAAGGCGAAGCACCTTGCGAGTTATTTGTCGCAAAAATTTTGAGTTTCCGACTATATGACTGCCACAAATATCGACTTCACACTTGTTCTCTCTAAGCTATAAATACGCCGCCTAGAAGGTTTTACCGCAGCCCTGGGAGTAGTGGTAGTTGCCCAACGTCGTATCTGACGTAATGTTACGCACGTTATCTATTAGTTTCGCGCAATGGCCACTGCGTATACAGGAGTAATTACGACGTTAGTTCCTAGATGATGTAGTTGCCAGCCTAAAAAATGCAGAGGAAAACATGGAGGACCGGTCAGCTGTTTGGCGGAACAGTGTGATGGGTGCGGCCCTCGTGTACATATAATCTAGCTTCCCGCCAACAGCCCATAAATCCAGAAGCGATTTTTCTTCGCTCTCCGCGTCACTGTTTGACATATTTCAGAAAGTCTTCCACGAGACATGAAAACATTCAGGCGCACACAGCCTGAAAAAGATAAACAATAACTGGTGACAGGCAAACGCGTGCCAAAGGGTAAGCTCATTATGGTAAAGGAAAAAAAAAAAAAACGTGCGTTGTATAAGGATGACAAGTAGACTATTTTTATCTTTCTGTGCATGCATATGGTATTTTTCGTGAGGTACACTGTGTTAAATAATGTAATCTTCTTGGTGACTGTCGCAACCCTTGCCGCGGCGGCAGAATGTTTCCTCATGAACAGTGATTTGTTAACAATTTTAGAAATTGTAAACTGCACAAAGCCCTAGTAGATAGTTAGGAACTGAAATACTGGCGCGAGATAGTCAGGCGCATGTGGCCGCCAGCCCTTGAATGAGAATGACAAAGTGCGTAGTGGTACACGCGGTTTCAGAGTGTCGACCAGTACTAAAAGCACACCTTTTTGCGAAGGCCTCGATTGTTCACTTCGTGACTTTTCTCTGATCGAGGTGCTGGGCACGTAGATCGTCGGAGCGTACCCTCTGCACAAGTCTGACGAGTAGTTGGCAGACACTGAGCCTTTACACGCACGTACCAGCCGTCACCTTCATGGACTCCAGCCACGGCACGGTCTGCTAGCTGAGCGTGCGACGACAATGCATCCGCCACCTTCCATGGTTACCACTGAAGAACAGCGCATCGTCAATCCCGGACGCCGGATTCATTTCATGGCGGTGCTCTGAAGACGCGAACGATTGACTTCACCACTTCGGGCGTCTCGCCGACTAAAGACTCGAACCAAGGGCGCAAGCTTCGCAATGTGGACTTTGCTCTCGAGGATTCAACGACGACGTGGTTCGAGAACCATTAGGCGACGTTGATATCGTGAGATGAATCTCGTCGGTAGTTTCTCAATGCCAATTCCAGTGCTCATTAAAAACAGTAATCCGAATCGGCGCTTCAGGCGAGGGTTCAAAGCCCGAATGAGAGCTTTGTCACTTATGTGTAAGACATGGCTCAGCCCTTCAGACTGACTTGTGGACGCATCTGCAACTGAAGAGAAGAAAATGTGTCACCTAATGCGAGGTATCAAGCAAGCCGTTTTTCCTGGCCCCATTTGTAACCCGCCGACAACATTCACGGACTTTCTCACCGAAGCCACAACCATGGAAAAATTGCTTCAACAACAGGCTAGATATTACATCGACGTCATGGTTCCAAGTAACCTCGCTCCCGTTGCTCTCGGCAACGTGATCAGTAAATTACTTTAGGATATCAAGGCTGTTAACAAAAAAAAGAAATCCGTAAATTGCGGGCAGCCAACCCACCCGTATTGCAACTTTCCATGGCTGCAATGGTTCGCGCTGAAATCAGGCAGGCCGTCCTAGTTCCTGAACGGTACGAGACGGCACAGCAGCGTCCTGCATTGTACAATACATCTGCCTTCGCACACCCCTCTGAACAAATGGAAGTAGGCTTCATGCCTCACAGCCCGCCGTCCTCTGCTGAAACACGACTGAGGAACTGTGACGTCCGGCGAACACCGGACAACAGGCATTTTTGTTATCGCTGTGGCGATGCCGGAATTATTTACAGAGCGTGTTCCTAGCGCCAAGTAGGTATCCTTGAGTTCTCTCCAAAAGCACCTCTTTCGCGACTCGTAGAGATCGACAACTTCTCCGCGAACAATCGTAATTCGTTCGAGTATCGGCGGCATGAACACCGTTCGTCGTCACCTGGTCGATACCTGTGCTAAAGCGCAGCCTTCTCTAGTGGCGCTCCAAGGCACCGCTCGCTCAGCGCTGCGGACAGGGAAAACAGAGGCCAGCGAACTCAGCAGGTGAGGTCACTGATATGAAGTGCACTGAAGAACCTTCATTAGGATAACGACGACAGCAAAGCAATCTGGAGACACAGTCATGTACCGCATAAGAAGTGGTAATGTTCGACATTCCAGTAACCGTAGACGAACAAATATCGCCATTAACCGACACTAGAGCACCTTGGCTAGGAGCACCGACGTTGCTTGTAAGCTAAAGAAAAAAATCTACCAAGTGGATTGGGGTCACAGATTCATACCGATGGAGACCACCTTTTAAATCCCTTGGGCAGATGTGCTGAACGAATGAATATTCGCGGCTTTACGTACGTCGAAGATGTTTTTATCCTGCCTAGTTGTTTTAGACTTGATTCCTGGTATGGTCTTGTTGCAGGCGAATGGAGCCACCATTAATTTCTGCGAGTTGCTGGTAGCGTTTTCCACGGTGCACACCATGTAAAGGAGTATTTAAGACAGGCATGACAATGCCTTGCGCATCGTCGACAAAAACACGTTACCGCCAAGAAGTAGCGCGTTAGTCCTGGTAACCAGCGGTGTATTCAACGAATATGGGGACATTGCCGAGGCAAATACATGGCTGCTGATCCATCTTGAAATCTCGAGGCATTCTTCAGCTGCCGAGGAAGCGATCGATAGCTCTGTTGGCGAATTTCAACAACGACTTTCAGCGCGTCCTTCAATCACAGCTAGAGTGTTCCTCAATGAATTCGCGGACCTCTTCGACGTCGCTATATTAGAAGTGATATCACTGGGCATAACAACTGCAACCAGCCTGAGCAGCCGCCCTCTCATTAATGCATGCTTGTCGGTGCTACCGTAGCAGCGGCTGTTAGGACACGTGAGCGAAATCTTTGATTGCTTCTTCACAGAATCCGGTGCAGCTGGAATCCATTTCGAAACTCCGTATTTTAACGAAGGAGGCAGCACGCCGATTTCGTCAGTATCCATACCACGTGTCGCCAATGGAACGAAAGGCGATTAAACGCGAAACTAAATAAATGGTGAATAAAGACGTGATTCACCCTTCGGCTATTCCGTGGGCGTCTTCCGTCATTCTGATAACAAAGGACATCTGCAGCGACTGCAGACGGCTTAACAAAGTCACCAAATGCAATGTTGCCCTCCTGTCACAGATTGACTAGGGAATGGAGTATCTAGTTCACGGCCAATTCTTAACCTCGTTAGACCTTAAGTCAGGGTCCTGAGACCTCAAAGTCTACGGGCGTGAGCGCGAGAACACTGCATTCGTGACTCCTGACGGGCTATGCGAATTTAAAGTCTTCCCATTCGGCCTCTGTGCAGCGACCACGACTCGGGAACTCAAGTGGCAGACGTGTCTGGTTTACCTGAACGATGTCACTGTGTTTTTAAGCACGTTTGAGCAATAGATGGTGTGGCTGAAGAGTGTTTCCAATGCTATCAGGAAGAAAAATCGCACGATCAAGCTAGAAAAATGTCGATTTGATTTTCAGGGACTCAAGTTTATCGGTCACAGGATCACGCCCCGGGGCATTCGGTGAGACCATAAGGAGCTGGCTGCCATCGGTCAGTTCCAGCTACCTCAAGACAAGAAGCCTGTTCAGCGGTTTTTCTGCCTTGTCTTCTGCTGCCGTCATGTTCTTTTTTTAGAATTCTCAAAATATTTGAACTTCTACCTGGAATAACACGCCATGATGTTTCTTCGTGTGGAAAAAAAGAGCAAGAACAGGCGTTTACAGAGTTGCGCAAAGGACTTGAAGCAACTCCGGTGCTCGCGAAGTTTGGCAATGCTCCTCAAATTGAAATTCACAAAGACGGCAGCGTTATCAGGTTCGAAGCCATTCTTGTTCAATAGCGAGATGCTACGGAACGCGAAACTGTGTTCCGCGAGCTGTTGTCGCACAAAGGCACAGACTAAGTACTCGACCACAAGAAGCAGTGCTTAATAATCGTTTGGGTGATCAGCAAGCTGCAATTCTCCTGTATGGCCAGCCACTTCAAGTGGCTAGCGCACAATTTGCTTTGTTCGCTTGCTAATCTCAGGAATCCATCAGACCGCCCCGCTCGTTAGAGCCTCCGCCTTTAGGAGTACGAAATTAACGTCGTCGATCGATCTGGACAAAAACACAGCGATGCTCACTGCCTGGCAAGTGCTTTGACTCTGTTGACATCCTTAGACTTTTAACAAAATTTGCTTTTTCTTGATGCGGTTGATTCGTTCCGGATGGCTGACCTATAACGTGTGGACACAAAACTTATTCCTATTATTTGGTATCTTCTAGCGGCCGACGAAGTTATTCCACGCTGGCTGCCATGAGGGCTGACATCGTATTGCCTGCGGAGCAACCTACTCTTCAAGTGAAACTGAAACGAGTGAAGAAATGTTCCTGCTGCCCTCCTTACGGCAATGCGTGAGGATGTTTTGCAGGCATGTCACAACCACCCCTGTGCCCGACAATTACTCTTCTTCACAACAATAGCACACACACGAGAGAAATATTACTCCGAGTACCAACTTACTTCTGTTGTGCACTACGTGAAAGCTTGTCATGACTGTCAGCGGCGTAAAGTACCAAACATCAAATCTGATGGTCTGCTCCAACCTCTCGTCCCACAGACGCATGCGATGCTCTGAAATGGCGCCGCGGTGTCTGAACTGGTAGAGCATCGCACACGTAATGCAATGGTTGTGGGATCGTTTCCTACCTGCGGGAAGTTGTTTTTTCGTTCACTTCAGGTAGTCCACTTCTCATGCCTTCAGGTAGCATGTGTTGGTTTATTGACCGGTTGCCTTCACCCAAAAGATCACGTTCTCGTCACGCCTGCGTCAGAAAGGATGTTCTCCATCCACCGCCAAGGTTTGTGAGTGGTGGCGGTGGCAGACACTCCCAGGGTTCTACTAGGAAACATAAATACCCGAGAAAGTGGATGCGGAAATGGCGCCGCGGTATCTGAATTGGTAGAGCACCGCACACGTAATGCGAAGGTTGCAGGATCGTTCCCCACCTGCGGCAAGTAGTTTTTTCATCGGCTTTCATTTCCATAAATTTATCATTTTTTATTTGATTTATTAGGCACAAGTAATTTTTCCTATGCTGTCTTTGGTGACAGTGGTTCTTGGCCTCTTGTGATATGACTTTATCGTTCATGTCTCTTTAAAGTACTCAGGCTCTCGAAGGCATTTATTTGCTGCAGTGAGAGTTTTATGTAGCGTTTGTTGTTCGACTGCCTAATTTCATCAAGGATGGAGCCATTAACCAACACATGCGTAACGGCATAAAAGAGGTGACTATGCATGTACGCCGGTCTTTCATGTGTGCATCCACTCCAGCGGCATGAACGCCACCGCAGATCGGTTGCAGAAGAATATGGACGCCTCCACGAGGTACATTATTTTGCCGCCGCCGACGAACGCGTCCGGCAGTTTGGTTGCGCCATAACACCTCGCGCTTCCATCGCAATCTTTCCATAGTGTTTGACTACTATACGCCGCTGACTACCAAGAAAATTCGAGATAGAGCCAAATAAATATAATCGCTTAAAAATGTGCAGTTTCTTTCCTAAAGCGACGCATTGAAATACATAACGTTGTGCTCGAGCCACTTGGACGGCGTTTCCACGGTACGCGGGGTCGACACGTTGGTGCATGTCCCTTGGAACCAGAGAAACTGCTCCGTTGCAGCAAGAATATGCATCAACCTAACATGCCTATATGCAGCGTATATCGGCATTTGAGGGGAAAGGCTAAAGACCAACTACCCGGCGAAGCCCACAATCCTATGCACATGGACATCCCTCTCTCCCCCCGGCCCCTCCCTTTTCTTGAAAAGGCAAACAAAATTAGTTCCTTCATTCATAGACGTTTGAAATAGCACAACAGCAACACGAAAATCAGCGCTATTTTTAAGCCTGGTACATGTAAATTAGGCTGTTTGCTGCGCTGTCCTAGGGAGGACCGCCGCCAGTCGCCCTCAGGCGTCACATGGAAGCTGCAAGAGGTGAGACCGTGTCGTGTTAATTTTGCATGCACACAGCTGTTCAGCAGGAAGGCTAATGTGGGCACTGCCCACAATATGCACCAGCACAGGGAAGCTTAGCCCTGCGCTAACTCCACTGCATTGCCACTGGACTGCAGTGGGACAGTATGTGCATTTCGGCTTTGTCCTTTTTGCAGCCAAATGCACGTCGCGCTTGTCGTAACTTTCAAAGGCGCTACGCGCAAAAGACGAGTGCGCCGCCATTGATAACGCGACAGCACGATGGTGGGATGACAGCGTCAACTGAGTGAACGAGTTTTTAGTGTCACGATAATTTTTATATCTAATATGTATGCCCATTGCGAAGTGAATATTACTCAAGTATTTGTTTTAATCTCTTCGTGCAAGTTACTCATCGTTTTCACAAGACTATAAACCGGGAAACGGATTTTTGACATTTGCAAAAACGTTCCAGCGACGTTGCTCTTTATCAACGCTGAGGCCCTACAACGTAAAACTATTCCAATATGTTTCTATTCCAATCTCCTGACGTCAAAATTGCCTAACCACTGACGCAAGCGCCTGGCGGTTACCCACAGGGTTGTCTGAACAGACCAATCAAACGCTGTCCTTGTTCATTGGAGGTCACTTTTGTTTGCTTGAAAAACGAATAACATTGCATACACTGAGCGCCTTGTCGTATCTAATTGGCTGACAAGAGGCGAGGAGAACGCTCAAGTGGAGAGGGATTCACTGGGGCAGAGCCAGTGCACTGAAAATCGATAACCGGATCAAGAGGGTGGTGCCGGCGCCTGCGATTGGTCGGCTTTCCCTTACTTAGCTTGTGGCGGCTGGTCGAAAATCACGGCGGCATGCGACGGAAGCTTAAGAATGACGCTAAAACTGACCCTCAGCAAAGAAGAGTTGGCAGAACGAAGTAGTTAACGTGCCGAAAGTTCTGGAAAACTTTACATGGCCACGCAAGAAGGTTTATTACGCGCAAATACACCCACGCTCTCCGGCTGGTGCGGCTAGCCAGCGTCTCAGCGATCGGTCGCAGCCATCTTTTATTCCCTTCGGAACGGGGCAGCCTGCGGCTATTCCGAAGAAAATTTAGTTTTGTGCGGCATATTAATACATCTTTATTGCGTACACATCACTTTGACTCGGTGAGTTTGTGCGGTTTGGTGACGTCGCATGACAGGCAGGTGAAGTGGGTGCAGCCCGAAAACTTTTTACCAATAGCCGAGGGGTAATGGCGAAAATGGTCGAATCAGAAATAACTGTTTTCCTTTTTTTCTGTCACATCATGCATGATCAGTGCGTACACATCATATCAGATGGGGAGGTATCGCGGTTTTCGTGACGTCGCGTGACAGACAGGGGAAGTGGGCGTGGTCGAAAAAAGTTTTTGACCAATCGTGGAGGGCTGGTAACAGAATTGGAATAGAAAAGTTGGAATAGTTTTACGTTATAGCGCCCCTGGTTACGTTCAAGCGCTTGGAAGCCGCGAACATTCACAAAGAACACTGCGTCGTGGTAGCGCAAACGTAAAGGGCGCGGACGCGGCGATTGTCTTTACCTGCACGCGCATTCCTCCTCCATCAATCGCTTCTTTCGCGGCTTCAAAAGTGATCTCGCAGATTTCACAGAGGGTTCATCTGCGCTTACCTGTAAAAATAAGTTTCGGTGCAGAAAGTCTGCAAGGTTTGCAAAAACTATATATTCGAGTAATGTTCAGCTGGGTTCAGCACGGGGACGGCAATTCGTAGGTGAATGTTTGTTGCCGTTGGTGCTGCAGAATGCTTCTTATTTGATGTGCAAACGTAGGAGCCAATTCGTGAACTGATGGTTCACCAGCAACGTCTGCTCATGTGATAGACAGCGCAGGTTCAGTAATCAAAGACCTTCTGGTGTATCTATCACTTTCAGGTGCTTATTACTCCCAATGGAACTGTGAAATGTAACACCAGTGAATCGGTGGTCGACGGCGAGGGTACCACGGCCCCCTCCCACCGTGAATTTACGCCACAAATAGCAGCAGTCAAAGCGGGTGCGGAAATATTCCAGTCTGCTAATGACGAGTGCTTTCAAGGCGAAGGATACAATCCCGCATTGGACCTGAAGACCGTCTTTGTCGATACCTTCGGCCGCGAGACGAAGCACTCCCACAATCCCATGGTTGTAAGTACAGGTTTTCTAACACACAACTAAGACTATCCGTAGAGGCAGTTCAGATATGTACACGTATTTTCCAGCCTATTTAGTTTAACGACCACGAAGTGCGTTAGCGCGCTTTGGAGAATTAGGAGAAGGATTTAGTTGAGAGCCATCGTTGAATGACGTATTCAATTGCACGTAATATGTACAAATCCCCTTTTGCAACAATCGCTCGAGCGATTTGAACAATATTTATGGCGTTTGAGAGAGAAAGCGAAATTGTAGTGACTAAACAATCTATATATGGCTTCATATGTTCTTAATGTTGCCAATAACTGGTGTCTTTCAAAACAATCGAAGCGTGTTGAAATGTACTTTTCTGTCAGTCTAGACAGAAAACAGCTCGCTGTTCTGTAAACAGCGCCTGTTCATCGCACGTGAACACATTTTATATTAGCTTACAGTTCACGCGAAACAGGTACTAGCCTTATGAACATTTTGCGAAAGTCCAACCTACATATTAGCGTTATAAGTTCGGTGGGTAACATTATAAACTTTTGTGCTTTAGATTTGTGATCCGGACGGTCGACAAGTGGCGGGGCAGTTATGTTATTTCGCTGGCTTTATTTCAGGTTTGGAAATAACTTTAATGTAGCATGTATTAATAAACAGAACGCTGGATCGGAAAATTTTCAAGTTGCTCAACAACTTTCTCATAAACACGTTTCCTCTTTATAGTAGTTTCGAACCGCGCTTAGGCAAGGTTGCAGCAATTCCTTTTTAATATTTATAGCACTTACCCGAGCCCAGTAAGGGAAATAGCTGAAAAACAAAATGAAAAAAGAAGCATACAAACATCGCAAAATTAACTGCACTTCGAATTGACTCCTTCACTCTAACATGGCTTCGTAATTTTCTTTCGAATCATCGACAGTTCACAGTAGTTAATAATATTCCTTTATCTCTTGCTTACGTTACTTCTGGTGTTCCTCAGGGCAGCGTTTTGGGCGCTTTACTCTTCCTAATTTACCTAAATGATTTCCCACTTAATGTTTCTTCTCGCTTACGTATTTTCGCTGACGACTGCATTATTTACAGATCAATTAACAGTACTGACGACCACTTGGCCCTTCAAAATGACCTTAGCCTAATTCATAATTGGTCTAACACCTGGTTAATAGCTTCAATTGTATCAAAATGTCAGGTAATTTCTTTTAGTCGTAAGCGTGACAATTCACATTTTTTATACAGCATCAATAACAAAGAATCGTTACATACAATATCGTATAAATATCTAGGTGTTCACCTAACCGAAAACCTTTCCTGGACAGACCATATTGCAGCCGTTCGCGCAAAAGCTTCAAGGAGATTAGGTTACCTACGTCGTAATCTGGGTAATTCACCTTCCAACATCCGCAAATTGGCCTATCAGACATATGTTCGTCCACAGCTCGAGTATTCATCATCCATTCGGTCCCCACATCCTACGTACTTAATCGACATGATTGAATCAGTCCAGAACCGAGCTGCCCGTTTCATTTCACGTAATTATAGCCATCACTCCAGCGTAACGCAAATGAAACTCGATCATTCCATACAGCCTTTAGTTCTTCGCCGTAATATCGCTCTGTTATCCTTGTTTCACAAATATGTTTACAATGCCACACAATCCAAACTACATATCCAGATCGCCTCGAACACGTCTCGTCGATTAAATAACCACTTACGTTTTGCGCGCATGTACGGTACGACAAATGCTTTTAACTTTTCCGCACTCCCTACAGCCATTCGCTTCCGCACTCCCTACAGCCATTCGCTTGTTGAACAATCTGCCTGATCACATTGCTTTCGAGTCCGATCAACAAAAATTTCGTCATCTCCTACACGAGCATCTTTCATAATAGCACTTACAAATCATTTTATCCTGTTTCTTACACTTGGCAATATGCTTCGAACTTCTTGTGATATATTTTTTTTTTTGATGCATTGCTATCTCGCTCTTCTGAATTGCTATATTATGCTGCGTCACGTGTTCACTTGTATGCCCTGTATATATTATTGATTTTTTGCGTATTTTTTCCCTAAATATCACTTCAAGAATTGTACTCCCTGATATGTTCATTTTTCGTGTATTTTGCTTTCTAGTATTAGCGCCTTACGTTAAGTTTTACTCATGTTATTTCCTTAAGTGTACCTTTGTGGTCTTTCATTACTTCCGTTGTTCCTGTTTCATGTTTTAATCTTGGTACTAATGTTGATGAGCCCTGCATTGAGGTGTATCTTTTGTATTCCAATTTAGAAGGCTGCTTAGTCTTTTTTTTTTGCCTTGATTTTGTAACCCCCTTTACACAATGCCCCATATGGCCTGTAAGGTATGTTAAATTAATAAATAAATAAATACGTAACAGATAAATCAAGCGACGTTCAACCAGTGCAACAAACTTAATCATGGACACGTGGTCACTATCGCTAAGTGTAGACATAAACAAAATTAGACAGACAGCTAGCACCTCCGGCTAACTCTTTCGCTACTGCGCCCACAGAAAGCGATCTACTTGATCGACAGTTCTTCCAAAGCGTTGTTAAACATTTCAATTGGAATTATTCTATACCAACAGCGCTCTGCACCGTCTGAAATGAGGACTGAACTATTTCTCAGATCTGGCAATTTGTCGGCCTATTGGTGAAAACATAAAACTTCCGTTGAAGGTTTCGTCGAACATAGCATGTAGTGCTCACGTAGTCAATGAAACGACGCAAAATTTGCGGTTTGGTCAATTTCGCAGCGTCATTTTTATACGAGAGCAGCAGCGAATATACACAAGCGTTTCTCGGGTTGTCAATTTTCCGATCAAACATATAGCCTGTTTTAACAATGCTTCAAACAAAGGTATACGCTCACGAGTGCGTGTCATCTTGAAGATTGTGTTCGACTAATATAAAGTGTGTAGCGAAGAGAGACGCTAGTGGGTTCAGCGCTACTGCCTCTAAGCGGTAGTGGGTCGAGCGCTCCTGCTCAGCAACGGCTCTCGTGTTTGGAAGCTATGACTGCCCTGCCCGTCGACGTTGCGCTGCTCCGAGCTCTGCATAATAAACACCGTTAGAATTGGTGAAGTGTGCGGGGTACCCTCAGACGATCATCCTGGAACTCCGGTCTCGTACCCTACCATCTACCATGCCCCAAGACGCCTCCCAGCAAACACATCCTCCTGCACCCACTGCATGTCCCGGGGTGCCTCGTCATCGGCACCCTCCTATCTACACTGGAGCGGACGACACTGACGTGGACGAATGGTTCACGGCGTACGACAGGGTAGGCGACCATAACAAGTGGGGCTAAGCAGCCAAACTGAGCCATGTTCTGTTCTACCTCGCTGGAGTTGCCAGTCTGTGGTGTAACAACCATCAAGCAGAGTTCCAGACATGGTCAGAATTTAAGACTTCCCTCGCCGATGTATTTGGTCGCCCTGCTGTTCGCAAGCTGCGTCCCGAGCAACGTTTGCGAGAACGAGCTCAACAACCAGGCGAAACGTTCACCACCTATATCGAAGATGTCCTGGACCTATGCAGGAAAGTCGATTCGACCATGGCGGAGTCTGATCGAATCCGAAACATCCTGAAGGGCATAGAAGACGACGCCTTTAACATGTTGCTTGCCAAAAGTCCACGCTCTGTGGCTGAAATTGTCACACTGTGTCAGAGCTATGAAGAACTCCGCAGGCAGCGGTCACTGACCCGTCGATCTCTACCGCGTGACGAACACCTCGC
The DNA here is from genome assembly GCF_023375885.2 of Dermacentor andersoni. Taxonomy (NCBI): domain Eukaryota; kingdom Metazoa; phylum Arthropoda; class Arachnida; order Ixodida; family Ixodidae; genus Dermacentor; species Dermacentor andersoni. Next base: position 88,295,820 of record NC_092822.1, on the reverse strand, counting down.
TGGTTTGGTTGCCATGTCCAACCAGGCAGCGTTGCTCGCAGAAATGAAGGTATCGTCCGCGAGGAAGTTGCCCGGCAACTCTCGTTGATGGATTTTGCACAGCCGCAGTCGGTACACGCGCCTACGCCAAGTTTTGCGCCTCCGCTTCGCCATGTCATAGCGCAAGAACTGCACGAGGTTTTGCCTGTGCACCACCAGCGTGTTCCTGCGGTTGCGCCTCACAGCTACGCCGAAGTCATGGCCATGCCCCAACAGATCCCGACAGCTGTGCCACTCAGCTACGCGGAAGTCGTTCCCCAGCCTCAACTCCCTCAACGGGGACCTCTCACGTACGCCGAAGTCCTCGCTATGCACCGACAACAGCCTGCTATGCAATCAATTCACCAGCCGCCACGTCCAACACGTCCTTCCACATGGATGGGACCTGCCGCAACGACTCGGTGGCCTACAGCGGACAATCGACCGATATGTTTTGCGTGCGGCTACGCAGGCCACGTCGCACGCTACTGTAGTCGCGTGCAGTCGCCTAGCGCTACACCATATGGGCCAAGTTCTATGGCAGGTTCTCCGCGCCCTTATTACGACGACGAACCTCGGGCTGCGTCACCACCATTCCGCCAGTCCGCCAACATCCGCCGCTCAACTTCTCCACGCCGACGCTCCCCATCACCGATGCGGCCTCGGCCCGAAGCTCGGGATGAGGAAAGCTAATCGTCGCACTCAATGAGGCAAGGACTGCGACCCCATCGAAACGCGCAGGTCCTCAACGTAGCGCGACCAATGCGATAGACGTGTTAGTTGTTAGAAGCCCATTGCTGGACTCGCCCTCCGAACAGCAGGCGCACAGCGTATTCACCCGATTGCGGCGTGCACCGCTCGTGTTCTCATCGAGGACGTTGTATACGCCGTCGAATTTATTGTGATTTTCTCGTGCTCCCACGAAGTTATTCTGGGGTGGGACTTTCTCGCCCGCCACGATGCCGTCATTCATTGCGCACGGGCCGAACTAGAACTGTCGGCGATCTCAGATATGACGCTTGCCCATAATGCTTCTTTTGCGAACAAACTAATCGTCAGGCACGACACAAACGTTCCTGCCAACTCGTCAGTGATTGTATCAATGCAGTGCAGCAGCCTCTCGGACGCCATCGCACTACTTTCTCCGTCGGGCCACTTTTGTACTCGAAAAGGTCTGCTGCTGCCTTTTGCGACTGTGAACGTCAAACAGGGCTCCACAGCTATTTTTGTCTATAACCCCTTCCCATACCCTGTGATGCTACTTCAAGGCGAATGTCTTGGCTACGTGGATGTGATCGACGCCGTACAAATTACGGATGTTTCCGAAGACACGTCCTGCGCCAGTTACAACACGCTCGGTTCTCTCTCTACGTCGGACCCTTTGCCCACAGGTGTGTTCGATTCATCTACTGCCGATGGCCTCACCCCACCTCAGCGTTCGCAGCTTCTGCGCCTCTTAGAAGAATTTCGTTCTTCTTTTGATATCGGGCAACCTTCCCTTGGCCGGGCGTCTGCTGTCACGCACCATATTGACACTGGCTCCCAACCGCCATTGCGGCAACGACCATATCGCGTCTCTGCCACAGAACGTCGTGTGATTAATGAGCAAGTGGACGATATGCTTCGCCGCGAAGTGATCCGACCCACGAACAGTCCATGGGCATCTCCTGACGTCCTTGTTACGAAAAAAGACGGCACGGTACGGTTCTGTGTAGACTATCGGCGCCTGAACAAGATCACTCGCAAAGATGTGTACCCGCTGCCGCGAATAGATGACGCCATCGATAGCCTACACGGAGCAGAATTCTTTTCATCTCTAGATTTACGCTCCGGCTATTGGCAAGTACCCATGGCTGACGTCCATAGGCCAAAGGCAGCCTTTGTCACACCCGACGGCTTATACGAATTTAACGTCGTACCGTTTGGACTTTGTAATGCGCCAGCAACCTTTGAACGCATGATGGACACAGTTCTCCGCGGTTTGAAGTGGCACACGTGCTTATGTTATCTCGACGACGTTGTTGTTTTTGCCTCTGACTTCACCACGCACCTTCAACGCCTACGGCGTGTTTTGACGTGCATAGCAAACGCTGGCCTCCAACTGAACGTAAAGAAGTGCCGATTTCCAGCGCGGCAGCTCAGGATACTAGGTTACGTCGTCTCGAAGGATGGAATCCTCCCCGATCCAGACAAACTTGGTGCCGTAGCTGAATTTCCTAAACCGACGTCAGTCAAAGAACTGCGCAGTTTTTTAGGTTTGTGTTCCTACTTCAGGCGCTTCATTCGCAATTTCACCGCCATCATATTGCCCCTGACAAAGTTCCTTGGCAGCAACGGACCTCTCCATTCGTGGTCGTCCGAGTGCGACGAGGCCTTCACTAAGCTCCGTCGTTTGCTGACGTCTCCTCCCATTTTGCGCCACTACGACCCAACGGCACCTATTGAGGTACACACAGATGCCAGGGTGTTGGCCTCGGCGCTGTCCTAGCGCCGCGCAAACAAGGATTTCTTGAATATGTTGTGGCCTATGCAAGCCGTATGCTTACTAAAGCCGAGACCAATTACACCGTCACAGAAAAAGAATGCCTGGCGATCATCTGGGCGCTTACCAAGTTCCAGCCCTATTTGTATGGTCTACAATTTGATGTCGTCACGGACCACCATGCACTATGCTGGCTGTCGTCATTGAAGGATCCCTCAGGCCGTCTCGCCCGCTGGGCGCTTCGCCTACAGGATTACGATATCCGCGTACTGTACCGGAACAGACGCCAGCACGCTGATGCTGATGCCCTCTCACGTTCTCTCTTGTCAGTCGACAATCCCTGCTGCGCAATATCCCAGCTTGACGTTTCTTCCGTCGACATTGGGACCATCGCTTCTGAGCAGCGCAAGGACCCCTGGATTGCCTCCATCATAGACTGCCTTGCTGATCCGTCATCGCAGCCAACCACTCGTGCATTGCGCCGTCAAGCTCGCCATTTCGCCATTCGAGACGACCTGCTTCACCGACGCAATTACAGCTCTGACGGCCGCCAGTGGTTATTAGTTGTACCTCGAAGCCTGCGTTCTGAAATCTGCGCATCGTTCCACTCTGATCCACAGTGTGCTCACTCGGGACTTTTCAAAACCTACCAGCGCCTCCGACGACGCTATTACTGGCGGGGAATGTACAACTACATTCAAAAGTTTGTTCGCTCATGCCTCGACTGCCAGCGCCGAAAATCTTCACCCCACCACTCGCCAGCTGGTCTGCAGCCTCTACCCTGCCCTACCCGGCCGTTCGGGCGCGTTGGCTTCGATTTATATGGGCCACTTCCCCTGACGTCGTCTGGTAACCGCTGGGCCATTGTGGCAGTAGATCACCTTACACGATACGCTGAAACCGCCGCTCTCCCAGCTGCTACAGCGCGCGATGTTGCATCATTCCTGCTACGCCGATTCATCCTGCGGCATGGTTCACCTCAAGAACTGCTCAGCGATCGCGGACGCCTCTTCCTGTCGGAAGTAGTTGAAGCGATTCTCAAAGAGTGTCACGTTGTTCATCGTACAACTACTGCGTACCACCCTCAAACGAATGGCCTCACAGAACGCTTCAACCGTACGCTCGGCGACATGCTTTCAATGTACGTTGCTTCCGACCACATGAACTGCCATTCGTCACCTACGCGTATAATACCGCTACGCAGAGCACCACTGGATTTTCACCCTATTTCTTGCTGTATGGTCAACCGCCGTGGTTGCTCAGTGGCTATGGTGTTAGGCTGCTGAGCACGAGGTCGCGGGATCGAATCCCGGCCACGGCGGCCGGATTTCGATGGGGGCGAAATGCGAAAACACCCGTGTACTTATATTTAGGTGCACGTTAAAGAACCCCAGGTGGTCGAAATTTCCGGAGTCCCCCACTACGGCGTGCCTCATAATCAGAAAGTGGTTTTAGCACGTAAAACCCCATAATTTTTTTTTTGCTATATGGTCGACACCCTTCGCGCACCATTGACACTATTCTGCCGTACCGGCCGGATGCATCCGAGTGCGTGCCTATTTCTGCCACGGTCACACATGCAGAAGAGTGCCACGACCTCGCACGGGCCTTTACCTCCGCTGATCAAGAGCTCCAAAGGAGCACTCGCGGTGACGCCACTGCCACGGTCACCTTCGATCCGGGAGCGCTCGTGTGGCTCTCAGTTCCTTTAACTGCCCCTGGCCTCCTATCAAAACTGGTCCCTAAGTATGAAGGCCCTTATCGTGTTCTCGAACGCGCATCTCCTGTGAACTATGTCATCGAACCAGTTGAGCCATCTTCAGACATGCGCCGCCGTGGACGAGACATTGTCCATGTCGACCGTTTAAAGCCTTACTACGACCCGCTCATCGTGACGAGCTGTTAGGTCACCGCTCCACTCCCTTCTCGCTCCCGGGGGGTGATTGTAGGGAAGAGAGACGCTAGTGGGTTCAGCGCTACTGGCAACGGCTCTCGTGTTTGGAAGCTGTGACTGCCCTGCCCGTCGACGTTGCGCTGCTCCGAGCTCTGCCTAATAAACACCGTTAGAAGTGCAACATTATTTTCCCTTCTGTGCGTTGCTGTTATTCATCTGTGCTTCATCAGAATGTGTACATGTATTACGCGCAATTTTTTCCTTCCTTTCGGCTTTCCACTCACACAGAAACACGCAGTTGATCGCAGACCGACCTTCGGCCGTAGCTTGGCTATTACTCTGATCTTCTGCATTTTGAATAACTCCTATGTGTACCCTTGTACCCTTGTGCAACTGGTGTGCATTTTGGTGCAATACTCCATATTACTGTAGAGCACTGTACAGGAACTGAACAAAGCATGCGGAGGCTCCAGGGCTAGTTGAATGCACGCTAGACCGCCTTGCTTGCACAGAAAAGCTGATCGAACACAACATCCAAGTATGACGAGGCTATTGCATGCTTCCCAAACCTGGCAACCATTCCTTCGCTAGCGTAAAAAGTGCCGCATATTGTCACGTGGTGGTGACGTTGAATAACACAGTAGCAATACTGTGAACGACAAAACTAACTTTTATTGGGCGAACCTGTGCCCACAAAACAGGCTACACTTATAGCACAACGATAGCGGCAAACACGCTCGGCGATCGTGGAAAATCTGATCAGCGGGTCAAGCGCGTCGGCTTTTATAGAGCAGTCGTCGAATGTTCCAGACTAATCGTTTGGACCCGCGTGCCTTCCACAAAGTTCTACCTTATTCGCGTCAGGTGACGAAATCAGATAACATAAGGTTCGGCGACAACAGACAGCGGATAGGAGCATCGATAACTTTCCAGAAACTTCGGATACATGCAGGCGCGTCCCGCGCTGTGCGATAACATTTGATAGGCGGCCAAACGTGTCGCCTGATAAAGACAAGTACACGTGTCAATACCGCCCTCTTAAAAAGCATCGACCCGGTGCTGCAAACGGAAATAATAAATAAGCACTTGTAGCAAAGAACAAAAGAACAGATTCTTCCACAAAAAAAAACAAATTTGTGGATGGAACAAAATTTTTTGACTGATAAAAAGAAATAAGGAAAGTTCGTTAGCGTCCTTAAAACGGTTTAAGACGCACTACGTGGACCACTGCAGGTCGTGCGCGACGTCGCTGTGAATGCAAAATGCCGTGTGGCACGACCTGATAGTCCAGTGTGCCAATACGTCGGATGACCTGGTAGGGTCCGAAATAGCGTCGCAAATATTTCTCACTCAATCCTCATCGGCGTATCGGGGTCCATACCCAAACACGGTCGCCGGGCTGGTACTCGACGAAGCGTCGTCGGAGGTTGTAATGTCCGCTGTCGGTCCTCTGCTGGTTCTTGATTCGCAGGCGGGCGAGCTGTCGGGCTTCTTCGGCGAACCGGAGATGGTAGCGACGTCAAGATTCCATTCGTCAGTTACGTGCGGCAGCATGGCATCGAGCGTCATCGTCGGGCTCCTGCCGTAAACCAACTCGAACGGTGTGATGTGTGTTGTTTCTTGCATCGCCGTGTTGTAAGCGAATGTTACGTACGGCAGGATGGCATCCCAGGTCTTGTGTTCGACGTCGACGTACATTGCTAGCATGTCGGCGAGGGTCTTATTCAGCCGCTCCGTAAGACCATTCGTCTGTGGGTAGTAGGCAGTTGTCCTCCTGTGCCTTGTCTGACTGTATTGCAGAATGGCCTGGGTGAGCTCCGCTATAAAGGCCGTTCCTCTGGCGGTGATGAGGACTTCTGGGGCGCCATGTCGCAGCAGGATGTTTTCGACAAAGAATTTTGCTACTTCGGCAGCGCTACCTTTCGGCAGTGCGTTAGTTTCAGCGAAGCGGGTGAGGTAGTCCGTCGCCACGATGATCCACTTATTTCCGGTTGTTGACGTCGGAAAGGGTCCCAACAAGTCCATCCCGATCTGCTGGAATGGTCGGCAAGGAGGCTAGATTGGCTGTAGTAATCCAGCTGGTCTTGTCGGTGGTGTCTTGCGTCGCTGGCAGTCTCGGCATATTCTGACATAACGGCAGACGTCGGCGGTCAGGCGCGGCCAATACCTTTCCTGTATCCTCGACAGCGTCCGGGAGAATCAAAGATGCCCAGCGGTTGGATCGTCGTGTAGAGCGTGCAATACTTCTGGACGCAGTCCTGACGGGACAACAAGAAGGTAGTTGGCGCGCACTGGTGAGAAGTTCTTCTTTACGAGTTGGTTGTTTTGAAGCGAGAAAGAAGATATTCCTCGCTTAAATGTCCTAGGGACAACGTCGGTGTGCCCTTCGTCGGTGTGCCTCGATGAGCTTTTTCAACTCCGGGTCTGCTCGCTGCTGTTCACCGAAGTCTTCTGCGCTTAAAATGCCGAGGAAGGCGTCGTCATCTTCGTAATCTTCAGGCGGCGAGTCAATGGGGGCGCGTGATAGGCAATCTGCATCAGAGTGTTTTCGTCCGGACTTATAGGTTACAGTGATATCATATTCTTGCAGTCTTAGGCTCCACCGTGCCAGCCGTCCTGAAGGATCCTTTAATTTCGCTAGCCAACACAAAGCATGATGATCGCTGACGACTTTGAATGGCCTGCCATATAGATACGGGCGAAATTTCGCTGTAGCCCAAAGGATGGCGAGGCATTCCTTTCGGTTGTCGAATAATTGCCTTCGGCTTTTGACGACGACCGGCTAGCGTAAGCTATCACGTGTTCATGACCATCTTCTCTCTGGACTAGCACGACACCGAGGCCTAGACTACTGGCGTCAGTGTGGATTTCGGTATCGGCGTGCTCGTCGAAGTTCGCAAGTACGGGCGGCGACTGCATGCGTCGTTTGAGTTCTTGAAATGCGTCGGTGTGCGGCGATTCCAACTTGAACTCGACGTCACATTTAGTTAGCTGTGTCAGCGGCTCAGCGATACGTGAAAAGTCCTTGACAAACCGCCTGTAGTAGGCACACATACCAAGAAATCTACGCACTGCCTTCTTGTCGATGGGCTGCGCGAACTTTGCAATGGCAGCTGTCTTCTGTGGGTCGGGGCGAACTCCAGACTTACTGATGACGTGGCCTAGGAACAGAAGTTCATCGTAAGTGAAGCGGCACTTTTCTGGCTTCAGAGTAAGCCCTGATGACTTGATGGCCTCTAGTACTGTCGCAAGCCGCCTAAGATGATCGTCGAAATTTTCGGCGAACACGACGACGTCATCCAAGTAAACAAGACAGGTCTGCCACTTCAATCCTGCAAACACCGTGTCCATGACGCGCTGGAATGTTGCAGGCGCCGAGCAGAGTCCGAATGACATGACCTTGAACTCGTAGAGGCCGTCTGGCGTGATGAAGGCGGTCTTTTCGCGATCTCTCTCGTCGACATCTATTTGCCAGTAGCCAGACTTGAGATCCATCGACGAGAAGTATTTTGCGTTGCAGAGCCGATCTAATGCGTCGTCTATCCGTGGTAGGGGGTATACATCCTTTTTTGTGATTTTGTTCAGTCGACGACAATCGACGCAGAAACGGAAGGTGCCGTCCTTTTTCTTCACCAAGACAACTTGGGATGCCCACGGGTTTTTCGACGGCTGGATGATGTCGTCGCGCAGCATTTCGTCGACTTGTTGTCTTATAGCTTCACGATCTCGCGGCGAAACTCGGTAAGGGCTCTGGCGGAGTGGTCGAGCGCTCTCCTCGGTTATTATGCGATGCTTGGCGACTGGTGTTTGTGGAATCCTCGATGATGTCGAAAAGCAGCCCTTGTATCGTTGGAGCAGATTTTTGAGCTGCTGTTGCTTAATCCTGGTGAGACTTGGATTATTGTCGTAGTCTGGTTCGGTAACCGTGGTCGTCGGGGTAGATGCGGCGGAATCCGAGAGGACAAACGCATTACTGGTTTCCAGAATTTCCTCGATGTACGCGATCGTGGTGCCCTTGTTTATGTGTTTGAACTCCTGGCTGAAGTTTGTCAGCAACACTTCAATTTTCCCTCCATGCAGTCGAGCGATCCCTCTTGAGACGCAAGTTTCACGGTCTAGCAGTAGACGTTGGTCACCCTCGATGACGCCTTCTACGTAGGCAGGCGTTTCGGTGCCTACGGATATGACAATGCTGGAGCGAGGCGGGATGCTGACTTGACTTTCGAGCACACTTAAGGTATGGTAACTGACAGAGCTCTCCGGCGGTATCACTCGGTCTTCCGACAGCGTTATGGGCTTCGACTTCAGGTCAATGATTGCGCCGTGTTGTTTCAGGAAGTCCATGCCGAGAATGACGTCTCGCGAACACTGTTGGAGGATAACGAAGGTGGCACGGTTAGTCCGGTCATGCACGGTAATTCTTGCCGTGCAGATTCCAGTTGGCGTAATGAGGTGTCCTCCTGCGGTCCGAATTTGGGGACCCTCCCTTGCAGTCTTAACCTTCTTCAACTCGGCGGCGATGTGTCCACTCATTACGGAGTAATCGGCCCCTGTGTCGACTAAAGCAGTGACTGCGTGGCCGTCGAGAAGCACGTCGAGGTCGGTGGTTCTTTGTCTGGCGTCGCAGTTGGGTCTTCGCGTCGGATCACGGCTGCGTCGTGTTGAACTGAAGCTGGAACGTCGCGTCGTCAAGTCGTCTTTCGTCGGTGTAGTCTTGGCTCCTCGACTTCTTCGGGACGGTGGCGTGTCGTCATTAGGTCGTCGAGATGGTTTCTTCGTCGTCTTCGTCGGCGGCGGAGGATCTTCGTCAGTTCGACAAACAGCAACCGCACCGCCATCGGTTGCTTCTTTTAGTTTTCCGGGTATGGGCTCGCAGAGCGGCCCCGGGCTGGGCCGGTGTATCGTCGGCGTTGCGGCGACAGGTAGCGGCCTGGTGACGGTGAACGGGATGGTCGTCGAGGGCTCCATTGAGTAGCGGCAAGGTAGTCGGCGGTGTCACGTGGGCGCTCTCCAAGCTGTGGACGCGGCGGGTTGACGGTGAACCCTCTGAGCCCCAAATCGCGGTATGGGCATCGGCGATACACATGGCCGGCTTCTCCGCAATGATAGCAGAGCGGGCGGTGGTCGGGGGCTCGCCAAATGTCTGTCTTTCTCGGGTAGCTGCGCTGGGTGACGGGTGGGCGTGCTGGCGGCGGCGGCGGTGGTCGACGGAATTGCGGCGTTGCAGGTCCCTGGCACGGTCGTGGAGGGGGACCTTGACGGCGGGCGACGGCGGCGTAGGTCATCGCTTCTGGCTGGGGCTGCGATGATTGTGGTTGTAACTCGGGAACTCCGAGCGATCGCTGAACTTCGTCTTTGACAATTTTGGCGACTGTGGCCACTTGAGGTTGCGATGAAGGGAAGACCCTTTGAAGCTCCTCTCGTACGACTGCCCTGATGGTCTCGCGCAGGTCGTCGGTGGCAAGTGACTGAATTCCGGCGTAGTTTGTCGAGCTCGTGCGGCGGTTGAATTGCCGGTTCCGCATTTCAAGTGTCTTCTCAATGCTGGTGGCCTCGCGAAGGAACTCTTCTGCGGTCGTCGGTGGGCTTCGTATAATTGCGCCGAAAAGTTCCTCCTTTACACCACGCATCAGCAGGCGGACTTTCTTCTCCTCGGACATTTCCGGGTCGGCGTGGCGGAACAGACGGTTCATTTCCTGAGAGAAGATCGCGATCGTCTCATTCGGCAGCTGCGCTCTGGTCTCCAGTAGGGCTTGGGCTCGCTCTTTTCGCACGACGCTTGTAAATGTTTGCAGAGAGCCGCTTCGGAACAGGTCCCACGTCGATAAGATGGCTTCTCGATTCTCAAACCACGTCCTGGCGGCGTCCTCCAATGCGAAATAAACATGTCGCAGCTTGTCGTCGCTTGCCCAGCTGTTAAACATAGCGACCCTCTCATACGTTTCCAGCCAGTTTTCCGGGTCCTCAAATGAGGAACCGCGGAACGTCGGTGGTTCCCTGGGCTACTGCAGCACGATGGGGGACGCTAAGGCTGCCATTCGAGTTTCCTTGGACAAAATCTTCTTGGTCTCAGGTAGAAGTCCGTGCTCCGGGGGCAGCTGTTGAGGACGGCGGCTTGCTCGATGTTCTGGGACGGCGCTGGTGTTGTCTTTGCGGTCCGGGCTTGAATTACGGCTTGTCGAGGGCGTCCGTTACATGAACGTAAAACACCTCCACCAGATGTCACGTGGTGGTGACGTTGAATAACACATTAGCAATACTGTGAACGACAAAACTAACTTTTATTGGGCGAACCTGTGCCCACAAAACAGGCTACACTTATAGCACAAGGATAGCGGCGAACACGCTCGGCGATCATCGAAAATCTGATCAGCGGGTCAAGCGCGTCGGCTTTCATAGAGCATTCGTCGAATGTTCCAGACTAATCGTTCGAACCCGCGTGCCTTCCACAAAGTTCTACCTTATTCGCGTCAGGTGATGAAATCAGATAACATAAGGTTCGGCGACAACAGACAGCGGATAAAAGCATCGATAACTTTCCAGAAACTTCGGATACATGCACGCGCGTCCCGCGCTGTGCGATAACATTTGTTAGGCGGCAAAACGTGTCGCCCGATAAAGACAAGTACACGGGTCAATATAAGGAACTAGATGTATGCTGCAATGAGTAAAAGCAAATGCTCTCTGCAGAATAGAGAGAGAGAGAGAGAGAGACAGAGAGAGAGAGAAGAATACACATAAAGGCAGGGAGGTTAACCAGTAGTTCCAATTGGCTACCTTGCAGGGGGGCAAGAGTTAGTGGGGATAAAAAGAGAGAGTGGAAGGGCGAGATAGAGAGAAAGAGAGACGAGCACGAACAAACCGCCCCCTACCGCTATAGACCGGTAGGGGGCTGGGTGTCTAGTATTAACTCCAACAAACCTTGATACTTTTTCGGTGTGTGGGGTCTCATATGCAGAAGTCAGGAAATAGAAAGCAAGCGCACATTTTGTATATTTTATTTCTTACTCAGTAACCCGCGTCCCTTGAGGTGCTTCCTTGAATTTTCCCTTCGAAAATGTGAATAACTGTCTGAGCAGTTCTTACTGTTTTACGTGCATTGTAAATGCTAATGATCAAGCTATAATTTTAAGTATGGCGGTATACGTTGCGACTATTGTCTTGAAATCAAACATGATAACAAAAGCACGAAATACGAGCGCATTACTAGCGGCAACCAAAGAGCTAAATAGTTCCGGAGGGCAATTGTCCGGGGAAGGAAGGTTCATTTGAAGATGTTAATCCTTGTCATTTGTCAGAATCCTTCTTAATGTTTGCTAAGAAATCAAGTAAGTCACCATAAACTAAACAATGCTCTCACAAGTATTTGTCAGTATGGGCGTAATGCTTGTTTATCTGGACTTTGAGTTGACGATTTATTTACTTATTTATTTATTGAAGATAGCTTACGGGCTCCTTGACAGGAAATTGAGTAAGGGTGTAATAACAGTGTAACGTAACTCGTCAGTGTACAAACATATGGCTCAAATTTCCAATTTAACACAAGAAAATGGAGAGGAAACGACGATAATGTAATATGACGGCAAATATAAGGTTGGGCAGCAAAAAAAGATCATATAAAAATATTCGTTGGCATTATACATATGGCAAAACTGCACACAAGTACAATAAGGTCTACAAATCACAATGACAACAGTACAAATAAAAGAAACTACAACCAAAGGTAGACAAGCAAATATGCGGATTCTAGGCGCAGGAGCAGTTGGCATTGTTTCAAGTACGCACCATGGTAGGGCATAATGAAAACGCAGGAACAAATCGCGTGCACAGTAAAAATATTTATCCATATAAGAAATGTACTCGGGCACAAAGTGAGATACTGAAAAAAAAAACAGCAACAAAAAAACACGTGCAGTTGTACAAAAAATGACGGATGTCTTTGTTCGAAAAGCTGTAAAAATGAATAAATACATGGGTTGGATACAGGACATGGCACAGAAAGTAAAACAAAATTAGAAAAACTTGTGGTAAGTTTTTATTCCGAAAAGAAAGAGCGCAGAATTTGAGGGAAACTATCTTGGTCAGGTTTGGATGCGATGTTGCCTGGACGACCACTCCGCAAACGTATGGCGCGAGGAAGAGCAGATGAGTAGAAGGCGGGAGTTGACCCTTATAATCGCGTGAAACTTGAGTGATTATGTAACCGCCGTGATGTAATGGAAGGAGCATCAAGGTGAAGGGGGAATGGTCTGTTGCTGTATGCGTGTTTGAGAAAAAGGCAGAAACGGCAATGTCGCGAAGAGCACTAAGGGGTTCAAGTGAAAGATTGAGCTAACTTTGTGTTTTGCTGTTATGGTTGTCATAATTGCGTGAAATAAAACGGGCGGCCATATTCTAAACCGCTTCAAGCAGGGTAATTAAATAATTGTGGTAGGGGGACCAGGTAGATGCGGCGAATTCAGGCTGTAGGCGAACGAATGTCTGATAAGCTAGTTGACGAACGTGAGTGGGATAGTTAAGTAAATTTCGACGTAAATATCCTAAAGATTTTGAGGCTTTTGCGCAAATGGTGGTAATACGGTGAGACTAGGAGAGGCTGGGTGTGAACTGAATACCAAGGTACTTATAAGGTGATGACTGCGACCATTGGTAATTGTTAATGGTGTAGCAGTAGTTGGAAATGTTTTGCTTGCGTGTGAAGGAGATTATTTTCCACTTTTCTGCATTCGGTGACATGAGCCTTTTTTACACCAGTTGTTATTGCGGTAACGGTCGTTTTGCAGCGTTAAGTGGTCGTCGGCACAGGGTATTGGACGATATACGATGCATTCGTCAGCGAAGATTCGCATGCAGGAAGAAATGTTTACTGGCAAGTCGTTCATGTAGATTAAAAATAATACGAGGCCGAAGACGCATCCCTGTGGTACGCCCGAAGTTACGCGAGAAAAGGAGGATTGGAAATTGCTAATTACCGTGAACTGCTGGCGGAGTGAAAGGAAGTTACGGAGCCAGTATAAGGTTAGCACGTCTAATCGAAGGGCAGATAATTTAGAAATCAGAGGGCAATGGGTGACACGATCAAAGGCTTTTGAGAAATTAAGAAAAATACAGTCAGTGTGGAGGTTACTGTTCATGTTGAAATGTAGCTCTGTACTTTATTCTAGTAACTGGCTTTCGCAAGGGAAACCTTTCCTGTATCCATGTTGGTAATGCGTGTCCAACGTAGCAAACATTAGGGTGTTTGACTAAAGATAGAAACAATTGACGATACAGTGTAATGCATTTATAGACTCAATATGCAATGTTATCCGCGGCGTTACAGTGTGTCCACCACTGTGTTCGAGAGCCGTTGCGAGAACTAGGTATTATACATCACCCAGAATGCCTAACTCGCCTCACCCACGACAAAAAAAAACATAAAATAAAACTTTGCTGTTTCTTAAACAAATTACTTTTTGCGAATATATCATGTATAGTGCACACCTATGTGGGAAGACAGCGTAAATTTATTATGTATTGAACTGAATCTCACCCGATTTCTCTTTTGAAAAAAACTATTTGCTGCTTTTTTTCACAATCAACTATGGTTCCCTTTGCATCCTGTATTACATGAAAATATCTTTTCTAATTTAGAAAGCTTTTCTCTCATATATTTGTTCTAATTTCTTAGACTGTCGTTCGTTTTCTGGTACCGACGAATCTGTTGTCCATAGGTGGCTGCACTGTGCACTTCTCTCAAACCGATATGATAGGCAAGCTTTACCCACGACTTTCATTTATTTCACGGATATAAATGAATGTATCATATTGTACTTTAAATCAACCAGGATTGCCTTCGCCTTACAGGTGATGTACGAAACAAGGGGCTTCACCGGAACTATTCAAGAAACATTCCTTCTTGATGACGCCTTGGGAAACAACACAATCGTTACCATTAGCCGTGAATCCACTGGAAATTACTCACTCGCGGCGTGGATTCTTGATCCTACAGGAAAGAAGTGTCAGAATTGTCGGGAAGTTGAGAACGGCACCGAAAAATCACTTACCATACCAAGCCCAGCAATGGTATGCCTGTCCTCTTACGAACCATGATAGACATAATATGCAGGTTACTTTCGTTCGATTATATTTGTTTCTCAGCCGCCGCCTCTCATGACTTACCAATCATGGCAATATCCTAGACGTAGTGCCCATTGGACAATTGAATGAACAAAGCCATTTTTTAAGGAAAAGGAGCGCTCTGGGCCGCTGTTAAAAGTTAGGTGGGAAAGGAATTCATGTTCCTCGATTGTTTACTAAGGCGCATATTCATCTCAGTACTTGGTCATCTGCTTTATGCAGAGTGGTACTACTAGATGTATATTCAGTTCCGTCACTCTAGCACTGGTTGACCCTTCATACACTACTCGAACAAGCCACTTTTTCTCCCATATGTCGAGACGGCTTAATGTCTTTCAAGGCTAGTTTACATTCACTTGCCTAGAATTATAATGTCTCCATGCAGTAAGTGTTGAATGGTGGAGCTTCAATTTAAAAAAAAAAAGCTGCGTGAATCGAAATACAATACTCGAATTCTGCTCTGCATGGCTCCTGACAGTGCGTCCACTAGTCACAGGTGTTCACAGTCATAGCTTTTCTGGTTTGGTGCCTTTTGACAGGTACGCATAGTGTGCATGCAGGAGTGGCTATATCTTTCATAAAAAAACATTGTCCGTGCGAGTAAGCCTGTCCTTGCCGTTAAACAAGTGGACCGAGGTACCTTCTGCTTTAAATTTGGTGCAATGCAATGCATCAGTGCTCTGCTAGGAGAGCCTTCGGCCCTTACTTGCACGTGGGTATTTTGGTAAGCAGGGCATGGCGGGGAAATGGTGCGTGCCTTGCTGTACGTATTATCAAGCCCACCCGCTTGCGCGCTAAGTGCGAGAGTGGCTGCGCCTTCCCCATCCGTGCCGGTGTGCGTGGGTGTGCACAGAATTTCAACATTTCATGTCCTGTATTCGTTTTAGCTATTTGCTAGTGTCCTTGGCGATAGCATCGTTTGTCGTAACCTCCGGTAATTCGACAACCACGTCGTACGAGTGAGTAACGATCTGATAATTATTTCGCGCACTCTGCTCTTTAATGTTTCCCATGTGAATTGAAATGGTGCTGACCGCTTCCAATTTGGCAACAGTTCTGCGTGTAAATTTGCAGCCCCGGGAAGCTGGCGTGTGTAATGGCCACTGTGTTGGATACAGATGTGCT
Organism: Dermacentor andersoni; assembly: GCF_023375885.2. Taxonomy (NCBI): domain Eukaryota; kingdom Metazoa; phylum Arthropoda; class Arachnida; order Ixodida; family Ixodidae; genus Dermacentor; species Dermacentor andersoni. The sequence goes on along the minus strand of NC_092822.1, from coordinate 88,280,182 downwards.
AAACCAGGCCATGCTGACTATTTCGTTTCTGATTGTAGCGTCCGTGCAGACGTCAATGATTTGGTACGGCATTCTTAGTTCCAATCTCTTTTCAAGTATATTTCGATATTCTGTGTTTCTCCTGGCCATACAGTGTTCTTGCCTCCGTTTGCCCAGTGGTGCATTCCATGGCGGTCATGTGGTGAATTCTGAGGGCCCCGGCTTTGCGTGGACTTTATTACACCATGCCATAATCTGTTCTCCCAAAGTCATGTTTTCCATGCAGTATCACTTTTGTAGTAGTGCTTCATTGATTAGGTACCGAATGTATGGTATGATTAGCAGCTTGAGCAGGTCCTCGTTCCTTGCGTGCTTCGCTAGCCCAGTTATCGCACGAAGGGTCGCGTTTTGCAACATTTGGATATCGCCAAGGTCTTCTTTAGAGTAGCTATACATGGATGCTCCGTAAAAAATCCTTCCAACCCCTACTGTTTCGGAAGGGTTTAGCGCGCTTTCTGATGCCCTCCTTCATACTTGCTTGATATTTGTGGAACCATATGCAGCAATGGTCTCCATTTGTGCTTAATGTGCGAATCCCTCGTTAGGAGCTTTTGCAGCTAGAAATTGATGCCCCGAATAACCGAATTAGTCCATTAGTCGACGTTAGATCGCGATGGGCGATGTGTAACGTGATGCTTGCTTACATTAGTAACTTTCTTTCTGTTGACGTTCATCAATTTCGTCGTCTGTGGTGACAGTTGCAGTCCGAGGTTATCTGAAGCGTCGGTATGGCTGAGCATGGTTGCTTGCAGTTGGATCTGCACGACGTGCACTTGCGAATAATATGTCGCTTCCATCCATACCGTAATTTCGTCGGCGTAACTATAAAATGGGCTACTGTGTTTCGCTTAAAACTTTGTACTACCCGTGTCATGGCCAGCTTGAATAGTATATGCCCGAGCATACAGCCCTAGGGTACTCCACTATCCGCTTAGTAGGACTTCGTACTCCATCCCATTGCCTTTCCATAGAGCTGGATTTGTCTGCTTCAGAGAAAGCTGTGGGTCGAATTGTATTTTATTTGGCTTGGGTACCTGGCTGCTAATTGCTGTGGGATGGCCTCTCCTTTCGCGTTGCCGATTGCTTTACGCATATCTAGTGCTAGAATACATCCAGGTACCTGTTTGCCGGAGTCACGGTTCATCACTTTGAGTAGCAATCATAGGCAGTCATGTGTGCGCATGTTCGACCGGAAACCAGCCTGCGTAGGGTGCAAACGCAGCTATACGTGTCTGATATAGTGCTTTTTTCTCGTACTTAGCATTCTCTCTATCAATTTGCAGATAGAAGGCGTTAGAGCTATGGGAAGTAGCTATGTTGACTGCTTGTGGTCATTCCGAAGCGTCGGTATAGGGTATATGAAAGATCTGGCACTAGTGTGGATTCGCAAGTTTCATTGGCAATTGTTAAGAACTGTTCTTGAGCGTCACTGCGGAGGTGGAATCACTGTCCCTCGAAAGTAATTGAGGAATCTTTAAAAAATTATCAATAAATCGATAGTTACGCTCTTACCTATCCTAAATGTCACAAAATAACTCTAAATCAAAAAAACTGGGCTGGCTTTTTCACTGAATCCTCTCCACTCCTTCACACGCTGCTCATCTTCAATACGAATGCTGTTGAAAACTTTTTTTCTCCTCCCTTCTTTTTTTGTGACATCTGTAGCGACACTAAAAATTTTCTGACTGTAGTCATTGGAGGAAAAGGCAGCGTCTTAGCCTACAAGTACCTCGCTCACAAGTTCGTATTTAGTAATCGTCGCGATCCTCGCACGCCGGTCATCTATGAGGCGCATGATCTTATTGTAGCCGGGACTGGGAGAAGGCACATGGAATAGCGCAAGTCAAAAACTGAAAAACCACCCACAGGTGACTGCTTCGCGTGGGCGTCCGAAGTATCCGTCATGGTCAATCGTCATAACCGCCGTTTCGATTCGTCGGCTAATATCTGCTAGAGAGTTAGCCATGTAGACGTATACGTCTAATTGCGACGGACAGTAGGCGACTCTCTTTACTTGAAGAGGTGCCGCATCTGTAACATAATAAATGTGAAGGTTGATTTTGCTTCTATTACAGTTACCCCGACGCAAATGCTAAATTGAACTGATCTGTTTTTATGTTTGTAATAAGCATACAAACATAAGTTTGCCATTGTCAATGCTGTCGAGTTTGTGTTCATGGTCTCCTGTAGCTTCACACAGCCTGAATGTGTTGGCGAGCTGCCTCGAACTACATTTCTTTTCGGATTGCACACCTGTGGCGATTTTACTTGTGTATTACATATCCCGCGTTACATCGGGCTGGTACAATGAGTGCAAGTATACATGCTAAGCCACAACAACACCAAACTCCCCGAGAACGTAGGTGGCCATTTGTAAGTGTTCCGTAATTTTCAAAAATCGCCTGAGGCCGATAGCATCCTTCCTGTCCTGGAGCTGGATAATTCGAAGACGCCCACAATATTAGCATAAGAAATCAAAACACCTATAGAAAAATAAGCATAAATGTGCTACTTAACATTACAATTAATCACATTGCGGCGCATTTTGCGATTTGCGAATTGTAGCCGTTGAGACTGCAAGACGTATCCACTTGAAATAGATGTCCCGGACGACACCTGTTTACAGATATTTCCCAAAGCGTGGGAAGAAATACATAGCTCTTACAGATACATTTGCGATTCAATGACTACCATAGCATTTTGTTAAAAATGAAGTGGGACAACAGGGATTTTTCATGGCGGGTTTCGCAGCACACATCGTCAATCTGGTGTGAATCAGGAAATTCAGTTGAAGTGGAATCGCCTTGCACAATGACGAGCTACAATTCACAAAAGGCCATATGTGTCATAAAGTGATTATTGTGGAGTTGATTAGTGAATTACATTTTTCCGTTGAATATTTGTTTTCATTTCTCGTGCAAGTAATGTCCGCCTATCCAGTACTACATCTCGATGGCTATGAATATGTTATCTGTACTGGACAATTTTTAAAACTTCATGAAAACTTAAAAGTGATCGCGCCCTATATCCTGGAAATAAAGACTCCATTTGTTTAAGAGAGATGTATCACTATGCTTTGCTTTCTCAAATTTATGTGCTTTTCATTGGTCGTTGCATAACGGTACTAATGCAGATAGGCTTTTCAACAATATATTTAGGCACTATACTTGTAAGGCTTTTCCTTTCCAGGTATTAATAATGATAAATTCTGTGCTTTTACGAGCCAAAACAATGATCTGATAGTAGGTGTAGTGAGGCACTTCTAAATATTGTTGATCTCCTAGGGTTTCCTAACGTGCACCTAAATCTAAGTCCACGAGCGCTTTCTTTGCGTTTTACCCCGTTTGAAATTCGTCAACCAAGGCTGTCATGGAAGCCGCGACCTCGAGTTCGCTTTTTCACACTCGCATAGTGTGTGTCTTCTAATGTCAGACTGTGTCCGATCACGTGCTTTTTATCATTCTTATTCTTACACAACGATTTGTATCTGAATATATTATCTTCAGCTATTGGTAAATTGGGGCGCTATAACGTAAAGCTATTCCAAACTTTTCTATTCCAATAGTGCAATCAGCCCTCCGCGATTGGTCAAAACCTTTTTTTTGACCACCACCACTTCAACTTTCGGTCACACCAGGTCGCAAAAACCGCGATAGCTTCCCATCTGATATAATGTGTGCACACTGATTATGCACGATTTGACCGAAAAATAGAAAAATTGTTATCTTTCATTCCACGCCTTTTTGCCGTTACCCCTCGGTCATTGGTCAAACGTTTTCTGGTGGCACCCACTTTACCCGCCTATCACGCGACGTCACAAAACCGCAAAAAAGCACCGCGTCAATGTGATATGCATGCGTTCAAGATGCAATAATATGCCGAACAAAACTGAGTTTTCTTCTGAATAGCCGCAGGCTGCCCCGTTCTGAAAGGAATAAAAAAATGGCTGCCGCCGATTGCTCAGGCACTGGCTACTCGCACCTGCCGGAGAGCATGGGTTTACTTGCGTGCAATAAAACTTTTTGCGTGGCCGTGTAAGGTTTTCTAGAACTTTCGGCACGTTAACTACCTCTTTCTGCCAAATTGTCTTTGCTGAGGGTCCGTTTTAGCGCCATTCTTAAGCATCCGTTGCATGCCGCCGCCATTTTCAACCAGCGACCACAAGTAAGGGAAAGTGGACCAATCGCAGACGCCGACACCACCCTCTTTGTCCGGTTATCAATTTTCATGGCAGTGGCTAGGCCACATCGAACCCCTCTCCACTTGAGCGTGCTCCTCACCGCTTGTCGGCCAATTAGACAAGACATTAAGCAATGTTATTCTTTTCGCAGCAGACAAAAGTGACCTCCTATTAGCTAGGAGAACGTTTGATTGAGCAAAAGCTTGATGTGGGCGAGTTGGTTTTGCATACTTGAAGAAAAGAGCGCTACGAAGACGCGGACTAAAAGAACATGTACGAGGAACAAAGCACTTTCTTCAATAACGTTTGATTGGTCTGTTCAGACAACTGTGCAGGTGATCGCCCGATGCTTACGTCAGCGGTTACGCAAGTTGGACGTCAGGAGATCGGAATAAAAACATATTGGAGTAGAGTTACGTTTTAGGGCGCCTGCTGTATTTATTCACATTGTTTTGCCATAAATATTTTGGTGGCATGGCCCAGCTAAAGCTTCCAGGTGAGAAGTTGCGTCAGTATTTTTTAAGGTGAACCTCTAAGACCATTAATGTGCACAATCAGCATCAACTTTGTGTTTTAAACAAATTTATTAGCGGAAGCGAAACTGCGACAAAAACGACCAGTTATCTTTTGCTCTCGAAACTTGTTGTTGCTCTAGTGTAAGCGTTTAACGTTCGTTTTTATGGTGGCATGTGAATATTACAATGCAGGTAATCAAACAAACTACGAAAATTAGAAATTTTGACAGTGTCAGCCCCGAGTGCAGAAACTAAATTCCCGCTGTCCGTCATAGCGCCGCTTTACGTGTTCTTACACAATATGGCGGCGCAACCGGACGTGTCGCCACGCCTTTACGGAGAAGCGTAGTATCGAGCATCCCTATCGCGACAGATGTCGCTTGCTCTAATCGCACAGCTACAAGCAGCAGCATAAGCCATCTGCAAGATCCAAGATAAACTTGCTGATAGCGCTGCGAATATGTATGCGTGAAAGAAGCGATTAGAGGAACAGGTGTCTTGACTACGCAGCGTAAGGCGCTGCAGAACGTGGAAGTATGCGGCTTGGAAAACGGCAAGCTGAACGACAGGGCACTAAAGCCTTTTCGAGCAATGTAACCACACGTGACAATGTTGATGCTGTATTTTCTTTCGCTGTATCGCGTGAAGTCGTACAACATGACGGTGAAATCGTCTGAAGCCGACAACCATGATGTCACTAGAATTGTTATATCAAATTACGAACACTGACGTTTATGACCGTGCGGAACATGAACAAATGTCTCTTGTGAATATTGGTATTGCTGGGGAGCGGCGTGAACTAAACCGGCACGTCCACATTGCGCATAAATGTGAAGTGCGTTTGTGTCGCCTTGACACGAGGGCCCCAAATGCATCCAACGCTAAGATTGGCTTGCACATTACCAAACACTTCTAAAGAAGCTACGCGGAATACCGATTCCCCAAATTCGCTAGATTCGCTGTATTTTTCTGACATCCATGATGATGTTGGTCTTTTAAGTAATGCAACTATAAAAAAAGCCATATAGCCTTAATAATGAGAAAGCGTGGTCGAAGGAGGATCCGAGGTCATTTTCTTGAACTTATTAAATCATATCTCAGTTTTCGACAGCAGTTCGTTCAAATCGAAACGTATAGTTCTGATTTAAAATCCATAGTTAAAGGTGTTCCTCAGGGCAGCATTCTTGGTCCGCTTCTCTTTAACATTTACATCAATGATCTCACTAACCTCTCTACTAAACCTAAATATGTTTTGTATGCCGACGACGCTAGTATGTTTCTATCTGCTCCAGACTGTCATATTTTACACAATGACGCGAATTCTCTCCTTACTAAGCTTAAAACGTGGTCAGTAGTAAACCATCTAAACATAAACGTTAATAAGACGAAAGCTGTAATATTTAGACCTAAATCGAGGCAGCTAAATTCTCATGTAAGCTTAAGTTATGGTGGCGCACCAATAGTAATCACAAATAATATTAAAATTCTGGGTGTTACATTTTCTCAGAACATGCTATGGGATAGTCACATTGATGCTGTTCTCACTAAGTTAGCTCGAGCTGCCGGCATTATTTCCCATTACAGATCATATCTCCCGTATCAAGTAAAGATCCTGCTTTATAATTCCCTATTTTACTCTCATCTTAATTATTGTTTCTTGGTCTGGGGCACAACCACGTATACAAATTTGCAAAGGATCTTTATACTTCAAAAAAAGCTTATCAGAATACTTTTTAATCTACCATACAACAGTCACTCGCAAGGTCTTTTCTCCAAAGCATGCATAATACCAGTATTCAATCTTTACAATTATAAGCTGGCACTTGCATTCCAGCGCGAACTAAAAAATCATCTTAAATATCTGCATGAATTGTCATTACTGAAAAAGAGCACTGTGTTTTACACTACCCGTCATAAAGAGGAATGGATTGTACCAACTCCTCGAACCAATTACACAATGGAAAAATTATCCTTCACACTTCCAACTCTATTAAACAACTGCAAAAAATCCGGGACTGACCTACTTGAAATATCTAAACGTGAATTACGACAGATTCACTGCACACATTCCTAGTAACTTCACCTGTATTCCTATAATGTGTATACTTAATCCTGTGTTTATTGTACAGCTTTATACCCTCTGCACTTATTGTATTGATTGTTGTTCTATTTTCTTTGTTTCTATTTCATTTATGAAATGATCCTGTTATTTTTGGCTCTGCTAAATTGCGAAGAGATTATATGCATACTTGTATGTGTCTTTCCTTGCTTTGCTGTTGTTGCCCTGTAGAAGGGGCTGTGGGCCTTTGTCAAGCTGCCGTTTACGAGCAGCTTTTACCCACAACCTCCTCCATCATCCCGATGGAAATAAAGATTATTATTATTAAAACCAAGGCCATCTTTTCTGTGGCGCCTCCCCCGTTGCAATGGCTTTCGTCTGCGCAGGGAATATGAACACATAAATGACCAGCCTGATCCCTTCGCTAGCCTATTTCTCCATAATTGCTAACTTAAGCCATTGGCGTAAGCCCTTGAAGTTAGGGAAGCAAAACGAGGGCTCAGTAATTGGTTTCAAGGCTTCCAATTGAACCAGAAAAGCAAACTTTGTCAGACATGGCACGCAACATGACCATCCTCGCATTTCCGCGAAATATAAACAGGTTGTAACTTATAGCCGTGTCGGGACAATGGAACGCGTAGCTCATAGAGGCCATAGCACACGTTTCAAAGTTTGGTTAAGATATCTTTTTTAACAGACACTGACTTTCATCCAACTCATTTAACTTGACACGGAGATTTTCATAACGTTTCGCTCATTCTTGCTAAATTTGTTCTCAGCGGCATTTGTAGTTCTGCCAGAACAACGACTGACATTCTGCCCCTTTCGTTAGGCACACTCATAGCGCTAGAGCACTCATATAGGTAATATATTACGACAAGTCATCCACTTATTACCCACCCACTTCGAACTGTGTCTACACGTGGCCTTATTACCTCGTCCTTGTTGTCACTAATCATAAAGACGCTGACTCGTTTCGTTCACTGAGTACACCAGGCGAACCAAGTATTCGAATCACGCATAAAGAAAAGAACCAGAACACGGCGGGTAAATAGTTAATCGCAAGGCCTCCTCCAGCTAGGTGCCATGCAGACGGCTCGTTCCCCCATTTTTGGCGTTCCGCCGCCGACATGCGCGCTTTCACCGAGGGGTGGCGCCACCCTCTGACACTGTCTCGCGCGGTGCTTCTGTGGGTCGGGAAGGGCCGTTCCAATGGGTGGTGCGCAGCAGCGACTTCTTGTTCAACATTTTGGGTATTAAAATCTAAACACTGTGGCTGCTAGCGGATTATCATTTGTAGGTGTTCAATATACTTCGCATTAGTGCCAAGTAGACCGCAAAGAGCTTGCAGTACCGGCGCGGCAGCAAAAAGGAAGAAGAGCGATTGGTCTGGTTCGATAAACACGCAAAAATCCATGACGCCGAGTAGTAGAGACGCTAGTACACGTATAAATTGTTTATTTCACCCTTATTGTGGGCAAGTAAACTGAGTACGCATTCTCTACTTCCTCATGAAGAACAACATCACGGCTTCACAGACTTGGCCAGCTATAGCTTCAACACTTCACGGGAAATTGGTTTCCGCTCAAGAAACTTTCTCGCCCTGTTTCTCTCCGTCACTACAACGGTATAGTTCGTGAAAACGGGCTTCATAAACTTCTTTGCGATGAGATGCAGGACCATCTTTCTCTGCTTTTCGTCAAACTTTTCACAACGGAGCACAGCAAGTTTCATGAGAGCCCGGACGCCTCTTTCAACACAGACTTCTAACGGCTCAGCAGTAGAGCTTCCGTTGTTGAGCACAGTATTAGCAAATCTCCCGAGCCCTCTCGGAACATTTACGAGCCCCTCGCTCGGGTAGTAGACTCGTCCTTGTCCAGTCGAGCGATGAGACCCTGTAGGTGATTGTTGCTTTTAGGCACCTGCAGGAGCGAAATGTAATTTTTGCAAGGGATTCGCTCACTTGCTGCGCGAACGATTAACCCTCCTATTAAAGCTACACTGGCCACGTCCGGGTTTCAAACTAGTGGCATTGTGATGGCCTAGTGGCCGTACAGTTTCTCTTCTGCTCCATTGGGAAGCTTCTCCATCGCTTCATTGAGCGTGTGGTAGTGCTGGTTAGCTGGAATTAGTTTTTTGGCAGAGAATGAGGATGCCCTCTGCACGTTGCTATCACTCGAAGTAGCAACAATTGCAGTCTTGAGCATCTTCTCCAGCCCGTATACAGCACTTTTTACATCCGGTGCATCACTGCACCCGACACTTCAGTGCTGGAATCCAAACAAGGATTCAGTTTGGTCACTTGACATTTTTATTGTCAACACAACTCGACGTTCCTGACAAGAAGCAGGTGTCGAATGTACTTGACATTCGACTTCGTTATCACGAGTGCATGGTAGGTTTCGTTTGTAAGAAAGTTCTCAGGCTTGCTCTTCTTTCTGAGTTCATGCATGTAAGCAAGAAATTAGAATTCAAGCCATATCAGTCTCTTATTGGAAACTGATGTGAATTGACGTGCGTCAGGATAATTTCTATGAATGTGTTTTTGACAGTTTCTCACACTCATGAGAGTAAACCACTTCCCTATGACTTTCATGAATTATATTGTTGGCCCTCCTGTAGCAAAATCTGCATCACAAGTACGGCCAGCATCGTCCTTCAGGTAGCCTAACGCTTCTCTTACTGGAGCGCTGAACAATTGCACGGCTGACCGCACAATCATTTTTTCAATGTTTGGGGAATACAAGTGCTTGCGCGTAAGGAACCGTATCAGCCGTATTGTCGAGCGCTGTTGCATTCTGTGCAATGGCTTCAAATACTTGGTAGATATTTCTAGCGAGCCACATATATCTTTCGCCAGAAATTGTGATCTTATATTTTTCACAATGTGACTTTGGTCGAAGGCAAGGAATAGAGGTTCCGTGCGTTTAGAGGGATGAGGAGCAAGTGCTTTCGCGTCCCCTCTGCACAATGTGTCCATCGCAACGACTTTGATCCGGTGGTTATCGGTGACACGACCCACGACATCAAATCACATATCTTCTACTCTTCGGATGACGTGGTGAATGCAAGTGGCGGGCTGCTCGCCGGTGCATCCCTTTGTAAAAAAGTAAGCAACTGGTATTTTTAATTTCCCAAGCAGGCCGCAAAGCTGGAATCACAAGAAAGAATTAGCCAGAGTGCAGTTTTCTGATTCAGGAACAATGTCCTGTAGGGCAGAACTGAAATCAACTTCCTCAATAAAAGCGTCTCTTGGACCATGATATTCCAGTTTTTTTATTCCCATTTCATCCACAACAAGTCCACATCTTTTAGCCTCCTGACTATGTAGCGATTCAAGTTCTGCTTGCAGCCGTCAGGGCACCAATTCACTCAATCCGATTTCTCGAGATATTCTGCCAATACATTTCTGCAGGGTATTTCGACATGGAAATTTCAGCAACTCCTCGGACCTTAGATGTTCATAGGCCTTGGCAGACAAGTTTCTTAGAATGATGCAATGTCTCCCTGTTAGCTGTGACCACGCTGGCCATTGCTTCTCGTAGTTTTTTACCTGGTCCAGAAAAAACGTCGTCTTCATATTTCCCTCTTCCACATCGGATGCAACTTCCAAAAGTGCGTTCACGTAGCTTTGCTTTTCGAGTTATTGCAGTTCTTTCTCGCAGATATCTGCAGTCCTCTGAAGATTTATTTATTTATTTATTTATTTATTTATTTATTTATTTATTTATTTATTTATTTATTTATCTACAGAATACCTACATCGCCATAAAGGCGTTACGTAGGGGGGAACAAAATATAACCAATAATACACAGAAGCTTTTGGACAGATATACTCACAAATAGAAGCACTACAATAGCTGTTAGAGAAAGGCATACAAGTAACGTGAAACAAGCAGGTTCCAAGATATGTAACACATACATTTGTTTTACATGAGCGCCGTCACAGCATTGAATAGAATAGTTCGTTATTTGACACATTTACTATATCATTTGATAAACTGTTCCATTGTCTAATTGTTTTGGGGAAAAAAGAGTAGTAAAAAATGTTTGTTCTGCAGTTATAGGCTGAGATCTTTTTGTTGTTATCACAGCGAGTCGATATGTAATCTGGTTCCAGGAGATAATTATAGCGATTAATACCTGTCTGATTATTATATATTAGGTGCAATAGTTTAAGCCTTAACTTCTGCCTACGCATATGTAGTAGATCCCATCCTAAAGTGGCCTTCATTTCGGAAACGCTAGAGTACGGGCTGTAATTATTGCAAACAAACCTTGCTGCTTGGTTCTGTAGTTTTTCCAGTCTATTAATGAGGTAATCTTGATAGGGGTCCCATATTACACAAGCATAATAAAGTATTCTTGTAACATGTAAGAAGTAGAAAGTTTCTTTAACTTCGCGTGTTGCCTGTTTAAAATTTCTGCAATAAAATTAACATCCTACTAGCTTTTGCTATGTCAGTGTCAATCTGTTTATGCCAAGTGAGTGATTCGGTAAAATAGACTCCTAAATACTTATATTCCGACTGTATGTCGATAAGCGTGCCATTGATGTTATATCGGTGCTGAAATTTGGATAACTTTCTGGAAAAACTTACGCTACTGCACTTTTTTATATTTAAATTCATGTTCCATTTTTTACACCAGATCGCTACCTTATCTAAATCTTTTTGCGATGTATCTATGTCATCGTCAGTGGTAATTTCTCTGTAAATCATACAGTCATCAGCAAATAGTTTTATGGGTGATGTAATAAGTTCGACAATGTAATTTATGTAGATTAAAAATAGCAAGGGGCCCAGTACGCTTCCCTGAGGAACAACCGACGAAACAGGTGTTGGTGAAGATGCAACGTTATTTAGGATAACAGACTGGGTTCTTCCGATTAGGTAGTTTCGTATGCAATTTTGAACGTTTTCGTTTATATTTAATTATATTTAATTTAATATATATGACCGGTTGCGCCGATGGCCGGCGCAACCGAAAGGCCCCGCCGGACATCGGTCCGAAGACCTCACTAAATCGTTCAATCCGTAGTAGCGACGGGCGGTGTGTACAAACGGCAGAGACGTAATCAACGCGAGCTTCTGACTCGCGCTTACTGGGAATTCCTCGTTCAAGGGGAACAATTGCAAGCCCCTATCCCAATCACGAAAGAAGTTCCACGGATTGCCCAGTCTTTTCAGACAGGGATAAAGACACGCTGCTTCTTTCAGTGTAGTGCGCGTGCGGCCCCGGACATCTAAAGGCATCCCAGACATGTTATTGCTCTGTTTCGCGCGGCTAGGAGCCGCTTGTCCCTCTAAGAAGGTTGTAAGGTGCTGGGAACCCCGCACCTATTTAATAGGCTAGAGTCTCGTTCGTTATCGGAATTAACCCGACAAATCGCTCCACCAACTAAGAACGGCCATGCACCACCATCCACCGAATCAAGAAAGAGCTCTCAGTCTGTCAATCCTCCCAAAGAAGTATTGGCCCGCCATAAAGTATCCCCCCGACCATACGCGGTTCAGTCAGGGCCGGGCACCCTTCCCAGGGCCTTTGCTCATACTGGGTGCAGCTCGGCATGTCGACCTACCGAGCCACATTCCAGGGCCGGGTCGCTAGCCAGAGCTATACGTCCTGTGCCCATTTACGTTGGGTAATCGTCAGACCGAAGTCCTACCATCGAGCGTGACGGCCCACCCTTCTACTGTCACCTCGTTGGTCATGTTGTGGGCAACCCACGTACTCGAGTAGGCGGGGGCGATAACTCCCCGAATGCCCCCCGTGCAATGCACCTCTGCCGGGCGCCGAAGCGTCCTCGAGCTTGGTGATTCCCTTGTACACCAGACCTCTGGCTGAGAAGCCATCTCTCCCCACATTTATATAGCGGATGGGTTGACCGCCGGCCCTTTCCCAAAAGGGCCTCCCATGTCAGTGACAGGAGGCCTGAGTCCTGACGACAGGAAACTCCCGATTGTCACCTTATGGTACTACTCCCAAACCCGAAGGCGTGGTTTCGCTTCCTCGCCCTCTTAGCGACTTTACAGTGTTGCCCGAGGCGCCCACAAGGAGGGGGGGCGAGGTTAGACACAGGCAACGCTTCCTTGATCTTGATCACCGGCTGAGATTACACGAGAGCGCCACCTCTCGCAGCGAAGTCACCTGTGACGTGTGTGTGGATCTCCTGCACTTCGGTGCGGCACCACACATGCAAGCTAGCTCGAATTCACTCACGCAGCCTCCAATGAGCTGGATTACAGGGGCTCGCAAGGTCCCCCAGCTTTAGATGGCGAGGTCGTCCTGCCACCTGGGATCTAGGCGTACCTCGCCTCTCGTTCCGAACCTACGTTTCGGACGGTTGTATCGGCCTCCATGCTTGGATTACAAGGAGGCGCAACCCTCCCCGGCCTTAGGCACCACATCTAGCATTGTGCTACTGTCTGCCATTGACCGACGTGCACGGCCTCCGAGAAGCTGGATGACAGAGGGTCGCCACACCCGCCAGCGTCAGCTGCCAAGACGCAAGTGTACTCCAGACTAGGTTACATGGTTTATGCACACACACCGTGATGCCCCATCCAATTGGACGGGTGGAGATCCACCTGTGATTGGACCAAGCACCCGAGCTCCGCTTGGATTACAGGACGACGCTGGACGTCCCGCTCGTAGCATGGAAGTACCAAGCCACAACGACTCCTTTTTTCCTTTTTCCTTTTTTCCCTTTTTTTGAGTGCTCGCTCTTTTTCCCGCTATCGTTTCCGTCCGACAAAAACGCTTGAAGAGCACGCTGTCGTGGACGTCTGAACACCGTAGGAGCGTGTTGCGTAAACATTGGTCTGCGGCAGTTCCATAAGATTTGAAAATTTAGCATCTGCCTCAAATGGGTCCTTGCGACTACGGAGTCGCTACGTTGATTAAGAAACACCACGCTGCACTTTCATCTGCATTGATCAAGGCACACTCATATCCAACTTGTCTTCCGTTGTACGGAGTACGTCCACTTTCGCTGCTGAGATAGGCAACGCTTGATGTACCCATTCCGCTGGTACTCTCATCGACCGAGCATAGCTTTGACGAACCATCTGTCGAAGGCCCTCGCTTACGTTTCCGAATGTTGGCATCACTTCTTGTGGTTGCGGGAGCCTTTCTCATGTCCGAAGGTTGGCCAGAGAAAATGCTCGGCACAACGCCTAGTTTCAGCTGCCGGTTCTTGCAGTTATCTTTGAAGTCTGATGCGTTGAAATGCATGCTGCACACTACCGAATAATTGGAAGTAGAATTTGGCTACTAGTCTTTCCTGGAAATCGCTTTGAGCCACCGTGCACGTGCGTTGAGGTTGGCGGGTATCTGGTGAAACGAGACACCTGGCTCCTTTTTACGCTGACTCGGCGCGAACAATGGGACGCAGCAATACCGCATAACTGCAGTATTTAGCGTTAGAGAAGCCTTGAAAATATAGAAACAAGCAAGTGCACGCAATAAGCACACCGTAGCACGCCTAGTGCGGCAAACTGTCACTGTAATTATGCCAGCCTAGCGGTATGTCTCACAATGCTTATTAAAGGTCCTTATGACGCTCTAGACCGGTTTAAAAATTCGCATTTCCCCCCCTTTTCGAATCGTTCAGTCAGTTTGAGGTTAGGAAGTTGGTCATGCATTCTTGTGGCCCATTTTAGGCGACTACAGCAAAGCGCAGGACTATTCCAGACGCTGCTGTATCGGGCAATAAGCGGAAACGAAGGACGCAGGTGGGTTCCGCGAAGAGGGGACGCGGGAAACACCTACGCGTGGAAAGAAGTCGGATTAGTGGCTGCACCGTTGAAGAGGCACCAGATCTGCACCCGCGCTCGGCACAAATGGCTAGAGTGTCCGAGTGAAGGCGGGCGTTCAGGGAGACCGGCCTGAAGATGAAAGATAGAGGGGGCTTAAGGTCACCGCCACCGCTAATGCCCGAGTGCTTTCCACATGTTCCGTCGATCATCTCGGTCACGGAAATCGGGCGACGCGGCACTGCCCAGCCGGTTTGAGTGTCCATGTTTGGCATCCGCGTGTGCTTTCTGAGAATGTCTGTGAAAATGGCGGTAACTTTACCAACACTTAGCCGGCTACGACCGATGGATGCTTTTTGTGGGATCGCCATCGGATCCCAATTATAGTATTTGGATTTCAAGCGGACCGGGCAACAGCTGCGCGGGGGACTGAGTTTTCTCATTACCGGCAGGCCAGCCCACGGTCCGGCAGGCATGAAGTACATAAGCCGTGGTTTCAGGAAAACACTCTCGAGGGGGGGAGGGGGGGACAGCTGGCGTAGCGGCCGCTTGCAGGAGAAAGGGGGAGCACGTCAGTAGGGGAGAGGAAGATGACACGTATCTTTGAGCAATCCTATCCCCTGGCGAGTTGCAAAGTGTGCCACTGTTTTCACCAGTGCCCTGTGCGGCACGAAGGTGGTTGTGCTATTGGTTGCAATGATGCGAACTGGTACGTGTGATTGGCTAGTCTGCGACTCCTTTGTGCAACTGAGGGTTGGAAAATTCATGTTTTGGTTGTTCGGGAGGAGTGGAGTTCGGGCTTGGATTCGGACAGACGCCTTTTCGTTTGAATAAAGCATCTCTTTAGCAAACAACGACTCTTCCTTCACGCTGCCACCCTGCACTCAAATCATCGAGGGGCGCCGACTTCGGACTTTTGGGGACCTTCGCTCTTTAACTAGTGCTGAAGGTACCAGAGGATAAAGGAAAAGGAAATTCCCTCGTTGCCTACACGTTACACATATCGTGCCTCTACCTTTCCCCAGTTTGAACAAGCTGCCTCGTTCAGTTCATCAAAGAAACTGCAGAAACAAAATGGGAGCGTTGTATGACGAACGAAATTGAATTCTTGGGTTTTACATGCGAAAACCACGATTCAATTCGAGGGTTGCCGTAGTGAAGGACTCCGGGTTAATTGACCCCAAGGATCTTCAACGTGCCCCGAATGCACTGAACACGGGTGGCTTTTACAGTTTACCGCCATAGAAATCCGGCTACTGCTGCCGGAATTTAATCCCGTAATCTCGTACTTAGCAGCTGAATACCATAGCAGCTAAACTACCACGGCGTGTTTCGTATGACGAACAAGAATGTTAGAAAAAAATGAGAATTCAGTAATAATTTACAACGTTAGATTTAAAACAACTACGTGAACGTTTCGCAGCGCAATAAGTTAAAACTTATCCCTAACTTCATGGAAATTGAAGTTGGAACATCCTGCCGTTGTTTAGGAGCCGGGGAAGCATTTGGAATAATGACTGTACAACACCTTGGAATGCTTGAAAAAGTGATTTGAAAAGTGAACGCTGCAGTGAACCCACCCAGGTCAGACATTTAGCGCCAGTCCCCTAGAACACTTTTGCTACTTCGACGAAATATAACTACGGTGAATCGCATATTTCACCAAGGAAACCAGGAAAAACAACTAAATGCCTGGGAGAACGCATAAAAGTTGGCAGAAAGGAGGTATTTAGTGAATAGTTTTAAACAGCACAATTTACTAGACAGTTGAAGCTTTCGTTATATATAACCAAAAAGTGATCCCCAATTTGAGAATATATAAAATCTCTACCTTTATTTATCTTCTGCCAAGGCACGTGTCCTACTCTAATGCTGATGTTGAATCAGACTACAAATATAATTAAGAGATAACGTCAGAAGTGACACATGACGATAGGATAATGCAAGGCAGTGGTCTAACGGTATTGTAATCACTCTGCATGTTCACCTGTATCATTAATGAAGCATAAAAGAATTCATGACACAAAAATGCAATGAGACCGCACCAAACAGCTGCTGCCAAAAACTGTCGACATTGCTCAAGATAGTCTTCACCAACGTAAATAGAAAACGTGCTGAATACCCAATGCAACTTGGCAGCCTCTGGGAATATATATATATATATATATATATATATATATATATATATATATATATATATATATATGTACAAGTTCTGGTATTTCATAATCAAAAAGTCTCATGCCATAAGCCGCGCCATCGTGCGGCGCGGCGCATTCTAACACCTTGCAATACCGCACCCTTGCCCTAACTATAGCACGCTAACTTTCCTTTTTCAGGGGGACGGCCTAGTATCATTCATCATCAGCATAAGCCTGGTTACGCCCACTGCAGGGCAAAGACCTCTCCCATACTTCTCCAACTGCTCCGGTCATGTAGTATATGTGGCCATGTTGTCTCTGCAAACTTCTTAATCTCGTCCGCCCACCTAACTTTCTGCCTCCCCCTGCTACGCTTCCCTTCCCTTGGAAGCCAGTCCGTAACCCTTAATGAACATCGGTTATCTTCCCTCCTCATTACATGCCCTGCTTGATTAAGCGGTCTCAAATAACTGGGCATGATGGAAAAAGCACAACGTGAAATTTGTGATGCCCGGAATTTCACAGCGCCAGCTTTTCATACAGTGCCAACATGTATGGCGCACCCTGTTCGTCGTCTGCTGCAGCTTCTCGCGGCGAGCCACGAAGGACAATCATCACTGCCGAAGCAGAAGATACCTAAAAACAGTTACTCACGTGGCTAATGCATTAAAACGTGGCCTCAGCTCTTCTGTTGGATTTTGGAGCATCCAGCCAAAAGTGCCTTTTTGAAACGTGTGAGAAAGGGGGGAGGGGAGTTCTAATGACAGACTTTGCCTGATAGCTGTGGCGCAAACGGCTCCCCGACCCTGCCCCTGCTAAATACGCCTGAGCTTGTTTTTTTCTGAGTGCAGATGGGCCGATAGCATGTAGATGGGTTCGGCAGGTACGTTAGGCCTAACCATCGGTGAAAGCGAATGATCTCGGCAAAGGTAGCTGGGGAATGCCAAGCGGTTTGTATTTGAGCCTCAGAACCTTTTATTTACTATTTTTCAGTAAACAATAGAAAGCGAACCCTCACGAATTACATCAGCTTTGTTATCGGTGCGGTAATATCAATCAGCGGCAGGTTTCCTGGGGTTCTTTCGAACACATCCGAAGGAGTGGTGGGTTCGTTTATTTCGGGTTGACTCCACAACAATGCGATAAATAATCAGTTGCGTACAAACTGCTCAAAAAGTTAGGCTTTATGTGAGCTTGCGTTATATTGTTCTAGGATACAGCTATCCAGAAAGTCAAAAGGCAAATGAAAAAAAAAATGAAAGTGGACCAATCGCAGACGCCGGCACCACCCTCTTTGTTCAGTTACCAACTTTCAGCGCACTGGCTCGGCCCCATCGAATTCCCCTCCACTTGAGCGTGCTCCTTCCCTGTTTTCAGCCATTAGATAAGACGTGCCGCTCAATGTAGGCAATGTTATTAGTTTTTCAATCAAACAAATTTGACCTCATATGAACGAGGAGAGCGTTTGATTGGCCTGTTCAGACAACCTGTGGGTCACTGCCCGGTGCTTACGTCTGCGGTTACACAGATTTGACGTCATGAGATTGGAGTAAAAACGTATTGGAATAGTTTTACGTTATAGGGCCCCAGTGCGGAGTAAATGAAACCTGCGCAATTTTCAGTACGAACCACCGAATTGCAGCGAGAGCCAGCGTGTGTGCAACACCCAAACACGGCTCCAGCGTCATAGCAGCGAAACCAGCGTCTCGTCCAGCGCGGTCGAGCTCCTGTCCAGGGTTCTGGCCGATGTTCGAGTGACTCCCGGCGAGCGCCCAAGTCCCTATTACAATCCAGCGTTAACAAAGGCACTGGTTTTACACTGGAAGGCACTGGAAGACTGTTTTTTTTTTCAGCAGGGACGAGTTTCAGAAATACCATAATAGCCTAGTTCTGCGGTCGTTTTACCAAGTTTCAACTGAAGATGTGATCGTGGGAACCGTATAAAAACGCATTGCTCTTATGAGACGTTGGCCGGGAAATGAAAACAAAGCGTACTGCCCCGAGCAACACATTGTACAGAATCGTATCAACAGTGTTACATTATGCTCTTCCCAAAAAATCATATGAAATGCATTGCCATGCATCAATGTCAAGTGTGCCTTATTTTGTCTTGTTCGTCCATAGATCGTCATGCGGTTACAATGTACACTCGCACTTTTGTGGTCTCTACACTGTAAACGTTCCTCAGTGCGAGGCCGGTGGCGGCACGACCACCGAATACCTCCGGCAATATTGGCATTTAATCTGGCCAGGTGATAAAAGTGGTTTCATGATTTCGGAAGCATGGGTTCGCCAAGTCCGTCAAGTAAAATCACCTTAGTGAGCATGAAGCTGTGGTCCCGCACCCTGTAATTGCTCACAAGTTCATGTCGTGATCGAATCCTCCACGTGGCCGTCGTCTGTTAGACTAAATATAGCAGGCGCACGGTGACAGAGGGCGCAAGAACGAGCGATTGCCTCGGCTACGAGAGCAGCCTGGGACGGTCCCGTATCAGTTATTGTAAAAGCTGGTGCTATCGTCCAGCTGCATAGTTCCAGCATGGCAAACAGAAATCCAGCATCTCCGCTAAGTAACAAAGGGGGGGGGGGTAGCCTAGGACTTAGCGCAGTTTTGTAGCAGTAGCCGTAAAATGGTCAGTCAGAGCAATGGCGAAGCACGCCAGAAAGCACCTTCTGCCGCGTCTTATACATATATCATCTTGGCCATCGCTTGTTGTAGAAAATAAATGAACAAATAATAGGCCTTTTCAGCTTCATATAACGGACAGTCGTGAGAGATCGATCGGTGTTTCTTGAAATAGAGGTCACAATGGTTCGTTTTGGCTGTTCCGTTTGTTTTTACAAGCTTCATTCTTCAAACCACTAAGCAGAAAAATGAGTGCGTACCTGAGCACATGTATGTTGTGAATGCGAAATCATTAACGTGCAATTGAATGACGCTCAGCGGTCGTTCAGTGTTGCGCTGTGAGAAATGTACGATGGCGTTACGCGCTGCCCGAGATAGGAAGCCACAGCCGCATGCGCTGCCAGCGCCACATGCTACCGACGCGATAATGAAGATTTATTCGCATTCCCTTTAAACGGGGGCGGTGACAAATAGTCACCTAGCCTGCTTGATTTACGCAGATGGGCTATACCTGTATTTATTTGTAGCATTCTTGCATACATCTCATTATTCTTTTTTTTTTCTTTTAGAACTTCTCTGCCTACCTTGTACGGCTACGTATTCCTCTAACAAGTCCGGCGGTATCAGTCTGTTCCCTACTTTTTTTTATACGAATCCTCTAAACGTCTCTTGCTTCTCTTGACTGTCGACAGCTCCCTCTTTCCATCCACTTTAAATTCAAGCAATTTTGGAAGGTGCAAGTTACCTACGGGTCTCCCTGAGTTAATCCCTTCGCATTCCTTTAGGATGGCCTTAGTGGTCTCTGGATTTCAGCTGCAGCATACACCCGCCTCATCAAGTTGAGAATATTTGCTGCAGTATATTGTTGTCATTAGGCAACCGGCGCGAGTCACAAATATTAAGATACTTCCCTTCATGTTATTGTTGAAATTTTCCCTTCTAATTTCCTTTTTCTCATTCTGGTAAGTCTCCATGGTCTTTTTGTTTCTATTTGCATCAAATTCGCTGGCTGTTTCTCTCTCTTCCCTTCTGATCATTACTGGTTCTCTACTTACACTTTCAATTATTTCGTACATGGTTGCCAACTTTCTTCACCTCTTCCTCCATTCTTTATCCGCGCTTTTCAATTACAGATATATGCGAACTTTAGCAGCCCGTTTAGTTTCTTCTGTGTTCCTGAGGTTTTCTTCAAAAGTAATTTTCTTTGCCGCTTCTCTGACTTCGAAAGAGGCCAAATCCATGTCACCCTGCATTGCTTCATTTGTGGTTTTACCGTGGCCTACCAAAGCCAACTTGCCCAGCGATCTTTCGTTAACTTCTAGCCTGGAAAATATATCCGGTTTTAAGCATAGCATGGTATTTGCGAACGTTAGCGATAGTACCATTCATTCTTTCCGAATTCCACGCGCCAACTCATACTTATTGTCGCCCCAAATTGCTCTATTTTTCATAATTGGTTCCTTGCGCTTCCGAGTTACTTTTTCAATATTTTTGTCAGTGGTTGAATAAGTCTTTCTTTTATTTACTACGTAATTAAAAGAAATTACATACTTACTTGTCTCTTCATTAAATATCATCACTCCGATTTCTCTGTACTAAACTCAAGGCCTAGATTTGGCGCTGGGTTGCCACAGATATACGCAGGTGTCTTTAAATCTGTTGCATTGTCCGCTAGTATCACTACGTCGCCCCCATAAATCATTGCGGGGACTTTCTGTTGCACCATTCGTCCATTACGCATGTACGATAAATCAAACCCTGATTCGCAGTTTTCCAGTCTTTTCTCTATGCCCTTAGCGCATGGCGTGAGCAATTATGCGGCCACGCCAATTAGGTAGCCAATGGAAATTTAGGAATCAATTGGGTGCAGCAAACGAATCAGGCTGGCATTTGCATTGAACAGTCCATTTGACGTTTTCGCATTAAAGTAACTTTTGAACGCCTTGTATTAGACTGGCCGAAGGGTGCGAATTATGCTTCCTACTACCCGTATATGGGCAACGACAGCCGGTGAGGACACTATGACCAGTGACCAGCACATATGCGAAAAACGACTAAAAGTAGGGTAATCATAAATGCAACATCAAAACGATCAAGCTACCTTACGTATGTAGAAACTTCACTTACGATTGCGAGAGGGCTACACGTCTCCTTCTCTTTACGGGAGCGATGAGAAAGAAGTATCCGGCAGCGTAGGGTATGATATATTTATTCAGTCTTTTCAAAGTATTTGTAAACTGAGATATGTTGAGCGCAAGAGGCTTGATCCATATCGAATAACTGTTATCCAACGTGTAAACGAGAACCAAACACAATGTAATAGACGACAAATATTTTTACGAACAACAAAATGTAACACAAATGTTTAGGTCTGCAAATCTTGGCTTTTGTGCCCACTTTGAAATTTGATGGTACTATCACCATAACATGAATTAACAAATGAGAATTTCCTCTACATCAGGCTTTCTCAGCTACACTTTCAGCTTCAGCTGTGAGTTTGACTAAGCAGTGTTACGGTTTGCGACAGCATCATTTGCGAATAATTTCTCCATATTTAAGAAATTTCGACAAAAGAACGTTTTGTTTCATTTCTATCTTCTTGTAATGTTCCCGGTGGTTTATATATAGTTACTTTACTGAATGAACCTCTTCAGTAGTACTCATTCCTGCTGCGCTCATGACTCCAACTATGTTTCTGTGTAGTATCTGATTTTTCACGGTTTTCTGTCAGGCTTTATATAGGTCCGTCTTACAGGGATTATACACCTGTGACGCGCAATTGTTGAGTTGTCTTTCAATTTCCTTTTTCGGTTGCTCTAGAAAAGCCAGGGTCTTTATTTGCACACTAGAGTGGCGCCTTCTTTAATAATCGACAATTTTTTTAGTTTCCTTCTATAGATCGCAATAAATTAGGTTGTATGAATGCTTAATTATTCACGTTTACTGTTTGTGTAGCAGTAAAGGTTCCAGTAAATAGCTCTGCTTGTGTGAGATATGCATTGACCCTTATCTAATGCTTGACTTTTTTTGCAATGCATTAATTGTTTATCCAATGGAATGCTTCTAAAGACCCTGACAATTGTATGTAGTGATACATTACCTCAGATTGACTGATGCGCTTTTCTATGTACCTGACTATTGTATATATTGCAGACAAAAGAAAGCACTTACTATATAGTCTGTCATGATTCAGTTCGCAAAGAGCGCTTGGCAGCGATATTACGTTGTACGTCTTCGATGAACTGACTGATAAATTGACTGATTTATCAAATTATTGATTGAATAATTGATTGGTTGACTTATTGAATAATCGGTGTACTTTTCCAGCCGGGTACATGGACGCTTCAAGTGGAGAGTTCTAGCAAGGGACGAGTCGTTGCCAACATCCATGTCGTGTCCCAAATCAAGGATCTGAACAATACGCCGATAGTGGCTTTGTGCCAAATGTCGGAGACTGTGTTCAGCCAACCAGAGGATGCAGTTATATACGTTGATGTGAGCAAAGGCGTCGACGTTGTCTTGGATGCAAACGTAATGGCGGTGGTCCGTAATGCACAAGGGCTTAGTTGCCCTGTCCGGCTGTACGACGACGGCGAAGGCAAGGACATCTTGGCATTGTGCTCTTCTATTTCATCAGGGGAGAGAGCGTCATGCATTTTAAAGAAGGCTATGGTATTATACGTGTGGTTCAGTTAACTCCTACGAGAATAATAATGCTCATAAAACGCAAGCAGCATTGTTATCAGGAACGGACAAAACATGTGCAGGTAACCTTTCGCGCACTTGCAGGGCCGTTAGTGCCTGAAATTTCTCATTTCCGGCACTATTGTATACAAGTACACGAACACTTTAATTGTGCAAAACCATATGATCAAGCCTTTTCAAGTAGTATGATATCGTGCATATAAACAATGTCTCGCAGACCACGTGCGGTGGCCTAGTGTATTGCTTTGAGGTGCTGAGCCTGTTGTCGCAGGTTCAACACCAGTCATGGCGACCACATGGTATTTGTGTGCTCAAACAAAGGTGCAGGTTGCAGAACCGCGGGTGGTGAGAATAATTTGCCCGATATGGTGTGCCTCATATCGTATTCTGATCGTTGTTGAAGATAGACGACAAAATTTAGTGTTAGCTTTAAGGCGAAAGCCTTAAATTTCTACATTTCGTCGTTGTGTTGCGCTGTAATTAAATAATTCATGAGCATGCACAGCAGAAGACCGATGGCCCCGGTCTCAAATCCATATTATATGAGCACACACACACACACACACACACACACAAATGTTGCAAGGGTGCATAGCATGAAGCAGTATGAACAGGATGACGTTAGAGAGGAATGAAGGCTAACTTCAAACTAAAGTCTATTGTGAAAATTTGGCAACTTGTACAGTTTATCCGAAAAATTAGACAGCAAGAAGGCCAGGTAAAAAATGGTGCTTGATGCAACGAAACATAAATAAAACGTTATAGGAAGAAAACACAGATCAAAATACCAAGTGCAGGAAAAAACAGATCATTACAATTGCCAATCGCGTGTGCCAGCTATATCAAGAAACATTCTTTTTTTTCTTTCAGCAAATAGACTGACAGCTTGGTTATCGAAACACGCTCTTCTAGTTCCATGCCATTGAAAAAAAAGCTTGTTTTTTGGAAGGTAGTGGCATACGCGGTTGGTGATCACAATTGTTTTTGGAACGCATGCCCCGGCACCGATTTTAGTCGTTGCAGTTGCAGCGCATGAAACAGGCTTGTCATCTCATCGCACGTCTCTGTCTCACTAAGACTTCCGTCATGAGGCGCTGCCAAAATAGTATTCTCCCTCACGACAGTAACGCAGGCGCGAAGGGACAGAGTAAGAAAGGATGATTGGAGAGGGTGGTGAACGGTGGGATCAGTCGCATCTGGCTGGTATTGAAAAAAAATACAAGAGGCAGTGGCGAGGCAAGAGGAGGCTGCGTGTGCCTCCTCCTATATTTGTACGTAAGGGGACTCCGCCACATTTACTGGAGCGGGCGCTTCAGAGCCAGCGCAAAGCTGGTCTGCCACAAAGCTGGTCTGTATGGGCGAAGCGGTAAATTTGTATTTTTTCCTTCAAACGCTATTTGTACATAACATATTCCTGTCTGAAATTAAAGCATTCATAGCTATCTGGATAGTGCAAGCAGTCCAATTTAGGTCTAATTCACACCAGGGGACGTGTTCTGAAACAATCCCCTTTGGCGACAGTACCGCCGTCAGGCACGCTGATTTGCGCGTTAAGCAAAACGGGATGACGTAATGCTCAACCATTTAATCAGTTCAATCTATTTCGCAAAGACAGCCAATCAGTGCACTCCAATGGCAAAGGCATAGCCAAAGCGATAGTATCGCCGAAAGTGACTGGTTCAGCATATGACTCAATTCATCGAGTAGCCAGCGAATGACTGAAAGCAATTGCTTTTCGACCAAAGTGATTATTTCCGGGGATATAATACGCAACCGGCAGCTTTGCAACGAACTTGATCTTGAGACTTGTGGGATTTACCAGTGGTATTAAACCCTTCTACTATTTTTTCGAGCATGCGTAATCATTGCAAACTATTACATATATAAAGCAATATTTTCGTACTGATGATTCATTTGCAAGGCCGCAAAGCCAGTCGAAATCTGGGTAAAAAAATTTACTGTGGCATGACTTTACCTCATATCGGGAACATTTAAACAACACTTAATTGATTCAACGTTATGCCTAACTGATAATGTATTAACGGGCTATTGGTACTAATTTTACAGATCCTGATATCTTCGCACAAGATGGTTCGTACAGCGGTTACTTCACCCAATTCACCGGCCGAGGGAGGTACTCTGTTAATGCATACATTTACGGTGACAACAAGACTCGACATGCGTACCGTACGCCGGGATTCCCCCCTGACGTAATTGTTTTGTCTCCGGAAGAGGCCCTAGGTGGGTTGATAAAAAAGTTAAATTATGGGGTTTTACTCGCCAAAACAACTTTCTGATTATGAGGCACGCCGTAGTGGAGGACTCCGGAAAGTTCGACCGGGGGTTCTTGAACGTGCACCTAAATCTAAGTACACGGGCGTTTTCGCGTTTCGCCCCCACCGAAATGCGGCCGCCGTGTGTTAGCTGATCAACCCTGCATTTCGGTCCAATGCGTATTCTCTCGAATTGCATTTATTTTGCTACACCTCGTAAAAGGGACATCGATACATTAGGATAAGTGTAAGTGGTGTTCTTTCTGGGAATCCTATTTATAACAGTGAACCTGATCTAAGGAACTTGCTGCACTTGGCGCCCGCTAGCAAAAATTCTTGAAAATCGGAACTCACATGAGCAGCAGAAGAAAATATAACGCAGTGAACCAGCCGTGTTCATTTCATAGCCGGTGCTGCTCAAAACTATGGCAGCTGATTAGGAACTTGGCCACGTTTCTATTGTATTAAGGCATTGTTATTGCGGAGGTTTTACGAAAAAAAGCTATACAGCATTTGTCGCAACTCGTATAAAGCCTTAGGAGGTGTGAAATAAGGTGCAGCAATAGAGGTCAGTCCGCGAAGCCTTGCGTAGTTTTAAAATTATAAAGACTTCTTTTTTGGATTTCAGTAATGTTTTCCGTAGAAATCAGGAGATTAACTCCGCGCTTTTAGTAGACGTCAAAGATAATATTTCTTCTATTTCATGCAAACCACAAACCAGTATAGGTTCTTAGGAATTGCATATTAAAAAGGCAGTAGAATTCTAAAACAATAAAATTGCACTTAGCATGGCTTGATTTCTCCAAACCGGTATAGCGAATAGTCTAATTGACATCAAGAGAAAAAAGATGGAGCTGAGCAGGAAATACAATGCGCGGGTCAGATAAGCGTTGGGCCATTAGGGTTACAGAATGGGTAGCGAGAGAAGGGATACGCAGTCGGGGATGACATAGGGCTAGCTGGAATGATGAAATTAAGAAATTCGCGGGCGCTAGTTGGAATCGGTTGGCGCAGTATATGGTAATTGGAGATCGCAGTGAGAGGCCTTCGTCCTGCAGCGGACACAAAACAGGCTCGTGATGATGATAATTTCTCTAGAAGAATGTAGACAATATTCAATATATTCGATCGGTTCTTGTTTCTGTTATTGAACCATTCGACGTGCAATGCAGTAGCGCATGCGTGGGACCGTGTTTTGCACGTCACTTGTGCAACACGTTTCCCTCCAGCATTGAGCTTGACCTGGAGGCTGATATACATAGTGCAACAGCTTTACGCATAGTGATAAGTTGACTATGTTGTGTTTGCTTTAAAACATGCGTGAAATTCTTTAATAGCAGTGAAATAGTTGAAATTTTCTTCGCAGTCTTCAAAGGGGTGGTGAGTGCCACAACATTTGCGTATAACATGCCAGAAATTGACCGCTGACAGTTTCTAAACATTGACGCCTGAACGCATGGTGGAGACTGTCATGTATGACAGACATTGCACAACCCATTCGTACATGCAACAATGCTAAAAAATAAGCTTCTATATTTACTTGAAATCTGCACCATATCTAGCAATAAAGTACACAGGTATCTTAACTCTCGGAATGGATTCTGAGTACTTTTCATCTTCTCAAGAGAAAGCTTGCAATAATGTAGAGAAAATGTTCGAAAACAAGCAAGGTATTCCTAGAATGAATACTTCACGCGGGACACGTACACCTGCGACATAGCTCCGTCATTTATCACATTCAATGTCTGCAGGTACTCTACGGTTGTTGAGTGTCGCGTACGAGTTGGCCCGAATTGCAACCTTAAATGTTCTCTTCTGTGAAATGGTCAGCCTAGATTGGCGTACCTAAACATTGTCGCGGTAGTAATACATTTGCTATATGGTTCGCAGCGCGACAGAACCAAACACCGCCAAGCGTACGTATACGAGCGCCCGACAACTACACGTTCGTGGATACCCTCCTGGGAGATCAAGAGCCCACGGCTCCATTTCAAAGAGTCACAGTAGGCATTTACTTCAAGCTCAAGAGCGACCTGCAGCAGAAGGACGTTCCTCCTGGTACAATCTGGGACTTTAGAGCTGTGAGTGGGTACGTTGAGGACGACAGGACGCCTATCGCCTGTCTTACGTGGACTTGGCCTGGCGCACACATGACACACGGAAAAGGTGCGTATCTTCTGAAGCACCCATCTGGAACTTTAGAATAAGTAACGTCAGAATACTCAACAGCAGCATTACGCCTGTTAATAGGCTTGAGGAAAAGCTTTTTGCTGGGAATGATTAGTGTGTGGAACAATTCATTCTAACAAATCATGATCATCATCAGGTTGCTTACGTCCACTGCAGGGCAAAGGCCTCTCGCATGCTTCTCCAACTACCCTGATCATGCGCTAATTGTGGCCATGTTGTCCCTGCAAACTTCTTAATCTCTTCCACCCAACTAACTTTCTGCTAGCCCCTGCTACGCTTCCCTTCCCTTAGAGTCCGGTGCGTAACCCTTAATACCATCGGTTATCTTCCCTCCTTAACACATGTCCTGCCCATGCCCATTCATTTTCCTTTACTTGAACAAAGATGTAATTAACTTGCGTGTGTTCCCTCCTCCGATCTGCTCGTTTTTTATACCTTAACGTTACACTCATTATTCGTCTTTTCATAGCTCGTTGCGTCGTCCTCATGTTAAGTAGAACTCTTTTCGTAAGCCTCCAGGTTTGTGCCCCGTAGGTGAGTACTGGTAAGCCACAGCTGTTACACACTTTTCTCTTGAGGGATAATGGCCAACTACTGTTCATCATCTGAGGATGCCTGCCAAGCACACCCTAGCCCATTCTTATTCTTCGGATTATTTCTGTCTCATAATCCGGATCCTGGGTCACTACCTGCCCTAAGTAAATGTTTTCCCTTGCCACTTCCAATGCCACGCTACCTATCGTAAACTGCTGTTCTCTTCGGAGACTGTTAAACATTAGTTTTCTGCAGGTTATTTTTAGACCCAACCTTCTGCTTTGCCTCTATAATTCAGTGAGCATGCATCGCAATTGGTCCCCTGAGTTACTAAGCAAGGCAATTTCATCAGCGAATCGCAAGTTACTAAGAGGTATTCTCCATTCACTCTCATAGACAATGGCTCCATGCTGTGAATAACATAGGAGAGATCGTGTCTGCCTGCCTGACGCCTTTCTTTATTGCGATTTTGTCGCTTTCATTATGAAAGACTACGGTGGCTGTAGAGCCGTTGAAGATATATTTCAGTATTTTTACATACTGGTCGTCTACAACCTGATTCCATAATGCCTCCATGACAGCGGAGGTGTCGATTGAATCAAACGCTTTCTCGTAATCAATGAAAGTTATATATAAAGGTTGAATATATTCCGCACATTTCTCTATCACCTGAATGATAGTGTCAATATGGTACATTGTTGTGTATCTTTTACGAAATCCTGTCAGGTCCTTCGGTTGACAGAAGTCTTAGGTGTTCCTGATCCTATTTGCGATTCCCTTAGTAAATACTTTGCAGGCAACGGACAGTAAGCTGATCAGTCAATTATTTTTCAAGTCTTTGGTGATCCCTTTCTTATGGCTTAGGATTCTGTTGGCGTTCTTCCAAGGTTCCGGTCCGCTCGAGGTCATGAGTCATTGCGTATACAGGGTGGCCAGTATTTCTAGGACAATCTGTCCACCATTCTTCAACAAATCTGCTCTTACCTGATCTTCTCCAGCTGCCTTCTCTCTTTGCATAGCTCCCAAGGCTTTCTTTACTTCTTCTGGCGTTCCTTGAGGGATGTCAAATTCTCCTAGAGTTTGTAAACAGGGATAAGGTGCCTCAGAAAGGCTGGCCTACGTTTCGATAGGAGGACCTATCTTCGTCAAAGGCGGCCTCGTCATCCTCGGCGTGTTATTTTTAAAGGGTTAGTGCAGTGACGGCACGTGCGGGTGTTGTCGCTGGCGGCTGGTTTTAAAGAGAGAGATTACCAGAGGAAACAAGCGCTGTCGTCCGAAGTCTGTGAGCTTCATTTCCAAGACGAGGGGACAAGAGCGTGACAGTGGGCACGCGGTGAGAAAGGAAACGAAATAGAAGCAGAAAAAAAAGAAAAAAAAAGAAAGGGGGG
This sequence comes from Dermacentor andersoni, assembly GCF_023375885.2. Classification (NCBI taxonomy): domain Eukaryota; kingdom Metazoa; phylum Arthropoda; class Arachnida; order Ixodida; family Ixodidae; genus Dermacentor; species Dermacentor andersoni. The sequence continues at coordinate 88,250,775 of NC_092822.1, read as the reverse complement.
GTGGGGGAAGCCAGGGCGGCACTAAGACAGACAAAAAAGAAGGGGGGTGAGAGTGAGAAAAAAAAAAGAAAGAAAAAAAAAATGAAATTTTTAAGAAATACGGGGGCTTGGGAGCGTGTTGGGGATGCGAAAGGTTAGGAGGCATTCCGGGGGAGTCGTTGGCGGCATGTTTTTGAGGCATTAGAACGGCCTATGAAGCGGTCAGTGCGCGAGTAACAAAAAAAAAGACAAAAAAAAAGACACACACACAAAAAAAACGAGTTGAAAGTGACTTGAGTAGCATAGCAGTAATACGTCGAGTAATTTTGAAATAGTTAAGATGGCGACGAGGAGTCTGCGGTGCAATGTATGGGGTGACTGAAAGGCAGCGGCATGGCCTTTCAAGGGGCACTGCCCCAGTCGCTCAACGTAGGTGTCGTTACGGCGTCATCCGGAAATGTCGATACTCTGGGTTGAGGCACCGAAAAAGGCATATTGACTTCGGAATGCGTTGATGTAGGGGTTAAAAAAAAGAAATAGGTTTAAAAAAAAGGGGGGGGGGGGTTGAAAGGGAAGGGAGAGGGGGAGGGAGGACCGAAACCGGAATAACAAACAGGAGGGTGACGCGCGCAAAAGCGGGCGGGGGCAAGTGTACATGGAAGAAGGGGGTCGTACAGTAGGTATAGACGTAAAAACCTGAAAGAGTACATTAAATTAGGTAGTGGGCAGGAAAAAATGTTTTCGAAATGGAAGAGTAGGTGAGGTTACGAATTAAAGTTAGCTGGTGGCCTGATGTATTTTGTGTCTTGGTTGATGATATGAGAGTTTCAGATTTAAGTTACCGCTTTTAAAGATTCTAAGTTGCCGCGTGCCAAATTAATTCCTGTCGGGTGTAGGCAATTAAACTTGTGTATGAGGTAGGATTCGGTATACTTCCTTTTGCGAGGGGAACGGAAATTTGTTTGTGGTATATAGAGCCTTGCTTTGTCAAATATATGACCATGTTCATTAAAGTGGCTGGCTACTGCTTTGGGTAAATTGTGTTTTGTGTCCGCGCGGTGACCATTGAGTCTTGTATTGATTTGTTGTCCAGTCTCACCTATGTATTGTTTGCTACAAGCGGCGCATTCTAGACAGTAGACTACGTTGCTTGATGTGCAGGTGAAAGCCGAAGTTACCTTGTGTGTGCGATTCGACGCTGTACTTTTTACTGTAGTAGTAGATTGAATGTGTTTGCATGTAGAGCACCTGGGGCGGCCACAGGGATTGGTTCCCAACTTCCTCTTTTTCTGTAGTTTGGCGTGCACAAGAACATCTTTAAAATTAGTGTTGCGTCCGTAGGCTACTCTGGGAGGGTCGGGAAGAATCTTCTTAAGTTTCTGGTTGCTGGTGAGAATTGGGTAGTATTTACTTAGGATGTTATTCACGTTTGGGAGTGCGTTTGAGAATTTAGTAGTAAGAAGAGGCGTTGTTGTTCTTGTGATCATCGGGCGGGGCTTGAGGACCTCGGCTCGATCAAGTTTGGTTGCAGCGATGTAGGCTGTTTGAAGGTCACTGTTTGGGTGGTTCCTGTTTGATAGCGTTTCTTTAAGGTGATCGAGTCTATCTATGTAGTCTTGGTTTTCAACGCAAATGCGACGTAGTCGTGTGGCTTGGCCTTTAAAGATGCCTTGTTTGCAATGTCTGGGATGGTGGCTGGTATATTCTAGGTACTGTTGTTTGTCGAAAGGTTTCCTATACAGCGTTGTCTTTAGCTCACCATTGTCAATGGATATCGTTGTGTCCAGAAAGTTTATGCGCTCAGTTGAGGATTCTGATGTGAATTTGATTGTTGGGTGAACAGAATTTAAAAAGGCTACATATTTATCTAGACTGCCTTGTCCATGTCCCCAGATTATGAGTATGTCGTCTATGTATCGTAGGTATGTGTGGGGCTTGGTAGTGCAGCGCGATAGGAAATCTGTTTCTAGAATCCCCATAAATATGTTCGCGTAGGTTGGTGCAAAAGGCGTACCCATGCTTGTACCATGTATCTGTAGGTAGTAACTCTCTTCAAACTCGAAGTAGTTATGTGTTAGAACTAATTCAAGGAGAGACAAATAGACTTCAGTAGAGTGTTGTGCATTGTGTTTAGACAGCGTTTGTTTTATCGAAGATAAACCATCAGGGATTGGAATGTTGGTGTACAGCGCCGTGACGTCTAGTGTTGCGAGAATTGTGTTGTGGGGTAGTGTGCCTTTAGTATCAATGTCCTCTATAATTCTCAGCAGGTGGGGCGTATCTTGTACAAATGACGGAAGTGCTTTTGGCAAGTCACCAAGGTAGTGGTTAAGGAATGTGGAGGTGCTCTCTGTCGGGGTGTTGTTGTTTGATACTATCGGATGGCCTGGGATAATAGCAGTGTATAGTTCAGCGGATGGGATTTTATGAATTTTCGGAAGGAGGTGAAAACGCCCGGCAGTTTTGTTGCTTGGTTTAAGAAATTTGTATTCTGACGGTGTTATCAATTCATCAGCCAAAAGTAATTTCCGCCTGTTGGTAATTGTCACTGTGTAGGACAATGTCGGATCGTTATGTAGTTTGCGGTAATGTTCTGGGTTGTTTAGTTGTCTGTAAGCCTCGTGCTTGTATTTGTCTATTGGCCAAATAACTATACTTCCACCCTTATCTGCTTCCTTAATAACAATGTCATTCCGGCAACTCAGTTTTGAAATGATATGACTCTCTGACGCAGTTATGTTTTTAGGTCGCTTAGATGTCTTGGATTGGCTTATAATTTCTTTAGTGACAGTTTTAAGGTATATGTCAAGTTCTATGGCTTGTTCTGGCTCGGGAGTCCAAGTGGATTGGGCTCTAAGTGGTGTCGTCCCGGTGTCTGGTGTGTCTGCAAAAAAGTGTCGGATACGCATTCGTCGGGAGAATTCTGAGAGGTCCTTGTGAAGCTCGAATTCATTTATTGTGTTGTTCGTGGGGCAAAAGTTTAGGCCCTTGCTGAGTACGTCTATTTCTTTTTGACTTAATGTTTTTGAAATGTCTATAACATTGGACCGGTTTAGTTCTGTGGAAGTTTCCTTCCTGTCTGGTACTTCTAAACTCGAGGTCCCTCTTGTCTGCGTGTGGTGGCTGTTTGGCTGGAAGGTTGTTTTTTGATTAAAATTTGCTTTTTTCCTTTGTTTGTGAACCAATTTTCTAGATTGTTTTTCGTCGTAATGTACTAAATCTCTCTTCTCATCTGGTGTCAGGGTTATGTTCCGAAGTTTGTGGCTAAAAGTTTCGATTTGCTCTTCGCAGTGTTCTTTGAGGATATTCAAAAATGAAAGTGAGGCATTATGTAGTGTTGTTTGCCAGTTTGCTCGATGGTGTGGTGGGAGTGTTCCTAGACTGGTACAGCCTTGAGTGTTAGACCTTTAGGAATTATATCTTGCTCTGTGCAGATTGTGTAGGTTTTCAGATGGGAGGTGTAGCTCACATGTTTTTTGGTAAGTTTTCTAGCCTGTAGGAATTCGGTGCTTCGTGGCATTGAAGAGTTATTGATTTGCGATGTCTGTCATTTACTTGTCTTTTTGCGGGCAGATTTGCGTGGGGTGTTTTTCTGTTCGGCCGGTTTATTATCGTATGCCTGGCTTAATTCGGTCTCGGTCTCTGTTTGAGTTTGTGTGTGTGCAGGCAGGCGTGTGGGGGTCTGTGTGTAGACTTCGGTGGTGGGTTTTCTGTTGCCATTGTTTCTGTTTGTACAGTGGTTGATGTCATTTTTGGTGTTGTGTGTGCCTTGTCTTTCTTTTCACATTCCTCTGTCTGTGTTCCAACTGTTCTTGTGTTGACTGTTTCACTTGCGCAGTGGCTTGCTTCTCATTCCACTGTCTGTATTCCCTGTGTTCTCGAAGTGATTGTCGCAGTTGTGTTGTTCGCGGTGGTACGCTCCGCAGAGTTGGTGGGGGTGGTATTTGAGGTGGAATTTAAAAGAGTTTTTCTGTACTTGTCCTTAATGAAGGACTTGATGTGCTGGGAAACTAGCTTTATTCCACTGCGGTTCAAGTGGAAGCCGTCCCAAGCTAGGTGTTCGTGTGGTGCTTCGTGTATTTCTGCGTGGTGCATGGTGTCAACATTCTTATGGACGTGTTCTAAGTTGAAAATTAATGAGTTGAGCTTGTTAATCTCCTCATTGTGCTTCATGAGTGCATTAGTTTGGTAGAATAGTGGGCGGTGCTTGTTTTGTAGGCGGGGAGCGACATTCGTTATGGTTATATGTGCGTTTGGGCGAGTGGCTTGAATGCTTCTTATTACGTCGTTCATGGACTCTATCGTGTCTGCGGCGCTTTGTGTTCTTAGGCTCTTTGTGCCTACATTGATAATAAAGTGTGTGGTGTCAACTGGCGTATCACAAACTAGCGGTAGAATATCTGGTGTTTGTGCCCCACTAAGGTGTCTTATGTATGGCGCGTGTGGGCCTGGTGGAAAATGTTCCTTCAGGTATCTGTACTGACTGTCTCCAAGGACTGCTACATGGGCAAAGGATAACAAGGGGCACTTACCCTGTTCCGTCATCGTCAGCAGGCATAGAAGTCCAAAAACAAGAAAGGGGCTGACAGATGAAATAGCACACTGTGGTATAAAGTTTATAAACAGGGATAAGGTGTATACCAGCCACCATCCCAGACATTGCAAACAAGGCATCTTTAAAGGCCAAGCCACACGACTACGTCGCATTTGCGTTGAAAACCAAGACTACATAGATAGACTCAATCACCTTAAAGAAACGCTATCAAGCAGGAACCACCCAAACAGTGACCTTCAAACAGCCTACATCGCTGCAACCAAACTTGATCGAGCCGAGGTCCTCAAGCCCCGCCCGAGGATCACAAGAACAACAACGCCTCTTCTTACTAATAAATTCTCAAACGCACTCCCAAACGTGAATAACATCGTAAGTAAATACTACCCAATTCTCACCAGCAGCCAGAAACTTAAGATTTTTCCCGACCCTCCCAGAGTAGCCTACAGACGCAACACTAATTTTAAAGATGTTCTTGTGCACGCCAAACTACAGAAAAAGAGGAAGGTGGGAACCAATCCTTGTGGCCGCCGCAGGTGCTCTACATGCAAACACATTCTATCTACTACTACAGTAAAAAGTACAGCGTCGAATTACACACACAAGGTAACTTCGGCTTTCACCTGCACATCAAGCAACGTAGTCTACTGTCTAGAATACGCCGCTTGTAGCAAACAATACATATGTGAGACTGGACAACAAATCAACACAAGACTCAATGGTCACCGCGCGGACACAAAACACAATTTACCCAAAGCAGTAGCCAGCCACTTCAATGAACATGGTCATATATTTGACAAAGCAAGGCTCTATACACTACAAACAAATTTCCGTTCCCCTCGCGAAAGCAAGTATACGGAATCATACCTCATACACAAGTTTAATTGCCTACACCCGACAGGAATTAATTTGGCACGCGGCAACTTAGAATCTTTAAAAGCGGTAACTTAAATCTGAAACTCTCATATCATCAACCAAGACACAGAATACGTTAGGCCACCAGCTAACTTGAATTCTTAACCTCACCTACTCTTCCATTTCGAAAAAAATTTTTTCCTGCCCACTACCTAATTTAATCTACTCTTTCAGGTTTTTACGTCTATACCAACTGTACGACCCCCTTCTTCCATGTACACTTGCCCCCGCCCGCTTCTGCGCACGTCACCCTCCTGTTTGTTATTCCGGTTTCGGTCCTCCCTCCCCCTCTCCCTTCCCTTTCAACCCCCCCCCTTTTTTTTTAAACCTATTTCTTTTTTTTAACCCCTACATCAACGCATTCCGAAGTCAATATGCCTTTTTCGGTGCCTCAACCCAGAGTATCGAAATTTCTGGATGCCGCCGTAACGACACCTACGTTGAGCGACTGGGGCAGTGCCCCTTGAAAGACCATGCCGCTGCCTTTCAGTCACCCCATACATTGCACCACAGACTCCTCGTCGCCATCGTAACTATTTCAAAATTACTCGACGTATTACTGCTATGCTACTCAAGTCACTTTCAAGTCGTTTTTTTTGTGTGTTTGTCTTTTTTTTTGTCTGTTGTGTTACTCGCGCGCTGACCGCTTGATCGGCCGTTCTAATGCCTCAAAAACATGCCGCCAGCGACTCCCCCGGAATGCCTCCTAACCTTTCGCATCCCCAATACGCTCCCAAGCCCCCGTATTTCTTAAAAATTTCATTTTTTTTCTTGCTTTTTTTTTCTCACTCTCACCCCCCTTCTTTTTTGTCTGTCTTGGTGCCGCCCTGGCTTCCCCCAACCCCCCCCCCCTTTCTTTTTTTTTTCTTTTTTTTTCTGCTTCCATTTCGTTTCTTTTCTCCCCGCGTGCCCACTGTCACGGTCTTGTCCCCTCGTCTTGGAAATGAAGCTCACAGACGACGGACGACAGCGCTTGTTTCCTCTGGTAATCTCTCTCTTTAAAACCAGCCGCCAGCGCCAACACCCGCACGTGCCGTCACTGCACTAACCCTTTAAAACTAACACGCCGAGGATGACGAGGCCGCCTTTGACGAAGATAGGTCCTCCTATCGAAACGTTGGCCAGCCTTTCTGAGGCACCTTATCCCTGTTTATAAACTTTATACCACAGTGTGCTATTCCATCTGTCAGCCCCTTTCTTGTTTTTGAAATTCTTCTGGACTATTCTCTCTTTCATTATTGTCGTGGGTGTCACTGGTGCTGCATAAGCTATTTCATCCATATTAGTAATCATATTGCCGGCTATGTCTCCTAACGCATACATCTTATTCTTGCCTATTCCGAGAGTCTTCTTCACTGTTTTTAGGCTTTTTCCATTCCTGACAACCTGTTCAATTCTGTCCACATTATACATCCTTATGTCAGCTCTCTTACGCTTGTTGGTTAACTTAGAAAGTTCTGCCAGTTCTGTTTTGGCTGTTGGTTTAGAAGCTTTCATACATTGACGTTTCTTAATCAGACCTTTCGTCTCCTGCGATAGCTTACTGGTATCCTGTCTAACGAAGTCCTCTATTGCACACTCCCTAATGATGCCCATAACATTGTTGTTCGTTGCATCAACACTAAGTTTCTCTTCTTCAGTTAAAGCCAAATATATGTTCTGTAGCTTGATCCGGAATTCCTCTATTTTCCCTCTTACCACTGACTCATTGATCGGATTCTTATGTACCAGTTTTTCTTGTTCCCTCTTCAAGTCTAGGCAAAGTGCAGTTCTTACCATTCTATGGTCACTGCTGCGCACCTTGCCTAACACGTCCACATCTTGTATGATGCCAGGTTTAGCGAAGATTATGAGGTCTATCTCATTTCTAGTCTCACCATTTGGGCTCCCCCACGTCCACTTTCGGCTATCCCACTCGCGGAAGGAGGTATTCATTATCCCCATATTGTGCCATTCTGCAAACTCTACTAGTAACTTTTTCCTCGCTATCCCTAGAACCTTTGCCATATTCCCCCCCGGGTTGTCTCCAGCCTGTTTCTGGCCTAGCCTGACATTGAAGTCGGCCTTCAGTAAAATGTATTTTGTTCGACTTTTTCCAACGCCGATTGCACGTCTTCATAGCAGCTTTCGACTTCTTGGGCATCATGACTGGATGTAGGGGCGTAGGCCTGTACGACCTTCAATTTGTACCTCTTTATCATTTTCGCAAGAAGACCTGCCACCCTCTCATTAATGTTATAGAATTCCTGTATGTTACCAGCTATATCCTTATTATTCAGGAATCCGACTCCTAGTTCTGGTCTCACCGCTAAGTCCCGGTAGCACAGGATGGGCCCACTTTTTAGCACTGTATATGCTTTTTTTGTCCTGCTAACCTCACTGAACCCTATTATATCCCATTTGCTGCCCGATAATTCCTCATATAGGACTGCTGCAATAGCTTCTCTAGATAACGTTGTTGTGTTAAACTTTATCTGGTTCAGATTCCAATGGCGTCCTTTCCAGACCCAGTGATTCTTAGCGCCCTCTGTCGCGTCACATGTCTGACTGCCACCGTGGCCAGTTGCTTCGCAGTTGCAGGAGACTGAGGGCCGGGGTTTGATTTTCGTATTCATATGGTAGGTTCTGGCCAAGTACTGCACCAGGGTGGCGAATCCTGCTCCGGTGAGGGAGTGCATTACCGATTCTGGTCTCCGGGATCACGCCGCACTCCAGGCCTGTTTATGCAATTTAATCTACACGCGAATTTTGTTTTATCCCGTGGAAAATTGCGCGGCATCGGGATTCGAACCACTATTCAATTGCATGCGAGGCGGATGCTCTACCTCTACGCCACCGCTGCACTCTTCTAACAAATATTGCAAGATGGCAGGTTGCTGACTAGAACGCTGAAAGATTTCATTTGCTAACGAGTACGTGTCTTATTCTATTTCTCAATACTGTTTGTTATGATCGGTAGAATTGGTAGAATGATTGGTAGAAATAGGAAACGCCGTGAAACATTACTTTCATATTCGGCATCGACAACGTGCCACTGGAAAATAAAACGTTAATATAACGAAACGGCGCACGCATAAATTGAGTGGTATCCTTTATTTTTTTAATTACATTTACTAGCATGCGGCTGTAGCCATCATATGTTTACTTTCTTTATTTATGTCCTCTTTAGCTTACGTGCTTTGTGCACTAGTTAGCAGAGAAACCTGACAAGAGAGAGAGAGACACTCTTTATTAATAAAACAGAGAATTCTGGTGGTTCGCATACAACCGCTGGCATGCTATTCTGCATAGGGATGGGAAATTCCAGAGGAGAGAGGGAGAAAAAGAGTACAAAACTAATTATGAAATGTGCATGTGGACTTGACACTAATATTTACAGGTGACATGGTGGGTCAGCCTAGCTTTTGCTGAAAAAAGAATGCAGATTAACCACAAAATGGAACATATATGTTGGTGTTTACAACCACACGCGTTTTAGGCAAGTTTTCTTTTCCTTATAACTATAATAATAATCCCGTTGATCGCAGTTCATTCTTTCTAATTTGATGGAATTAAAATTAAACGTGGGATGTTTCCATAGCGTAGCAGGCGACTAGGGCGTGGGGTCAGTATAGGGATAGGGGGCCTGCATACGCATTATCCCAGGGCCCCCATTTTTCTTAATCCGGCCCCGACAGCACGGCATAACGCTAAAATGGCGCGAACTAAAAAGGAAAACACAATCCAAACGCAAGTCCACGCGTTTCCAAGGGCAACGGCAGGCAGACCAATCGTCGTGCAGAAAAACGGGGTAAAGCTGGCTGCCCCGGGGGGCACACGCACAGGGCGAGGAGGAGGCGAGGAGGTCACGAGGCGGCGACAGAGTTAAAAGAGTGGTGGTACATTCAAATTGTCAAGGGGCTTTACTGGAGAGGACCGCGGTGACCGCGTCTTCTGCTGGTTCGCCGCTCTCGAGAGCCGGGGAGAGTGCGGTCTGGGGCCTGGAGGGAGCGTCTTTCAGTGGCGCCTGTTGGTGCAGAGAAGGCGGTGGGCCCGTGGTAGTAGCAGTTGCTCAAAGCTACAGACTACCTGGAGTTGGCCGTCGCTTGCCCTTGCCCTTCTTCTTTTTCGAGGCAAGGTGCTTTGTCGGAGGAGCTGGCGAATCCTCCAGGAAGGCAGCTGAGCTCTGTGACTTGCCGCTTGTCACCTTCGCAGCTGATGTCTTTCCGAGGGCAGCCTGTAGTGCAGGTTTCTGGGGAACCTCCGAGATTGCCTTGGCCCCTGTAGTAGACTTGGTAGGAATGTCTACAAGTGAATCCGTTGTCTTGGCAATCACAGCATCTCCGGGGGTGCAGTCTTTGTAAGCAATGGCAGGATCAGGAACCGCGGTACTGGTTGCGGATGCGGTCGAAGTGGCATCCCGGTCCTCAGCTGGGGAGCAAGGAGGGACAGGCGCTGAATTCTTGCTCTCTGGGAGGGCAATGGAACCCATCGCCTTCTCTAGGGCGTCACCCTCGTCGTCGCTGTCGCGTTTCCGAGAGGCAGACAAATCCATATCTTCCTCATCTGAGCTCACGGGGAGTTCCACGGAAGTTGGTTCTGGAGAACCAGCAAGCCGAGCCGACTTAGCAAGTGAGGAGGGCGAATCTTGCGAGGGGGCCGGGGTGGGATGCTTCGACTGGCTAACAGCACCAGTGAGATGACTGGGGTGTTGCAGGGTGGCGTGGCAGCCGCAGCGGCGGCAGTGGCGCGCTTGGCGAGCCATTTGTCCACGATTTCTGCTGGATCTCGCCTCTGCGGCATCGCTTTGCCGAAGACCAAGGCAGTACGTGGACCAGGTTAGCGGTACGTGGATGCTTGTAGCACTCGACGCTGGTTGGTGGCCAGCGCGAGGATCGCGCTTGTTTGGTGCGGCAAAGTCCGCTATAGTACGTTATAATTCGTGCGCGCACGCACACGCACAAAAGAAAAGCACGCGACATCAACACACGTGAATCTCAGGGTTCACTCGCACCAGTACGGCGCGCGAGGATGTGCAATACAGACAAATGTCACGCACGTGGTGAGCGTCACCGTCACACACGCAAATACTTAGCACACGGTGGTTGCGATTCGAACACGCGCACAAACGCAACACCCGCGAAGATCGATACAATCCACCGTGCGCGAGAGGTAGCGTACGCGTGGTGATCGTCAACGTGCAGCCATACTCGCACAAAGCCGCGCACGTGGCGATAGGAGATTACTAAATCGCGAAAGTCCGGCGTGTAGCGCAAGAAATAATCCAATAATACATACGCAAACGCGTGGAAAAGTGGCGAGGAACACGAGCCATGCGCAGCAGTACGGCAGGCGACCACTTCGACCGACCCAAGGCGCGATACCATAGAATAAAGAAACAACTTTAGAGAAGGGGAAACTGTACCTTCCGCAGTGGTACGAAAATAAACAGCGGCAGCGCATAGAACTTACCTAGGTGGACGCCACATGACGCTGCTAAATCCGGAAGCGGAAGATTTTTTTATAGCAAAATCCAATATGGCCGCTTTTTGCCGGTGGCGTATGCTGGTACACGCAGTGCTTGCCCTGCATCATTGCCTTCGCTGCCGCGTAGCCGGTGCGTTCTAATTGCCAGGAGACCAAACAGCCTCTACTAACGCCCATATAAAGAAGCCACGAGTGAGTGAACAGAACGTGCGACTTTATTGGCAGAAGACAAGCATTGTACATTCTCGTGTAATAGCAGAAATAAAATTTGCATGTCGAGATAACCTGGAATCGCTGACGCGAGCTCGTAAACGGCTCACCGTCGTCGTCGCACATGGCGGTCTAGCAACGAGCGACAACCAGCGGCGTAAGCAGATTGGACAGAGCGTCCCACCTGTTTGCAGCGGCAGTCGCCATTAAAGATGAGCAACTTGCATTGCAATGCTATCGGGTGCTGCAGGCATCTGCTGCCGCAGCCAACACAGCGACAGGGACTACCCGGCATTTTAGCGTTGACCCCTTTCCGACCTGCACGTTTCTTTTCTTTCGGGGGTCACTAATTTGTGACTCACACTTGGTGTCCCACATTGTCTCAATATGGACAAGTCGCTTTCGTGGGCATCACCATCATCAGCCACTTTAGCGGGCCTTTCCACCCATGCAGCTATTAACTTCATACACGTCGGACCATGTAAGCACGTATGCTGGTCGCCTTTCTTGCTTAATCGCAGCCGAGAAAGGCCACAGGCACAATTTTCCCATGGCTGCAGCAGGAAAGGGTTAACGGGGAGCACGAATCATGGTGTATGTATGGTGTGTATGTCGCTGTGCAGACTGCAGGAGCAAATGCTTACTTCGAGAGACTGCTTCCCAATGCAACTGACCAGGCCGCCATATTAGAAAAACATAACACGGCAACTGTACCAAGTAAGATAACCGCAAAATTAAACAGCAATCGCTCACCGCATGAGGTTCAGACAATACATTATACATTGGCTACGAACCATATGACAACAATGAGCATTCACAGACGCGGGTCTCTTAGGATACATTCAGCCGCCTACTTACAGGCATATTGCTTGCTTTCGTCGCATGTGGTGGTCTCGTAACGAGCGACAAGCAGCAGTACAAACACATTGGACAGAGCGTCACAGCTGTTTGAACCGACAGTTGCTGTTGAAGATCTTCCATTGCGAAGCGATCAGGTGACACAGGCATCTGCTGCCGCAACCAGCACAGCGACATGGACTACCCGGCATTTTAGCATTACCTCCTTTCCGACCTGCACGTCTCTTTTCTATCGAGGGCTGCTAATGTGTGGCACGCACTGGGTGTCCCACTTTGTCTCAATATGGACAAGTCGCTTTCGTGGACATCACCTTCGGCAGCCATTTTTGCATATGGCTATCAACTTCATACACTTCGAACCAAGTAAGCACATATTTTCGTCTCTCTTTTGAGCAAATCATGGCCAAGGTAGGCGGCAAGCACAATTTGCCCATGGCTGCAGCAGGAAAGAACGAACGGGGAGCACCAGTTAGGGTATGTGTACACTGGGAATCGGTGTCGCTGTGCGGACTGCAGGAGCAAATGCTTACCTCGAGAGTCTACTTACCAATGCAACTGACCAGGCACCCACATCCGAGAAACATAACACGGCTACCACAACCAAGTGGGGCAGCAAAACCAGATTCTGCAATCACTAACTTCAGTGCAGCTTGCGCAAAGACCCAGGCTATCGAGGATGAAGAGCAGTCATCAACGATACTAGAAATATGGAAAATGAGAAAGCTTGCATTCAAGAGAGAAGCCACTCTGCTCTGCAAGCATTGAATGCTATAAACATCAAGAAAAGTAAAATGGTGCATAGCACATGGTGCGTAGTTAATGCAAGACACATGCGGATGATGCATTAGCTATTTCAGGAGAGGAATTGTACATGACAACATACACTACAAGATACAGCTACATATATGTTAGGCAACTAGACAGTGAATGGTATTAAGTTTCATCGAAGAATCGGTTGACCTTTATGTTTGGATGAGGATGAATGATCTCTAACGAGAATGGGAAATGAAAACGCTTGCATTTATAGAAGAAAAATTACACTTGGCAGAAATGGAATTGACATGGCCAGGAAGCTGATTGAGGGCAAACTGACGGAACTCTTTTGGTCAGCGTCATCCGAGCTTGGTCAGAAGTTGCAAGTACATCTGAAGAAGAAGAATTGCTAGAAAGTCCTTCTTGAATTAGCTGGATGACTCAGGGAAATGTCCGTGGTGGTGGAATGGTGACTGAAGCTCTTTTCAGTCTTGAAACAGTCCTCTGCAGACTTGATATCTCATCCAAATTCTTCTGCATGCACTTCTTTGTGGGGTTAAAGTCTTGCAAATTTGGCTCCAGACCCTTCCTGTTGGTGCAGATAGGAGCCCCTGCGATGACCAAGATGTGCTTGGCATAGACCCTGTTAGGGTATAACGGTGACACATTAGATACATCACAGATTAGCCAAACTCATGTGTGTTTTACTTTATGCTCGAGCTAATTATACTGAATCATAAATATGAACAAAGATTCACATCTGCTGCAAACAAATGACATGTATCTGAAGACTAGCAAGCCAATACATCATATATGAAGCATATTTATTTCTGAACCACGTGTTTACCTTGCAGTAGCAGCCAACGTCCACACAACGGCCTTGTTGCAGCAGGCAGCAGCTTCTGTTTAGTGCGTGGAGTGTGTTGCTCTATACTGGTGCCGTCATCACTACAGCATGTCTGGAACAGAAATTTTGACTGAATCACAAATTAAAAAACACAATTTTGCAATATGTAATGGAAAAAGGTGTGACATATAAATATTGTAATGGTTTGCGACTCAAGAACACATGCAAATGTACACTGTCTGTTCTAGGGTGCTTAAGCAGCATGTTAAATAAATATTGCTGTTGTCCATAAAGTTGATGTCTGCCTAACCGCAATGCATATCAACAGCTTAAGTATTAATAAAATCACAAATCAGAACATTTCTGCATTAATTTATACTCTAGAAGAGATCACACTGCTGGTTCCACAAGCAAATGCATGGAAGTCATGAAGCTATTAGATTTGATGCATTATTTTTCTGCACGAACGTGATGCACCGCTTCACTACTGCAAAAATAAATGCCCTACGGTAAACCAAACTGAACAACAAAAACATTTGGAACCAACAAGTACGAACTAGTGGTGAATTATCATGCTTGCAACTATTTAATACATTAAATTCTATACTTTTACTTCACTTTAACAAAGTATTATTTGGTTTTGTGGACGAAAGAAGCTGCCGGCGGACTCGCAAAAAAAGGTTTTATATGTGTACTGATGGCCACGGCTACAATAAGATGAAAAATGAGACGCGCGTTCCGACATCGCTCTTTTTTTTTTCTGGTTGTGTGTGTATGACGACAGCCTCGCAAGTAGAGATTTTTTTAGGAAACAGCAACTGAGGATCCTGACTGCCCATAAGTAATGCAGGATCTAGTTCGTTAACTTGTCGCTGCCTGAAAGTTAATGAGATGGATATTATATAACGATTCAAGCAGCGGTGTTAAACGACTCACCGTTATTGCCCTTGTCAGCCTGCAGCACAATCCGGCTCCCGTTTCGATGCAGACGTATTCCGAATAGCTCACGACCGAAACCCAACTTTCGGGCTTACATGTCCGCTTGCAAACACGTTACTTCACCAGAAATTAAATAACGCGAGACATCGAAACGCAACAAACAAGCTTTACCAACAAAGAAGCAACCAGTCTGAGTGTGCGAACGAATGAATCCGTGCCGCCGTGCACTCGAAAATACCGGTAAAAATATTAAAAAAGGCCACAGATCACGTCAAAGATCGATGATGCTGAACGCTATTTGCGTGTTTAATGACAAAGAAACAATAAACTAATTAACAAAGAGTACAATATCTAATTAGCAATGATAATTTTGCCCTCTTTTTTATGCAATAAGAATGCTTCGGTAATTGTAAGCGAAAGCTTGTAAAATAATATGGATGGTTGGATGGATGTTATGAGCGTCCCCTTTGGAACGGTGCGGTGGGTTGCGCCACCATGCTCTTTCTATTTTACTGCCTAATGTCCTACCTAGGTTAAACAATGAAAAAAGAAATTAAAATACTATGAACTACCACGCCCAAATTTTCTGATCCCCTATTACGAACTGTGCTTTTGTACGTCTCCGTCTTTTGTCGTTTCCCTACTTTTCTTCCACCAATCCTCCAATCGCCTCTTAGTAATGCCTATTGCGGACATGTTTGCTTTACCACTGCTCCCGCTGAACCCAAGGGCTTCAAGGAGGCCAGTGGTGCCTAAATCGACCGCTGGGTAGACGTCTTCACATTGTAATAAAACATGCTTCGTCGTTTCCCTAGCTATACCGCAGCAAGCACATGCTTCTTCTTCCTTCTTATATTTCGCTTTATAGGTGCGTGTTCTAGGGCATCCCGATCTCGCTTGGAAAAGTAATGAGCTTCCTTTTGAGTTATCCTAAATGGTTTTTTTCCTGATTTTGTTTTTTTTTTCTCTTAAGTATAGTTACTCATGGCACGTTTCGTTTCAATTGCCGCCACCCATGAGATTATTTCAGCCTCTGCGACTTTCCGCTTTACCTTTTTATTGCTGTCTTGCCCGCCATAGGGCCCCATACTTGCTGGTAAGCTTCCTAGTTCTTTTCCTCCACTGTGAATCAATTTTTTTCCTGCACAGATACCTGAACACCATCCCAGCCCATTTATTTTTTCCATATTCCTCAGCCGTTTTTCATACTCAATTTTACTGCGAGCTTCCCTCACTTCAAAACTAGTCCAGCCCATATCACCCTGCGCAGCTTCATTTGTAGTCTTCGCGTGAGCGCCCAATGCGAGGCGACCCACTCACCTTTGGTTGCCGTCGAGTCCTGATTGTACGCCTGATTTAAAGCAAACAATGGCATTTCCAAAAGTAAGTCCTGGAACCATTACACCTTTCCACATACCTCGAAGGACCTCGTACCTATTGTATCCCCATAGCGCTCTGTGCGTCATTACGACTGCATTTCTCTTCCTCTTTAGTGTTATGGTTTCTTCCAGTGTTTCATTATATCTATTGCCTTCGTTTATTCATATACCAAGGTATTTATATTCGGTTGCCCGAGGTATTTCTGGCCCTGTATCTCCACTGTTTTCATTGAATACCATAACACCTAGTTTTCTAACACTAAATTTCAAACCTAAATTGTTGCCTTCCTGTTCAGAGATATTAGCCAGACGTTGCAAATCACTTTGCTTATTAGCTAGCAACACAATGTCGTCCGCATAAAACGCATAAAATAATCATGGGAGTTACTGCTCCGCTCCATCGTAATCATAATCATCAGCTCGGTTACGCAGACTGCAGGGCAAAGGACTCTCCCATACTTCTCCGACCACCCTGGTCAGGTACTAATTGTGGCCATGTTGTCCCTCCAAACTTCCCAATCTCGTCTGCCCGCCTAACTTTCTGTCGCCCCCTGCTACGCTTCCCTTCCCTTGGAATCCAGTCTGTAACCCTAAATGACCATCGGTTATCTTGCCTCCTTATTACATGTCCTGCCCATGCCCCATTTCTTTTTCTTAATTTCAACTAAGATGTCATTAACGCGCGTTTGTTCCCTCACCCAATGTGATGTTTTCTTATCCCTTAACGTTACACCTATTATTCTTCTTTCCATAGCTCGTTGCGTCGTCCTAAATTTAGGTAGAACCCTTTTCGTAAGCCTCCAGGTTTCTGCCCCGTACGTGAGTACTGGTAAGACACAGCTGTTATACCCTTTTCTCTAGAGGGATAATGGCAACCTGCTGTTCATGACCTGCGAATGCCTGCCTAACGCACCCCAGCCCATTCTTATTCTTCTGATTATTTCACTCTCATGATCCGGAACAGCAGTCACTACCTGTCCTAAGTAGATGCATTCCCATACCATTTCCAGTGCCTCGCTACCTATCGTAAACTGCTATTCCCTTCCGAGATTGTTAAACATTACTTTAGTTTTCTGCAGATTAATTTTCAGTCCCACCCTTCTGCTTTGCCTCTCCAGGTCAGTGAGCAACCATTGCAGTTGGTCCCCTGAGTTGCTAAGCAAGGCAATATCATCAGCGAAGCGAAAGTTACTAAGGTATTCTCCATTTACTCTTATCCCCAATTCTTCCCAATCCAGGTCTCTGAATACCTCCTGTAAACACGCTGTGAATAGCATTGGAGAGATCGTATCTCCCTGCCTGACGCCTTTCTTTTTTGGGATTTTGTTGCTTTCTTTATGGAGGACTACAGTGGCTATGGAGCTGATATAGATATCTTGCAGTATTTTTACATACGGCTTGTCTACACCCTGATTTCGCAATGCCTCCACGACTGCTGAAGTTTCGACTGAATCAAACGCTTACTCGTAATCAATGAAAGCTCTATATAATGATTGGTTATATTCCGCACACTTCTCTATCACCTGATTGATAGTGTGTATATGATCTATTGTTGAGTAGCCTTTACGGAATCCTACCTGGTCCTTTGGTTGACGGAAGTCTAAGGTGTTCCTTATTCTGTTTGCAATTACCTTAGCAAATACTTTGTAGGCAACGCAAAGTAAGCTGATCGGTCTATAATTTTTCAAGTCTTTGGCGTCCCTATTCTTATGGATTGAGATTCTAAGCGTTCTTCCAAGATTCCGGTACGCTCGACGTCATGAGGCATTGTGTATACAGGGTGGCCAGTTTTTCTAGAACAATCTGCCCCCCGTCCTTCAACAAATCTGCTGTTACCTGGTCCTCCCCAGCTGCCTTCTCCCTTCGCATAGCTCCCAAGGCTTTCCTTACTTATTCCGGCGTTACTTGTGGGATTTCGTATTCCTCTAGGCTATTCTCTCTTCCATTGTCATCGTGGGTGCCATTCATACTGTATAAATCTCTATAGAACTCCTCAGCCACTTCAACTATCTCATCCCTATAAGTAATGATATTACCGGCTTTGTCTCTTAAAGCATACATCTGATTCTCGCCAATTCCTAGTTTCTTGTTCACTGCTTTTAGGCTTCCTCAGTTCCTGAGAGCTTCTTCAATTCCATCCATATTATACTTCCTTATGTCAGCTGTCTTACGCTTGTTGATTAACTTCGAAAGTCTGCCAGTTCTATTCTAGCTGTAGGGTTAGACGCTTTCATACATTGGCGTTTCTTGATCAGATCTTTCGTCTCCTGCGATAGCTTACTGGTATCCTGTCTAACGGAGTTACCGCCGACTTTTATTGCACACTCATTAATGATGCCCACAAGATTGTCGTTCATCGCTTCAACACTAAGGTCCTCTTCCTGAGTTAAAGCCGAATAGCTGTTCGATAGCTTGATCTGGAATTCCTCTATTTTCCCTCTTACCGCTAACTCATTGTTCGGCTTCTTATGTACCACTTTCTTCCGTTCCCTCCTCAAGTCTAGGCTAATTTGAGTTCTTACCATCCTATGTTCACTGCAGCGCACCTTCCCGAGCACGTCCACATCTTGTATGATGCCAGGGTTAGCGCAGAGTATGAAGTCTATTTCATTTCTAGTCTCGCCGTTCGGGCTCCTCCACGTCCACTTTTGGCTATGCCGCTTGCGGAAGAAGGTATTCATTATCCGCATAATATTCTGTTCCGCAAACTCTACTAATAACTCTCCCCTGCCATTCCTAGTGCCTATGCCATGTTCCCCCACTGCCTTGCCTCCAGCCTGCTTCTTGCCTACCTTGGCATTGAAAACGCCCATCAGTATAGTGTATTTTGTTTTCACTCTACCCATCGCCGATTCCACGTCTTCATAGAAGCTTTCGACTTCCTGGTCATCATGACTGGATGTAGGGGCGAAGACCTGTACAACCTTCATTTTGTACCTCTTATTAAGTTTCACAACAAGACATGCCACCCTCTCGTTAATGCTATAGAATCCCTGTATGTTACCAGCTATATTTTTATTAATCAGGAATCCAAGTCCTAGTGCTCGTCTCTCCGCTAAGCCCCGGTAGCACAGGACGTGGCCACTTTTTAGCACTGTATATGCTTCTTTTGGCCCCCTAATTTCACTGAGCCCTATTATATCCCATTTACTGCCCCCTAATTCCTCCAATAGCACTGCTAGACTCGCCTGACTAGATAACGTTCTATCGTTAAACGTTGCCACGTTCATATACCAATAGCGGCCTGTCCGGAGCCAGGCATTCTTAGCACCCTCTGCTGTGTCGGTCTGACCGCCGCCGTGGTCAGTTGCTTCGCAGCTGCTGACGTATGAGAGATCAATCCCGATATTACTTCCTCCTAGCACCCTCCCCATCCTTACCATGTACATCATAAACAGCAGCGGGGATAAAGCGCTCCCCTGCCTCAGTCCCTTGTTTATATGAACTCGCTGCTCATCCCTTCCCATTCAACGCGAACGTATTTTCTAGGTAAATCTCTCTCAAACGCTGTAGACAATCGTTACCTAAACCTGCCCCTTCCAGAATTTCCCACAAAATGTTGCGGTCTACGTTGTCGTAGGCTCCTGTAATGTCTAAAAAGGCCACATACAACGGTCTGATTTCTGCTTTTGACATTTCAATACATTGAGTAAGAACAAACAAGTTATCATCCAAACGCCTACCTATTCTGAAGCCATTCGGAAGCTCTCCCGAAATTCCATTACTCTCTGCCCATGTTTGATGCTTTAATTTGATTTCTTGCTTTGCTTGTCTGTATATTACCCATGTAATGGTCAACGGTCTATACGAGTGAATTCTCTCTTTCTCCCTCTTACCTTCATAAATTAAATTCATTCTACTTTGTCGCTAACTGTCTGGTATTCGTCTGTCTTTTAAAGTTCTTTCGACTGCTTTCACCATAGCTTCCTTACTTTTTGGTCCTAGTTCAATTGTCAGCCTAACGGGAACGTCGTCTAGCCCTGTGGATGTGCGCTTAGGAATTTTCTCTTCCGGTGTCTTCCAGTTTAAATTTGTCAGCCCAAGCTCCTTTTCCACTTCGGTCTCCCTCATGCTCTTTTTTTCTGCAAATACAACCTCGTCATTGCCTTGTACAGATTCGGCTGTTATTTTTCGGATGTAATTTATTGGCGCTTCTCCTTCCAGTCTGTTTTCATCTTCATCTAGGATATTTTGTTGTATTGTTGTTGACTTCCTGCCTAATAATTTTATGTGGTTCCAAAATATTCTAGGTGCGGCCTTATTTTTGTCACGTATTTCTGACAACCAGCGCTCACTTTCACCTTGTAATTTTTCTTGCACCACTATTTATAATATTGCGCTTATTACTGCGCCTCTAGCCGGAAATGTTGGAACTAACGTAAGAATTCCGAAGTGATCCTACTGTGCCGGTTTTGTTAGCAGCGGCGCGCGGATGATTTTTTCGCCCTCTGTAGCCATTTCTTGAACTTGAGAGTGTGCGGGGCATGGCGACACAGTGGAACGCGGAGCGCAGCGCGATGTATGAGCGCAGGAGGGGAAAGTGGAGCAGGCCGCCACAGTGAAAGCATGACTCGGAAAGTGGAGGACGAGCGCCGGGGAGACGGCCTGCGAATGCGCTGAGTTGCCGCCGGCCATGGCATCGCGTGCGTCTATTTGTCGTACAAAAAATCCCTCACGTGACCTTATCCTAGGTGCCTAGGGACAGCATCGTTTAGAGATTTTTCAGAAGGCGCGATCGCGCGATGCTGGCGCCGAGCGACGCCGTGGCGTGTTCGTCCTCGGCGTGATCGTTCTCTGGACCGCGCGTTGTTCAACATTGCTCATGTAATCAATCGTGCGTGCGTTGCTTGTGTGTTGGTTGTAGGTTCTGTGTTACTTGGCGGAAAGCCGTGAGTAGTGGCGGTGCGGCAATGCGGCTTTGGCCTCGATGAGCTCTGGCACTACAGAATCTGCGTTGTGTGACCCGTGCTTTCTTGAGAACCCGGCGGTGGTGACAATTGAAATATCGAAGTTATGCAGCCAGCATACCGAAGTGGCCTAGCGCCTCGGCAGCGAAGTTCTGCGAACCGCGATGTGGCGTCGCCGTGTCCGACTTTGCTTAACGGACATCGAGGGATGTGCTGCTGGCTGCAAGTCATGTAAATGCAACTGCGTCGACCGCCCACTGTTCAGCGCTGAATGTGTCTTTGGTGTGCTGTGCTTGAAACGAGTGGTGCAGCCGTGCAGCGGGGGTGGCGGAGGAGCAGAGTGGCTTAAGGTCTGCGCGTCCACAGACATGTTCTCCCGTCTTGGTCTCATTAGCGGCTGTCGCGGGATTGTGGTGTGCTAGCTCCTTGCCTAGTATGAAGTTTACGACGCTAACACACAGCATGTTCACGTTTTTCCGCGCTATATGTCATTTGCCTGACGGCCGAGTTGAAAACGAGACATATAGTGTTGTTTGTGTGTTGTAAATTAATTTCTATTGTGGAAGTTCTGGGAGTCTTATTACGCAAGGGGTGCGAACGTAAACATGAACACATACGTGTGTCTGAAATTTTGAATTACCCATAATACCCTTTACGACTAATAAGTGGGCTACACGACCTGTGTGAATCAGCTACCGTATGTTGCGACGCTCTTTCGTGTGGTAGAATGATGCATGGTGCGCGTTTATTTCTGCACTGTTGTAAAAACCATTTGTTTATTCACTCAATACAAATGTACGGCTTCTTCGCCGCAGTACAGCTTAGTTACGCGGTGAAGCATACTAGAAGTGGGAGGGGGCCGCTATCAGCCAGCATAGTATGTCCACTTAGGTGACCTGAGAGGCGGCGGGTGCGCGAGTGTATAATTTAAGAACTCACATTATGTCCAGTGACAGTGGAGATCATTAACAGTAGCACCAAAGTAGTGGACCACTACCAGAACAAAGGCATGTAGTATGCCCATCTCAATTCTTGTGCTTATGCCAGTCTTATTTTTTACAGCAATAGCTGCTATGGGCTAACTCCCCTGGTTGTTCTGATGTCTACTGGTGTTGTCACTGGAATTCCCGAATTTCTTGCTAGCATATTGCAAATAAAGTTCTCATTGTGCTGCGAGGATTCAAACACACGATCAAAAGAGTGGCAGTCCACAATTCTACATTTCAGCCACTCTGCTGAAGGTACAGTCGTGGTGAATACTGATCCCGGAGAGCGTGATCTAGCCAACAGATGCCTAGATTGGCTAACACCTGCTCAATGTCTGCATACTGTGTATAGAGCTGGCATCCACACCTTCAAGTTCTTGCACATCACCTTCCCACTTGTGAAGGCAGTCCTATGTTAAGTTTTCTTCTTGCATGTGATGACAATGAATGGGTGTATCTGCTTCATTAATCTTCTTCTAGTGCTTGGCTTCTCAGATTTACTGGATGGAGCTGTTGGTGTCTTGTTTTCCTCAAGCAAAGCGCGAGACATAGCAATGCGTAGCCCAAATATAGATTTGAGAAAACCAAAACGAATTCAGCAATTGTGGTAAGAAGCTAAAGGGTTGTTTTGGTGTAGATCAGTGGCTAAGGCCGAATATGAAAGAGAAGGAAGAAAAGCCGAGTCTTTCCACTTAAACACTGAGGCACAACTCCCACAAATAAATAGGACTCTTACTTATTTTACTTTTTTAAGGAGATTACCGACTTGCATTGGCAAGTGTTCACTTCAGCAAACACTGCATGAAGTAAGCTTTCTGTGCATATTTCACCAGCTACTGCATCATTGTTTCACATTATGAGTGAAACTGCAATTTTCTTTATGCCACAACTTGCCCAATTTTGTGTTTTGCAGTGGGATGTTAGCAGTGCTAATAAGGCACCTAAATACTCATGAATAGTAATACAGAGAAAAAAAAGTAAGAAAGCAGTGGCTTTTTGTGCGTAGACTATGCATACACCTGGTGCTCTTATGGTCATTTTTTCCCTATCCGCTCAGCCATTCTAAACAAGAAAAGTTTATACACAATTAGTTTATACACAGACCACAACTAAGCCACAGGTATCGTTGGTAAGCAAAGTATATTTATTCGGTGACATTTTCTGCAGCCCTGCTATTGAGCTTTCCTTCCTTCCTTCCTTTTCAGCTGTGCAGGTTCATTAAGAAGTGATGGTACAGTTTGACAATTTTAATCATTGAAAGACTTAGCGAAACCTTTTTCGGGTTGTTTTTTATTTATTTATTTATTTATTTATTGAATACTGCGGACACGTGGTCCAAGCAGGGAGGGCGACATATGGTACATAGAAAGAAAATCAGATTGACAAAACAAACAGAACAATGTAAAAACAAGATTAGGAAGTAGATTCAATTTATACAATTCCATTCGGTTACAGTTCGAGAAAATAAAGAAAACTTATATGTCTTTGTTCTTGCAAAGTAAGGGGTTAATGCATCATGTCTGCGGTGGCGTGTAGTTCTGGTCGATAACTGCGATAAATGTTCAGATGGCTCAAGGGATAAATTGTTAGTGTGAAGTAGTTTAAGGAATTCAAGTCTCTGTTTTTTTCTTCTAAGTTCGAGTGGTTCAAGGTTGTTAATTTGCATAAGTTCGGTGGGGGAATCACATCTGGAAAATTTGTTAAATATAAATTTGACCGCTTTTCTCTGAATTCTCTCAAGGTTATTGATATTAGTTTTTGAGTATGGATCCCAAACTATGCAAGCATATTCGAGCTTAGGTCTAATTAGGGAGATGTAGCATAGCATTTTAACGTTAGGTGGAGCTTTCTTAAGTTTGGGTCTCAGCAGGCATAGTTTTCTGAAGGCTGAAGCGCAAGTGTTAGTTATGTGATCATTCCATGATAGTGAATTGTTAAGGGTCACTCCTAGGTATTTATAGCTAGTGACGTCACGAAAAGGTGATGGACCTAACTTATATGTATAAAGCAGGGGTGATTTCTTGTGTGTCATTCGCAGTAGTACGCTTTTATCTGTGTTTAGTGTCATTCCCAGCACCCGCACCATGCATGAATGTTATTTAAACTACAACATAAACTAGTTTGATCATAGCGAGACAATATCTTTAAAGAGTACACAGTCATCGGCAAATAATCGAATCTGTACACCACCTTCAACCGTGTTAACAATTTCATTAATATATAGAACAAAAAGAAGAGGACCGAGCACACTGCCCTGGGGGCACCCGATGTGACCGGAAGGCAGCCCGATTTTTCGCCATTTATCTCAACGAATTGTTTCTGGTTAGACAAATAAGCTGAAATCCAAGAGATAAACATATGAGGGATTCCTGCATTTTCAAGTTTTAGGATTAATTTATCATGAGGGACCGTATCGAATGCCTTACGGAAGTCAAGGAAAATTATGTATGTTCGTTCTTGTCAAGGGTTGATGCAAACGAATGAACTACAGTGACCAGCTGTGCGAGTCGAATACCCTCTTCTGAACCCGTGCTGGAAGTTAGTTAAAATTGAATGTTTTTCTAGATATGTTGTTATGCTTTTTTCTATGATATGTTCGATGAGTTTGCAGCATGTAGACGTTAAAGAAATAGGACGGTAATTATCTACAAGTAGACGGTCTCCCTTTTTTATGAATTGGTGCTATTCGGGCTGTTCTCCAGTCATTTGGTAGCTCAGACGACAATAATGAAGCACGGAATATTATAACAAGAAACTTTGATAAGCTTACAGCATATCTACGGAGAAACAAATTAGGGATATTATCAGGCCCACTTGAACATTTCGGTTTTAGGTTCAGCACCATAGACAGTACACCAGCATACGATATAAAATTCACATCAAACGGTTGGTACGCTGGGCAGTTACGTGAACAATTACTGGGAGTTGAGAAGACACTGTGAAAAAACATATCAAAGTGATGAGCAAGTTCAACCTTCTCCGTAACCATCTGTCCATTTATTGTCATTTGGGATATCGGTTTCTTCTTCTCGGCAATGTAATTCCATAATTTACTTGGATCGTTTGTAATAAAATTAGGCAGAGATGAGTTAAAATAATAATCCTTTGATTTACGCACGGCAAGTGCAAGCTTGTCTTGTAGTTCAGATATTAAGTTTGGCTGCGTACGGGCCTTCTTTAATCTCTTAATTTTACGTTTCATATGAATGATGTTGCGAATGATCCATGGTGTTTGCTTGTGAACTTATTTTTTCTTATTTGGTATGAATTTATCAAGGCAAAAATGACATGTCCTTAAAGCGGGTCCAAAGTAAGTTGACATTATTTTCGTCAAAATCAGTTAGACAATTTTCCAAGCAATCAATCGCGCATGCGTCGTTCGCGCGAGAATAATCTTTGACAAAATGGACAGATGATTTTTTAGTTTTAGCACAGGATACAAGCTGTAAGCCAACACAAACAAGACAGTGGTCGGATAGCCCCTGCTCGATCACCACCGTGAATTCATCGAATTTCCGAGCTAAGAAAACAAGGTCCGAAACTGAAGATGAAGAACCTTGCACACGTGTTGGTTCAAGAACAACTTGTCTGAGATCATGTGTTAACATGATGTCAAAGAGTACATTAATATTCTGACTGTGATGTGGCCCAGGCTGAAGGCGCATCCAGTCTACACCGGGCAAATTAAAATCGCCTGATAGGATAATCTTACTGTGTAAATAGTTATTCATACAAGACCGTAATTCATGCAAAAATTCAGGAGGGGAGTCAGGAGGTCTCTAGATTGCGAATATAACGAGGGTATAACCCCAAAGAGATACCTTTATGCATATACATTCCAATGTAGGTATTAGGTCCAGAACGACAGCCTCTATCGGATCTTTAATTAGTACCACCACACCTCCTCCCCTAGAAGACCTATCCACGCGATAAACACTATAGCAGGGAGGAAAGATGTCTTGGTCGTTAATATCTTCGCGAAGCCAAGTTTCGGTAATAACAGTAATGTGAGGGTCGTGTCGAAGTGACAGTATTTCTAAGGAATCTGCTTTATTTACAATACTTCTAGCATTAATATTTAATAATCGCAGTTGCTTATTCCTTGAAAGTTCATTGTTTCACGACTGCGTTTGCCGAGAGCGATTATCTGCAACCTGTACCCGTTCGTTCTGCGATTCGTCACAAAAGAAAACATGCCTGTCGACTTTGAGCTTGTCGTGTATAAGTGACACCTTCTTTCCTTGAAGTTTATCGTTTCTTGCACTTTCCAACAGAAGCTTGCGCTTCTTTAACTTAGATTGCGAGTAGTTGTTCTGGATGAAAATACTAGTTCCCTTCAGTTTTTTTGCATTTTGCAGTATTTCTTTCTTTTCATTAAAATTCTGAAGATACAGAATAACCGGTCGCTTGTCACCTTGCCTTCCTTATCTGTGAATCCGACCGACAGAATCACACTGTACATTCAATTTTTCTTTAAATACATCCTTAACAACTTTATCCTTGAGTGCATTTTCTGTCTCATTTGGAATTTCAGGTACCCCATGAATTATCAGATTTGATCGTCGGCTTCGATCCTCAAGATCTGTAAGCTTTTTAGCCTGGAAGCTGATCAAGTGCTCAATAGACTGTAAACTATGGGTGTTTGTTACTGGGGTATCAATTGTTTGCATGATTTGCGTCTGCATTTTGTTAGGCGTGCTGCAAAGTTCCAAAACCAGCTTCTCAGTTTTCAAGAAATGCGTTTGCAGTTCTTGTATAGCATTACGAATAGTATCCTGCCCCTCTAATATCTGCTTAAGCATCTCGGTCTGTGTAGGGCCGGGATTTACTTCAACATCACCGCAAAGTAGCAATTTACACACAACGAGACATTCATAGGCCATAGCAATGCATCGCCGTGGGCACGGCAGGACCATAACACCACGATAATCGCTACGCAAGGAGCTTGTACCGGAACCAACCTGCACAATGGTTTTTCTTGGTTTCAGACTCTGCACATTGCATTTTAAGGCGTGTTTTCTGTGTTTGTTGCTTTTTCTTTATGGGTAGGGCATGTCAACATTTTTTACACCATTTCAAGTATGTGGTGCCATAGACTGTTCTTAGATGAAGTCTTGCCCTTTCATTCTGTACAATATGATGTAGGTTTTTTGTGTCCAAGGGCGTTTTACAGCGTGATTGTAGCATTTTGCTAAGTTTTGCCTCTGTCACCCAAGCTTGAAAGATTGCTACCCACTGGTGGTGGCATGACACGTCACGTTTCTTTTTCAATAAAAGGAAGTCTGTCACTAATCCTGTACACTGGTTGCCTTTTGTCTCTTTGAATTGCAATTTGTTGCCTATATTTGCTCTTTTGTTGCATTTCAGATTAGGAATGGCTATCATAATTGACATTTAACCATATTGCACACAATGCGGATGATATGTAATTGCAATATATGGCCACCATAAATATAATAGAAGTTAATAATTCAAGAATAGTGTTTGCATAGTGATGCAGCCATGAATTGTGGCTATAAGGTACCAGCGCTGCAGATAGCACTGCTTGTACAGAATATAGTGCAGCTCTACTACTTTCAAGCACCATTGTTTTTATCTGCATTTGTATAGCTCAAGTTTCTGTGAACAACACACATCTGGTGGAAGGGTGGCTTGCACCTGCAGTTGGGTCCAATGAATAGCCAAATTTCTGCCCGTTTTCATGTTATTAGCATATTAGTAAAGGCAGTCGTTTTTGTAGTAGCCTGTTTGCCCAGTGTAGAAGCCGCTGCGGGGTGTCAGGATCTCATACACATCTTCAGCTGTGCAGGGGACTCAGCATCTGGCACATAGTTTGTCACAGGCCATGTATTCGGGGCAAGTTGAGTTCACTCACTAGCAAAGGCAGAACCAAGCTTGTCGGATCTGAAGTAAACCGCCTGTATACTCAGTGGCCTTCATTTCCTGTGACATATGTGGTTATAGCGACCCTTGTTTTAAGCACTTCTTGTCTAGGAGCGGTCGTTTGCTTTTTGGAACACTCAGGATAGCTTTCAGCAAGCTGGACAGGAATAACACTGAAAAACCAGCAGATGTTAATTGTCGCACTTATCATGCGAAGCTTCATACAGTATGATGAGGGCGTAAATAAATGAGGGTGTTCCTCAAGGCCTTGTAGCACATGTTACGAGTTTGGAGCAACATGATCTATAGCACTTTTTTGATCGCATGCTATAGGTTTAGCAGGTGTGGCCATGGTTGAAGTGCAGTGCAAGGTCAAGAAAACATATCTATGAGTAGCACCCTGGTATGGAGACTCTGGGAAAACTAGTGGGAAGCCTGTTGAACATCTGGTTAACCCACTTGCTGGCTCCACCAGGCAAAGTATGATAAAGAGAAGGAAGTCATCAACACATCAGAAGGTTTTTACATATAAACACTGTGCTAAGGTCATAACATGCCAACAAGTCTTAGTGCGCAGGCTATGCACGACCAACTACATATACCTTCTGTTCGGACATTGCTCATTGTAACTAACAAGGATGGAGTGGACAAAAAAAGAACAGCAGCTCCATTAATTTAGTTTCACTGGTATCGACAGTGTTTTGTAAGCGTACATTGCCATACTCCTCAATGCCTTCTTGGGTGACATCAGCAAAGACCAGCTTGAGGCAAGGGGTAATAGACGTCTTTACAAGGTAAAAATGCATGAATGCATAGAGAGCACATTGTGCCCAAAAAGTAGGCACTTCACAGGGGCACCGGAGAAGGAACAGGTTATTAACAGTGGGCAAAGACAAGCTACTAAACACCCAACACTGTTGTCATGTAACGACCTCTGAAACAATCCCTCTTAAAGAGGAAATCATCTTTGTGTATCCATAAAGAGGGCAGATGGGCAAAGCCCCTTCAGTAATGCTGCCAGCTTCAAAAGCCTATTTTGCACATCCTGAATGCTTCCTTCTTAAGACTTTGCTGGGTGCAAGCATTCTACTGTCCAAAAGCTGTCATTGAGAGCACTGTTGGTTTGGTGGCAATAAAGTTCAGAAGCAATCGCAACAAACATCCCTTCCTAGTTGGCCTGGATGCTCACGGTGCTTATGAAGCAGCACCATGAGGCAAGCAAGGTGAATGGATGCCTCCAAGCCCTTGTTCGTTTCTCACACTGTTCTGTTAGTAACAACCATGAGACTTGAAACCAACAAGCTCAAGCTCAGCACTCGCATGGTTACTGCGGAGGATTCATAAAAAGCACAAAAACAGAAAACTCAAGGGAAAGGATAAAGCACCATTTAACTTAGTATTGCTACAGCCCACCCCCTTCTTTTACTTTGTCTGGTCGTGCTACATCTTTTTACTATATATAAGCATGAACTTAGGTGATGTTCCCAATCAGTGTCCAATATTTATATACACTATGTGCTGGTTCAATGATGTTCGAAACACTGCAATGGAAGCTTCAAGTAGAAAAGGTTCCTGGAAGAAAAAAGAAGCTTTGCTGCAACCATCTTGGCAACATCTTGTCCCCTTAATAAAAATTGTGCTTTCATATCAACTTGAGCCCTCCAGTTTAGAGTAAAGTACCAGTGCGCTTATGAACAATTAATCAATTCTCAAAGAGCATGTGCAGTGCAGCCTAAAGCAGGGGCAAGAATCCGCATTGTGCTCCTGCATTGAAGGTGAATAGCACGTACTATAATGGCGAATGTGCTTTAGTAAGCTTCATTGCAATATTAATTTGTAATGTACAAAGAATTGTCAATGAAGCTTACCACGAGCACAGATGCACTTGCAAATTATGTCACAATTGAAAGTAATGAGCACAGTGTAAACCTATGTGCCCTTTCCACTCTTAGTATGCTTTACTGCACGATGCTTATTTACACCCCTGTATTAGCTACAAAAGAAACGTTGCATAATTAGGCTTTTTACAATTATCTTTCTCGCAATACACTATTATTTCGTGGTGAAGCCTAAGGAATGTACTGCGGTGAAGCATACTAAAAGTGAAAAGGGGCCACTGTCACCGGACATAATAAGACTACTTTAATTATACACTGGCGCACCCGCCGCCTCTCAGGTCACCTAAGTGGGCATACTATGCTGGCTGATAGCGGCCCCCTCCCACTTTTAGTATGCTTCACCGCGTAGCTAAACTATACTGCGGCGAAGAAGCGGTACATTTTTATTCAGTGAATAAACAAATGGTTTTTACAACAGCACAGCAATAAACGCGCACCATGCATCAGTCTACCACACGGGAGAGCGTCGCAACATACGGTAGCTGATTCACACAGACGTGTTTATGTTTACGTTCGCACTCCTTGCGTAATAAGACTCCCAGAACTTCCGCAATAGAAAGTAATTTACAACACACAAACGCAAAGAACACAGACATACGTCTCGTTTTCAACTCGGCCGTCATGCAAATGACACATAGCGCGGAAAAACGTGAACATGCTGCGTGTTAGCGTCGTAAACTTCATACTAGGCAAGGAGCTAGCACACCACAATCCCGCGACAGCCGCTAATGAGACCAAGACGGGAGCACATGTCTGTGAACACGCAAACGGAGCCCCTAAGCCACTCTGCTCCTTCACCACCCCCTCTGCACGGCTGCATCAATCGTTTCAAGCACAGCACACCAAACACACATTCAGCGCTGAACAGTGGGCGGTCGACGCAGTTGCATTTACATGACTTGCAGCGAGCAGCACAGGCCTCTATGTCCGTTAAGCAAAGTCGGACACGGCGACGCCACATCGCGGTTCGCAGAACTTCGCTGCCGAGGGGCTAGGCCACTTCGATATTTCAATCGTCACCACCGCCGGTTCTCAAGAAAGCACGGGTCACACAACGCAGATTCTGTACTACCAGAGCTCACCGAGGCCAAAGCCGCACTGCCGCACCGCCACTACTCACGGCTTTCCGCCAAGTAACACAGAACCTACAACCAACACACAAGCAACGCACGTACAATCACATCAGCAATGTTGAACAACGCGCGGTCCAGAGAACGATCGCGCCGAGGACGAACACGCCACGGCGTCGCTCGGCGCCAGCATCGCGCCTTCTCAAATCTCCCTAAACCATGCTGTCCCTAGGCACCTAGGATCAGGTCAAGTGAGGGATTTTTGTACGACAAATAGACGCACGCCACGGCATCTGGAGCCGCGTGGGCCATCTCATTTTCGCTTCCGAGGGGCGGGGGTTAGGTTGGCGTGAGGTGGGGAGGGCTACGCTCCTCCGCTGCTTCTGCTGCTGAGGTCAGTCCACTGTTCCAGCGTGTGTGAGGGGAATCCCTGCTCCTGCAAGAGGCGATCGTGAGCGGGGTATGACGCTCCATTGGGTGTTGTCGCCGCTGACATTGGTAGCATTATTTTACTGCGACAAAGTACTGCTCTCGTCGTCGGTGGAACCAAAGGGGGCGAATAAATTCGTGATGGCGCGCAAGACGACGTGCGCAAGTGTGGCGACGATGGCTACGATGGAGAGCGGGACATGAACTGCGTGAGGACTGCAATATGGGTGAGGACTCACCCGTATTTCTGTCCTCTTGTTTCTTTCAGCAAACTTTGTGCACCAATCGGTCTTGAATCTTGAAGGTAAACAAAGCTGCCCATCGGCCGTTCCATCTGTGGCCTCCTTTGAAGTCAATCTGGCTCGGTCACCATACGCACACGGACAGTATCACCCATAATAACCGCGATTAACAACCGCAACGTGGACCACCAATGAAGCACAAGGAAACAAAGAGCAGTGGACAAACGCTGGCGCAAATTTTCTTTGTTTTCAGCCATGCGCCATGCTCTCAGCTGTTGGGGTGCGATTGTTGCTAGACCTCAAACACAGCTCCCGCTTGATTTATCACCCGAGTACTCACACGGCAGCCTTACCCAGCTAAAGTTATGCATTGCGCCGTATAGTCGTTTGATTAGGAAGGCGAATTGACGGAAGCGCATATTTGTCTTAAATAATTGTAGTTTTGATAATAACATTTAAGAATAGTCTCAATATCAGAAGCTTTTCTCGGTCGGTGCACTTCACTCGAGTCGAGGGCGCAATTTCGAGGCGTTTCTCGGCTGAGTGTTCACGAAACGCAACGGTGCCTTGAGTGATGGAAGCCCCGTCGCCTTGACTTGGCTGAGTCGAGCAGAAGCTTGAAGTGAAGGCGTATTTAAGAATACGAGGTTTAGGCTTGCAAGACAGCATAAGGAGCCATGATCCGTCACGACTCGGAACGGGCGCCCATAGAGATAAGGTCGGCATTTTGCAAGTGCCCATACGACGGCAAGACACTCTTTCTCTGTAGTGTAGTCGGACTCAGGTAGCGATAGGGTGCGACTGGCGTAAGCTATGACTCTGTCGCCATTCTCCTACCGCTGGACGATCACTGCACTCAGGCCGACGTTACTGGCGTCGGTATGAATTTCCGTTTCGGCTTCCTCGTCGAAGTGCCCAAGAACAGGGGGCGATGCCAGGCGGTGTCGAAGCTCACTGAAAGCCACTTCCTGTTCAGAGCTTGAATGACGTGTCGACTCTAGTGAGACGAGTAAGTGGTTCGGCAATTTCAGAAAAATTGGATATGAAGCGCTGGTAGTATGCGCACAGCTCCAGAAACGCAGAACGTTTCTCTTGGGGATAGAAGTCGAGAAAGCAGCTGCAGCGGAAGTTTTCTCGGGGTGACGACGGACGCATTCCGCACTCACAACAAGCCCAAAGAACTTCAGTTCTTCATGGTCATGAGTTCTTCATAACCGAAGTTAAGTTTCTGAGGCTTTAAGGTGAGGTTGGCCAATCGGATTGCCTCGAGCACTTGTCGCAGTCGCTTAAGACGTCCGGAGAAGCTGTCTGAATGTACGATCACATCATCGATGTAGACGAGATAGGTTTGCCATTTTAGGTCGGCTAACACACTGTCCATCATCCATTGGAAAGTCGCCGGAGCAGAGCACAACCCGAGCGGAAGTACTCGGAACTCGTAAAGTCCATCCGGGGTGACAAAGGCTCTTCAATCAATATAAATCTGCCAGTACCCACTTTCAAGTCAAGGGAGAAAAAATACTTGGCTCGCTGTAGCCGGCCGAGAGTCATCTATGTGCGGCAACTGATAGACGTCTTTCCTTGTGACGTTGTTCATTTTTCTGTAATCAAACCATAAGCGGAGATTGCCGTCGTTCTTCTTTACTAGGACAACCGGTGACGAGCACCGACTGTTTAAAGGTTGAATTAGGCCATCGTCAATCATCTCCTTGTTGTTGAATTGCTTTCTGTGAAACACAATACGGCTTCTGATGAATAGGTAGTGCGTCGTCGTAAGTAATTGTCCTCTGCTGCGCGATTGGCGTCTGACTGGCTTTAGGCGATCGAGCGAAGTTGTCCTTGAATTCACACATTCCTCGCAGTGCCTCCTTATTGCCCTGCGACAGCTCGTTGTTGATGTCGATACTTGTAACTCTTTCTTCATCGCTGCCGCTTTCCTCACAAGCGAAAGACTCAATGACTTCCTCCAAGGCTTCAGCGTAAGCGACGGCAGTGCCAAGGAAGAGGTGTCGGTGCCGAATTGTGAAGTTGGTGATCAAGACATCCCGTTAGTCAATAATTCCTAGAGCCACGCTAATTCCGAGGGTAAGTAGAAGGGAGACGTAGGCCCGGCGAGTACTTCACCTTCACAAGTGCCCTCGGATGTTACCAGAATCATTACACTAGCACGAGGTGGTATTGTGACGCTATTGTCGGAAATTAGAAGAGTGACTCTGTGGCGACAGGAGTCTCGTGTCGTCGCTTTCTTTGTCGAGAACGACATACAGCGTCGGCGGAGGTCAATGATGGCGCCATACTCACGAAGAAAGTCTATTCCAAGTATCAATTCACGGGAGTATTCTCGGAGAACAAGGGAACTGATCATAAACGTAGAATTTTGAATTTGTACACAATAACTGCACTCACCAAATGTTTGGACGACATGACCGCCAGCTGTCAAGGCATCAAGGCGTCACCCAAGGCGTCATACCTTCCTTTACAGCTTGCAAGTTTTCCAGTGATAATGAAGTAGTCAGTGCCAGTATCTATTAAAGCAGTAATATTTCGACCATTGATAAGCACAGGTATGTGCACTGAAAAGCTGGCTCGAGCTTCAGACGCCGGTGTTGTCAAGTCTCCGTCGGTATGAGGTCGCGTCGTTTGGAGGTCTTGCGCACGTCGAGTATCAGCGGCCTCGACTCGAAGAGTCGCTGACGTTAGTTTTTGAAGCGAGGGCCGTAGATCGTCCTTGCGACATCCGACTTGCACCTCTCGGATTGGACGGCATGGTGATGGCGATGTTACTGGTGCCTTGATGACGGTGGCGCGCGCTGTCTGGGGATAAAGTCTTCAAACACCGGTGGCCGTTGTCCGAAACGGGGTCGGGGTGAATTCACAGGAAGCCCCTCGAGGCCAACACGGCGGTACTCGCACTCTCGGTTTACATGACTCACCTCAACACAGTGGTAACAGAGCGGTCGTAGGTCGGGCATGCGCCAAATATCCAATTTACGTAGGGCTGCTCGAGTCTCTCCAAAATAAGGAAGCGCCTGCGCTGACTGAAGCATGCAATACGCGGTGACGGAAGGTAGCGGCACTGGCGCAGGGATAGGGTGCCCGAATGCGTCGACATAAGTCGCACGCTGGTATTCGCTCACGGTAGGAGGTGTCACCGGCTACGGGACGGTGCCTCTTAAAGAGTCAGCTTATGTTGTTCGGCGTGGTTGAGTCGAAGTGTTGAACGCCTGAAGTGGCGGAGCCGCCTCAAGCAATGCTTCGTAGCGTAGTACGTCGAGTGCATACTTCGCTTCGTCGGGCACGATGCTAGCTATTACGTTCGCTGAAGGCTGCTGCACCTGATGCAGATCGTCGCGGAGTATTGATCGAGTAATCTCGCCAAGCGGCTCGACGTCAGTCGAGAGAGCTCCTAGTCCACTGGTAGCAGTGGAAAGATTCATTTGCCGATCGTACTAGTGGTGGTGCAGGACCTTCTCAAAGGTGACGGCTTCAGTCAGAAAACTTGCAACCGTTTGTGGTGGGTTACGAACGAGTCTACCAAAATGCTGTCCTTTCACGGCTCTCAACAAGTGACGCAGCTTCTTCTCGTCATACATGGTAGGGTCAGCTCACCTGAAGCGACGCGCCATGTCTTCCACGTACATAACCACACTCTCATTAGGTTCATGAATGCGAGACTGGAGGGTTCATCCTGCTCACTCCAGACGATCGAAGCCAGCGTAGGTGTCAAAGAGGCTGCGACAGAACTCAAGCCATGATGTCAGAACACCTTCGCGATTCTGCAACGACGTGCGAGCACTATCCAAAAGGCTGAAGAAGACGTTTCGGAGTTTTATTTCGTCGTCCCATCCATCAAATTCCACTAGGCGCTCGAAGTCCGCCAGCCAGTCTTCCTTGTCTTCAAGAAGGTCACAATGGAAGGGACTTGGCACGTGCGGTTTTCGCAGCATGTAATGATGAGGTACAGGAGCAGCCATCGCAGGGTTTGTTGTGGTTGTATAGGATGGAGTATCCATACATGCCGACGTTGTCTTTGTTCTCGCAGGCAAAGACTCAAACTTAAGTGTCAATTCCTGGATTCTACTGCTGGCCCGGTGTACTGGCATGAGCGCCGGTATCGGTGTAGCGTTCCTGCTGCTGGGAGGGGTCTGTTGCATGGGTCGAGAATACGCATCACCTCCACCAGAGAAATGTCACGTTGAATTGTCAGGGGACTTCTCAAAGAGGCCGTTAATGTCCGAGTCGCCGAAGGGCAGCGCAGCAATGACAAAAGAGCATGGCGCGAGCCAGTGAGCCAGCCCGTCTTCGTCTTCTTCTCGGAGCAAGGGGCCCAAGCGTGTGCAGCAAGCGCGTTACAATATATAAATATATGCCTAAAAGAAAGACCCCACAGGTCCTGGTCTTGTCTATAGGAAGGATATGCATGATGTCAACATTTGAAAGTAAAATCTTCTGTCGTTACGTTTTTGCCATGGCCAAAATATTTTTTTTGATACGGGTACCAGCCATTGTTGCTTCATATATATATATATATATATATATATATATATATATATATATATATATATATATATATAGTATAAGCAGTCGTATAGTTAGGCGAGGCTCCAATTAAAACATAACGATAGCGGCAAAAACGTGTGTATAAGCGAATGCTACGTACAGCAGGACGGCATCCAATGTCTTGTGTTCCACGTCAACGTACAGTGCCGGCGAGGGTGTTTTTGACGCGCTCCGTAAGACTATACATCTGCGTATGGTCCTCCTGTGGTTCACCTGGCTTTATCGCAGAATGGGTTGGGTGAGCTCCGCTGTAAAGGCCGTTACGCCGTGGGTGGTGACCAGGCCATCTGGGACTCCATGTCACAGCAGGATGTTCTCGACGAAGAATTTCGCCACTTCTGGTGCACTATCATTCGGCAGATCTTTTGTTTCAGCGATGCAGGTGAGATAGCCCGTCACCGCGGCGATCAATTTACCGTTGGAAAGAGAGCCAACAAAGCCATCCCGATCTGCAGAAATTGTCTGTAAAGAGGCTCAGTCGGCTTCAGTAATCATGCTGGCGTTGTTGGCGGTGTCTTGCGTCGCTGACTCTCTCGGCATTTCGACGTAATGGGCGATGTCGGCGGTCAGGCCCAGCCAATAAAGACTTTCTGGCATCCTCGATATCGCCCGAAAGTATCCGAGGTGCCCAGTGGTCGGATAAGTGATGCAGGGCGTGCAGTACTTCTGGGTGCAGCGCTGATGGAACAACACGAAGGTAGTTGGCACGCACTGTGGAGAAGTTCTTTACGAATAGGTTGTTTAAAGTGAGAACGAAGACAATCCTTGCTTATTTGGCCTAGGGACAACATTCGTGCGTCCTTCCAAATACTCGACGAGGCTTTCTAGCCCCTGGTCTGCTCATTGCTAAATGTTCCGGGCCAGTGGCGTAGCCAGAAATTACGTTCGGGGGGGGCTCACGTTGCAGGTGGACCTCCTCCTTAAGAGGAAACATTAGGTCGGATGCTCCTATCTAGATACATGTATGAGGAGAATTCGTTTTTCTCGGCAACCACTGCTCGGAATTTGACGAGGTTTGTTGCATTTAAAAGAAAAACTTAAATTCTAGTGAGTGCTTGTTTCGAATTTTCGATTTAGGTCGTGAATATTTTATTGAAAAGTGGCAAAAATCGAAAATTTTCAGAAGACGGAACAAGTATACAACTCTGTAAATCAGCAATGATTATTGATATCACAATTCTGTGAATTGCACATAATAGTACATCTACAGCGGACAAAATTGATATGTTACACATGAGTCTCAAAAAAATTAAGTATTATGGAAATATGGCTTTTACAGAACCCTTGTACATAACATAACCAATTCACGTAAGACACACATTGACATATCGAATTTGTCCGCTTTGAATGGTATACATAACATAACCAATTCACGTAAGATACACATTTACATATCGAATTTGTCCGCTTTGAATGGTGTAATGGATGCTGTTTACAGAAACGTGATATCTGTTCTTGATGCATAGCTATTATTATTTAAACTTCGTGCTTCTATATTTTTCGCACTTTCGAATTTTTCTAAATATTTTAAACAGAGTTCAGGCCCTAAATCAAAATTCCGCTTCCAACAGACACTAGAATTTAACATACTCTCTCAAATGCAACAACTTTCATTAAAAGCGATTTAGGAGTTATCTCAGACAACCGTTTCAGCGTTTTACATGTATCTGAATAGGCCACGTCGGAGTTAGGCCCGAGCTAAAGCTTCCTCTTAAACAATTTTCCTAGGGATCAAATACATGAATAATAACTGCATTGCCATTGCCAAAGATGCTGCAAACGAATTGTTGAACGCTACGCACTGTCAATACAAGTAAAATATGTATTTTTTCATAAAAGAATATACTCGTATGTGCCGAAAATTGTGCCCAAAATAATTGATGTCAATGCTTCCATGTATTTTGTCTATTTAATAAGTAAAGATAATATCACACGAACTTTAGAACTACATCAGTTCGAAGCCAGCAAAGCAGTTCATGCCGCTGATATGAAAAATGTAAAGGCCATAAAATGAACAAGTTGAGGACAAATATGTTAATGACACTTTGTCATTCAAGATCCTTGTTTACATTCTTGTACATATGCAACAGCCAGTGAAAAACGCTTCCATTTGTTCCAGTGTATTACGCAGCAGCAGCTGTCACCGGTCGTGTATCGTGAGTAATTGCACCGAAATTATAGTCGCAACAGAGACCACGTATAAAAAGCATGAGTTCTGCAGAATATACGAGGGCGAGTCAAATGAAAGTGAGCTAATGCGAATATATAACAAACGGGGTACTTTAATTTAAAGTAGCCCCCATGAGCATTTAGACATTTGTCCCGATGACTAAAGAGTCGCGCAATTCCCGTCTCATAAAGCTCCTTGGGTCGCTCCTTCAAAACGTCTGCAACTGACTTTCACGACATCGTCCGAGGCGAATCTGGTTCCCTTTAGCTGTTTTTTCGTTTGCCCCAAAATGTGGAAGTCGCAAGGCAACAGGTCTGAGCTGTGTGGCGGATGTTGCAGCGTTTCCCGCTTGAACTTTGCCAGTTTTGTATTAACCACATCAGCGACGTGGGAACGGGCATTGTCGTGGAACAAGATGATCCCATTCGTCAATTTTCCACGTAGTTTGTTCTTGATTGCGACATGCAGCCGATCCGGCGTTTCACAATATCGGAAACAATTGACAGTCTCTCAAGATTTAGCAAATACTATCAGTAATGGCCCCCGACGATCGAAAAATAAAAGTCAACAACACCTTACTGGTGGAAATGACGGCCTTTGCTTTCTTTGGGGAAGGTGAATTTGAATGTTTCCATTGTAAGCTTTGCTGTCGTGTTTCAGGCTCTTAGTAGTGGCATGATGGTTCGTCTCCGATCAGAATTGCAGACCAGAAATCGTCACATTTATTGTGATACCGGATCAGATGAGTAAACACAGCACTGATCTTCTCCGTATTCTGGCGGTGGTTCAAAATCTTGTGCATCCATTGCGCACACAAGAACCGATAACCGAGATGTTCATGAATTATGGCGTGAACCAAACCGTGACTGATGTTCACACGCTCTGCCAGTTCATCGATGCTTATCCTCCGTTCTTGTCTCATCAGCTCATCAACTTTTGCAATTTTGTTAGGGGTGATTGCACGATGGCTTTGGCCCGGTCTGGGGTCGTCTTTACAAATTTCCCGTCCTTCTTTGAACCGTTTGTTCCAACGCTTCACAGTGGCCAATGAAATGCAATGTTCCATGTACGCGGTAGCCATACGGTGACTAATTTCTTTTTGGGAAACACCTTCAGCTGTCAAAACCTGACGGCACCACGCTGCTCAACTTCTGGAGAGTCCATTACGGCACGCAATTATCTTCAACCCAGTGTATGAGAGCATTAAAGAACATTTATCCTCATACCTGCGTGTCACTTTTGTAAATGAGAGATGCCTGTGCGCTACGTGCAGGCCTTGCAGATAATGAACAGAACCATAATTGCGCAGGGTGGGTAGGTTCACTTTCATTTGACTCGCCCTGGTACATTAGAAATGCGAAGAAGCAATGGAATATACAAATGCGAAGATACAGCTTGATAAAGGGCAAAAAGTGCCACTGGAAACGAAGTTCACTGCACGTATACACAAAACCTCGCAACAAGATATCTAAACATACGTATAAGTAAGTCTCCAATAAATCTACGTATCTAAGAAAAAGTCACGGTATATAATGCGTCAAATAAGGCAAATAAACATGTTGCGCAATCACAGATTCACACAATCCTAGATCCTGCACCCATTCCATCCACTCTCCCCGATGTATCGCGCGCGACGGAAGGCGGCACGCTTGCTCCTGACTTTTCTCCCTTGCGCACACAAGACTGAGCCACTATCGTCGGCTCACCCATTTCCCCCCACCTCCCACACGCTTTCACTCGCACATACAGCTTGCGGCGCGGAGTTACGATTTTATCGCACTTAGACTTTATGCGGAACATGATGGCGACGGCGACGGCAGCAATGCGCCTAGAGTGTCCATATAATTGCTATCGCAATAATATAATAAGAGTATCCGGCAGCTTAAGCGTCCCATGGCCCATTAATTTCCGCAAAAGAAATAACAGAATAGCACTTTCACCATACGACAATTCGCTGCACCGCAACAACGCTTCTTTTTTCGTTTTGTGGTGCGGGGGCACCGTAATGAAAAAAAAAACGCTAAGTGTGTTGGTCACAATAGAATGCCTACTTTGGGCAACTGATATGGCTATTAAAGGAATATCGAAGAAAACACAATACGCTTGGTCCACCAAGAACCAGGCGCATACTGCTCGGCATCCTACACCGCCGAGACAAGACTTTCTGGAGAGGTTGCGCTCAAGCGAACGCGGTGCAATCCGTCGAGTCCCCACAGTGATGGCGGCTAGCGACCATCGTTTCTTTTTCTCGTCTGCTAGCTATAAAGCGTCCAAAGCTCTGCCAGGCGAAAATACACTCAGCCAGAGAAAACCGAACGCGCACCGAAGTGCGCCGCGTGCTGGTCGGGGCAACACGAGAAAAACGCGTGCGCTCTGGCTGGCTCTGGCAGCGCGCGGGTAGGGGAGCGAGAACAAAAAATAAAATGAAGAGGCTCAATGTGTCTTCGCGATTAAAAGTCAAAGTAGAAAAAACTAAATAAGAACGTAGTTGCCTTGGCTGGCTTCAGTGTCTTCACTGGATGCCTTGGCGCAGGTGAAAAAAAAAATATTTTTTTATGTGACATGACGGCACGAATGAACCACCACAACGCTTCGTCTCATTGGGCCTCGCTACGGGCTTTGTCAACTTGTCTGATAGCGTGTTGATTTGGCTTGTCTCGTTGTATGGCCCGATGTGCGAGTTTGGAAAAGTCAATGCACCTTTGGCGTCAAATATTTATGGGAACATTAAACTTACAAAGTTCCGCAATTGAAAATCTAAAGCACACGTTTGGAAATGTCAATGTACCTTTCCCATCAGATGTTTATGAGAACATTATACCCGTAAAGTTTCAGAACTGATATCCACGCGCTCCATAAATTCCATGACAGAGTGCAAATTCCGCGGCCTCCGCGAAATGCCGCGGCGAGCCCGTTTGCCATGAAAACACCCTTGAAACTTTGTGCTCGGATAGGGCTGCTTGCGCTATGTGACCCCCACTGCATGGGCGTTGCCGCAAAATTCAGCCTGAGTTCGCAATTTTCGCGGCGAAATGGCTCTTCGAGCGTGAAAAAGACGCTCTAGACAAAAACCAGAATGATTTCCGGCGTCGGGGGTTGCTTTTGCCGGCGGTGCATGGACAGCACGAAAAAATTTCGGGGGGGGCTGAAGCCCCATAAGCCCCCCCCCCCCCCCCCCTGGCTACGCCCCTGTTCCGGGCTTATTCACCTAAGAAAGGCGTCGTTATCCTTCTCATCTTACGGTGGCGTGTGATTCGGGGCGCGTGATAAGCGATCGGCCTCAGAGTGCCTCAGTGATGTCATATACTTGCAGTTTGAGGCTCCACCGTGCCAGCCGTTCTCAAGGGTCCTTTAAAATCGCTAGCCAACACAACGCGTGATGGTCGCTGACGACTTTGAACGACCTGTCACATATCTAAGGGCAATTTTTTTGTAGCACAAATCATGACGAGGCATTCCGTTTCCATCGTAGAACAATCGCCTTGTGATTTTGACAGCAACCGGGTGGCGTAAGCCATCACCCGTTAAATTCCGTATTTCCGCTGGACTAGGACGGCACCAAGGGCATCAGTGCGGATCTCTGTATCGGCATCCTCGTTGAATTGTGCGAGTGCCCATGGGAACTGCCAGCAACGTTTCAGTTCTTGAAATGCGTCAGCCCAAGCTGTTTTTCACTCGACAACACATTTAGTTAGACGTGTCAGCCACTCAGCGATCCGTGAAAAGTCCTTGTAAAAGGCCCATAGTATGCGCACATGCCAACGAATCTTCGCGCTGCCTCGCGATGGAAGCTATTTTCTGCGGGTCAGATCGGACTGCAAATTCGCTAATCACAGAAGCTAATCGTAGAGAAAGCAGCACTTCTCCGCATTTACACTCAGCACTGATGACTTGATGGCCTCTAGTGCAGTCAAAGGCCGCCTATGGTGATGGTAGAAATTTCCGGCATAGACGACAACGTCAACCAAGTAAACACGACAGCTCTACCACTTCAATCCTGCTAACACCGTGTCGATGAGGCGCTGGAAACTTGCAGGCGCCAATCACAGTCGGAATGGCATGAACTTGAACTTATAGAGGCCATCTGGCGTGATGAGGGCGGTAGTTTTGCGATCTGTCTCGTCGACTTCTAACCGTAGAGCTCCTCTACGGTTATTATGCGATGGATTGCGACTGGTGTTTGTCGTATACTCCATGAGGTTGAAAAGCAGTCTTTGTATCGTCCGAGAGGACTTCTGAGCTGTTGGTGCTTACTCATGGGGAGACTAGGATTTATGTTGAAATCTGGTTCGGGTACAATGGTCTTATGATTACATGCGGCAGAATCCGAGACTGCAAGCGCATTGCTGGTTTCCACAATTTCCTCGGTGTATACGATTGTGGTACCCTTATTGATGTGCATGAACTCCTGACTGAAGTAGCTTAGCATTACTTCCGCTTTCCCTCCATGCAGTCGAGCGATCGCTCTTGCGACGCATATTTGACGGCCGAGCAATAGACGCTGGTCACCCTCGATGAAGCCTTCTATGTCTGCGGGTGTTTCGGTGCCGAGAAAAATGAGAATGCTGAAGCCAGGTGGGACGCTCACTTAATTTTCAAGCACACTCAAGGCGCGGCGACTACGACAGCTCTCCGGCGGTATTGCTTAATCTTGTGACAGCGTTATCTACTTCGACTTCAGATCGATGATTGCGCCCTGTTGGTTCAGGAGGCCTGTGTCGAGAATGACGTCTCGTGGATACTTCTTTAGGCTAACAAGGTGGCAGGGTAAGTGCGGTCATGAAAGCTAATTCTTGCCGACCAGATTCCAGTCGGCCTTATGAGTTGTCCTCCATCGGTCGGAATTTGAGGGTCTTCCCATGCAGTCTTAACTATCTTTGACTGGGCGGTGATGGGTCCACTCATCACGGAGTAATCAGTTCCTGTGTCCACAAAGGCGGTGAGTGCGCGGCCATCGAGAAGCACGTCGAGGATGGTGACTTTTTAATCTTTCGTTGCAGTTAGGGCTTGGTGTTGGATCACGGTTGCACCGCGTTGACCCGTGGCTGGTGAGTGGCGTCGTCAGGTCGTCCTTCGTCGATGTATTCTTTGCTTCCAGACTTCGATGGGTTGGCGGCGTCTTGTTAACATGTCGTCGACAGAGGATTTTCGGCGTGTTCGTCGGTGGCGTAGAATATTCGTCAGTTCAACGAACTGCAAGCGCACTTCCATCCGTTGATGCTTCTAGTTTCTGGATATAGGCTTGCAGACTGGCCTCGTGCTGGCCAGTCTATGGTCGGTGCTGCGGCGACAGGTAGCGCCCTGGTGAGGGTGAACGGAACGGTCGTCGAGGACTCCACGGAGTGGCGGCGATGTAGTCGGGGTTTTTATGTGGGCCCTCTCCAAACTGTGGACGCGGCGCGTTGACTGCGAAC
Organism: Dermacentor andersoni; assembly: GCF_023375885.2. Taxonomy (NCBI): domain Eukaryota; kingdom Metazoa; phylum Arthropoda; class Arachnida; order Ixodida; family Ixodidae; genus Dermacentor; species Dermacentor andersoni. The sequence continues at coordinate 88,207,318 of NC_092822.1, read as the reverse complement.
CGTCTTAGTGCCAAGTCGCGGTATAGCCATGGGCGGTGCATATGGCCGGTTTCTCTGCAATGCTAGCAGAGTGGGTGCTGGCCGGGGGCTTGCCAAACGTCCGTCTTCTTCGCGTAGCTGCGCTCGGCGACGGGTGGATATGCTGGCGGTGGCGGCGGTGGACGATGGTATCGCGGCCTTACAGGGCCCTGGTGCCGTCGCGGAGGCGCTCTTTGACGGTGGGTGACGGCGGCGCAGGTCATTGCCACCGGTTGGTGTTGCGGTGCTTTTGGTTGCACTTGATGTACTCCAAGCTATCGCTGAACCTATTCTTTGGCAATGTCGGCGATTGAGAGCACTTGAGGCTGCGACCTTTGAAAAAGCTTCTGCAGTTCCTCGCGAACGACCACTTTGTTGGTCTCCTGCAGTTCGTCGCTGCTGAGTGCTTGAGCGTAGGTGTAGATTGCGCTCGGCAGTCGGCGGCTATTTACGTAATAATTTCATTTCTTTTCCATACTGCCAGTCCCATCAGGGACCATAGCAGGTGAACGTACAAAAGTGAAATACATGGTAATAAACGAGCACGTACAAATTGCGTGTGAATAAGCCATACAAGGAACGCGAAGGAACAAAGTAAGAATACATAAAAAGCAATATAGATATAACATATGTAGGAGACATGCGCAGCAATACATAGAATACATCATGAAAAGGACAGCAAATGGGAGCAAAAAGAACAGTAAACAACTTTACGATAATGACCATGGCTGACAAGGGTTGCAGACCACATCATGTGAATAAGACTGAGTTACTGATTGCTTGATATGGATTCTAACCGTAATGTGAACTGAGATAATGGGTCTGCAGAAATGACTGAAGGATCGAGGCCATTCCATTCCCATATAACTAGGGGGAAATAAGCGTACATGAATGGAAAATTATGGCATGAATATTCTGTTAAAGCGTGTAGATGTTTGTGTCTGGATTACCGTGACTGCGAAAAACATGTATTTTGTTAGGTCTATCTTATAGTGGTTGTGAATCATGTTAAATAAAATTTTAGCCATGCTTGTTTCACTCTTGATGATAGCGTCGCTATATCCGACTTAGCCGCAAGGTTAGTGGGTGACTCTGGGCGATTAAACTCGTTGCAAATAAGCCGCGGTGCTTTTCGCTGCAGTTTTTCCTGATTCGTTATATTTGTTACTGAGCGGGCAAACCAAACTGTGTTAGCGTACTCTAAAACCGGTCTAAAGACAGTAGTATACGCCATAAGCTTAGTCGACATGGGTGCGATGGGAAGACATCATCGGAGATAAAAGAGCTTGCGTATGCCTTCGAGGTCGCAAAGGCAATGTGTGTGTCCCATCTCAGGTGAGAAGTTAGAGAGACGCCTACGAATTTATGCTGCCGAACTTTTGTTAGTATTGTGCCGCTAATAAAGTACGGAAATCGTACGGTCGTTTTTTTTTTTTTGTTGCCGTCATGCAAACAGATTGAGTTGTGTTTATCGTCATTTGCCATTTTTTGCACCATTCGCTCAGCTGGTCTAATGAATGTCTAAGCGAAACATAATCTTCGTAGGTGTTAATTGTTTGGTAAATAGTGCAGTCATCAGCAAACAGTTTGATGTTACAGTCAATATTTCGGGCTATGGGTCCTTAATGAAAATTAAAAATAACAGTTGCCCCAACACGGATCCGTGGGGGACGCCTGATGTTACAGGCACTGTCGCAGATTTCACATGATGAAATAGTACGAATCGTGTTCGGTTTCATCAGAAATCTATTACCCAGTCTAAAATTGTCCCATTCCCAATAAAGCTCGCAATTTTCTTAACAATTTATTGTGGCATACGCGATCAAATGCTTTCGAAAGGTCTAATAATGTTATATCAGTCTGGCTACAGTTGATGTTAAATGCGACGTCATGCAAAACTTCCGTAAGCTGCGTGACGGTTAACAATCCATGGAGGAATCCGTGCTGGTGTGGCCTTAAAAAGTTGTGAGTGTCAAAAAAGTTTGTTAGGTGTTTAAGGATGATATGCTCGAGCAGCTTCCAAGCGGTGATAGTGAGAGATATTGGTCGATAATTGGAGGGCAATGAGGTATCTCCTGTTTTGTGCATTGGGATGATTTGAGCATTTTTTTCCAGTGATTGGGAAAAGATGGTTGCAATAGAGATTTTTGAAATATCAGGCCCAAGTATCGGCTGCACCACTCTGCGTATGTCTTTAGAAAATTGTTTGGAATGTCATCTGGTGCGCAAGATTTTTAGGGTCAAGGGTGAGAAACATGTTAAAGGGACACTAAAGGTTACAAGTTAAAGTAATAAAATAATGCTCTAGAACATTAAGGCGTCATTATAATCGCGAACAGAGCTTTAGTAACCGAGAAATTGAGGTAAATGCACGACACGATTTGAGACCCCCAGCGACATTCCGGTAGTAGCCCGATGACGAAGGCACTCCTCATCATATTTTATATCACTAGTAATCAACTACTCGTAATAGAAAGATCATTTCGTTAGGTTATGAGACACAAGAAAATGCTACTTGCCTACTACTGTTCGATTCTAGGAAAAAATAACATTTTGAATTTACCCTTCAGTAGTATGGGTGGTCGAAAGGTTTCGTTTTCGCTCGACTCTGCGCGCTCGAGTCTGCGCCGCGAGCTTTCGAGTTTCAGTTTCGTTATCGCGTCGTGCTGAATTGGCTCTGCTGGCTCGCTAAACTTGCATTTGGAAGAAGCAGCGAGAATGCCACGTCCAGGTGATGTCGTGAGATGCACGAACAATTGGCGGAAATTGGCCAAGGGCAGTTGCAGCGGCGAACCCAACGGTACTTGTCACTGTGTGCCAACGAGTGAACCTATCCGTTCGAAGAGGTTAAGTGCTGTACCTCTGCCACAGCGCGTTGAGCCGAAAAATCGCATAGTATGCTCGCTGCACTTTCGTCCAGAGGATTACCAGTTCAACGCCGACTTGCTGAAGCCGTGTGCAGTGTTTTTCAAAGCAATGCTTTCCCGTAGCACTGTTTTGTCGGTCTTGTCTGCATTATCCGAAGCGCAAGAACTGCAGGTCGAAGAGTAAGTGAGTGAGTGAGTGCGGTATTTGGTTTTTACGAAGCAAAAGCTAAAATGTGCGAGTATGTACAGCCATGACATATAGTTGCCGTCGTAATAGTACGCAACGACGCCGGCAGCGCGAGCCCTCAGCAGCAGGTGACGTTCAGCAGTGTTCAAATTGGTGAACTTGAGCTCAGCATCGCGAGCCAATGGGTCGTTGTCAGAGTCGTCCATCGCAACGAGCGTCAAAGTTGGCGTCATAAAATGAAGAACCAGCTTATCATCACGCGCTGTCGCTTCCGCTAGCCACCATAGTTACGCTTTCGCGTTGCTGTCGGCTCTGTCTTGGCTTTGTTTCTGGCCGCACGTTTGCGGTTTGAGGAGAAAAGCCGTATTGCCGTCTGCGGGCGCCGTTTTCCTCACCGATGGTGCAACGTAACTATGAGACCATGACCTCACCACTCCTCGATCGGAGGACGGGCGATTTGAACTGCGCTAGAGGTCGCGGACGCTTCAGAACGCATTTTCTCTTAAAACAAGTCTCTTCTTCGCACGAAACAAGGATTCAGAGGTTTCTGGGATCATATTTCAACAGTCCACGTTGACGTAGTATTAGCCTTTAGTGTCCTGTTAAGAATACCCGCGTCGAATATGATTATAGGATCGATGCGCGATGTTGAACTACTACTCAAGTCTGAAAGGTTCCCGTCATCTTTTGTGAACTTCGAGTGAAAAAAGCTATTGTACGCATTAGCGTTGTTAGTTTTTTTCCTTAGGAGACAAGTCCGATAATATTTGTTTAGTAGGGCGGAAATGGTTCCAGAGTCGCTGAGGTTCAGAAAGTTAGGCAGCGTTACATGAAAATAATGTTCCTTGGCTTTTTTTGGCTGCTTGTCCAAAATGTGGTACTGCGCAGTTTTGGATGGGCATGATCCATGATTTTTAACAGAGTTACGTATCTTTTCTACATGACGTTTGGCGTGGATGACTTCCCGAGTTATCCATGTGCTTGTTCTTTGTGGTCGCTTGTTATTTAACGGGACATAGCTACGCAGCAGGAAACTATATCCTTAATATAAGCCAGGCTGTGTGCACATCGATTGACAGGTCGGTGGTTATTCAGAAAAGGCTTGAAGTTCGTGCGCAAGTTGGGTTAGTATGCGGGCGTCATGCGCCGTCTCGAAGTTGGGTACTGTAGATGTTCTACAACGCGTTCTGATAGAGTGGTCCAGCGTCAACAAGCATAGCAGTATGTTGTCGTCTGAAATGCCTTCAATAGTTTCTTTCTGTGCTTGGTGCCCAAAAAAATGATCACTGACAAGTATAAGGTCAAGGATATTCTTTGCTGTACCTCGTTTACGCGTTGGTGCTTGGATTATTTGGTGAAGGTTCAATGATAACATTAGGTTATCACCGCAATGATAACATTAGGTCAACCAGAATTTCTCAAGAAAATGGTGTGTGATGCATCGTTACCTAGTCTACGTCCGGAAGGGTTAAGTCTCCCGTAAAGAGAATTCTAGAGTTATTGGCATATCGGTGTAGAAAGTCATGCATGGCAGAAATGCTTTCATCACCCGAAGCGGGGCTTCTATAGAAGCAACCCACACAAATAGTAGTATTGTTGCAAAGAACCCTGCAAAACAGGCTTTCCCACCGGACACATCTGGCAGCAAACGAATGGGAGGTTTTTCTTTATCACAAGAGCCACGCCACCGCCACGGGAACCCCGATCTTTGCGAATGACTGACTAGTTCGGTCGCATGATTTCATGGCTGCAAACATCCAAGGAAAGCCACGTTTCGGTGACGGCGACTATATCAGGCTCGCAATCAGTTAACATGTTTTCGAAAGATTCTATTTTGTTTCCTAACCCATTTGCATTTACATTTATTATTGTTAGGTGTCTTATCGAGCTCTTCTCCGCATCATTGGCAGGCCGCTTATTTTGCTTGATTTCGCTTCTTTTTTAAGGGGTACTTTGTCATTGGTTTCGTCATCCCAAACAAAGGCCCGACTGTTGATGTACAGTTTGCCGAAGGCGAGGGAGACTTTGTCGGGTTTGTTGCAGTTTTCTTTGGCACTGTTGCACAGTTTCTTTCTAATGTCCCCAATTTTAGGATAAAAATCTTCCCCAATACCAAATTTTAAGCCTTTAAGTTTACAATGTATTTTCAATATTGCCGATTTATTGTGAGAATTTAGAAGTTTATTCATTACCGGCCTTGTCTTTTTCACTTACGGTCTGCCTAACCAATGTATGCGTTCTATAGTAACTGGGTCCAGTTCGAGAACATCTTGTACGATACCTATGCTAACTGTCCGCTCAAGACTGTCGCTCCTTTCTTCTTGCGATTCCGGTATGCCATAAACTAATAAATTAGCTCTCCTGCTTCTGTTCTCAGGACACAGATTTTCTTCCATGGTTTCTATTACGCGACTCATGCGGGAAATCTCGCTCTGAGAAGACTGTACTTTATTTTCTAGAAAAGCTATGGTATCTAGTTAGGTCTCTATATCTGCAAGACTTCCTTCCTTTATTTTTTTTTTTTATATCGGCAGCAATTTTTTATTCAGCTGCTTAACGCTGCCCTGTACTTCAGGGCCGGGGCTAGTTTCTAAGTCTCCTGATAACAGTAGCAGCTTCTACAGAAATACAGCTATATCAAACACCCCGTGACATAGCGGCGGGCGCGGCAGCACCACCAAGAAACGGTCGCTAGAGCGGAAGCATTTTCCAAGCGGTCTTCTAACCTGCTCAGTGAAGACGAGAGTACTAGTGCGCCGCATGCTAGTAGTGCCGCCGTGCCCACTGCCGATGTAATGCCCGTCCGGGATATATATGCCACACTTCTGTGGTGGCGCTCGCAGCGGCTGATGCGCCGAACACTCTGCGCACGTTCCTTTTTTCCGCATATCCAGCGTCTTCTCGATATTTGTGGCATCGGAAATAATTTCGGCAACGGTATTAGGCGGATTGCGTATCAATCCGGTCAAAAGCTCTCGCTTCAAACACAATATCAACAAGCGAAGTTTTATTCTTCGGGCATGTCTACGTCGGTGTGTCGGAAGAGGCGAGTCATCTCCTCCGTGAAGATCGCGATGTTCTCGTTCGGCAGCGGCTTGCGGGTTTCCAGTGAAGCTTGCGCAGGACTCTTTGCGCAGGACGCTCGTGAACGTCTGCACAAAGCCGTTGCGGAGCAGGTCTCATGTAGTCAGGTTCGATTCCCGGTTCTCAAACCACGTCCTCGCCGCGCCTTCTAAGGTGAAGTATACATGCTGGAGCTTGTCGTTGGAGTTCCAGTTGTAGAATGCAGCGACCCGTTCATATGTTTCCAGCCAGTTATCAAGGTCTTCAAATGATGATCCACGGACTTTCGGTGGCTCCCTGGGCTGTTGAAATTGCGACGATCTTTCAGGTCGTCAGAGGCAAAGTCCGTGCTCCGGGCCTACTCCTTGCAGCCTGCGGCATCCTCGCTGGTTGTTGGCAACGTTGGTGTTGTCTTCGGCGTTCGGGCTTGGGCCAGGGCTTTATGGGGACGTCCGATGCATGAAACCAAAGCACCTTCAGCATATGTCACGTAGTAGTGACGGTAAAGATAACTGTAGCAATACTGTGAATGACGAAAGTAGCTTTTGCTGGGTGGACCTGTGCCCACAACTGTGGCGAACGCAGTCAGCGATCGTCGAAATCTGATCTCCCGGACAAGCGCTTCGGCTTTTATACACAAACCATCAAACGTTACAGAGTAATCGCTGGGGCTCGAGTGTGTTCAAGAAAGTTCAACGCGATTCGCGTCGCGCATATATTGAATACGATTCCACAAGGCTCGGTCACAACAGAAAGCCTATAGAACCATCGATAACATTCGAGAAATTTTCGATACATGCAGGCGCGTCACGCGCAGAGCGATAAAATTTAATCGACGATGAAAAGCGCTCGCCTAAAAAAGATGAACAAGTCCACGTATCAACATACATACATACATACATACATACATACATACATACATACATACATACATACATACATACATACATACATACATACATACATACATACATACATACATACATACATACATACATACATACATCGCTTACGGCCATGAAAAGATCTCGTGACATCGGACTGAGTATTTAATCCTTCAACGATCGAGTAAGCTAAGGTGTGTTAGCGTCTGTTTCTTGATATCAACACCACGTCATGCTAGGTAACAGCTGTCTTCTGTACTTTCAATTACAGCTGCAGGAGTGGAGATCAGAGGTGGCACTGACGAAGACTACCTTACATCGCACTTCGATAGCCATGAGGTGATGTCCAATGTCGTGAAAGGCAACCTTCAAGCCCTCCCCCCCGGTTCGCAGCATGAAGTCACCATTGCTCTTCCCCGCAACTGGGCGACATCGTCCCAAGGCGACAGCGACTTCAAGCTGGAGGCGTACTTAGCGGCACGTGTTATTAACGCAGAAGGACTGAAGTCGCAGCTGTCTAGTACTACTACTGTGAGATTTACAATTTCAAATTTTACTGCCTATAAGATGAGAAGAGCATCTGCCACCACCACGCGGGCTAGTCGGCAGCCCACAAATTCTGGACCAGCAAGAACAGGCCCGAAAACGCCTTACAAGGACACAGACGCAGCAACGACCACAACACCGGCCAAGGTAGAGCCAGGCGTTGATTCGGCAAGAACAAGCACGGCAGGTGTGGGGCATCCGAGCGAGAATGACAAGCCATCCGTCATCACTTGGATTCTGCTGGCACTGGTTGCCGGATTCGTCGTGGTGTTCATCACAATTATACTGCTGCTCAGGGCGAGGGCGAGCACCACTACTGAGGATCAGGGCCCCTCCACAAACACGCAAACAGCGACAACTATGTGAAGTTCAAAAGTACAGACCGCGTGTGCTTTGCTTTTAAGAGAACATGAAACTATGTGACGCTAGAATACCGCGTGGTATTTGTGACCGAAAGAAAGCACTGAGTACTTTTGACAATGCCACAAATCGTTTGAACCACTCGCTAGCAGGGCTAGGTCATCCTTATAAAGTTTCTCAAACTCCTTCTTGAAGGACGTCAGCAATATCGTGGTTTATTCTCACTTATTTGCAAAAAAACTACAGTAGTAATTTCTTTGTTGGTCTTCCCTGCAACACGTTCCAGATAACAATGGCGCTTAGGTTGAGCGTAGAATGAACGGATCACTACGGCTTCTTTCACTTTGATGGCTTCGCTCAAAATGGTCACGTAACCCACGCCAACGAATTAGTCGAGCTATCAGCGTGCGGTGCTCCCATTCAGCCTCCCTTCCGCGATCTTGCCTCGAGCGCGTATGAACTTACGTATGGCCATTCTACATGAGCAAATAATGCGTTGCTTGATTAGTTCCATTGGTCACTTCAGTACACGTATTGCGAAAGCGGCATGTCGCAATGGTTGTGAGTAGAAAACGCATGTCGCTTCATAGAAATCCAGCATTATCAGAACGGCGATTGCCGTAGTCTGTATAAGCCACGAAATAGCCCGGCATCCTAGCCAAAAGATCCGTATTTGCAACAGAAAGATATTTTGCGTGGGTTGTGCTGTCCCAGACCGATCAACTAAATTAGCAGGCTTTAGATCGTGGCATGGCCGAACACAACACAGACGCAAAGGGGAGAGCTGCCATGATTAATGCACTCATTCACTTTGTTATACTACTAAAACTCGGTTTTCAGGACGCAGCTTCATTGCCTACGATACGGGAGGTATGCGGCTTGATATGACCTTATTAACCAAGGGTCGGCTGATCCGCTGAAATAGGTTGGGTTTCCTAAAGTACAAGTACGCCCATATGCAGCATACATTTTTACTTGTCCGCAGATCATAGCTGGAAATTGTGGTCGGAAGAATTACGCGGAAGTTCGCTTTAAGCACATCTCAAGCAATCTTGCAGCATTTTCGTATATGAAAAGATTCAGCAGAGCGTGTCTGACAATGGCGGGCAACGGTAAAGTGTTCAACATTGAATAAATATAGCGACAATAACCTTTCTAACAGTTGAAATAAGGTATGTATGACGAACGTGCTGCAGCGGGACTCTTCGTTCACGCTTCCCTAAGAGCACTCTTCGCCAGCTTTTTTTGGTGGCGCCGCAAGCCTGTGCAGGACCGCCGAAATGCATTGCGCGCTGGTGCGTTCAAACGCTGGTAAACGCCTATTGTGGCAACCGAGTCCCTCTATCGCGGTTCTTTCTGGACGCACTGCCCCATCTCGTAGCGCTGTCAAGAAATCCATGTGTAGCCTCCGAGACAAGAAGTGTGATGCACCAGGGCCTGCCGGGAGGCTTAGAATCGTTCCATGGCTTGCCGAACACCTAGTGCCACACACTCGATAACCCAAGTTGGCGAGATATTGTTTCAAGAGAGGCACATAACGAATGCATTCATGGCGCAGCTGGATAAGGTGTTGGCGTGAAAGGCATTGTTTTCAAAGCGGCACATACGCGGTGTGTTTATGGCGCAGCCCGTTACGCATCGTTTTGCTGTCGTTGAGCGACCACTCTTAGGTGAGTATGATTCTGCTGAGCATCGAATGAATGGGAACGAGATTTTCCTATGGCAATTACCTAGTTACTGAAGCTGGCCTCATTGACTCTCATTAAAGAGCGGCACACTCGTACTGGCAAACACTCGGTGACCCATATTGGCATCAGAAAGGTTCATTGAGGATCACAGCAAACTATTTACCTGATACCCAATGCTCGAAGTCGGCATCAAAGAGTATCTCGTTACAGCGGTGCCGTCTGTATACATTGCCGCATGCTGAGTGACCTCACTTGGCCCATGGTTAGTCTCAAACCCTGTTCCCTCTCCTCAGCAGTCTGATGCACTACCCATGCGACTACAGACTACCAAGTGACCCTGGTACGCGGAAAAACGGTTCGATACATGTATACATATATGCATAGAAACAAGAAAAGAAAGATAACCCCAAAAAGTGCGTGAAGTACCCTTAATATACAAAGCGTACAAAGCTGCCAACAGCTCAAATGCTCTCCAAACTAAAGTGGGTGTTGCAGTAAAAATTACTGCACATCAATGAATACTACGGCGAGCAGTGACCTAATTTATTATCTTCAAGAAGCCTTATAACAGAAGGTCATTCACGATGTTATTTTATAGAACGATTGTTACTACTTCTGCCGTGAAGGCAGATGAAGTTGTAATGGCGGCGATGTGGTGCGGAAGGTCGTTCGAGTCTTTAGCTGTGCGATGAAAAAATGGCGACGAGGTGGTGACAGGGAGTGCACTAGGGAGAGGAACATTTAGCGGTGACCTGTGTGCTGAGGTACGCGCGAAAGTGGTAAAATGTAACTGCGTGTTTAAGCAAACTGTTGCAGATCTTTCAGACTAATGATAAGCTCGCGATAAGGCGACGGTGCACTCACGGGTCCATAACAGGATCTACATTTAATGGTGAAACGCTGATATCATATGGGCATGACGAGTGGATGTATCTTACGGCGCGATTCTGTATAGATTCTGATAGATTACTGAGGTAAATGTGGTGAAGATTGCATGCGGGTTATTGATAGATCGATAGACGACGCAATCGTCTGCAAACATTTGAATGTGAAAGGAAACAGAGTTAGATGGTTAATATAAAGTAGGAACAGAAGGTGACCTGAAGCATAACCTAGGTAGACGCCTGATGTTACAGCAAGAAATTCTGAAGTAGTGTTGTACTGGCGGACTTTGATCAGCTACTAAGACGTTCTTTCATCCATATTATGACGTTAGGTTTGAAGTGGAAGGGAGAAATTTCAAATAATAAGTGTTCATGAGCTGCCTTATCATACGCTTTTGCGAAATAAAAGACGATATCGGTAGCGTTACTATCGACATTTGAGTGTAGGTCACGAAGATATGTACCTAATTTAGTGCTAAACGACAGATATTTACGGAAGCCGTGTTGCGAAGGATGAAAAGGTTACCATTGTCTAGGAAATTATTAACGTGGGAGTATACGACGTGTTCTGTAATTTTTCATAGGGCACTCGTTATTTATATAGGAGGATAGTTTAAGGGTGAATTGTAGACAGGAACGACCTTGCTCTTTTTTCACAGATTTTAGAGGGTGCTTGATAATAATGATTGGGAAAACCGCAAGGTTAGACAAATCGCACAGGTGAACTTCCTGTTTTTTTTTTTTTTTTTAAAGCTTTGAGGTGACTTCTTCAGCACTGGGTGATGAGGATCGTTTATGATTATCAATCAATGCGGATATTTCATCTGGTGAAAAAAATAAAATGCTACATTGAGGCATTTTTGAAATAGGGAAAGCAAGACGCACTTGTGGCTCGACATAGAAAACAGATGAAAAAACACTGGTAATCAGTTTGGCAATGTCGGGGTGTGACAGAACTTCTCCATCTATCTAGATTTTCATACTAGGGGATGACTCGGGATGGGTGACCTGCAAGAATTATTGCGGTTATTGCTGAGCAGGCAGAGTATGTCTGAATGGACAAAAAGAGTGCTTCTGTGGCCGGAGAGCTATCACGTAGGCGAGTTCACATACGTACTATCGTCCCATGGAGCTAGGGCTTGGCTTCAGTTCAGCGGAGCGAAATGTACGTTTCTTGTTGTTTTCCAGTCTTTTAGTGCCCTCTTGAGCCATTGTCTATTGCAATTAGAGCGTACTATGGAAGTTGGTATAAGCTGGGTAACGATGTTAGTCGGTTTACTTTGGTTGAGAAATCAGTTGTCTTGCATTGAGCGATTTTGGAAACGTCATTCCAATGACTGGTAGAATGTAAGTAATTCGTTTTTTATCGCGGCATAATTCCCTTTTTTATACAGGTGGATTGTTTTCTCTTCCGAATGAAGTAGTGTAGCTGAACAGCAAAAAACAGGATGAACTGCTTTATAAAAACTTATTTAGCGTAGGTAGTTATGGAAGGCATGCTTTCAGGATGAGTCATTAGTATGAGATCAAGGATGTTAGCAGTACGATGAGTATCTTGCACTGACTCTCTTATCTTTTGGGAGAGGCTAAAATTAAAACAAATATCTAGGCATTCTTTGGCGCCAGTGTTATTCGTAACTACGGTGGAATAATTTGAACAGTTGACATGGCGGTAATTGAATTCCCCAAACAGCAAGTTGCCAGAGTTCGGGATTTTTTCTTGAATGATTGAAAATAAATTATGGGGTTTTACGTGCCAAAACCGCTTTCTGATTATGAGGGACGCCGTAGTGGAGGACTCCGGAAATTTCGACCACTTGGGGTTCTTTAACGTTCACCTAAATCTAAGTACACGGGTGTTTTCGCATTTCACCCCCTTCGAAATGCCGCCGCCGTGGCCGGGATTCGATCCCGCGATCTCGCGGTCAGCAGCCTAAAACCACAGTCACTGAGCAACTACGGCGGGTGCTCGATGGAATAATCTACTTTATTATGGTTTAACGGGCATCACAGCCACCGTAACAGCCACCAAGTCCACTGTTCACTTAGAGCAAAAAAAAAAAAAAAAAAAATTATTGGACATTCTAACTAACACTATAAGTTCTAACACTCTAAGATGACGGGGGAAGTCAGGATAACTGTTGCGGGACTATAGCAGATGCCGAGTAGCAGTAGCTTCCGTTTAGCGCAAGAGATCAGCTATATAATTTCTGGATAGTTGCCACATAGACTGAATACCATTAGTTTTTTTTCTGCGATAAGGATGCCAGCGCCCTGTGTGCCCTGTCTATCTTTACGGAAAACATCAAAGTTCGGTAGTTTACTCAGAACATCACTGTCGCTGATTTGATTACTAAGCCATGTTTCAGTTAATCTGAGGACGTCACGGCCAGACGAAGATACAAGATAAGATACTTGTTAAGGTTTAGGTTGAAAGCTTTTTATGTTAGTAAATGTAACCTTGAAAAAGGCGCTCGTGCAGCAAGCGCAGTAAGGCGAGATGATTGCTGATGACAGATGATCTGATGACAGATTGGGATGCTTCAAAAAATATAGTGCTTAGGACGTATGAATAATGCTTTAAAGCGAACAGAAAAAAGAAATTAGGAGGCTTCTTGCAAAATGGAATAGATGTTCTAGCGCGTTCTTTTTTAGGAAAATCATCGCCGGTACGGTAATGAGTGTTTATTTATTTATCTATTTATATATTTCTTAACAAACGATATCGTTTGTTAACGAAGCTTTCCCTCAAGTCTAAATATTTTAAGGCATTTTGTCGTGTGCGTATCATGGCCACGCACGCTTATATCGCCTTCCGTTTCTCTACCACGGGTGCGCTTTAAAACCACGGCGCTGCAATTTTGCTTCAGAGACTTTCCTTCCCTCCCTTCTTCTCCACCCTTAAACTGGCTCTCTTAACTACTACACGCAGAGACAAAGCAACAGCGCGTGCATTAGATCCCATAGATGAGATGAATATTTACAATTATTAGGGTTATCATTATATTCGAGTGCTGATTGCCGTGCTATCGTTTGTTAACGAAGTTTTCCCTCAAGTCTAAATATTTTAAGGCAGTTTGTCGTGTGCGTATCATGGCCACGCACGCTTATATCGCCTTCCGTTTCTCTACCACGGGTGCGCTTTAAAACCACGGCGCTGCAGTTTTTGTTTTCCCTTCCTTCCTTCTTCTCCGCCCTTAAACTGGCTCTCTTAACTACTACACGCAGAGACAAAGCAACAGCGCGCGCATGCGATACCATAGATGAGATGAATATATATATATATATATATATATATATATATATATATATATATATATATATATATATATATATATATGTGTATGTATATAGAAAACTATCAACCATAGCTCTCGTAGTATAGCCCTCTGGGCCGTTTCCTTTTTTATTCTTTCGAAAGTAGTCCTATTAGGGTTATTATAATTACACGAAGGTATTTCGCCCTCGTCAGCAGCAGTCCTTGAGATTGTTATTCTGGCGGCTAGCTTCCCACGCTATGCGTGCCGCCATCGCACTTGGTTAAGCTTCTCCTAGACGCTAGAGTTATACTATGTCCGCGCAACTTTGAGCGATCGGAAAGCGCGTTTCCTCCTCTTGGCCGGCGGGGACGGGTGGCTTTGTTCCGGTCGCAAAGCTCTCCACGTCTCAGTAAGGTGCCTGGTGGTGGTCTCGTACGGACGATGCCCTCTCGGTGAGCACAAATTGCCCCTCACCTTTTAAGAGGTTCAATACTTACAAGCATTTGTCTCGCAAACCATATTTATTTCAAGGAAATTTTCCACGTCTCAATAATTTCTCTCGTCGTATTCGAGTGCTGATTGCCGTGTTATAGTTTGTTAACGAAGCTTTCCCTCAAGTCTAAATAGTTTAAGGCAGTTTGTCGGGTGCGTACCATGGCCACGTACGCTTATATCGCCTTCCGTTTCTCTACCACGGGTGCGCTTTAAAACCATGGCGCTGCAATTTTGCTTCAGACTTTCCTTTCCTTCATTCTTCGCCTCCCTTAAACTGGCTCTCTTAATTACTACACGCAGAGACAAAGCAACAGCGCGCGCATTAGATCCCATAGATGACATGAATATTTACAATTATTATTAGGGTTATAATTATATTCGAGTGCTGATTGCCGTGCTATCGTTTGTTAACGAAGCTTTCCCTCAATTCTAATTATTTTAAGACTTTTTGTCGTGTGCGTATCATGGCCACGCACGCTTATATCTCCTTCCGTTTCTCTACCACGGGTGCGCTTTAAAACCACGGCGCTGCAGTTTTTGTTTTCCTTGCCTTCCTTCTTCTCCGCCCTTAAACTGGCTCTCTTAACTACTACACGCAGAGACAAAGCAACGGCGCGCGCATGCGATCCCATAGATGAGATGAATATATATATATATATATATATATATATAGAAAACTATCAGCCATAGCTCTCGTAGTATAGCCCTTTGGGCCGTTTCCTTTTTTTTTTCGAAAGTAGTCCTATTAGGGTTATTATAATTACACGGAGGTATTTCGCCCTCGTCAGCAGCAGTGCTTGAGATTGTTATTCTGGCGGCTAGCTTCCCACGCTATGCGTGCCGCCATCGCACCTGGTTAAGCTTCTAGACGCTAGAGTTATACTATGTCCGCGCAACCTTGAGCGATCGGAAAGCGCGTTTCCCCCTCTTGGCCGGCGGGGACGGGAGGCTTTCTTCCGGCCGCAAAACTCTCCACGTCTCAGTAAGGTGCCTCGTGGTGGTCTCGTACGGACGATGCCCTCTCGGTGAGCGCAAATTTCCCCTCATCTTTTAACAGGTTCAATACTTACAAGCATTTGTCTCGCAAAGCATATTTATGTCAAGGAAATTTTCCACGTCTCAATAATTTCTCTCGTCGTATTCGAGTTCTGATTGCCGTGTTATAGTTTGTTAACGAAGCTTTCCCTCAAGTCTAAATATTTTAATGCACTTTTCCTTGTCTCTAAAGCCGCTCGAGTTCGCTCTTCGCCTCGGGCAGCCATTTTTCCAAGAAAGTATGCCTTCCAAACAGTCGGAACTGGTTGGAAGGCATACTTGGCATAGGTTGGAAAAACTGACTATCGCGGACAACATGAGTCCCTTTCCACGTAGGTGTGAGGCTCGGAGCAGGAGCTGTGGCGCTTGAAAGTAGCCTGGGGCCTGACGAACCAACCGACTGAGCTATCTTTCCGGGCAACATCGAAGGGTCACGAGTTCAAATCACCTGTTATGTTGCTTTTTTTTCGCCCCTTTTTCTTTCTTTTGTTTTCTTTCTTTTAATGTCTTTTCCTTTGTTTTATCACTGTACGGGAACCCTCCTAAAATAAAAAAAGAAAGATATATATCTTCAAATATGTATGGCCTCACATGTGCAGGTCATAAATACCAGGTTCTCTAGCCGAGTGCCATGCGTGCGGTATAACTGAGCTCAGATTGGTCCACCTTGACTGATCAAATAGGGCACCACTGTATATTAAATGAGGCGTACAACTCCTGCGGGACCCGCCGTGGTTACTCAGTGGCTATGGCGTTAGACTGCGGAGCATGAGGTCGCGGGATCGGATCCCGGCCACGGCGGCCGCATTTCGATGGGGGCGAAATGCGAAAACACCCGTGTACTTAAATTTAGGTGCACGTTAAAGAACCCCAGGTGGTCGAAATTTCCGGAGTCCTCCACTACGGCGTGCCTCATAATCAGAAAGTGGTTTTGTCAGGTAAAATCCCACAATTTATTTTTAAATTTAACTCCTGCGGGGACGGTACAGTATCCGCCTCCCGTGCAAGAGGACCGTGATTCAAATGCCGGGCCGCACAATTCTCCACCGGAAAATACCAGAAAAAAACAACAACCGTGTGTTGAGAAAATTGCACAAATAGGCCTGGAGTGCGGCCTTGTCCCGGTGACCAGAACCGGTAACGCACTCTCTCACCAGAGCAGGATTGGCCACCCTGGTGCAGTACTTGGCCACAACCTCCTATATGAACACAACAATCAAACCGCGGCCCTCAGTCCCCAGCAGCTGCGAAGCAACTGACCACGGCGGCGGTCAGACCTGCGACGCTGCAGAAGGTGCTAAGAATACCTGGCTCCGGACAGGCCGCCATTGGAATATGAACCTGGCAACGTTTAACGCTAGAACGTTATCTAGTGAGGCGAGTCTAGCAGTGCTATTGGAGGAATTAGAGGGCAGTATATGGGATATAATAGGGCTCAGTGAAGTTAGGAGGCCAAACGAAGCATATACAGCGCTAAAAAGCGGGCACATCTTGTGGTACCGGGGCTTAGCAGAGAGACGAGAACTAGGAGTCGGATTCCTGTTTAATAAGAACATAGCTGGTAACATACAGGAATTCTATAGCATTAGCGAGAGGGTGGCATGTCTTGTTGTGAAACTTAATAAGAGGTACAAAATGAAGGTTGTACAGGTCTACGCCCCAACATCTAGTCATGATGACCAGGAAATCGAAAGCTTCTATGAAGACGTGGAATCGGCGATGGGTAAAGTCAAAACAAAATACAGTATACTGATGGGCGATTTCAATGCCAGGGTAGGCAAGAAGCAGGCCGGAGACAAGTCAGTGGGGGAATATGGCATAGGCTCTAGGAATAGCAGAGGAGAGTTATTAGTAGAGTTTGCAGAAGAGAATAATATGCGGATAATGAATACCTTTTTCCGCAACCGGGTTAGCCGAAAGTGGACGTGGAGGAGCCCGAATGGTGACACTAGAAATGAAATCGACTTTATACTCTGCGCGAACCCTGGCATCATACAAGATGTCGACGTGCTCGGCAAGGTGCGCTGCAGTGACCATAGGATGGTAAGAACTCGAATTAGCCTTGACTTGAGGAGGGAACGGAAGAAACTGGTACATAAGAAACCAATCAATGAGTTAGCGGTAAGAGGGAAACTAGAGTAATTCCGGATCAAGCTACAGAACAGCTATTCGGCTTTAACCCAGGAAGAGGACCATAGTGCTGAAGCAATGAACGACAATCTTATGGGCATCATTAAGGAGTGCGCAATAGAAGTCGGTGGTAACGCCGTTAAACAGGAAACCAGTAAGCTATCGCAGGAGACGAAAGATCCGATCAAGAAACGCCAATGTATGAAAGCCTCTAACCCTACAGCTAGAATAGAACTGGCAGAACTTTCTAAGTTAATCAACAAGCGTAAGATAGCGGACATAAGGAACTATAATATGGATAGAATTGAACAGGCTCTCAGGAACGGAGGAAGCCTAAAAGCAGTAAAGAAGAAACTAGGAATAGGCAAGAATCAGATGTGTGCGTTAAGAGAGAAAGCCCGCAATATCGTTACCAATATGGATGAGATACTTCAAGTGGCTGAAGAGTTTTATAGAGATTTATACAGTACTGGTAACACCCACGACGATAAGGTGAGAGAGAATAGTCTAGAGGAACTTGAAATCCCACAAGTAACAACGGAAAAGGTAAAGAACGCCTTGGGAGCTATGCAAAGGGGGAAGGCAGCTGGGGAGGATCAGGTAACAGCAGATCTGTTGAAGGATGGTGGGAACACTGTCCTAGAAAGGTTGGCCGCCCTATATGCACAATGCCTCATGACCTCGAACGTGCCGGAATCTTGAAAGAACGCTAACATAATCCTAATCCATAAGAAAGGGGACGCCAAAGACTTGAAAAATTATAGACCGATCAGCTTACTGTCCGTTGCCTACAAAGTATTTACTAAGGTAATCGCAAATAGAATCAGGAATACCTTAGACTTCTGTCAACCAAAGGACCAGGCAGGATTCCGTAAAGGCTACACAACAATAGACCATATTCACACTATCAATCAGGTGATAGAGAAATGTGCGGAATATAACCAACCCTTATATATAGCCTTCATTGATTACGAAAAAGCATTTGATTCAGTCGAATCCTCAGCAGTCATGGAGGCACTAAGGAATCAGGGTGTAGATGAGCCATATGTACAGATACTGGAAGCTATCTATAGCGGTTCCACAGCCACCGTAATCCTCCACAAAGAAAGCAACAAAATCCCAATAAAGAAAGGCGTCAGACAGGGAGATACGATATCTCCAATGCTATTCACAGCGTGTTTACAGGAGGTATTCAGAGACCTGGAGTGGGAAGAATTGGGGATAAAAGTTGATGGAGAATACCTTAGCAACTTGCGATTGGCTGATGATATTGCCTTGCTTAGTAACTCAGGAGACCAATTGCAATGCATGCTCACTGACCTGGAGAGGCAAAGCCGAAGGGTGGGTCTGAAAATTAATCTACGGAAAACTAAAGTAATGTTTAACAGTCTCGGAAGAGAACAGCAGTTTACGATAGGTAGCGAGGCACTGGAAGTGGTAAGGGAATACATCTACTTAGGGCAGGTAGTGACCACGGATCCGGATCATGAGGCTGAAATAACCAGAAGAATAAGGATGGGCTGGGGTGTGTTTGGCAGGCATTCTCAAATCATGAACAGCAGGTTGCCACTATCCCTCAAGAGGAAAGTGTATAACAGCTGTGTCTTACCAGTACTCACCTACGGGGCAGAAACCTCGAGGCTTACGAAAAGGGTCCTGCTGAAATTGAGGCCGACGCAACGAGCCATGGAAAGAAGAATGATAGGTGTAACGTTAAGGGATAAGAAAAGAGCAGATTGGGTGAGGGAACAAACGCGGGTAAATAACATCTTTGTTGAAATCAAGAAAAAGAAATGGGCATGGGCCGGACATGTAATGAAGAGGGAAGATAACCGATGGTCATTAAGGGTTACGGACTGGATTCCAAGGGAAGGAAAGCGTAGTAGGGGGCGGCAGAAAGTTAGGTGGGCGGATGACATTAAGACATTTGCAGGGACAACATGGCCACAATTAGTACATGACCAGGGTGGTTGGAGAAGTATGGGAGAGGCCTTTGCCCTGCAGTGGGCGTAACCAGGCTGATGATGATATTTCTTTATTAATTTGTTATATCCTAGATATACGTACTTCTACATTGCAGAGGGGAAGGGTGAGAATACATTCCAAGAGTAAAAAATGCAGGATTAGTTATAGGAATTCACAGTGCAGGGAACAAAACAGATAAAAAAGCTCATAATGTCTTCATAACAAGCAAGAAAGCAACTTATATATTATGAAAATAGAGAAAGAGTACACTTTACCAAGCAGGCAATATTCACGAAAAAGTTCGTAATTATGCCATTGGCCATCATACTTTGTTTTATGTTGATTATTGAATTCTGAAAAAGAGTGGGGCCACTCATTCAGTTATATTAATGCCAAGAAAACGGCAGCTTGAAAGGGGCAGTCATTGAGGACGTAGGTACGGTAACCTGTTTTAGAACGACAAATCCGCATAGATTTGCATTTATTGATGTTAAGTTCCATGAACCAAGTGAGGCACCAATTAGATATGCTATTTAAATCAGATTGATGAGTAATGATATCGGAGGCATTAGTTATTTTTCGATATATAACAAAGGAGTCAGCACATAAGCAAATTGTGAGGAAATTTCATCAGGTACGTCTTTATTATATATTGTAACACGCAGTTAAGTGACGGTGCTTTAATCAGTTTACCTTGTTCGAACTTGTGCCCGACAAACAGCTAAACGATAGTTTCTCTAGAACGTCCACAGTCTTTTCGCAAGAGACCCGCAACTCTTCTTCTTTCCTCCTGTCCCGCACTGATGGCACGTTGCTCCAATTGCGCGTGCCTTGTGAGCCCGTATTGCCCGCTTCACTGCCGTTATCTTTCTCAGGTAGCAGTAAACAGCTGGACGGAAGCAGGAAGCGGCTGGCGCGCGTAAATTGAAATGATCTTGTGTCATTGTCCCCCTCCCAAGAGCGCATCGTCCCGATGCTCATACAGAAGGCGGTGGTTTCTAGAGTGTCATGAACTCACAATGTTTGTAGGCGGAAGCAGTTATTGCCTGTCGTAGTATGGTTTCATTCGGACGACATGGACGATTTCTGTTCGATGCCGCCGTCGTGATGAGGTTGCTTGACCTTCTGCAGCAACTTGGTAGTTCAATGGTCTAATTCGGCGAATTATCCTATACGGGCCAAAATAACGACGAAGAAGCTTCTCGGATAGGCCGCGCATTCGTACGGGAGTCCACATCCGTACTTTGTCTCCAGGTGCTCACTGGACGTCTCTTAGTCGTAAGTTGTATCGGTCCGTGTCGGTTTGCTGCTGCTGCGGAATGCGCTTTCGCACCAGCTCGCCGTGCTTCTTCGGCTTTTTGTGTGAAGTGGCTGACGTCATTGTCATTTTCGAAGGTCTCATCTACTGGTAGCATTGCATCTAAGGTTGTGGTGACGGTCCGGCCAAAAACGAGTTGGAAAGGTGTCATTTGAGTCGTCTCTTGCACAGCGGTATTGTACTCGAGTGTTGCGTACGGTAGTATCCTGTCCCATGTTCGGTGCTCCATGTCCACGTTTATTGACATATCAGTCAGAGTTCTGTTCAGTCGTTCAGTCCATCTGTCTGCGGATGATATAGGGTGGTTTTTCGATGACTGGTGTGCGTCAATTTCATGATGGCCTGTGTCAAATGTGCAATAAATATGGTTCCTCGGTCCGTGATGAGAACTTTAGGAGCGCCATGCCGTAGTACTATGTTAGTGACGAAAAAATCAGTTACTTCACTGGCCGTTCCCTTGGCAAGACACCCTGTCTCGACATATCGAGTTTGGTAGTCAGTTGCAACTACGATCCAACGCTTTCCTGATGATGATGTGGGAAAGGAGTCAAGTAAGTCCATTTCCACTTGTGCGAATGGAGTTTCCGGTGGCTGTATCGGTTGTAGGAGACCTGCAGGCTTGCGTGGTGGTATTTTACGTCTTTGGCAGTCGCGGCAGGTTCCTACGTAGTGTTCCACATAATTCAATAACTTTGGCCAGTAATACTTCATGCGGATGCGAGCGAATGTTCTGCTCACTCCTAAATGTCCTGCTGATGGTACGACGAGCAGAAATGTCTCTGTACTATGTTCAAAATTTCTTTTTTACAGGACATTATTTCTCAGGACGAACGACGGCAAGCTGCGGACAAAAGCTCGCTCGTGGAATGTCGACAGGATGTCCTTCTAGGTAATCAATGAGCACGCGTAATTCCGCGTCGAATCGCTGATGCTGAGCCATTTGTGATGTTGTCACAGCTCCTAGGAACGGGCCATCCTGTTCATTCCGTGTATTCAATCGGTGCACGTGACAAGCAATCAGCATCACTGTGCTTGTGACCCGACCTGTATACGACCGTTATGTCGTATTCCTGCAGCCGTAGATTCTATCTTGCCAGGCGTCCAGATGGATCTTTGAGATTCTCCAGCCAACACAACGAATGATGGTCGCTCATAGCTCGGAATGGTCGGCTCTATAAGTACGGTCTAAACTTGCTGATGGCCCATATCACCGCGAGACATTCTTTTTCCGTCGCTGAGTAGTTCACCTCAGCCTTCGAAAGTGTTCGACTAGCATACGCAATGACTCGTTCGTCTCCGTTTTATCGCTGCATGAGGACGGCACCGAGGCCTAAATTGCTTGCGTCTGTGTGAATATCAGTTTCGGCTTCCTCGTCGAAATAAGCAAGAACTGGGTGGTTCTGAAGACGCTTCCGGAGCTCATTGAAAGCATTCTCCTGTTCATTCAACCAGACGAAAGGCGCGTCTTCCTTTGTTAGCCGCGTTAGTGGTTTGGCGACCCTTGAAAAAAATTTTGACGAAGCCTCTGTAGTAGGCGCAAAGTCCTAAGAATCGCCTAACAACCTTTTTGTCGGTGGGTTTTGGAAATTTCTCCACTGCCACAGTCTTCTCAGGGTTCGGGCGAAGGCCTTCTGAACTGACGACATGACCGAGGAAAAGAAGCTCGCGAAAGGTGAAATGACATGTCTGTGGTTTCATCGTCAGACCTGCTAACCTAATAGCTTCCATCACAGCCCGCAGCCGTTGTACATGCTGCTCGAAGGTGTTAGAAAAAACCACGACATCGTCAAGATAAACGGGACAGGTTTGCCATTTCAGACCGGTGAGCACAGTGTCCATCATCCGCTGAAATGTGGCAGGTGCGGACCAAAGGCCGAATGGAAGCACTTTGAAATCATGTTGTCCGTCTGGCGTCACAAACGCCATATTTTCACGATCTCGTTCGTCCACTTTTATCTGTCAGTAGCCGCTTTTGAGGTCCAGGGACGAAAAGAATGTGGCATCTCGAAGCCTATCTAGAGTGTCATCGATTCTTGGAAGTGGGTACACATCCCGCTTTGTGACGGCGTTCAGGTTTCGATAATTAATGCAGAAGCGCAAGGTCTGGTCCTTTTTCTTTACAAGCACTACAGGCGACGCCCACGTACTTGCCGACGGCTGAATTACATCATCTTCCAGCATTTCCATAACTTGACTTCATATAGCTTCTCTCTTTTGGTGACACTCGGTAGGGATGCTGGAAAATAGGCCTAACTGATTCGTCGACAATTATCCGATGTTTGGCAATAGATGCCGGACTTTGGATGACATTGAAAAACATTCCGCAAACTCTCTTGCGAGGGCCTCTATTTGCTCCTTCTGTCTGGGCGATAGACTTGGTTCGATGTTGACGGCTGCAACAACAGAATCCGCAACTTGAAATTTCGATGTTGAAATCTCTGGAATGTTCAGGTCTGTAATTTGGACGAAGTTATTAAGGCTGGTAATAACGGTTCCCTTCGCGACATGTTGCACCTCATTTCCAAATTTAGTGAGGAAAACGTTGGCACATCCACTACGCAGCTCAACAAGCCCTCTTGCCATGCAGATCCCGTTTTCGAGTAGGAGACTGGTGTTGCTGTCTGCAATTCCTTCGTAGTCACTGAACGCGTCGCTTATTACTGCGACGGCCACGCTGGACCTAGGAGGAAGCATCACGTCGTCATCGGCAATGTAAAGGGAGTCGAATTTTTCTTCAGTGTTGAATGCTGCGACAGCGTGCTTTGTTGAAAAGGAAACACATGATTCCCGCAAGTTGATTACAGTGCCATTATCCTGCAAGAAGTGCTTGGCAATAATCAAGTTTCTTGAGCACTCGGGAAAGACAATAAAACTAGCGACGTACGTGAAGCCTCGTATTCGTATTCTAGTCGTGCACTTGCCAATGGGGTCGATTAGGTGTCCTCCTGTGGTGCGAACTTGTGGCCCTTTCCAAGGAGTCAGCACTTTCTTCAGTTTCCTGGCAAGCTCACTACTTATTACCGAGTAATGTGCACTTGCATCCACTAACGCGTTCACCTCGTAGCCGTCAATAAACTCACGTAAATCGGAGGCAACGTCGCTCTTACGGCACTGGTTTCTGAGTCCTTCGTCGTCGCTCGGAGTCATCGATGGAGGTTCTTGTCTTTTCGCGTCGGCAGCGCCCTTACCTCCTGAGGTCGCTGACTCAAGTTTCCCCGACTCGGGCTCTGTGAACGGCGTCTTGGGGAGCTTGAAGACGGGCGGGGGCTCGGTGACCGATGCGTAAACGGTGCTGCTGATCGAGGTTGGTGTTGCTGGTAGGTGTATGGGGAGCTCTGACGAGTGGGCAGGTGCTCTTCGATTTGCGATGGACGCTCACCTTTCGGGGGCAAGGTGCGTTCACCGGAAAGCCACGAAGTCCTGCCTGGCGATAGTGGCACATTCTGTACAGGTGGCCAGCCTCCCCACAGTGGTAGCAGAGGGGTACTCGGTCAGGAGTGCGCCATACATCAGCCTTCCTTAATCATCTCTCGGGTGGCGGCAGCGTAGTTCGAGGCATCGAGCTATTCATAGAGGAAGTGGCGGAGACGTCAGCACGTGCGGGAATTTGCCGCAGCACATCGGCATATGAGACGCTCGGTTGGCGCAGTCGTGGCGCTTGGGGCTACGTACTGAGCTGTGGTTCCCGGACCACCTGTCTGACCTCTTCACGAACCAGGTCTGCCAGCGAACACTGTTCGAGTGTTCTGGTGAAGCCGTAGCCGCTGGAGCTTTTCTCGCACTACACAATGCACGAGCTCTCGTATGATCTCCACGCTATTTCCAAAGACGGCTGGAACTGCGTCTACAGAGGTGATGTTCATCTCCCGGTCGTACATCCTTGATCGCGGTTGCAACGTGCTTTCTATTGTTGTTGCCTCTGAACGAAACTCGGCGACGGCGCGCGGAGGGCTCCGAACCAACCCTGCAAACAGTTCCTGTTTAACGCCCCGCATTAGTTTCTTGTCTTCGCTCATGTTCGGATCAGCTCGGTGGAATAGGCGGGACATGTCTTCTACATACATGGCCGCGCTTTCGTTATTACGCTGGTTTCTTGCTTGCAGGGCAGCTTCGGCCCTCTCCCTGCGGTCGGTACTCGGGTAAGTTGCCAGCAACTCCCGTCGGAAAGCATCCCACGACACAAACGTCGCTTCGTGGTTTTCAAACCACGTTCGAGCGCTGTCCTCTAATGCGAAGTAAACGTTTCGTAGCTTGCGCTCTCCATTCCATTAATTGAACTAAGCGACGCGCTCAAAGCGTTCCAGCCAGTCCTCTTCGTCTTCAAATGTGTCGCCGTGGAACGGCTCTGGCGTCATTGGCGAGTTGACTACAATGTGAGTTGGCGTGCTTTGAGTTGTAATCTCGGTAGCGTTTCCGGTAGCAGATGCTGACGATCCGATAGAAACCGGCAAAGGGGAAAACTCGGGGGGCTCACTATGTAGGTGACGATTTCTGCGTTGGTGAACAGGAGTCAGCTCGATTAGTCCAAGTCGCCGTCAGTCCGGGCTCCTTTCTCTGACTTGAGAAGAGCTTGAAATCATAGCCCGCACCTCCGCCAGATTTGTAACGCGCATTTGAGTGACGGTGCTTTAATCAATTTACCTTGGGCGAACTTGTGCCCGACAAACAGCTAAACGAGAGTTTCGCTAGAACGTCCACAGTCTTTTCGCAAGAGCACCTCTTCACCTCTTCACCGCACCTCTTCTTCTTTCCTCGGGTCCCGGGCAGATGGCACGCTGCTCCGGTTTCGCGAGCCTTGCGAGCGCGTGTTGCCCGCTTCACAGCCGCTATCTTTCGCAGGTAGCAGTAAACACCTGGACGGACGCAGGAGGCGGCTGGCGCGCGTAATTTGAAATCATCTTGTGTCAATATTAAAAATAAAACTGGACCAACGACAGACCCTTGCGGAACACCGGATTCAACGGGAGCCGCGTTAGTTGTGGAGTCATTAGTTACAACAAATTGGGACAAGGCGAAAGGAACGATTGGATCCAGCTAAGTACTCCAGAGTCAATGTTGAGTGTGCTTAGATTGCGTAGTAGCAATACATGTTTGACCTTGTCAAAAGATGTCGAAAAATTCAAAAATATGCAATCACTTAAAAAACCACTATTAAGATATACATGTAAGTCATAAGTGAATGTTACCAGCTGAGTCTCTCAAAAAAGAATTTGCGGAAGCCACGTTGACTGATAGAGAAAAAATCATTTTCTTCAAGAAAGTTGATAGGGTTTCAAAATAATGTGCTTGATTATTTTGCATGGTACTGGCGAATTTGCGAAATTTTAGGAGGATTCTGAGTTTCGCCATATTTGTGGTTCGCAATAACTTTTGCTGTTTTCCAGTCGTGCGGCAAGGATGAAGACAGGTATGACTGTGAAAAAATTCTCTCTAAGGTGATAAAACACTCACGATTACTTTTTAATAATATCGTCGTGAAGTCATCTACTCCGCAAGAAGACGTAGGCTTAAGAGGGCCTATTATTTATTTTATGCCAGTAGATTTAAAAATTATGGAATCGATATGTAAAAAATTGCAGCAATGTTGTCTTGGATGCTTGTCATGTGCTGGAGTGAGAGCTTTTATAAACACATCATTTAGAATTGTAGCGCCGTGCTGCCGAGGTATAGGCTCTCCGGAAGGCGTGCTAAGTGAAATCATTTTCAATTCACTAGGCTAATTACATTCCAGAAGTTTCTTGGACTATTTGTAAGCGTGTTCGGAAGGGTACCATTGATAAAAAATAAAATATATTATTCATTATCGCAGATGAGTAGGCCGAGGCAGCTTTTTTTGTAAGCAGAACATTTAGCCTGGTTTTGCATCCGCTTATCTGCGCGAAAAAGTCGTTTTTTTCTGTTAGATAGGCGTTTCAATGATTTAGTATAGCACGAAGCAATTCTATTCGAAAAATTGCGCCCCTTCGGGATGAACTTGTTGACGAGATCGTGCATTTTCTAGTTCGTATCCAGTGAGCGCTCAGCAACATTAGGCAGAAAACTATCAAGAAAAAGGGGAACTTTGTAAATGATCGCGGTGAAGTTGCCGTTTTTATAATTACGAATGGTTTTATTACTGTTATGGGACGGTAGACTTACCCGGTTAATGGAAAAATGCAAGACGTCGTAATCGCTCAAGCCGGGTGAATGTGTGACCTTAGATATGATATCTGTTGATGACGTTAAAACAAGATTTAAAAGAGATGACGTGGCGTTCTTTACAAGTGTAGGGGAAGTAATGACCTGAGCCAAGTTGAAATCAGCGCATATGTCGACAAAACGCTTCGATTCTGCGGAAGTTGTATTTAATAAGGACGTCTGCCTGACCAGGAAATGTTGTGGAAGTTAAAATCGCCCATAAATAATAATGGCGCTCCGGGGAAGCGAACCCTTACTTGGCATTAACATTCATACATGCTATTGCAAAACGCCGGGGCTGATGATGGTGTTCGGTAACAAACACCGATCACAATCTTTTCCAAATTTACAGAAACTCAGCACCATACACATTCAATGTTACATGATATGGCTAAAGGAAACAGTCAAAGCATTCATAACAGCAATTAAAACACCACCGCTTAGTACGTTAGCGCGATCGGTACGGTAAACATTATACTTCTTTTATTACAGTGGAATAACTCAAAGTTTGCTACTTTACTCGTCTATCACGTTTCGGTTAATGCAATTATGTCTGCGTCACAATCATTTGTTAGGCTGCAGAGATCATCTTTGTCAGGTAAGAAGCTATGAATATTAGTAAAAAGATCCGGTAGTCTCGATATTATAGGATCGAGGTCCCTGCCCCTGGCGTTATCCTATGGGTGCGCGGCCTGATCTTAAGGGTACAAAAGACGCCGCGGCATTATCTGAGGTTCTACCTAAAGGCTTTATTTCATAGTCATTTTGTACAATGGCGTCGTACTCATAGCATTCTCTACCAATTGGTAGCTTGTTATATGTTAGTTTAAATGATATAGCCTGACTTCCGTATTCGGTATGGGTTTTTCTAGCGTGAGGTGTTGCAGGACTGAAATATTCACTAACAGAGATAATGATTTCTTTAACATTGAAGGTTCGATAAAATTTCTTCTTTCGTTATATAGGCAGCAAAATATAATGTATATATAAATGATCTTCCTGACAGTATTGTTTTTTCGTCAATTAAGCTTTTTGCAGATGACTGCGTAATTTACAACAAAATAAGAAATTTATCTGATTCGCTAAATATCCAAAAAGATCTCGATCAATTATCTCTATGGTGTGACAAATGGCTTATGCAATTAAACGTTAATAAATTTAAAACAATCAGAATAACCCGGCGCCCTCACTCTACAAACCACAGTTATTACCTTAAAGGGGCCCCCTTGAATCCCGTTGACTCCTACAAATACCTTGGCATTAATATTACTAACGACCTATCCTGGAACATGCACGTTGATTACGTAACCCGCAATGCTAACCGCACTCTTGGCTACCTGCGCCGTAAGTTTTCAAAGCGCCGTCTTCCTTAAAATTAATTCTTTATAAAACTTCGGCCCGTCCAAAACTAGAATATGCATCCAGCATCTGGGACCCCAGTCAATCCATACTAATCGCTTCCCTTGAATCTGTTTAGAATCGCGTTGCCCGGTTTATTCTATCAAATTATTCCCGCTAGGCTTCTGTATCCACTATGAAGAACACACTAAACCTGCCTGATCTGTCATTACATAGTAAATTTCTTCTTCTCTGGTTCTTTCACAAAATCTGTCATCAAAATGAAATGTTAAAAAGCTGTCTTTTTCTTCAACCAACGCACATTTCATCGCGTGTGGACCGCAAGTTCAAGTTTGGTGTGCCATTTTGCGGAACCAACTAATATAATTATTCTTTTATTCCCTAAACCAGCGCAGAATGGAACCACCTTCCTGCATCCATCGCTGCTATTGTCGACACTAAGTACAGAAGTGGCATTAAAGATTACTTATTTGGTTAACTTGTATTTTCATAAATTGTATTATTGCACACTTGTATATTTATTAACCACTCCTTTCTGTAATGCCCTCGGGCTCTGAAAGTATTTGTAATAAATAAATAAATAAATAAATAAATAAATAAATAAATAAATAAATAAATAAATAAATCAGCCCACGTGATTTCCCTGGAGTAAATCTACCAATATGATATGCGCGCGATAAGCTGTCACTAGTTATCCTGAGACTTACAGTGTTAGTTAGAATAACCAATATTTTTTGCTCTTATTGAACAGCGGTCTTGGTGGCTATGCCCGTTAAACTATAATAAAGTAGATTATTCCTTCGAGAGCCGTCTTCCGCATCATTGAATCGGGAGTGTAGGAATGCCGCGTCGTTTGCTATGCTTCAAACCGCTTCAGGCTCGTCATCGAGTTCATGCTGCCATTTTTCAAAATTACCGGTGTGAAATTCTACGGTCGCAAATCTTACTTTAATATCAGATATTGCATCCGCCACCGTTTTGTATGTGTTTTAACTCTGTAAAAGTGTCCAACATTGCTTTTTGGTTATCCTCCATTCCTTTAGACTTTTGATTCAAATCGGATAACGTTTTCTGTAATTCGGTTAATGTGTCCGATTGCTGTTCCCTCGGAGGAGTGGGATTACTTTCAACTTCACCGTACAAAGGCAATAACAAAGAACAAAAAGGACAAGGCAACTGCTTCTGGTCATGCAAGCATGATTATAAGTGGATCGTTATATTTTATTCTTGATATGGAAAGGCAACGGACTTGCGGAATGAAGAAAAAGATGTGTGAGGCCATGATTCCTGTTGTGCCCACTGAAGATTTCGTTAGGAGCACCGGCTACCAGAGGAGGGTAACAGCGCCCTACCAGAGGAGGGTAACAGCGCACGAAGACATAGAAGCTGGGAAAGCAACCGCCATCGCAGCGTCGTCAAAGTGGTCATCAACTGTGCAATTGCCGGTGAGGTCCTAGTCGACAGGGGGCATCTCAGTTGGTGGCAAGCAGCAGTCCAGGATAAGATGAGACAGGTGAGGCATAGATGTTTTGAAAAGTTGCTTCCGTGGTCACCGAAACTTTGCAGAGGACGCACCCATGATGATAGAAAGCATGGCATTCCCAGCCGAGGACCAGGACACTGTTGTTAAGCTTCCGGCCATTCGACAAGATGGTTTCTGCGCTGCTGCTGTCTCAAGGGCTGAATTTACTGGAGTTTGTATCTGCACTAGTTCGACGTTCGCCAAGTTCGGTCAGGGTGTTATTGGTTGCCAGGAGCTACTTTTTAAGATCCGGAACTTCCGAAAGAAGTTTGGCCAGCCCAGCAGATAATTTATTTAGTTCTGCTAGCACTGGCACTGTCTCAAGACCAGGGTTCAGCTTGATATCTCCTGATTGCGGCAGCAGGATGCCTGTAACAGGAAAGCATTCACAAAGGCGGTTAGGTTAGGTGAGGTTAGGAATAAGCCTTCTTATTCCTCTGTTATATCTGGAGTACCTCAGGGCCTCGTCTTGGGCCCCCTTCTTTTTCTCTTCTATATAATAATGATTTGCCTGCTAATATATGTTCTAACATTCGCATATTCGTTGATGATTGCGTCATCTATCGGCCTATTACTAACATCGATGACATTTTGTTTCTTCAGTCTGACATTCAGCACGTACCAACCTGGTGTAATTTATGGCTAATATGCTTAAATGTGAAAAAACATATCTGCTATCATTTCACCGACGTCACTCACAACCATCTTCAATATATCTAATCGGGAATGCAGAAATCACTTCAGTATCAACTTACAAGTGTTTAGGCATCCGTTCGATACCTGATCAAAATTGTTCTTTTCATATATCAGTTTACTAACGAAGCAAATCGCGTCCTTGGTTACTTTCGGCGAACCCTGCGACTAGCACCCCCATAAGTGAAATCCCTTGCTTAACACTTATCCGTCCCAACTTAGAATATGCATGCGCGATCTGGAACCCTCGTCAAAATAACCTCTCCACTACTCTCGAATCTGTACAAAATCGCTCAGCTCGTTTCATTTACTCAGCCTATTCCTATCATGTAAGTGTAATTGAACTAAACCGTAATGCTCATCTCACAGCTTTAGCGAACTGCCGAAAAATTTCCAGACTGTGTCTGATTCATAAATTCTTTTATCATCCATATCTGAACTCCATTATCAGCCCCACACATCGCATTTTCCGTTCGCACGAACCACGGGACGACCGTCTACCCTCCCTTTGCCCGCACTTCTGCGCATCTGTCATCATTTTTCGTCCATACAGCAAGGGACCGGAATGACCTGCCAAACGCCATCGTTGATCAGATCGACTCATCGTCATTCGGATCGTCCATAGAAGCAATGTACTGCTGAAATTCCACCCCCTCGTGTAATACCCCGTCAATGGGGCCTTTCAGGTACTAATAAATCAATAAATAAATACTAATCGCTCTTCGAGAGCACAGGAATTACAAATTTTAGAAGTAATTGAATAAAAGAGATACTGAAGACTGGAAGGCAGTTCTATCATTGCGGAGCGATCTCGCGGGTATGCTGGTGCAGCAAACCGACTACCTCATGTAGTTGACTCATCGCTTGCTGATGTCATAGCTTTCGCAGTAGACAGGAGAACGCAGAAGGCAATGAAAAATCTATTTGTAAGCCTATCGGAGTCATTAGCAGAAATGGTTACCACCCACATTAATCAGTTCCCTCAGGTGGTTGGCCGTCCAACCATGGTCGTTAACTTTCAGTGCCTTCAAATGCGAATGATGCAGAAAGATACAATCAAGGTCCTTCTAAACTTCGAGCTAACGAGACCTCTCCTGTGTATCATAGAGAACAGGACTCTGATTGGAGCTCAGATTGTGGCTCTCAAGAAACGCACATGAAGATTGATTCCCGTGCTCTTAAACGTTGCCCACCTCCTGTCGCGCAGGGATCTGCAATGGCACATAACATGAAGACTAAAAAGTGCCAGAAGGATATTATTTCTTAAAAGGATTTTTTTGAAGGATAGCATCCTCGACAAGCCAGTTTCTGCTGTCGGTCTTAGCACAACATAGGTACGCTGAAAGTATTACAGTGGAATTGCCGTTCCATTAATTCTGCTGCTATTGACTTATATTACCTCTGTATCTAACATTCACCGGTTATCGTTTCATTGCAAGAAACGTGGTCATCAGCGGAAAACGCATTTCATCTAAAATTACCGTAGATTTTCCTTGAACCGTGCCTCTCGTGGTGGCGGCCTAGTTATTTTTATCTCTTAAAAAATTGCGCACCAAGCTAAAATTGCTTACTAGCTTATGATTTTAGAATGCGAAATTCTTGTTAAGGACGTTTTTCTTTCAGGCCTTATCCAACTCACTTTAGTTCATGTATATTTCCCTAGAGGTATTCTGAATACAAGTGTCGTAGATACAGCAATTACGATCTGTATAAAAGGATTCATTTTTGCCTCGGACTAGCTCTAACCATACTTCGTGGGGGTACAAGATCGATTCGAGTGGTAAACGTTTGTGGGATTGGGCTGCTAACAATATTTTTATCGTGAATGAACACATGAACACCCACATTTATTTGTAGTAAGTCTCCCTCCGCAATAGACCTCATCTGCGCTAGTACTATTTGTCTATCCCCACTTGGTCTGCTATAAACTCAGGCGCAAGCAGTGACCATCCTCCTATTATTTTTGAGCTTGTATGCCCAATAATTCAAATGACTATGCATTCAAATACTGCTAATTTCAGCACATTCAAAAAGATCTTACGCATTGCTTTATCGGATCAAGATAGCGAAGAAGAACTACCCAAAAATTAATCGCCCGTTTTAAAAGATAACATAAAAAAAATCTGAATTGACTGTGCCCTTCACTAAAAGCGGGTCTTCTAACCTTTGGTGGAATGCACAGTGCTCACGTTATTACAGGCTAAGAAAAGCAGCGTTGCAAAAACTACTTCATAACCAGTGTCCTAGCGATTGGAGAGACTAAGTTCGCGGCAGCAACATTTAAAAGAACAGTTGCAAATGCGAATGACAAATTTTTTTCTGAGCAGTTCGAATTTCTTTCAAAGGCGACCAACAAAAATCACTTTTTCGACTTCTGAGAAATAAAAAAGTCCTCCCGGCAAACTAAACGTCGACTCTGTCGTTCCAACACTCTGCGAATTTGCCAAGTTACTGGAACCTACTACTAAATGTCTACAATGCCGCTTTAATTCGACTTTTCCCAATCACGCTAAGCCGCCTACTCATGGTGAAGACTTCGACGAAGTTACGATTTCGGAGCTGGAAAATGTACTAAGCGAGCTGCCTAATTAAGAGCCCCAGGCTCCGATAACATCACTACGGCTATAATAAAAACTTTTAGGATATCACACGCGTTTCTTACCATGGTAAATCATTCTATAAAAAAATTCATGGATTCCCCCGAAATGGAGATTTGCAAAAGTTATTCCATTATTAAAAAAAACAAGGTCCCGGTTACGAATTAGATAATTTTGGCCTATATCTCTTACATCTAACCTAGTAAAACTCATCGAAAGAATCTTGCATGACGGCAGAGATAATTCGGTGATAGAAAACATAATTTTTAGCCCGTGTTAAATTGGCTTGAGACGTAGGTGCTCAATTTGGTGTGCCCATGTCGACCTCGAAAGTTGTATTCATCTGGCTTGATGTGAGAAAAAAAATGCAGCCTTAGTCACTCCGGACATGACTACGGCGTATGACAGCGTAGGACATGAAAACCTAATAAGCGCGCTTCAGAATGCTGGTCCGCCAAAATATTTTGGTGGGTGCGCTTAAGAATTTTTGGGAATTTTACTGCTCCCTACATGAATTGTGTTGACCAACAGCCAAGATATCTACCACAGGGCTCACTCCAATTGCCATTGGAGTTTAATACTCTACTACTGAGTACTGTAGCTTTGCTACAGGATGCGCATGTGTACTTATACCCCGACGACACTGCATTTTTTGCTGCATAACTAGACTTACATGCTTTGTATCAAATGCTACAGTCTCATATGAACCACCTAGAAATGTGGTTTGATGGCACTTAGCTCTCTAAATATCAGAAAAAGCGCCGTCCTAGTTTTCTCTCAAAGTTTTCCTGTGCAAATTTCGGTTCTTTATCGAGAAGACTGTATTCCACAGATTAATTCAATTAAATATTTGGGAGAAATGAACACTGAAAAACTTCATTGGAGTCCACATATAGAACATATTACCTCAAAGGGAGCACGCGCAGTAGGGACACTGTGTAAACTGACCAGCAATCGAGCAGAGTTGCGTCGGCATGATCTAATTGTGATCTATTGCATGTATGTAGACCCTATAATAAAGTTTGGCTGCGTTTTGTATTCCGGGGGACCTGCATACGAAATTCTGCCTCTGATTCTATTAGAACGAGTGGCGTTACGCTTATGTCAAGGGGCTTCTTAAATTCGTCGCTAACGATATCTTATATCAAGGAGCACGCCTGCCTTCTTCTGCGATTTCATATCCTAACAGTACAAACTTTTCTAAAGATGGATACATCACCACTGAGGGGATAACAGTATGTTTTGTTAGTGAAACGGCCTCATTTTTCAGCTATCATTGGTATCGATCACGTTTCCCTCTAGTTGTTTTCGCTCAAAAACTATTGAACCCATTAAACGTTCACCTAAGCCGAAGCGATCTTACTAAATTTCTCGGTTCCAGATGCTGAAATTGAATTTGATGACATTTTTTTAAGTAATGCTAAATATCTTCCCTATCAATACCTGCACAGTATTCTGGCAGACAACCGTGCACACCTGGATACAATTGCCGTTATAGCATCTGATGCTTCCGTCTGTGAAGAAAGGCAGGCGAGGGCGTTTTATGACCTCATTTAAATTGGGCTTTTTTGATTCCGCTACCTGACTTCACGCCTATCTTTCAGGTCGAATTATTGGCAATTGTCTTAGCATTACGCAAATTACCTCTATCTATGTCATCAGCAATAATTTTAACTGATTGCCTGTCTGTCTGTTCGTCTATGACCACACCCAAATTGTCAAATTGTTTAAAAACGTTTTATTCTCTTCTCCCAAGGCACTTAAGTCTCGTCCGTTTAGTGTGGGTGCCAGGCCACTAAGGTCCAGCCTTAAACGAATATGCAGATACACTCACAGTTGCATCCCACGATGGTACTGTACTCCCCATTTTACCTGTCAGCTTTCATCACTGATGGGCGTTTCAGAAAATACACTATTACAAGTAAGTTCGCGCCATCATCACTGGCAAGGTCGGATTTCCTGCATATCAGTTTTCCTTGGAAAAACAAATGGTGCTCCTCTTGAATAATTGATGTAACGATTACAAGACTACGGTGCCGAGTCCCGCTACTGAACTTTTACCTTCACAGGTCTGGATTTATCACCCTTGTGCCTTTTATGCAATCAGAGTGAATCTCAAGAACACTTATGTTTGAGATGCTGTAGTTTCATAATTCAACGCAAAAGATTTTTAGAAGAACCCTTCTAAATGCTTGGCTTGAATTTGACTCTTCTTGTAACTATTTCTTCTGGTGCTACCGTACTGGGTTACAGCCACAGGAACGTTTGTGAAGCCCTCTGCTGTTTTCTGCGTGAGACTAAACAAACTGCATCCTAGAATTCTTGTATATACTGATTATGTTCATAAAAAATATCTACATAATTGATTATTCATACCTGTAACATAAGACACTTGAAATCCCATCTGCAGTACACTTATTTCAAGTAACCCTCATTTATTAAAAAAAAAAATTAGAACTGGTCCTTCACCGCCCGATTCATGGCTGAATCCCCAGAGTGGGTTGCGCCAGTTCACTAGGGAACAAGAACAAGAACCTGCATGGCGAAGAGCAGCGAGTTAGTGGACATTGTAGCGGCACAACCACCGAGCTCATGAAACAAGTCTCACGGATGTGGTGGATTTATAGCTGCCGTGATGGCGGCTGTCGATGCGGACAGTACTTCACAGGCTTGATAGGATGTCGACCAGGTGAGGTGGGTTTTCACCGCAACAATCAAGAGATGATGACCAAGGAGGGTATCATGATGTTGAAAAAAAAAGAAAAGAATGTATTCATTTAATTGGTATATGGTTGGGACTATATTCCAATATCGTGCGGTCCTGCCTAACACGGGGGTCAGGACCACCTTAGATAACCGCTCGTGGTCGTGCGGTCGTCGGCGTCTTCTTGGAAAACTTCGGGAACTTGTGGAAGTGTCAGTGCCTTTCTCAGCTTGTGACGGCAACGACCTCTTCCCTTTCCTATCTTCTACTTTGGGTCCTACCCTTTTTATTTATTTAGAGAATACTGTCAATCCCACATGGGAATTTTTACAGGGGTGAGCAACAAGTCACATCAATGAACACTACTAAAACATTCTATAGAAGAAGAGCACATAGTGATTGGAGACTACAAGAATAGCAGTAGTATATCGATGCATAATAATACACACAACGAAGCCAATGTACGTCAACCAGCAGGGAATCTAGAGAAAAAACATGCAGAGTAAAAAACATCATTCAAATACAAAAAGCACCGAGCAAGAAGTGAAGGCAAGTGCTTTCTTATCGCAAACTGAATGGGGATGGATTGCATGGCCAAAGCAATTTATTTACTAATATTGACAACTTTTGGGCGAATACAGCATGCTAAACTAATTCCATAAATTTTGCTAGTGTTGGCTGCTGTTTTGCGACTACATGCAGTGTATTCCATTCAGGAATTGAGCGTGGGAAGAAAGAATAGCGAACCCTCTTCTGGTCGGTCTAGTACCACGAAATTTCAAGTAAGAGTGAGGGTTTGTACGGAATGATCTATGCAGTAGTTGGTGTATAACTTTGAGCTGAAAAAGCTTTGCGCGACTTTCAAGGATAGCTAGAGCAGCACGTTGTAACAGAGCAGTAGGCGAGTCAAGGCGTCCATATCTGTTAAAGATAAAACGCACCGCTTTCCGCTGCACCCTTTCCAATATTACGATATCGTTCTGTGTGTGAGGGAACCGATGTGTATTGACATATTTTAAAACTGGACGGACAAAAATGACGTATGCGAGAAGCTTTCTTTCATTTGTAGAATATGACAAGGCCCGTTTAATGAAGAACAGTTTGTTGATTGCTTTATTGACACTTCACGAACGTTCTCTGTCCAACAGAGATTAGACAACATTATGAGACCTAGGTATTTTTACCAGCTTACACTTCGAAGTGGCACGTCGTTTAAATGGTATGGAAAACCAAGGTCAGACGCTTTATTTCTAATGGACATGAATACGTTTATATCAATGTTTATTGTCATTTGCCAATCTGAACACCACTGAGCTATTTTATTTAAGGCATAATTTAATTTCACCTGGTCATCGCGGTGTCGTACTTCACTATAGAGCATGCAGTCATCAGCAAAGAGCCTGAGTTTCACGTCAGCATAGTTAGTTATGTCATTTATAAATATTAAAAACAAAACTAGAGCTAATACGTATCCCTGGGGAACGCCTGATAACACTGGAGCAAGGCCGGAAGTGTGAGAGCCGTACTGTACAAATCGGTAGCGGCCAGTTAAGTAATTATTAATCCATTCGTAAATTGCGCCATCACCTAATACGTAATAATTTTAAGTAGTAGTTTAGTGTGCGAGAGGCGGTCAAAAGCCTTCGAGAATTTGAGAAAAATGACGTCAGTTTGAATGCGCTGGATAATGCCGAGGGCCAGGCCATGCAGTGTTTCGACAAGCTGTGTAACAGTGGATAATCCAGATCTAAAGCCATGCTGATTCATGTGGACGGTATTGTTCGACTCAACAAAACTGATTAAAAATTTTGATACAATGTGTTCTAGAATTTTGCTGCAAGTGCAAGTGATAGAAATAGGCCGGTAACTAGAAGGAGACGCTGCATTACCTGATTGCAGTACGGGCTTAATTTGAGCAATTTTCCATTCAGCAGGAAGGCAACAGTCTTTAAAATATTTGGTATATATGAGATAAAGATATTTGCTGACTGGCTCCTCGTACCACTTCAAGAAGCTGTTGAGAGTTGCGTCTGGACCGCTACTTTTCCTTTCATTGATGCTTGATAGAAATTGAACGGATACCTGCCTCCGATAAAGTAGGTGTGCCTAGCAATCTATTATTCTGATTGTAAAAGGAAGGATTTATTTTCGCAGTACCATTATCAGTTGTGAAAACAAAACAAGAATAGTCGTTAGAATCATGAGCTCCAGCCTGATCTAGCGCATCTGGTGAAGCTGGATTAGTCAGGTTTGCATTCATATAGTGCCAGAATTTGTGAGGCGCATTCTTAATAAACTCCTGCAATGCAGAGCCACAGAACTTGTGTTTAGCGTTACGCACTTGTTGCTTAAGTAATTTAGTAAAGAAATTTGCTTGAGAATGGTAGCCTGAAACATTCCGCTGCTTGCTAGTTTTTCGTAACCTCTTGATTTTACGTTTAATATGAATTATTTCACGCATGATCCACGGATTGCGTTTGTGAGTTGATTTGTACACATTTTGGAAACCCATACGGGTTCCTCGAGAGAAAAGCTTCACAGTTGAAGAAAAATTTATCCTGGCCCGGGACTCGAACCCGGGGCCACTCCTTTCCGGGGCAGGCGCTCTACCATCTGAGCTAACCAGCGTCTTTGGGTTTCCTTTGTAGCAATTGCTACGAACGGGTGGATGTCTGATTTTCCCTCATTAATTACTTCTCTCCACCTTGCGGGTTTCCACAGAACTATTACGTCAGACTCTATCCTTTGCTTTGTGTTGACAAATTCGACTTCGCCCTGCCATCTGCTAGCCGCCTGGCTAGCTCAGATGGTAGATCGGCTGCCCCGGAAAAGCGGCGGTCCCAGGTTCGAGTCCCGGACCAGGACGAATTTTTCTTCAACTGTGAGGGTTTTCTTTCGAGGAACCCGTATGGGTTTCATTTGTAGCAATCGCTACGAACGGGTGGGTGACTGATTTTCCCTCAATAATTAGTTCTGTCCACCTTGCTGGTTGCCGTAGAACTATTATGTCAAATGTACATTATTGTTTCTTCGTTTAGCGGGATCTGCCAGAAACCTTTGCACAAGTCAATATGTGAAAAATTAAGGCAACCACCTGTCTCATCTATAATCGTTTCTATCTTCAGCATGGGAAGTGGTATAAGTTCTGTCTGGCGATTGAGAACACTGTAATCTGTGCACAGTATGAAAGTTCTCTCTTCCTTCGGCGCAATAGTTATGGGAAAGGCGAAGGGCGACACCGCAGGTCGGATTATATTGGCGTCTAGCATCACCTGGAATTCTTTCTTCAACCATGTCTTGCGGTCTCTTGACATGTTATGAGGTGATTTTCCGATGACGGTCTTGTCAGTTAGTTCGAAAGGCACCTTGTGTGACTTCATCGCTTGTGGATAGCTTCCTATGCATACCAGTTCAGGGTTGGTCGTTGCAATATCCTCCACGCACTAGACAAGTCGCAGGTTATCTTTTCTATCCTGCTGTGTCTCTTCCCTTGATAGTCCTTCCACTAAAACCGCATCGTTCCAGTATACGTTGATTTTTTAGTTTCTTTGTATCTGGTCTGTATAGCAGAAAGTCGTACGTCACCCACTCTCTCACGAGTACTTCACTCTCTATTTCATGACCTTGGAACTCGATGTTTACTGAGGCCCGCTGATTATGCATTGTCACTTGCACCCGTAGTACTCTTTCGTTATGCAGGGGACATGCATCTACAATCTTGGTATTAATTAGAGACACAGAAGCACCACTGCCAACCGAAGCGATCATACGTCTGTTTCCCACTTTGACAGAAATGTGAAGTAGGCTAGAGGAAGTTAAATAAACAGCCTCAGTTGTGGTCATCGGATTGGACTGATCACCTTTGTTTATTAGTTTTTTGTCGCCGGAAACTCTTGAGCATGCAAAGTTAGGGGAACAGGGTCGTTCTCACCGTTATTCAGTCAACCTCTGGGAGCGCGCCAACCCAAGTTCTCTGTGCTGTCTGCAAGGTGGCTCGGTTCTCGCTGATTACGGCTTAACCAATGGGCGCCGGTCCGCCTAAAGCGACTGCTTGAGTTAGCGGTTATATTTTCTTCTGAAGTAGATGGTTTTTGTTGAAGGCGCTCCAGGAGCCTGTCCATAGTTTTAGGTGAACTTGCTTCAGGACTTCTGCGTGCAGTCCAGGCATTATTAGTGCTACTACGGCAGAAGGAAGCATAGGTTCGGCTAACTTTAAAAGGCGGCGTTTTGCAAAGAAATAGTCGACGAGGGAGCTCTGCTTGAATTTGAAATTAAGCGCGGCATCCCATCTTCGGACTGGGTTGCTTCGGAATGTCGTCAAGAATTTTTCCGTCCACTGGTTCTAAGAGTTGCCAGTTTCTTCAATATTTGCAGATCGTACCACTTCCATGCAACGCCTCTTAAGTAACTACGCATGTTAGTAATCCTGTCCTTATTAGAGTGCCAGTTGTTCTTCCCAGCGGCATATTCATAGGATTCAAGCCAACATTCGTGACTTGAAGACATGTCGTCGAACGCATCGGGTTCTACAAATTTAGTCATCGGCTTCTCAGCGTTTAGAAAGATTATAATCGGTGTCACTAGTTGGTTTCGTTGCGCAATCTGTTCTTGCTGTAGCTGAAGAGCTTTCAAAACGAGGATCACCTCTTCTGTTAAAGACCGTGATCCAGAGTCCCTTGGACGCATCGGTTGAAGAACTAAATCGTGGAAGATCGCCAGACGCAAGTTTACTTTCACAGCATCCTTCCGACGTAGTTCAGCAGTGTCCATGGAAGCCTTCTCTAAAACCAGGTTCACGAGTTCTACCGAGTTCGAGTTCGCGATGTAGTTCCACTGCTGGCTCATCTTGAGCTTGGTATCTCGGAAAGATGATGTTCTCTGTGGAGGTCTCCTCAAGGAAAAATGTCACCCATATGTTGGAGTCGGCTATAGGCTGCGCCAAAATGATGTAGCGTTCCTTGTTAAAGGACACAATAGACGTAAAGCATTGCTGTGGAGCTGGCGTCCATCTTCCCTACCTGTATTCTCACTTCATTCTCGTCTTCTCCTGTACCCAGGTTCCTGCGGGTCTTCATCTTCTATCCCAAAGCTCATACTGCTTCATGTCTCTTCTTTGAAATTGTGCCTTTGTGCCTTCGCACCACATTATGCTAGTAAACAAAGGCCAACTAGCCCGACCAGAAGTCTTTTTACAAAACGTTTTGTATCTACAGACCCCCAATATCAACGCTCATCTGAAAAAAAAAATCACTGGGAGCACGAGTAACCATTGCCACAATACTGACTGCGCACTTTTATTACTGGGTCGCACAACAAAAAATACAAAGAACTTCTGAGCGTAACGCGAAACCTTTGAAATATAAAGTATTAAGTTCCGAATAACTGACAAGCAAAAAAAATTGCATGGCGCTATATGCACAAACAAGAAAATTATGGATATCCCCAATTAGACAATTGAAATTAACGAAACATGATTTCGAATCCTTCATAGATCAATTGCCAGAACCTTATGTTGTTCTTGGCGATTTCAATGCACACAGCAGCCTGTGGGGAGACTCTTGTATCGATGCGCGAGGTCGTCTGGTTGAACAGTTCCTTTTTTCTTCTGGTGCTTGCCTTCTGAATAAGAAGAAACCCACATATTACTGTGTTGCAAACAATACCTTTTCTTCAATTGATCTGAACATACTTTCCCCGTCCATACTGCCTGAACTCGAATGGGAAGTTACCAACAATCCTTACGGAAGCGACCACTTCCGCATACTATTAAGAACACTTATTAAACAAAACGAATATCCACCACAGGCTTCTATGTGGAAGATTGACACAGCAGAATGGGATAAATTACGAAACTTAACTAGTAAATCATGGGATGACATGTCCTCGTTAGAAATTGATGCTGCTGTGCAGTATTTTACAGCCGTCCTAATAGATGCCGCATCTAAATGCATACGTGAAGTAAGTGGCTCGACATGCAAACGGCTTGTCCCGTGGTGGAACGATGAATACAAAATCGCACGTAGGAATCAGAACAAAGCGTGGGGGTTGCTACGCGCTTCGCCCACTGCAGAAAATCTTGTCAACTTTAAAAAAGTAAAGTCCCAAGGTAGGAGAACCCGCCGACAGGCTAGAAGAGAAAGTTGGCACAAGTTTTTATCGAGTATTAACTCGTTTAGAGATGAGGCCAAAGCCTGGAACAGGGTTAATAGGATTAGAGGGCGCCAAACATATTCACTCCCTCTAGTAAATACACAGGGCGATACACTGCAAGATCAGGCCGACTCACTTGGGGAGCACTTTGAGAGTGTATCAAGTTCAAATGATTATTCGCAATCCTTCCTGAAATATAAACAAGTAGAAGAACGTAAGCCATTAACAAGAAAATGTCGAGAGAATGAGCCTTACAACCGTCCTTTTAGTATTGCCGAATTGAGAGCTGCCCTGAGCGCATGCAAGAGCTCCGCACCAGGATCTGATAGAATCATGTATGATATGCTCAAAAACTTACACAATGACACGCAAGTTACACTACTCACACTTTTCAACACCATCTGGGATGCAGGGTACCTTCCAACCGCATGGAAGGAAGCTATTGTGGTCCCTGTTTTGAAACAAGGCAAAGACCCTTCCTCAGTGACAAGGTACCGCCCGATAGCCCTCACAAGTTGCCTTTGTAAGGTGTTCGAAAAAATGATAAATCGTCGACTCATCCATTTCCTAGAACAGAGCAAAATGCTTGATCCTTATCAGTGCGGCTTCCGAGAAGGGCGCTCCATAACCGATCATCTCGTACGTGTTGAAGGGAATATCCGGGACGCATTTATACATAAACAGTTCTTCCTATCGATATTTCTCGATATGGAAAAGGCGTATGACACAACGTGGCGTTACGGAATCTTAAGAGACCTGTCAGAAATGGGCATTCACGGTAATATGCTTAATGCCCACGGTAATATGCTTAATATAATGAAAAGCTATCTGTCAAATCGCACCTTCCGGGTAAAAGTCGGCAATGCACTCTCACGTCCTTTTCCGCAAGAAACGGGTGTACCCCAAGGAGGCGTGCTCAGCTGCACGCTCTTTATCGTGAAGATGAACACGCTTCGTGCTTCATTACCACCCGCCATCTTTTACTCTGTCTACGTGGACGACATTCAAATTGCTTTCATATCTTCTAACCTCGCAGTCTGCGAGAGACAGGTACAGCATGGCCTGAACAAAGTGTCAATGTGGGCAGACAGGAATGGATTTAAGCTCAATCCTAACAAATGCTCTTGTGTTCTTTTTACAAGAAAGAGAGGACTTATCCGAGATCCTTGCGTTGAACTGCGTGGACAAGAGATACCTGTAAACAAAGAACACAAATTTCTAGGTGTCATACTCGACTACAGACTCACTTTCGTCCCCCACATTAAACACATTAAAGAAAAATGTCTAAAAACGATGAACATAATGAAACTTCTATCCCAGACTACATGGGGTAGTGACAGGAAGTGTTTATTGAAACTCTATAAAAGCCTCATTCGTTCACGACTAGACTATGGTGCCGTGATTTAATAACTGCCGCCCCGAGCGCGCTAAATATGCTAGACCCAGTCCACCACCTAGGAATCCGACTGGCCACTGGCGCTTTCAGAACGAGTCCCATACAAAGCTTATATGCAGAATCGAATGAGTGGTCCCTTCATCTCCAGAGAACATACATCAGCCAAACATATTTTCTGAAAGTCCACTCTAATCCTCAACATCCTTGTTATACTACCGTTAACGAGATGACATATGCTACACTCTTTCATAATCGTCCCTCCGTAAGACAGCCTTTCTCGCTACGTGTGAGGGAGCTTAGTCATGAAATGCATGTCCCACTCCTCGAG
The DNA here is from genome assembly GCF_023375885.2 of Dermacentor andersoni. NCBI lineage: Eukaryota > Metazoa > Arthropoda > Arachnida > Ixodida > Ixodidae > Dermacentor > Dermacentor andersoni. Next base: position 88,163,692 of record NC_092822.1, on the reverse strand, counting down.
CTTCGCCTAATGCATCCACCCAAGCTGCTACCTCCTTGGGAGTGGCAGCTGATACAATGCGATATATCTTTCATGCAAGTTACAAAACACGCTCCAGAGATTGAAATCCAAATTCATTTCCCGGAACTCCAGCACAAATACTCCTGCGCGGAATTCTACACAGACGCATCGAAGTCACACGACGGGGTGTCCTATGCAGCCGTCGGTCCATACTTCTCGGAATCCGACGTACTGCATCCGGAAACTAGTATCTTTACGGCTGAGGCCTACGCAGTGCTGTCGGCCGTAAAGCATATAAATAAATCATAACTGCAGAAATCACTTATATATACGGACTCCCTCAGTGTTGTGAAGGCCTTGATGTCTTTCTGTAATCACAAAAATCCAGTATTCAATGAACTCTACTCCGCACTGTGTAAAACATATATATCTAACCAACATGTGATTATATGCTGGGTGCCTGGACGTAGGGGCATCGAGGGAAACGTTCTAGCCGACCAGATGGCCACCTCAACTTCATTTCATGCAGTTAATCCTACTGCTTCGGTACCTGTTACAGACCTGAATCCTTTCTTAAGAAGGAAACTACGAAACCACTGGCAACGCATGTGGGACGAAGAAATAAATAATAAACTGCATGTAATAAAGCCACGATTAGGTTTCTGGCCTCCTGTAACAAAATCCCACCGGACAGATGTCCTATTCTGCCGTCTAAGAATAGGACACACCTTTGGGACACATAACTTTTTACTCACGGGAAACGAGCCTCTATCTGTGGTAGATGCGGGGAGAAGCTGACCGTCTTGCACGTCCTACTGGAGTGTCGGGAAGCCGAATCTGAAAGAAACATTTTCTCTTAGCATACCGGCAGCACATCTCCCTTCATCCTGTTATGTTACTTGGTCCAGAACCACTCTTTGACACCAGTGCCATCCTAGGTTTTTTGAAAGATGTCGTATTGCATGTTATTAGCCCCACACGTTCGTAGCTCTTCCTCTCTTAAGAGGATGCCACTGTGCTAATTATCTTGAATAGCACATGCCTCTAGGCCCTTGTGGTTCAAGGGCTCTGGCGAGGCAGTAGTGCTGTAAGCAATTTAACATCTCGCATATTTTAAACAATGCATCATTCTTCTACGATGGATTTTAATGTTCATAGTATTCGTCATTAGTCATCGCCATAATTTTATAGCACGTAGATTTTACGCGCTTTACAGCGACTATTTTTAGGCCACTTTACAGCCAAGTCACATCTTCCATAATACATCGTTAACACTACCACTTGTCATGGCGCTCTTTGGCCAAACCTGGCCTTTGCGCCATAAAACACCACACATCATCATCATCATTATCTTTCAAAATAGATTATATACAATTTTTTTAGTCAGATAACTACGCACGATTGCGAGCAAGACGGACATATATTTATAACCAACAACAGTGATTGGGGCGAGGCAGATCTGGGGGGGGGGAGGGTGAAGATCACTGCGTTTTCCATGATGCATGGAAAAACGCAGTGACTGCTATGCCCTCAGTTCAACTATACAATCACACCCAGCATTCTACACGAATCGCTTGCCATCTAGCAGCAACCTGTAAAAGCGAAGTTTAAATGTTCTGCAGCTCTGTTGTTCATGAAGATAGTTTCCTTCGCGCCTGTCGAACTCTGGCTGAGAAGTTTTCGCAAATCGAAAAATTCTTGCCTTTGAGCTCAGAAACCACTGTGAGAATTCTTGCCATATCTTTAAATATTGCATAGTTTACAATAATAGGCCTAGTTTTGTCTCGTTGGTAGCGATCAAACTGGTTTGCATGCTCCAAGTCATCTGCACTAAGGATAAACCGAGTTCTTTCGGAGCAGACTGGTACTACATTTCTCTGCGACTGAAGCCAAGCCTCGCGTTTTGTGTCTTGAATTCCAGATAAAAAGTTAGTTCGAACGACTCAGGCGATTTTCTGCATAATTGCATTTTTCGTAAGAACTTTGATTTCATTGGAAAGTTTGCAAGGTTACCATTCACGTCCGCCATGAAACCTACTTCGTTTGACTGAGTCAACTGAAAACCTTCTCCAGGGCATCTGGCGAGCCCTAGGGTTGGATGCTATTCTGTGATGCTCAGATTAAAAAAATGTCGGGCAGAACGGATTTTAGCGATGTTTCTATATGAGATATAGCCCTTGGAATAGTTTCAATGGGCGGCAGTGAAACTTCATTTGCTTAACTGCTTGAGCTTTGATGTAGAGAGTTAACATTCCGCACAACAGCCCACCAAAAGTTCCAACAACACAAGGGGGGCGCTACACCGCAAGAAAGCAGCGCTTTCCAGAGCTGACACATGCCGCGTTCGGAAGGTAACTGACGTGCGTCAAAAAGGGGACCTTTGTGACCACTTTCATTGCCGTGGCACGCCCCAACTCGCCCTAGTGGCAATATGCATAGATCCAAACCGAGTTTTCGCATTTGGCAATGGAACTGCAGAGGGTATTCTAACAAAAAAGCCCCTCTGCAGCAGTTTTTCAGGTGTTTCGCTGCGAAACCTCACGTCATTGCTCTCCAGGAAGCATTAATCTCCGTCGCCTCGCTTCAGGGCTGTAGGGCCGTGTCGGGGCGGCCCGGGGGGTGAGGGATTTGCACCTTGATCGATAAATGGCTAACTCATATTACCCACGACCTCAAGCTGGCGAGTGGTAGAATCGAATATGTCATGGTTGAGATCCTGCTGGAATCAGCGTAGAAACAGCGTGTTCGTCTTCAATGTATATAGCAACCCCAGAGACTCGCGCCAGCAGTTCAAGACCATCCTCAAGAATGCGAGCGACTTGGCCGGCCCTCGACGCTTGCTCGTCGTCGGCGATTTCAACGCACCACATGGCATCTGGGGTTAGCAAGGGGCGCAACCTGTGGCAAGACGCCAACGAGATGGACCTCCCTCGGGTCACTGACAAGAATTTTCCTACGCGCATTGGCAACTCCGTCACCGAACTCGACTCCCGGCCTCGCCTTCGTGAGGAACGTCGACGACGTGGGTTTTGAGAACACCGCCATGGAGTTCGACAGCGACCACTACATTCTCGAGACGAACTTCAAGGTGTCTCGGAGTAGGGTCAGGGAATTTACGTTCATCGATTGGGACCATTTTCGCAAGATTTGTGAAGAACACGGGAGAGCCAGGGCACCCGCCACTCTCGAAGAATGGTGTGAAGGCATCCGGAACGACGCTTCCGTGGCCACCAAGAAAGTGGAAACAGATCTCGACGTCGAGCGAATGGACGGCAGACTCGTCCACCTGATCAATTCAATTCAATTCAATTCAGTCTTTATTTTTCTCTTGAACAGAGAAGGAGACAGGACTAAAAGCTCGTAAGCTTGACAGAGGTCCTGCCCCCTTTATCAACTCGGCAGTACAGTACACAGTCAGAGATTATCGATTGTCCAAATAAACACTGAAACTAAATAACAAGACACTTTGTAAAAGGCAGCGCTATGCATTGCAGCACAAACATAGGCATTAGAAAAACAAATAATTGGTCATGGGGAAACGGAAAAATTAATAACAGGTATAGGTTTAAACTGAGTGCAGTATTACGTAATCTTGTTAAGAAAATATAGCTTAATAACATCACTTGAATGCTGAAAGGGGTAAAATAAGTCTTTGTTCAATTTATTTAATAATACTGGAACAGTATAAGAAAGACACTGCTCGGTATAATATGCCCTAGGCGTCGGCACTAACCAAATTTCTTTATGTCTAGTCTGCAGGATATGCGTGTTTTTCTGAAGTTTTGCCAGATAATTAATATAATGTTCATCACCTTGTGAAGAGCGTTTATAGATCATTAAAAGTCTATAATTGTATAACCGCCCTGCTCGCCGATGGAAGGGTCAAAGGCTCAATCGCAGACTCCGAAAGAAGATTTCAGAGCTCAAGAAGGCCATCGATGATCACTGCAAGGCGCTATGCCAGCAGCAGTGGGACGAGCTCTGCGAATCCATCGACGGACAGATGCGCAACGGCAAATCCTGGGGTATGCTCAAGCACCTTCTCGACGAAAGTGGCTCGAAGTCCAATCAAAGGCATACGTTGTCCCGGGCCCTTCATGAAGCCACCAGGTCTCACACGGTCGATGAACCCGTCGCTAAACTCATACAGAAGCACCTGCCTGTCCGTCGCGACGGAGATCCGTCGACCCAACTCCCGGACTACCGAGGCCCTCCAGGCCCCGAGCTGGACAAAGGCTTCTCCATTGCCGAGGTCGGACAAGCCACCTTTGCGCTCAACCGCAAGTCTGCGCCGGGTCCGGACGGAGTCACCAACAGAATGCTGAGAAACCTCGACGACACGTCGATTGTCTTTCTGACCAACAAGATAAACGAGTCCTGCAAGAGCGGCATTGTACCTGCAGCATGGAAGACGGCCTGCATGGTGCTCATTCCCAAGCCCGGCAAGGCGCCTAAAATCGAAAACTTGAGGCCGATTTCTCGGACTTCCTGCGTCGGCAAGGTTATGGAGTGCGTCGTCCACAGCAGGCTTAACGGGTACCTCGAAGACAACGAGGTTTACACGTATAACATGATCGGCTTCCGCGCCGGACTATCAACGCAGGATGCCATGAAACTAATCAAGCATCAGATTGTGGATGGCCGTTCCAGAGACGTCAAGGCTATGCTCGGTCTGGACCTCGAGAAGGCTTTCGACAACGTGCTCCACACCTTCATCGTCAAGACCATTTCAGACCTGGGTCTCGGTACCAGATTCCACAGCTACGTCAGCTCTTTTCTAACTGACAGGAAGGCGAAGCTTCGCATTGGAGACTTCCACTCCGAAGATGTGCCCCTCGGAGGGCGGGGCACTCCTCAGGACGCCGTCATCTCCCCAACACTGTTTAACATCTGTATGATTGGTCTGGTGATTGGTAAATGGAGAATACCTTAGTAACTTGCGCTTCGCTGAAGATATTGCCTTGCTTAGTAACTCAAGGGACCAACTGCAATGCATGCTCACTGACCTGGAGAGGCAGAGCAGAAGGGTGGGACTAAAAACTAATCTGCAAAAAACTAAAGTAATGTTTAACAGTCCCGGAAGAGAACAGCAGTTTACGATAGGTAGCGAGGCACTGGAAGTGGTAAGCGAATGCATCTACTTAGGACAGGTAGTGACTGCTGATCCGGATCATGAGAGTGAAAAATCAGAAGAATAAGAATGGGCTGGGGTGCGTTTGGCAGGCATTCTGAGATCATGAACAGCAGGTTGCCATTATCCCTCAAGAGAAAAGTTTATAACAGCTGTGTCTTACCAGTACTCACGTACGCGGCAGAAACCTGGAGGCTTACGAAAAGGGTTCTACTTAAATTGACGACGACGCAACGAGCTATGGAAAGAAGAATGATAGGTGTAACATTAAGGGATAAGAAAAGAGCAGATTGGGTGAGGGAACAAACGCGTGTTAATGACATCTTAGTTGAAATCAAGAAATAGAAATGGGCATGGGCAGGACATGTAATGAGGAGGGAAGATAACCGATGGTCATTAAGGGTTACGGACTGGATTCCGAGGGAAGGGAAGCGTAGCAGGGGGCGACAGAAAGTTAGGTGGGCAGATGAGATTAGGAAATTTGAAGGGTCAACATGGCCACAATTAGTACATGACCGGGGCAATTGGAGAAGTATGGGAGAGGCTTTGCCCTGCAGTGGGCGTAACCAGGCTGATGATGATGATGATGATGATGATGATGATTGGTCTTTCTGAGAAGTTAGCGCGCGTCAAGGACTTCAAGCACACCATCTACGCCGATGACATCACCATATGGTGCTCCCGCGGCTGCGAGGGCAGAGTCGAAGAAGCCATGCAGGAGGCGATCGACGTGATCGAATCTCCGCCCCACTGGACTTCGATGCTCCCCCGCCAAGTCGGAGCTCCTACTTTACAGAAAAGAGAAGGGAGGCAGACCCAAAGATTGGAAGCCAGTCTCCGAAAGCTGCATCAGACTTCGCGCTTGTGACGGGGGGATGATACCCAGGGTCGACGTTGTTCGGGTCCTGGGCATGTTTGTCGAATTCAACGGCGGGAACGGAACTGCTCTCCGCAAGATCATCGCAAAGACGGACAACGCTTTCCGCCTCGTTCGCAGAATCGCAAACCGGCATCGAGGAATGCAGGAAAACAATCTTCTCAGGCTGATCAACGCCTTTGTACTCTGCCACTTCACGTACACGATTTCTATGCACAACTGGCTCAGAGCGGAGCGAGACAAGCTCAACGTCCTTATCCGCAAAATAGTCAACAGGGCTCTTAGGCTACCCATCAGGACCCCTACCGAGGATCTCTTGAAGCTGGGGGTACATAACACCGCAGAGGAAATTGCCGAAGCCCAAGAACGCGCGCAACTCAGTCGCCGGACCACCACAGCGGCAAGTAAACGAATCCTCGAAGAGCTGGGTTACCACCCTGCGGAATTCCCAATTGTCAGTACCCCGATCCGTAGGTGCATTCGAGACAAGTTCGTAGTGGCCCCGTGCCCCGTAACGTCCATCCCGTCGACAACGAGGGAAGACGCAGAGCCAGAGCAGCAGCCATTCTCAAACAGATCAAGCAACATGACATTAGAGCAAGCTTCGTCGATGCCGCGGAGTACAGTGACTGGAAGACCTTTGCCGCCGTTGTGGTCGACTCGAACAGAAATATTTCCAATAGCGCCTCGATTCTCACTTCAGACCCCGGAGTCGCCGAGCAAGTCGCCATCGCCCTCGCTCTTCTACAGGGTCGTGGGTCCGATATCTATAGTGATTCGAAAACGGCAGTTAGGGCTTTTCAGAAGGGTTGCATCGCCAAGGAAGCTCTGTCCGTCTTCTTAGCGGCTCGAGTCCACATGCTCTCACAAACCATTCAATTCACTGGTTTCCCGCTCACGTAGGATCGGTCGAGGGTGCTCCCACGAACCTCACTGAGTCTGCCCAGGAGGCTGCGCGTGACCTCACCGACCGCGCTTCCTCTATAAGGAGCATTGAATCCTCTCCTCTCTACGGTAACAGGGACGCTCCCGCTACTCACAACGAGATTATTAAATATTTCTACATGTACAGAAGGGTCTTTCCACCCCCTCCCCCCAAGTTGTATAGGGCGCAAGCCGTTTCGTTTAGGCTTCTACAGACCAGCACATATCCGTGTCTGTCCGCTCTCCACAAGGCTTACCCCGACGTGTATCGCGACGACGCCTGCCCGTTCTGCGGCCAGACCTCCACTCTACCTCACCTGCTCTGGGAGTGCGGGTCGACATACCTCAAGTTCATCAAGGAGGAGTGGGACTCGCGTCTGCATAGCCCCGCTCTAGAAAAGCAAATCCTGGCCGTGCGGCGTGCCCGCGAACGGGCCGGTGGGCGAGGCCTGCCGGTCCCGACGTGGGACTAGTCGTGTGCGCGACGAGTTCGCGTCCTTGCCTGACCTGCAGTAAAGTTTATTCACTCACTCACTAGTCCGGTGGCTGAATATGTAGTCTATGCGGTTCTCCCTCGCACATAGTTGCCCGATGTTGCCAGACGAAAAAGTGGACTGTATGTCGCAAGGAATGGCTTTTGTGAGGTGACTACGAAGAATCCTTGAAGGCCACGGGTAGCAAAGGGCGGGTGCGCTTTTGTGATAAGCGAGGAATAGGTGGCTGCCGTGAAGCCCAGCTTTAGCGCCAAGACGAACCACAGGACGAAAACCTGGGTCAAGAAGGGGATTTTTGTGACCACTGTCGTTGCGGTAGCGTGCGCCCCGTTCCTTCATTGAGTTGGAGTGATTGCGCAGATCTCGGTTCCTTCCTCTGCACCTCGTCTCTATTCACAACTAATAAACAGGTATGAAGGGCTGTGCGATGTCTTAGAATGCGCCTCCCCCATCAACTACGTGGTCGAACCCGTTGAACAGACTTCACACAAGGGCCTTCGTGGACGAGACATGGTCAACGTCGAGCGCCTCAAGCCGTACTATAATTCACGTATAGTGAGAGGCTGTTATGTCGACGGACAGACGCTTTTCATTCACGGAGGTAGTTGTAGCGACGAAGAGGGGCGCTATATTGGGCCTTCCTCTCCAGCCCTCTCTGGTGGATAAGCCTCTCAAGTGCGCTTGCTCGGGGAACGTCGCTCGTGCTATATATATATATATATATATATATATATATTGTAAAGGCTATTGTTAGTCGCAGGCGTTTCGGACCCACCGTTGGAGCAGGGCACGGATGCCTGTAGCACGATAACCGTTCCCCGAGCAAACCCACTTGAGAGGAAGGCCTGCTATAGCGTCCCTCTTCTTCGCTACAATTACCCTCGTGAACGTATATATATATATATATATATATATATATATATATATATATATATATATATATATATATATATATATATATGTATATGTATATATATATATTCTAAAGGTGCTTATTGGGCAGAGCTGGGAGCAGCGCAACGTCGACGGGCAGGGCAGTCACAGCTTCCAAGCACGATAGCCGTTGCTGAGCAGGAGCGCTCGACCCACAAGCGTTTAGAGCCAGTAGCGCTGAACCCACTAGCGTCTCTCTTCGCTACAATCACCCCTCGGGAGCGAGAAGGGAGTGGACCGATGACCTAACAGCTCGTCACGATGAGCGGGTCGTAGTAATGCTTTAAACGGTGGACATGGACAATGTGTCGTCCACGGCGGCGCATGTCTGAAGATGGCTCAACTGGTTCTATGACATAGTTCACAGGAGATGCGCGTTTGAGAACACGATAAGGGCCTTCATACTTAGGGACCAGTTTTGATGAGAGGCCAGGGGCAGTTAAAGGGACTGAGAGCCACACGAGCGCTCCCGCATCGAAGGTGACCGTGGCACTGGCGTCATCGCGAGTGCTCCTCTGGCGCTCTTGATCATCCGATGTAATGGCCCGTGCGAGGTCGCGGCACTCTTCCGCATGTCTCACCGTGGCAGAAATAGGCACGCACTCGGATGCATCCGGCCTGATACGGAAGAATGGTGTCCATGGTGTGCTAAGGGTGTCGACCATACAGCAAGAAATAGGGTGGAAATCCAGTGGTGCTCTGCGTAGCGGTATTATACGCGTAGGTGACGAATGGCAGAATGGCATCCCAGTTCGTGTGGTCGGAGGCAACGTACATTGAAAGCATGTCGCCGAGCGTAGAGTTGAAGCATTCTGTGAGGCCATTCGTTTGAGGGTGGTACGCCGTAGTCATACGATGAACAACGTGGCACTCCCTTCAACTACTTCCGACAGGAAGACGCGTCCGCGATCGCTGAGCAGTTCTTGAGGAGGACCATGCCGCATTATGAATCGGCGAAGCAGGAACGATGCAACATCGTGCGCTGTAGCTACTGGGAGAGCGGCGGTTTCAGCGTATCGTGTAAGGTGATCTACTGCCACAATGGCCCAGCGGTTACCAGCCGACAACAGGGGAAGTGGTCCATACAAATCGATGCCAACGTGCCCGAACGGCCGGGTAGGGCAGGGTAGAGGCTGCAGACCAGCTGGCGAGAGGTGGGGTGAAGTTTTTCGGCGCTGGCATTCGGGGCATGAGCGAACGAACTTTTGAATGTAGTTGTACATTCCTCGCCAGTAGTGCCGTCGTCGGAGGCGCTGGTAGGTTTTGAAAAGTCCCGAGTGAGCACACTGTGGATCAGAGTGAAACGATGCGCAGATTTCACAACGCAGGCTTCGATGTACAACTAATAACTACTGGCGGCCGTCAGAGGTGTAATTGCGTCGGTGAAGCAGGTCGTCGCGAATGGCGAAATGGTGAGCTTGACGGCGCAATGCACGAGTGGTCGGCTGCGATGACGGATCAGCGAGGCAGTCTATGATGGAGGCAATCCAGGGGTCCTTGCCCTGCTCAGAAGCGATGGTACCAATGCCAACGGAAGAAACGTCAAGCTGGGATATTGCGCAGCAGGCATTGTCGTCTGGCAAGGGAGAACGTGAGAGGGCGTCAACATCAGCATGCTGGCGTCCGTTGCGGTACAGCACACGGATATCGTAATCCTGTAAGCGAAGCTTCCAGCGGGCGAGACGGCCTGAGGGTGTCCGTGTCAGTGGGCTGCTTCACCAGCAAGGTATGATGATTACTCACCAACTAGCCCAACTTTCCACTTTACGGCCTGAGGGATCCTTCAGTAACGAGAGCCAGTATAGTGCATGGTGGTCCGTGAAATCAAATTGGAGACCATACAAATAGGGCCGGAACTTGGTAAGCGCCCACATGATCGCCAGGCAAATTTTTTCCGTGACAGTGTAATTTGTCTCGGCTTCCGTAAGCATACGGCTTGCACATGCCACAACATATTCAGGAAACCCTTCTTTGCGCTGCGCTAGGACAGCGCCGAGGCCAACACCGCTGGCATCTGTGTGTACTTCAATAGGTGCCGTTGGGTCGTAGTGGCGCAAAATGGGAGAAGACGTCAGCAAACGACGGAGCTTAGTGAACGCCTCGTCGCACTCGGACGACCACGAATGGAGAGGTCCGTTGCTGCCAAGGAGCTTTGTCAGGGGCGATATGACGGCGGCGAAATCGCGAATGAAGCGCCTGAACTCGGAACACAAATCTACAAAACTGCGCAGTTCCTTGACGGACGTTGGTTTAGGAAATTCAGATACGGCACGAAGTTTGTCTGGATCGGGGAGGATTCCATCCTTCGAGATGACGTAACCTAGCATCGTGAGCTGCCGCGCTGCAAATCGGCACTTCTTCAGGTTCAGTTGGAGGCCAGCGTTTGCTAAGCACGTCAAAACATGCCGTAGGCGTTGAAGGTGCGTGGTGAAGTTAGAGGCAGAAACAACAACGTCGTCGAGATAACATAAGCACGTGTGCCACTTCAAACCGCGGAGAACTCTGTCCATCATGCGTTCAAAGGTTGCTGGCGCATTACAAAGTCCAAACGCCATGACATTAAATTCGTACGAGCCGTCGGGTGGGACAAAGGCTGTCTTCGGCCTATCTCCGCTAGTCATGCGTACGATGAAAAGAATTCTACTCCTTGTAGGCTATCGATGGCGTCATCGATTCGCCGCAGCGGCTATACATCTTTGCGAGTGATCTTGTTCAGGCACCGATAGTCTACACAGAACCGTACCGAGCCGTCTTTTTTCGTAACAAGGAAGACAGGGGATGCCCATGGACTGTTCGAGGGTCGGATCACTTCGCGGCGAAGCATATCGCCCACTTGCTCATTAATCACACGACGTTCTGTGGCAGAGACGCGATATGGTCATTGCCGCAATGGTGGTTCGGAGCCAGTGTCAATATGGTGCGTGACAGCAGACGCCCGGCCCAGGGAAAGTTGCCCGACATCAAAAGAACTAAATTCTTCTAAGATGCGCAGAAGCTGCGAAAGCTGAGGTGGGGTGAGGCCATCGGCAATAGATGGATCGAACACACCTGTGGGCAAATGGTCAGACGTAGAGAGAGAACCGAGCGTGTTGTAACTGGCGCAGGACGTGTCTTCGGGAACATCCGTAATTTGTACGGCGTCGATCAAATCCACGTAGCCAAGACATTCGTCTTGAAGCAGCATCACAGGGTATGAGAAGGGGTTACAGACAAAAGTAGCTGTGGAGCGCTGTTTGACGTTCACAGTCGCAAAAGGTAGCAGCACACGTTTTCGAGTATAAAAGCGGCCCGACGGAGAAAGTAGTGCGATGGCGTCAGAGAGGCTGCTGCAGCGCATTGGTACAATCACTGACGAGTTGGGAGGAACGTTGTTGTCGTGCCTGACGATTAGTTTGTTCGCAAAAGAAGCATTATCGGCAAGCGTCATATCTGAGATAGGCGACAGTTCTAGTTCGGCCCGTGCGCAATGAATGACGGCATCGTGGCGGGCGAGAAAGTTCCACCCCAGGATAACTTCGTGGGAGCACGAGGAAATCGGAATAAATTCGACGGCGTATACAACGTCCACGATGACAACACGAGCGGTGCACGCCGCAATCGGGTGAATACGCTGTGCGCCTGCTGTGCGGAGCGCGAATCCAGCAATGGGCGTCGTAACCTTTCGAAGGAAGCGACAAAGCTTTGCGTCCATAACTGATTCAGCGGCTCCTGTATCCACGAGGTCATATGTGCGCACACCATTAACTAACACGTCTATCACATTGGTCGGGCTACGTTGAGCACTTACGCGTTTCGACGGCGTCGCAGCCCTTGCCTAATGGACTGCGACGATTAGTTTTCCTCATCCCGAGCTTCGGGACGAGGCCGCATCGGTGATGGGGAGCGTCGGCGTGGAGAAGTTGAGCGGCGGATGTTGGCGGACCGGTGGAATGGTGGTGACGCAGCCCGAGGTTCGTCGTTGTAATAACGGGGCGGAGTACCCGCCATAGAACTTGACACAAAGGGTGTAGCGCTATGTGACTGCACGCGACTACAGTGGCATGTGGCGTGGCCTGCATAGCCGCACGCAAAACATGTCGTTCGATTGTCCGCTGTACTCCACCTAGTCGTTGCGGCAGGTCCCATCCATGTGAAAGGACACGTTGGACGTGGCGGCTGGTGAAGTGATTGCATAGCAGGCTGTTGTCGGGGCATAGCGAGGACTTCGGCGAAGGTGAGAGGTCCCCGTTGAGGAAGTTGTTGAGGCTGGGTGACGACTTCCGCGTCGCTGAGTGGCACAGCCATCGGGATCTGTTGGGGCCTGGCCATGACTTCGGCGTAGCTGTGATGCGCAGCCGCAGGAACACGCTGGTGGTGCTCAGGCAAAACCTCGTGCAGTTCTTGCGCTATGACGCGGCGAAGCGGAGGCGCAAAACTTGGCGTAGGCGCGTGTACCGACTGCGGCTGTGCAAAATCCATCAACTAGAATAGCCGGGCAACTTCCTCGCGGACGAACGCCTTCACTTCTGCGACAACGCTGCCTGGTCGGGTATGGCAGCCAAACCAGCGAGGTGTTCGTCACGCGGTAGAGATTGACGGGTCAGTGACCGCTGCCTGCGGAGTTCTTCATAGCTCTGACACAGTGGGACAATTTCAGCCACAGAGCGTGGACTTTTGGCCAGCAACATGTTAAAGGCGTCGTCTTCTATGCCCTTCAGGATGTTTTGGATTCGATCAGACTCCGCCGTGGTCGAATCGACTTTCCTGCATAGGTCTAGGACATCTTCGATATTACTGGTGAATGCTTCGCCTAGCTGTTGAGTTCGTTCTCGCAAACGTTGCTCGGCACGCAGCTTGCGAACAGCAGGGCGACCAAATACATCAGCGAGGGAAGTCTTATATTCCGACCATGTCTGGAACTCTGTTTGATGGTTGTTATACCACAGGCTGGTCACTCCAGCGAGGTAGAACAGAACATGGCTCAGTTTGGCCGCTTCGTCCCACTTGTCATGGTCGCCTACCCTGTCGTACGCCGTGAGCACTTTCTCCACGTCACTGTCGTCCACTCCAGTGTAGATAGGAGGCTCGCGATTACGAGGCACCCCGGGACACGCAGTGGGTGCAGGAGCAGGCGTTTGCTGGGAGGCTTCTTGGGCCATGGTAGATTTATTTTATTTATTTATTTAGTACATACTGCAGACCTTTCAGTCCAAGCAGAGGGGCAATAGAACGTATACAAACAAAAGAGAACAAATTAAGAACAAACAAATACGAATTTATACAAATTTTAGTCACACTGTGTCCGTAAACTGTCGTTCCAGTCTGATACTGTTCTGGGAAAAAAAGAAAATTTAAACGTGTCAGTTCGAGCATAATAGGGTGTTAGTGAATCCGGATGATGCTGTCTTGTTTGCCGTGTTATTGCAGGCGTTATATAAATCGATGGTTTAATTTCAAGCCTGTTGTTGAGAAGAAGGGAAAGGAATTCAAGTCTTAGCAGCTTTCGGCGCGATTCAAGAGTAGGTATGGAGTTTTGTGTCATAATTTTAGAGGGAGAGTCCAGTCTTGCGAATTTACTAAATATAAACCTGACTGCCTTTCTTTGTATTTTGTCAAGGCGCACGGTATTTTATTTAGTGTAAGGATCCCATGATATACATGCATACTCTAACTTTGGTCTAATAAATGTAAAATAACACAGTAATTTCACATTAGGAGGGGCATTTTTCAGTTTGTATCTTAGGAAACAGAGTTTGCGGAAAGCAGAAGAACAAATATCATTAATGTGCATGTTCCATGACAATGTGGAAGTCAAAGTAACACCTAAGTATTTGTAATTGTGAGTTTCACGCAGAGCTGAAGAAATTAGCATATAAGAAAAAGTTAGTGGGCTTTTTTTACGAGTAACGCGAAGAAATACGGATTTATCAGCGTTAATAAACATACCCCATTCATTACACCTCTTTAATATGTTATTTAAATTCGTTTCGAGGACATTCTGATCATTCTGACAAGTTATGTCACTGTACAAAATACAATCATCGGCAAACAGTCTAATTTGCACACCAGGAGTTATGGTTTTAACAATGTCATTTATATAAATTAAAAACAGTAAAGGCCCCAAGACACTACCTTGGGGCACCCCTGATGTGACTGGGAGAGTGGCCGAGCTATGTTCACCTATTGTAATGTACTGAGTGCGTTTGCTCAGGTAAGCAATAATCCAGTTTATGAAAATGTCAGGTATGCCAATAATTCTGTTTGAAGATTAATTTGTCGTGCGGAACCTTATCGAAGTCTTTTCTGGAATCTAAAAATATTACATCTATTTGGCCGTTATTGTCTAGAGATAAAGCAAATGAATGAATCACTGATACCAATTGTGTTACAGTCGAATAACCCTTTCTGAAGCGATGCTGAAACTGCGTGAGCACATTGTTTTCAGCTAAGAATTTTTTTATATAGTTTGCCACGATGTGCTCCAAGAGCTTGCAGCATTGTGATGTCAGAGAAATGGGACGATAATTTTGTAATCTTAGGCGATCTCCTTTTTTAAATATTGGAACAACTCGGGCCACTCTCCATTCATTGGGCAGTTGTGCCGAGTGCACAGACGCAGAAGAAATTCGTACAAGAAAGCTGGCAATAAGTTCAGGATAACGTTTTAGAAAGATGTTTGGGATTTCGTCAGGGCCACAAGATGCTTTGGTTTTTAGGTTTACCAACATGTTGACAATTCCAGCATAAGAAATAGAATCCACATCGAATACCTGTTTCACTGAAAGCATAGTAATGCAATCATCTGACACTGCAAAGACACTTTGAAAATACTCATTAAAATGTTGTGCTATGTCTTCGCATATGTTATTGATGTGCCCTCAATTATTATTTGTAGGGTGGGACCCGAGTTTCAGGATGATCGTCTGAGGGTACCCCGCACAGTCCACCAATTCTAAAGGTGTTTATTTGGCAGAGCTCGGAGCAGCGCAACGTCGACGGGCAGGGCAGTCGCAGCTTCCAAGCACGAGAACCGTTGCTGAGCAGGAGCGCTCGACCCACTAGCGTTTAGAGCCAGTAGCGCTGAACCCACTAGCTTCTCTCTTCGCTACAGCACACACACACACACACACACACACACACACATATATATATATATATATATATATATATATATATCTACATATATAACTTTTCCAAGCTGTCCTACCATCCCTCTACCTCTCCCATATATATATATATATATATATATATATATATATATATAGGACGCCCGTACACACCTGGCACCAGCACCTCTGGATGAGAACAAATTCAAGGACCAGAAAGCACGCCTTCACTCATAGCTTTCGCTGGAAGCCTTTCCCCGTAAAGATTGCGTTTGCATAAGGTACGTTGACAGGAAGCGGCAACTGTGTGCCTCGTCTACATATAGCGCCGCACATCGTGGCTCTTCCAGTTGACGCTATGATCGGCGCAATGCCTCAGTAGATCACTAAATCAAACCACGCATAAGAATCCGCCAAGCTTTCGCATGTGTGAGTATGCTAACCATCGGTGATTTTTCCTCTTTGAGGCTCCTAAAGCTACCTAATAAACGTAAAACAAAGATATATTTTTTTATTTTGTGATCCTGTCAACTCCACCGCAGAATCTTACAGGGTTGGGTTAGTTGGGTCTGTAGACATTTGTAGCACATAGAATACAAAAGGGTACTTAGTAAGTGTAAAGGATAATTGACCTATGAACGCTGCAATGAGCATGGCAAACACATAACCGACGATCAACTTATTTCAACTGCGTATGATATTTTGCAAAAAGAGGAGGAAAGGAAGAAAAGGAACAAGCATATGAGATATACAATTTATAGCATCATCCACAATTTCACATGACCGATTTTCAAAAAACACGTGGTAATTAAAACAATGATAAACATAATGATAAAACATCACTCAGTCGTTGCTGGCCGTACTGTTTTGCCAGCAAGTTCAACAAGCTCAAGTTCAACAGAGATAACGAAAAAGATAAAAAGAATAAACAGGTAGTAAGAGTGCGCACCCTCAGAAGAATTATGACCGCTAACATTCACAAGCATTCGTGCAGACAGTGCAGTCGCTTTTTAATAAGCACAATTCATATATTGCGACCTTGTGCACCCAGTAGTGCTTAGGCCAAGTTCCCAAGATATTCTTCTCCGACAGCGGTCTGCGGTCGAGGCGGGTAAAAGTACCCTCTAAGTCATGTCCTGCATAGCGTCCTCCGCATAAACATTACTTTCTCGGTTCATCGCAGATCATCGCATATAAGCGGTCTTTCAAGCGAGGTCATGCGTGACAAAACGCGGCCGATTCAATGCTCATGGCTGTATGCGGCCAATGGGTAAAACACAACGTTTATATCCAACTCCGCAAATT
Source organism: Dermacentor andersoni (assembly GCF_023375885.2). Lineage (NCBI taxonomy): Eukaryota > Metazoa > Arthropoda > Arachnida > Ixodida > Ixodidae > Dermacentor > Dermacentor andersoni. The sequence continues at coordinate 88,146,943 of NC_092822.1, read as the reverse complement.
CGGCCCCCAAATAGCGCGCAGAAGCTTTGAGAGAGCGTTACAATGTGAAAGGTCCAAGGAGTGATGGGGGAGAAGCTGCTAAGGGAGAAAGAAAAGCGAAAGCCAAAAGTAGAGAGCGTAGAGACTAAGAACGAAGTCGTCGCCTCTGCGCGTATCTTTGATGGCGGAGCAGGAGGAAAGACTGCTCAGGCCGCGAAGATGCAACAATATGGCGTGAGCCGGCGGACGAGGCGATTCTTTTCGATGACAATTATCGGCATTTCGTTGTACCAGCGACGGTGTGCGACTGTGTTCTCGTTGTGAAGGCGTCCTGCCGGGTCGATCTACGCTCTCGGCGATCTCAATGATGTTCAGATCCGCCGATGTTGCTGGAAATTGCGAGAAGCTAGTGGAACTTCGACAACTCGTGCGAGTGCGACCGCAGCGCGACAATAAGCATCGGTGAGCCGCCATGGGCGCTGCATCGCCGGGCCCTGGAGTGTGTCTCCTGTACAGCTGCGAACCAGTGTTGATAAGGGTAGGTTGATTTTGTGTACCATACTACCAAATGGTTAATTTCTGCCATTGCATTATTATGGGCCAGCAGATAACGAATATCTGAGATTAAACGTCTGTTCGTGTAGTACTAACGAAGACACGCGCATTGAAGTTTTGGCGTGTGAACTACTTACAACTGCAGGCGTAGTTCCGGTTCTGTTTCCTCAAATTGCATTACTGCTGGCGATATTTTTCGCTTGCGTAGTCAAGTGTCCTTCCTTTGAAATTTCACGCGCGGATTGTCACTAGGGCTTACGTTTTATCGCGCCGCCAGTAATCGCGTGGAGCGTTCTAAGCATGAAATCTTCTTTTTTTATCACCATAGCGGACTTTGCGAAATTATTTCATTTCATTTCCTAGGGTAAGTTTGTCGAACTACGGCTTTGTTTTGAACAGTTTTCTCGCGTGTTACGCACTTTCCTCGTTGTAATGCGTGGATTTGCGTGGGTTTCTGGCTTTTCTGTTGAATGCAACGAGTTCACTGGAAGTCAAAACCAAATTTAGCTCGAAGCTTGTTTGACGCGAAAATAATCACACAACTCCAACAGTGCAGCATCAGAGAAAAAAGTATCGGTTTGCGCTGCAACCAGATTTTGCTACAATATCTTTTGGAGAGGAGCAGTACACTCGCTACTTGTAGAAGGGGAGGAGTTCTATGCCACTGGCAAAATTTCAATGGCGACAGATCTTACGTCGCGCTAGGAGTTTCAAGTTTTATTGCATATTGAAAAACCTGCGAATTTCTGTTCTTTCGCAATTTCATAGTGTCAGAAAGCAGTGTCGCATTGCTAAAAACTATGTAAGAATACAAAAAAACATAAGTTGTACATTTTGCTTATGTCTAGTGATTGGCATGCAATGTTGATCTTCGTCTATGAGGTACCCACTAGCCACAAAATGGGCATTAATGAGCTTTTGCTTAGCAGCTTTTGTTTCTCGAATTATAAATGTTCTGGAATTTCATTTTATTCTCAGCTAATTAAATTTTTTTCTATACAGGATTAAGGCGAGAGAGGTTGATAATAATAACGCCACCAAAGAAATGAGAACCCCCGGCTCTCCAGTGCAACCATACAGTGGACCATTGCACCGGTAAGCCAAAGACTGGCCGAGAGTGACTGTTCATTGCACTACGAAAAGATCATGCTTATGATGAAGCACACGAAGAAAAACCCGATATTTTGCCGGCAGAAAATTGTGGTGGGGTGCAGAAAGAAACAAGTGTTTGCGATATTCTCGCATGTGAACTACATCGAAGCACTTGCCTGCGCTGTACTGTCACTACACAAATTCACGACTCCTTTAACTTAATTCTGCTGCTTTCACAAGGGTGCGAAGTCACAGAGTCAGCTTAGGCGAGTGTAAATGAACGCGAGCGCAGCGGAGTGCCAATAAGTGCAAGGGACACAAGTGAACACCCCTGAGTGGCAGCTGACAATGTGGGCTAATTACTTATTACCTGCCAGTGTAGAGAAATACGGGTGTGAAATAATCTACAAGCCCAAGCCCATTGAGTTGATACTGAAGAGGTCAAGTATCTGTGAAATGTGTTCGTGTAGAATGTGGAAAACGCAATTGAGCGCATTTTGCTCGCTTTGGTTGCTTGTTCAGAGCATTACATGTGTTCGTCTATTGTCATGGCCTAAAGACTTGGTTTACACTATGTATACGCTGATTTTATTCAGATTTAGTAGGGATAGACATTTGTGTTAATAATGCCAGTGAAATTTTAAAAACAGAGCTATAACTTGGAAGGTCAGACACATTCGCATGTGCAGAATTTCTTATGATTTGTGCACATGTGAAGTATGTGAAACAGAATGCGCTGCTTTCTGCAGTAAATCATCACCAGTTAGTTTTATTAGGTTAGGATGCAAAACTGGCGGTTTTGGTTATGCATGATCTCATGTGAAAGGTGTAAAGATGAGAAACAAAAAGATAACAAAAACACCATGCAACTCATTTACCCTCAACAATGTTCAGTCAGGAAAGAACGCCGCTATTTTGTGCAAGGAGTACTATCACAGTTCATCTGTGCACATTTACTTTAAGGCATTGAAGTTCTTTTTATTCAAATGAATATCAAAGAAAATGACGTAGTCGCCTGGTAATGGTGACGGCTACTCTTTTGGCATAGCAGAATCAACGATATGGTAGTTATTTTTTGCGATAATGAGACTGAATGGAACACTCGTCAATCCATTGCCGGTCTCAATGATCCGTTCGGCCTCAATTACTAATATAACCCATTTGTCACGGCTTCTGGCAGGTGTGAAAATTTGGCTTACATATGAAATCTCTACAATGGATTACCAAGTGGCCCTGTCTCCAATTCCTAACATTGTTTTGATGTTGCGTCGGCCTATCATTCATGCAGTGCTCGGTTTGACCTACGTACTTTATGCCACGTGACAAATGAATTTCATAAATGCTTTTGTCTGAAAATCGATGTATATATTTTCATGATTTGTTAAGGTGCCTTATCAAAAAAAAGGGTTGTTCATTCTCCAGATCCTTGAAAGCTTGCCTCGAGCAGAACACACCACATTATCTCGCTCGGCAATCTTCAAATTATGCGAGATGGGTCGTATGTAAGGTATGACGGGTACCTCTTCTTTTTCGCGAGGGGTCTCCTGGGCCAGTTGAGGAGTTGAGGACTTCTTCAGGATTTTTCCTGCTGAGGACATTGGCACAATTTGTGGGTAGCCTATTTCAATTAGTTTTCAAATCTGCTTAAGGAAACTCTCCGCAGCTTGATGTGGACAGGACTTGAAAACGTTCAGTTGGCACATGTTATCCATGTCGCCTTTTACTAAACCGATTAGACTAGATTGTCCGTCGTCGTCTTCGCGCGTTTAGCATAAGATGAGTTTTATAATGCTGATAGATGCTCCTGGGGGAAAGAGAAAGAAAGACAGCAAGATAGGCAGGTTAGCCAGGGTAAATACAAGTTAACTAATCTGTGCTGGGGAAAGGGTATAAAATGAATGAAAGGAAACAGGACAGCCGAGTAGCAGGGCAACGCAAGGGCGTTGAGCACAGTCCCGACCCTGGTTTCTCCCCCAACAACGTGCAAATAAGTGCAGTGCATAGCCACACTACAATGACGGCAGTCACATAAGAGATCTCGAATCGTTGTCTCACAGCCTCCGACGCTTATGGCTAACATTAGAGACCTGTTTAGTACAAGACCACTAATATAGTGGCCTTGAACAACCTTGAACAGAACGTAGCGCTTACAGGGCGAACGTGAAACAGTTTCTCGAATTGTCTAACATTCAGTGGAATTTCTTGTACCTTCCGGGTACAGCGATCGACTACATATCCAGGAGTCATAGCAGCGCAGTCTCCACAACGATACCGGCGGGCACGCCGCCATCTCCAGCGAAAATCACGCTCTCAGCTGGGTGTGCCTGCAGACGTTCACAGCCGCCACCTGAGGCAGTTATTCCTGTATTGCTTTGGCTGCACGCCGCCAGCGTCGAAAAAAAGCAGGTGCGTGCTCAAAGGGTGTGCCTCTAGGCGCCACTGCACGCACTCGAAAGACGACAGGTGAGCAAAATTCGTGACCGCCGTGTTGTAATCCCCACAGGCGGCTGCGGTAGGCCACTGGGTTAACTCGCACTACGTTAACTCTACAGGGAGCCGGTCTAGAGCGTAAGGACCTCGCTCTGCTTGGAATTCCAAAGGAATCCGTATAAGACGAATGTGCCCGCGTGCACTGTTCGGGGACGGCTATGGTCCCATTAGCAAACAGTGCTACTGCTCCAATGGCACCTGGTGCGTAGCCCCTCCTGTTGTCCTAACAAAGGACTGTGACAGCTGAGGGTGCAGGAGTTCGCTGCTCAAGGGAGGCACTGGCCCTGTTATGGAGCAACGCAGCGGCTACTCGCACTAACAAAGGGCAAATGTACTTTGTTTGCATAAACCTGCCTGACAAATTGGACGTGAATTCAAGCATTGTTTATGCTTTTAAAGCCAAAGCTTTACTACGTCAACCAGCGAGCCATTCCGGCTCGTCGCGCCGTATGCCTTATGCAGGCATCCGTATGCCGTATGCCATATGTCGTGGCCGACGAACGACGTTGAGCTGCCGTTGCCTAGCAATGCCGCAGCCGTGCTCCAACAGACGGCGCCGCCGCTGATGCCCGCCGCCGTCACCGCTCGCTCCACCAGATGTGCTCCGCTGAGGCAGAGGGAGAGGAAATGTGGCCTCCCGGGGATTATATACATATGCGCTTCGCTTCCATGTATTTAGTCGTTATGGAGAACGCTCAAGAGACGCAACAACGGTAGAATGAAGCGAGGAAGAGACAACGCGCTCAAGAGACGCCAGAAGAACGCGCCGCACGGCTCGAGAATCGTCGTAACGAAGATGCGGCTAGAAGAAGTCGTGCCACGTCCCGGCGTGACTCTTCAACCTAGGAAGAGACCGCTTTGAGTTCTCGAGAGCGTCGGAATCAGACGCTGCGTTGACGTTACCTAGTCGTTACCTGGCCTAGTCGTTCGCTGAACAGTGTGTCTTGTCGTGTCTATACAAGAGAGCTAAACCAAACGCTTAAACACAAGCTAACACCACAAGCGCAGCCATGCAGCTCTTGCTTTCGCAATCCAACTAGGGTTAACCAGAGCTGAGCCACCGGCAATGTTTTTACTTTTCGCACCGACGGCCATTTATGGTACCAAGTTTCGGTCACGCCGCCCAAGATACCGCAGGATTTTCGCGTAATGAAGCATATAATGCATTAAAAGAACGACGGGAAATAGACGTGTCGTCAACGCTCAAATCAATCGGCTCGGTGAGGGAGCCAGGATGATGATGATGTTGGATCTTATCTGAAAGCAGACGAAGTGCTTCGGTCGCCTTATTAGCGGCTGGCCTGCTCAATCAACGAAGCCACGTGACCTGGCCAGAGAAGCGTTTTTTTTTCCTATTCGGGCATGTGCGTTTGTAACCTCGAATTCTAGCATTTTCCTGCGCCAATTCAGATGATAGTTCAATTTAATACTGCGAGAAAGCTGGTGCTCATCAATGATCATGATGGAATTATGCGTTTTTCTGTAAGCAACGCTGATGATGTTAATGCTAAAGATGATTTTCATAGTGATGATAGCAATGGCAATGAAGTTGGCTGTGATGATGATAACAGATTACAAAAGTTGGAAGTCGATTCATGCTCTGTCTGACTTCGGTCAAACGTCGCCGCTTCTGCGAGCTGGGGCCTCCTAATAAACCAAATGTAGTATATACACCGTACTGTATTTTCAACTCGGGCAGGGAGATGTTGTCCTTCAACGAATTCCACTGGACGTTGAATCAGCTTCACACTTTTTATATGTGTATTTATTTCTTCTTTCACTTCAAGGCTGACCACGAATGGTGGTGATAACAACTTTATTGAGATTCTGCTCAGTTATCTGGCAGGCCCGAGTCCTAGGATGACCCATCACGAGGAGCGACCCTTTCGGCCCAGGCAACGAGGCCTTTTTGTAGTTTTTCATCTGGCGTTCTGAGCAGCTCCTCCCACGTATGTTGTGAGGAAGCTGGCAGGAGCGACCTGGGAGGGGGTAAGCCCTCGCACCCCCAAAGAATGTGAATTTGGGTAGCCAATGTTTCATCTGTGCAATTTTGACATATTGGGTTCCATTGCCCGTTGGTAATTATGGCCAGCCAATGTGGGCTGGGGAACGACTTAGTTTGGATTCGACGCAGGATTGAGGCTTGCGCTCGCGTGAGGCTTGCGTTTGGAGGGGAGTAGATTCGCCTTTTTTGCTTGTAGTAGTTGGTTATCTCATTGTATGTCGTCGGGGCCTCATCCATGGGATCCGAGTCTGAGGGGCACACCTCCCGGTTGATTAGACCTTGGGCTACCCAGTGCGCCTCCTCATTCCCTTGATTCCCCGAATGCGGGCAGGGACCCTAGGAGTTCTACAGTATTTTCATTTGTAAAGTCCCGTAGGACTCGCGCTGCACAGACGCCTATGCTGCCTCTCGAAAAGTTGACTATTGCCCTTTTTGAGTCGCTTATGATAGTTTGCACGGAGGGATTCATGATGGCCAAAGCAATGGCAGTCTCTTCCGCTTCCACGGTGGACACTGTTTTTATAGTAGCGGCGTTGAGAATACTTCCCTCTCCGGTCACGACGCTCATACGTAAGTTTGGTGATTTTGCTTTGCTGCATCGACATAAGCGGTGTGCTGGTTGCTTTTGTACCGTTCTTGAAGGGCCTTGGCTCGGGCAGACCGCCTCTTGTCGTGTCTCCCAGGGAGCATGTTCTTGGGTAACGGTTTTATAACCAAACGGCGTTTGACCTCACCGAGTAATGTCGTTCTTCCTGCTGCATTCATAACGGGATTCAGCTCGAGTTTACTTAGAATGACACTGCCAGTTGCGGTGTTGGAGAGTCGTTCAAGTTGGGCTGTTTTATGGACCTCCACGAGTTCGTCTAGGGTATTGTATACACCTAGCTCAAGTAATCGTTCAGTGTTAGCGTACCTCGGGAGACCAAGGGTAGCTTTATAAGCTGTGCGAATGACGCTGTTATCCTTATTCCTTGTCAGAAAGGCGTAGGTGGTAGTAAGGCAAGGAATACACGATTCGACTGATGAGGAAAGCCTGCGTCAGATGGCAGATATCAGCCTGCTTCATACCGCGGTGTCGTGTGGCTACTCATCTCATTAGGCCACATATTTGGCGGGCTGTCGTCTGTAATCGGGCAATCGCCTCATAATTATGCGTGTTATGTTGAATTAGCATGCCCAGAACCCCTATAATAAGTACGGGCGAAACTGGGCCGTCTTCCATACTGACTCGTATAGGTGAGGTGGCGTGCCTTTCGGTGGCGTATTTGGTTGATTTATCTCGGATGACGAGAAGCTCGGATTCTCTTTCAGTTAAGACATGTTTTTTTTTACTTTTATATTTATTTTTCGTCATGTAACACGATTTGAATCTTGGCTTAGCGTCCGCAGTGGGTATGTGCCATTTTTTAAACACAATTATGAGCCTTTATTGCTGCTCCAGGACCACGCGCCCGGTCGCATCGAACGTTCCGTGATTGTCCAAGAAGAAAGGCTCTTCAATCTGCCAGCGTTCTTTTTACTTCAGCGCTCCTCGTTTTGGCTGAGTACTACTCAGTTTTTCCACTTCTCGTTCCTTGTTCGTCCTTCCCTTCACGAACCTATTTTTCAGCTGTGCCTTTCTGCGGTAGCCAGGTTAGCCTGTGCTGCATTTTCTTCATTCCTTCACGCGGTCGTCACCGCTCTGGATGGCATCCGTTCCTTCAATTTTGAACTGGCGTTTGAGCTTTCTGCTATTTATATTTATATGTGTATGTTGTTGCGTGCTGGGCTCCACTGTATACCCGTGTCTATGCTTCCCAGTAATTGAAATGTCATTGTTACGCAGAACCTGAACACGCCACAGCTGTAAGCTTACCAAGGCTCCCGCTACCTCCTCCGGTCGAACGTCCGCGAGGGTCGTCAATTGAGCGGAGGCGGAATTGCGCACACTGCACCAGGCAACGCCATCTTCTTAAGCTTCTTCGAGTTCCTTGCCTGTCCCGCAATCGGTGAGCCACTCTGCACCATCGATCTTAGTTCATGGGAAACCCCAGCTTGCTGGGTTGACGGAACTCTACCATACATAAATATGCAATTATAATAGCAGTCATAATTTTATTAATAGTAGAAGTTACCAGTGATAAAAGATTGAACTCATTTATTATTACCCAGTAACTGGTCCTTTTTCTGTGCGACCACTACTGGCAAATTTTAACAGTCTGTAAGAGATTGTTTACTTTAAGAGAGAGAAATAGTTAAATGCAAAATATTCCTAATTTATATTGTATCTAAACTGTAAAAGAGTTTTGAGAATGCAGGATTGTAGTAGTAGGCGCGCTGACCCTATGGCTGCTGATTTTGCTACGATTCCAATTAGGCTCGTTAGTATAACGCTCGCAAACCGTGGGAATATAGCAGCAATGTATGCTCTACCCGTAGCGTGCGCGAAATGTGTAGGTGCGTAAATACGATTGTGCGGAAGGATTTGGTTAGATGTTTTCTGCATTTCAGCTTACCTTCCCTGTTTTGATTGAAAAAAGCATACTGCACAATTAGCGGGCAAAGTGAAGGCAGGCCGTTGTTATGAAGCATGTTTTCTGAAGAGGGCTGAGTAGATTACCAGCATCACATCACACACTTTTATTTAACATAGCGTGAACACTTCTTGCAAAGGGCATAAGTATAAAAATCGCGAATTATCTCCACTGAAGTTGTATAGGTATGCGTGCGCGTTGTGCCACGTGGCCATCTCCACGCAGCTTGGTGTAATTATTATTCTTATCTACGTTGATACGACCCCTATAAACACTTATCAAGCCTAATATGCCGTTATCTAACACTCTCGGACTAGCTCTAACCTTTAACAATGGTAATCGGTCCTTATCGACCATGTCAGAATTGCTCTGCTCCATATAAGACCTTATTCGCTTTTTAGCACCTCCTCCATCTTCGTCGAATTATTATCAACCATGATATCCCCGAAACCTCTTGTCCCTCCTTATCCTTAGCAGTACATTGATGGCTTAACTCTCAGTGTTGCGCGACGCGAAGTGGATGAGCCCTCAGAGATAAGTCGCATTTTGGCCGGTGAAGGAACGCCCCAACGGAATGCTCGAGGCGCTACCACCGAGACGCGTGGAAGAAGTTGCGCGTTCGTCATTAAATTTCGCAAAGTCGAAATTTTTCTGATGTCCCCAATGCTACAAGTCGGCTTTACATGTCGTCCATAGAGATGGCTTTTCTTGCACCATGACGAAATCTTTCACCAAAGGCTTCTTAGAAAGTGCTCTCATTTGAAATTTGCCTTACCGCGTATGGAGTCAAGGCAAATTGCTTTTTTATTGCTATTTCTCCTCATTGCTATTTGGTTGGCTCAGCCAGTGCAAAGAAATGCGGAGCCGCAGCGTCACGAAACTCTCCAGGAGCTTTTTCATGACATTTGGATGGTCAGCGCATACAACCGATGGTGATGAAACATTGTGCTCAGGCAGGCTTCATATTGTCTTGATTGGCTGTGTTAGACGGCAAGTGTCTTTTTCTTCGGAATTTTTTTTGAACACAGCTTCACATGAAGACACGAAGTTTAACACAACATGGCTTACGTGTACGATGTTGTTGCTATCTTTCACGTATTCTTTCATGCTAACAAGAGCATGCTCCTTAGAAATGTTATCAGTTGTGAAGATTTCCAAACACAAACGGGAAGCCTTTGGTGTCTTTACAAAATGACGAACCAAAAAGCCTGCCAATTGGGCCACGATGTCGCTTTCAGCTTCACTCAAAGGTTCTAGTTAACCAATGCCATCACTCGTTACTGGCTCTGCTATTTCGCTTTGTACCTCCTTGGTTTCTTTAGCAAAGAAGTCTACCAAGTAGCTGCTATCGTCAATTTCATAGCTTGAATTATTTGAAACTTTCAGAAACTGGCTGACCGACACTGTTTTTAAGTCGTATGCACTTGGCACCAGCAAAACCATTCTTACGACTGAAAAAAATAGTTTTCTAGGCAGTCCTTTGCCAACCTGACTAACAAAAAAAAAACTTGTAACCACATTCAAGCAGTAGGAAAGAGTGCAGTTTCAGCACCACTCTTTATGCCATCATTAAGACTGCTTGACATGGCTTCCACACTTTCTTGACCCCAATTCCCAAACCTTCCATTACTCTTAATGTGAGTGGAAGTATTTGAATGGCTTCTTCATATTCACTCTTACTTGTAAACTACATACCGACAACTGGCTGGCGAGATGTCATCAGAGTGTACCTTTCAAATATGAGCTTGAAAAACCAGGCAGTAGTTTCTGCTTCCAATGGCAGTTTTCCAGACTTGATAAAATATCTCATGGCTGATAGGGCTTCTCGGAAAAACTGCACTGCGATTCCTGCTTTCGTTTTTGTGAAAGGTCCAGTCGACAGACGAGCACTATTCAGATTTGAAACCACTCGCGGCTGTGCTGTGTCCAATTTCAAAACAGTTTCTAAAGTTTCATAAAGGACATATTTGTTCCTAGCTGCAGAGCTCGTGCATGTTTTCATGGGAGGACCACTCTTCTTCGCTGCTCTCCTTTGAAAACATCTGAGCATCTGGTTCTCCTGTTGAGTGAAGTGTTGATATGGTGTCATTCCCTTGAGTTTTAACACGAGCCAAGGGAAGACGAGATGCTGGCTTCTTTCGCTACCTGGCTGCCACTGTGCAAGACCAAAAAACAGAGTGTCAGATGCTAGACGCAACCCTTTAAATTTTAGCGAAAAAGGGCCTCTGGCCCTATCGCACCAACGCCTGAAGTCGAAGAGTGTAGGCAGAGCGCTTGATTAAAGAAGCCGACGACCATCTTGCCGCCTCCCCTTGAACTCGTCGTCATCAAAGTGAAGCTAAAAGAAAAAGAATGTTTTGAATGTTTCATTCATGAGACTGTAGGTACCGAAGGATTGCACTGAGGATACGAGAGGCAAACTGCAACTCCTTTTTATCCCGCTCAGGTTGTCAAGTTGCCTAACTTCACGATAAAATTGAAATGTAAGCATGAAGCATGAAGCATTGTAAGCATGAAGCATTTTCTTAAAGTGCGAATTCAATACCTAAATAAAAAGCAAGACACTTACATCGCAAATTCTTCAATTGTCCGTTGGTTTCCAACAGTCGCGCTTCACTTGAATTTCCCACTTCTTTCTGCATTGTGAGTCAAGGGGAAAGCGAAGGCACCTATGACCCTTCTCTGTAGCGATTGTGCACAAAAGTAAGCTGCAGCCTGGCATGGTAGGATTTGCTGCAGTAGTGAAACTGTGACACACGTTTCACTGCACATACCGAACCGTACAAGTCACCCCACTAAATATAACCGCGGCCTCGTGGAAACACCAAACACTACACAATGCGACAACTCGAGGCGCGCATACGTGCGTCCGTGTCAACCGCTCCTACACAATATGACCACGGCGAGGGGCGGGCCTGGGAAAAAGGTGTCCCTACCCTGTACGGCGGGAGGCGGCGCTGACATCGAGGCACCCTATCGCATCGCGGTTATACACTACGTTTCATACATGAGGTGCAACGCCGTGGAGGCTAGAGATACTTTCTTCAGCGGCTGCGTTCGCACTTAGAAATGGTTCGGTGTTTCTTGAGCCGATATAAGGGAAAATTTTCATTATATAAGCTCCGTTCTGAGTAAAAAAAACGGAATTTATCCTTAGAAGCAATTCATGTACTTATATGGCAGCTAACACGTTGTTTTGAATCTATTTGCTTTTCGTTATTTTTTATTGCCGCCCGTGCATTCTCCTCACGCCTCACGTCCATGCTCGCGCGAGCGAGCAGCGGGGGCGCGCAGCGAAGCATAGGCGCAAACGGGTGGACTGACACATTCTGGTGACCGCACTTGTTGCGTAGATTGCACAGCGTTGCACCTGATGTATAAAACTGAGTATACGAGAAAGCACGCCTTCGTACATATGATTCGCCGTCAGCGTTTTCCGGCAAGCATTACGGTTACATAAGCTGCAGTTGCTGGGAAATGTGAGAAGCAGTCAGCGATCTTTCGATGCTTGCGAAGGAGGGGGGGGGGGGGGTCCACTCTTAGCGGCGAACCTTCAGATTACGAAACTGACGCACTGCCTACTGCGCTACCGAGGCACGCGAGAGGCGAAGCTTAAGCGTCCTCAAAATTTTCGTACCGCCGGTGCGACATTTCGTACGGTTCAGATTATTCATTTCTGCAAGCGTGGCTCTTTAGCCCGTGTTATTCCGCGTTCGGCTTTCGATGAGAGCGGACGTTTTATGGCTCGCCGTGTGTGCACCGTGTGCTGGCTGCGGTGACAGGTTCTCTTCTCCCCCCTCGGATTACATTGCCACATGGTGTGGCGCAACAGGAGACTGAAGAAGAGGAGAACGAGGTTCGTCTCGGCATCGCGCGTCGCCGCTTGGTTTTCGTAAAGTGCAACCGCCTGTATCATCATTCAGCTTGTATACTCCAGCAGGGTATACGCGACAATTTGGTGGTGCTTGCTGGGTACGCTCAACTTAGGCAGGAGACCCCACTGGGCACCAAGAACCTCGCCCCACAGTTGGAGTTGACTCCAGTTCACCGCACAAGCCGGCGAATCCGAGGCCTCGCCGCAGAATTTGCAAACCTCCAGGAAAAAGTGATGACTGCGACTTCTACGGAACGGGTGACACCAACTTACCTAACGCTGCTGAACCCCCAAGTGCCGACGGCTTTTCATGGCGACACATTTGAAGACGTGGAAGACTGGCTGGCGGAGTTCGAGCGCGTGGCTGCGTTTAACGAGTGGGACAACAAGGCCAAACTCAGGAACGTCTACTTCAGCCTCCAGGATGGTGCTCGCACGTGGTTTATGAACCGCGAAAGTGCCCTGTCATCCTGGCCTGAGTTCCAGCGCAAGCTCCTGGAGACTTACTCCAGTCGCGATCACCGAGAAAAAGCGGAACGGGCCCTTCAGTCACGCGTCCAAAAGCCCAACGAGAGCGTCACGATGTACGTGGAGGACATGACGCGTCTCTTTCAGCGTGCCGATCCGAGCATGTCGGAAGAGAAGAAGGTGCGTCATCTGATAAGAGGCGTAAAGGAGCAGCTCTTTGGCGGTCTTGTTCGGAATACGCCCAAGACTGTTGCCGAGTTCCTCACCGAAGCCAACGCGATGGAGAAGACCCTTCACCAAGCGTCGAACTTGTACAACCGACAAGTAAATGCCGCCTGCACTCCGGATACGCCGGTAGGCTTAGGGTGCGACGTCGCCTTGTTTTGCGAGCTGATTCGCTCAGTGGTTCGCGATGAGCTGCAGAAGCACCACGGCACGTCGCCACCTCCAGCCAGCTCCCTCGCCAGCGTCGTACGCAACGAAGTACAGCAGGCACTGCAGGCATCTCCTTCCAGCAGTGAAGCACCACCTCTGCCAAGGGAATCCCGGCGCAAGACGTACAGGCGCCCAAATCTTTAGCTGGCGTGCGCGAGCGGCGACTTTTCCGTGCGTCAGCGCCGCATGACGGGGCGAGGCTGGAAACAGTCTGAGGCTAAGCTCATGCGGACAAAGCGCGCTCAGCTGGGCCCATCGTCTGCTAGGCTGTTTCCATCCTCGCCCCGTCATACGGCGCTGACGCCCGGAAAAGTCGCCGCTCGCGCACGCCAGTTAAAGATTTCCCTTACAAAAAAAATTGTTGAAAGGTTATTGACATATCATTGTTCAACGTCAACAAATGACCTTGAAAGATCATTGGGGAATTGTTGAAACATCATTGAGGAAATTGTTGACAAGTGTTGATAATTGGCCCGCGACATTCACTGGAAACATCATTGTGGCCTCTCAATTTGAAAGATCCTTGGCATATCGTTGAAACTATGGTGTACTTCAATGCTGAAAGACCATTGAAGCATTGTTGAAGATGTGTTGTTTGTCAATGTTGAAACCCAATTGACGTATTGTTGAAATGTGTTGTTTGTCAATGTTGAAAGCCCATTGAAACATTGTTGAAGCTCAAAATTGAAAGCCCATTGAGGTATTGTTGAAATGTGTTGTTTGTCAATGTTGAAAGCCCATTGAAGCATTGTTGAAGATGTGTTCAGTCTCAAAATTGAAAGCCCATTGACGTATTGTTGAAATGGGTTGTTCGTCAATATTGAAAGCCCATGGAAGAATTGTTGCAGATCTGTTGAACATCAACACAAATTATGTTGAAACCCCTTTATGCCCCACTGGGTATTTAGCAGTTTAAACCTGCACTTACCTTAAAATACTGCTGAGCTATGTTGCATATAATTACCTTTGATGTCACGTTGGTATGTTTGCTGTGAGAGGATAGGGATAAAATTTAAATACAGCCGTTTTGTATCGCAGGCCTCTGTCACCCTGGGCTCAAAACATGCTCCTAGATTGCCTGTAATAAAACATATTGCAAAACTGCTAGCAGTACTGTTATGCCACTTTTTTCAATTGTCAGAGTGAATGGTCCTCCACAAAATCAAGAGTGCTGAACTGATGCAGACAAAAACCATTTTTCTAGGTGAACTGTTTATTTGTAACCAAACATCTGTGTAAATGTACAACCACTTGTAGTTTGAGAACATCAGAAACTTCTTAAAAACTATTGCACAGTACAAACTTCCTGCAGCTTGACACCATAACAATTGAATACTGAAGGTGTAGTCTGTGTGGCCCTCAAGTAAAACACATTTCCCAAAAGAAATAAATTTAAAAAAAATAAATACCTAAATAAATAAATGTAGAAGCAGACTGACATGACTGTCAATAAGAACACTCAAGAAAGGTACTTGCTTTCTCTATTAGGGAGCCAGTGGTACTATTACCATGGCACGATTTGCTTGAGCCCACAGCACTCAAATGAGACCTGATATGCAGGGTGGTTATCTTTAAGTTTCATGGAATTTATTAAACACGGACTGTTGCAGCTAACATAACTCTAGATACAGAGTGCCAAACATTACTTGCATGAGAAATCAAGACACCATAGTCAGCTGACTAAGAAAAACTCAGTTCCTAATAAAGTTTTTACGAATTGTAGTTTTTACGAATTGTAGACGGTAATTTTACAAGGTGTATGCACTAAGAACGAACTTCCATAATGACACCAGTAACGAGACACATGCCATCAAACTGGCTGTAGAAATGCACTGCTGTAGCACTTTTTTGTTAACAAAACGCACTGTTATGCACTGAAGCACAAAAGTAACCGGAATGCCCATGTATGTCTCTCACATTTATGAAAAAATCTCGCAACTGGTGTCATCCTGGAAATTAATTTCAAGTGAATATGTCTTTCAACCTCACTGGCTAGAATTCGCAAACTGAAATATGTGCCTTGATGTTTAAGTGAATTAATAAATTTATGAGAATCAGTTTAATGTTTCCATTTCTTGTGCTTGTAATGTCCACCTCTGAATAATCCAGCTCAAGAACAAAAATTATGCTACCTGGCACAGACAACTTTAAAAAAATCTGTAAAACTGAAAAAGAACCACTGTACAATCCTTATTTGTTGGTTGAATGGTGTGTGCCAATTTCAGTAAACCTTACATACTTCTGAAATATGGCAATCACAATAAGTGATGCTTATGGGAGCAGTTTATTATGCTGCATTGCTGTTGCATGATACAGTTGCGTTTTCTGCCATGATAACGTTCCTGCACAGGTCATTCCATATCAAGCGACTTATTCATATTAACTACTTCAGATTTTTATATGAAAAAAAACTATTAGTGATGTGCTGGAATAAAACAAAGTTACTCCTTTTGTGAGTTCAATTTTATTCACTGTCACAAAAAAATAACGAAAGAATTCAGAAAAATATATAGTTTCATGCAAACATGAAAGGCACATCATTGCCATTACCGGAGATTTTTTGTTGCATTTTAAATTTAAGCCGACTTATACCTATTAATTGTTACTCATGTATTTTAGATAGCAATAAACCATGTTTACAAAGCTATGTAAACTGCAGTTTTTACTGAACTCTGACAATGGCACAGATGCACTTGCAGGTGTGCGATTCCATGCCGAATCGACCAGTGTTTTTTTGACACCACACATATAGCTGAAACATTGCCATGTGTTTACTAGAGTTCAAAACTCGTTACCCACTTTTATTAATTTTTGCCAGATATTTTATAGCATTTTGGTGACAGTTTAGTTTTCCTGCTCAGCTGAGCTAGAGGACATCAATCAACATTCTTTTTCAAATGCACATTGTATTGATCGAGGCCTTCAAATGGTGTGCGTGGAAATACGGTGAAGTGATGCAACTGCCAAAATAGCCAATTTTTCAAATATTTGAATACTTCCAATTGCTTTTGGCACCGGCAAAAATGAGTCCAATTGCAATCAGTTAGATTTTTTTTCGTAACGAAAAATTCACAGGACAGAACATAAATACAGAATGGTAGCCCAGGTGACATAGTATAGCAATAAACTATGTGCAGCTTTGAAGGTTCAGCTGATCGCCTGTAAAAAAAAACAAATTCTAATCTTTTGCAAGACGCTTCATGTTGAAGGAAAAAACAGCTTTCGTAGTTGGCCAAAAAATATGTGATACATTATTGGATAGCTCTACATGTCTGCTATGCATGTGTGAAGTTAAAGAAGGCATTATTTTTAAATGCGAGAAATTCTTTTTTGAAATTTTGTCAGCACCGACTTTTCTCGGATGTGCGCACAGCTTGCCGGCTGGGAATGCACACGACAAAGCTGGCTTTGTCTCCACACAGATGACAGAGAAGCGGTGTTAGGGTCTGCATTTTATTGCCAAGGGCCACATGCTCTAACGCAACGAGGCTTGTGTTTGGTGTGGGCCAGGTAAACCATACAGCCATTGCACATAAACTATCAATACGAGGTCTGTTAGAAAAGTATCTGACCTTTGGCTGAAGAAAAAAAAAACTGGCATAACTGGAGCGTTGGAAACCTAATCACCCTCAAAGTAGTCTCCTTGGGACTCCAGTCACTTCTCCCAGCAGTGCTGCCATTGTTAGAAGCATTCCGAGAAGGCCTCTTTCCGAACGGAGTTTAGCTCAGCTGTCGTTGCAGCCATAATGTCTTCTCTTGTCTGAAATCGCGCTTCTTTCAATGGCCTCTTGATTTTGGGAAACAGCCAGAAGTCGCAGGCGGCCACATCAGGAGAGTAAGGAGCCTGTCGAACTACAGGAGTCTGGTTATTCGCCAAAAAAGTCTGAATCAAGTGCGAGAAAAGCATTGTCGTCATGGATGTGCCAATTTCCTGTTGACAACTTCGGTATCTTGCGCCACACAGAATCACAAAGGCCATAGAGGACATCCCTGTAGTAGTCTTTAGTGATTGTTTGACCCTGTGGTGCGTACCCGTGGTGTACCACACTGCGGGAGTCAAAGAAAGCAGTCAGCAACACTTTAACGTTGATGCGCACTTAGCGGTCTTTGGTTGGTGACGTGGAATGCTTCCACTGTAATGACTGGGATTTGGTTTCCGGGTCGTAAACATACCCCCAAGACTTGTCACCAGTGATTATGGTGTTCATGAAGTTAGGGTCACTGTTTGTGGAATCCGGCATGTCTGTGAGACTTCAACACGAAGTTGCTTTAGCTCCACCATGAGCAGCTTGGGAACGAATTTCGGTGCAACTCTCTTCATGGCCAAATCTTCAGTGATAATGGAATGTGGATAAAATGTGCTGATGCCCACCTCTTCCACAATTTCTTGGATAGTCACACCACAGTCCCGCATCACCACGGGGTTCACTTCGGCAATGACCTGGTCATTTCGGCATGTTGATGGCCGACTGGAGCGTGGCTCGCTCTCCACCGATGCGTGGCCGTCTTTAAACTGGTTGTACCACTCCTTAATCTGTGTGCTGCTCATAGCATAGTCACCAAAAGCAGTCTGAATCTTCGGAATGGTTTCCACTTGGCTGTCGCCCAGTTTCTGGCAAAATTTGATGCAGTAGCACTGCTCCAGTCACTCCGCCACTTTCCTTACAATAAAAAACCGACGAGAGCACTGTGTACTACCTCATTCAAATGCGGCGTCCCAGCAAGTCACGCTATTGGCAGGCAGGAAAAAATTCGTGCATGTGCACAAAGGTTCAAGGGCGGCTGATGAAAACATACTTGTTACATATTCATCAGGTGTTCGCAAAAAAAGGTCAAATACTTTTATAACAGACCTCGTACGTATTAAATACGTGAGGGAATCCTGCAGTGCTAAAAGATATGGTTCGTGCAGTTTACAAAAAGAAATATCAGCTATTATGTAGACAGTAAATCCAGAAAGAGCGCTGATATTGTATATACAAAGCATTTTAAAGGGCATGTCGCAGTGCAATGCAACATAGAGGGAGCAGGACACTTTGTACCCTGCTCCGTGAAGCCCAATGACGATGCAAGTAGAAAACACCTTCATAATTAGGACTGAAAACCTACATGAGTACGAACAAATTCTTGTGGTGTTTGCTACCACTGTTTCAGAGCCGGAACATGCTCATCTATAAAAGTCATATGTGCCATGTTTAGTCTGATGTGGTCAGACACCATTGGCAACCACTTCTTGCGTTCATGTTAAAAAAATACGAATTGAGACTGCAGCTGCAGCGCTAGACGTCACCTGCCTTCGCAATGATAAAAAAGGCAGTCAGTTTGTTGAATAGTTCTTGTGGCTAATTATATTAACAATATTTCCTTACTAGATGACATGGCTTCATATATTTATGCTATATTTATGCTGTATGTGTGATCCACAAATGAACATTATAAAAAATAATTTATCGCACTTAAAGAATAATACCTTTTTGTTACTTGTCACATGACAGCAGACATGTAGGGCTGTGTAACGATGGGCGACATATACTTTTGTGCCAACCACCAAAGCTAATTTTTTTACCTTCAACACGAAGCTTTTTGCAAAAAATTTGAACTTTACAGTTTTTTAGCTGATCAACTGAACATCCAAGGCTTGAAATATTTTGCAGCTATCCCAAGTCAACCAGTCTGATTTTATATTTATTTTGTGCCTTCTGTATTTCCCTACGTTAGAAGAAAATTCAAACTTTGCAAATTTTGGCACTCACAGCACTTCAGTCTCTTGACATGAACACCATCTGAATATTTGGATCATACAATTTCCCTTTCAGAAGAAACGTGTATCAGTGCCTTCTAGCTTAGCTGGGCAAGAACAATGAATTTTTGCCAAAGTTCAAAAAAATTTTTGCGAAGGAAAATAAATGGGGAGCAAGAGTTTGGAGCTTCAACTATATCTGTGATGGTCAAAAAAACGTTGGTTGGTTGCCCTGGAATGACTCAAGTGTATGTACGAAAGCAAATTTTCTCATTGTACCTACTCAAAATCAAGCAAACTTGAAATGGTTTGCCATAATGGAACAGTTCTTGACAAAATTGGGTGGTTTGGCATGAAATGGCTTAAGATACTTAAAAAATATATTAATAAGGAAACACTTTCCTTACTAGAACCATATCAAAAACTAACATAAAAATGTAGTGAACTATAACAAAGCACAGCACTTGTATTCTGGATTGAGCAATCCAATGTGGACTTCTCAGGAGACCCACATAATTAACATAAATAAAATTAACATAAAAATGTGAAGGCATAGAAAGGCACAACATTTGTAAGCTCATTTGAGAAATCCAAATTGGGCCCTTCAGGAGACTAACACAGAACATAAAAATGTCGAGAGTTACAAAAGCACAACACTTGTGTTTTGGTTTGAGCTGTCCAACTTGGGCTCTTGAGAGGTTATTGGTCCCATGCGAGAAGCGAGGCCACAGTTCTTTACATAGGGCATGTTGGTACCAGGCAATTTGCGACACGTGAAGCCTGCAAAAACAAGAAGCCAGAACAAGTTTTAAAAAGCAACTTCCACATGCAAAAGAATGGCATGCAATCTGCCCTCGTTATAACGAAATTGATTTATGTATTTGTGTTGCTTTAGTCCAACTTTCCACGGGTACAGCTTTACAGCATGACCATTTAAATTTATTCAGTGCGGCACAGGACTCCACTAAGTGTCAAATGCAGGAAAGGGCAAAGAGGAACAAAACACTGTAGCAAAATAACTTTATGAATATCCTCAATGTCAAAGATGTGAGCTTTGCTTGCTGAGAAACAAAATGGTGAAACAAATTCATGTCGTTCATAAATAAACCTGAACTGACAACTAAAATTATTTCTTGTAACTTTCATAATTAAAATTTGCTGCACTTCACTGTGCTTTTCCATGCTCCAAATACAATACTGTCATGTCACTACAACTGAGTGTAGCTTCATTTGATGTTAGGTTTCCTGAGTTCACATGCAATCGGAATGTACTTCTCGCCTTACAATGACTTAAGACTTTCTACATTAAAGAAGACACTGCTTACAGTGAAGTCTGTTTTCTGCCTCGACGACTGAATTACTGTTCTAATGAGGATTCCGTGTAGTGCACCAAGCTGCTTAGCATGACACATGCAGAATGTGACAGAGACGAAGAAATGGCGTCTTCTAAGAGCCATATGCGATAGGACTGACTTCTTAAACCCTTTTAGGGTTCACTGCCGTACATCTGTGGCTGTGATGGAACGTTCTGAAAAAAATTTGCCTTTTCAGAACAAAGTGTTGCCTAGCATCCCACTGGAGGTGCTGCAACCTTCTGAGACTTCTAGAAAATATTCTTATAGTGCTGTCGCTCCTTGGGTTTCTCCAAAACTGATTTTTCACCTAGCTCCTTGGTGTCTGTCATTGCAGTAATTTGGGAGTGTTGCCAAAGGTTTTTGTAAGTTTCATTACACAAAAAAAGTATGCTGCTTTATCCTGCATAAAAAAATAAAACATGTAAAACTGCAAATACTGAAATGGTATTGCCACTTTATTGTTATTTAACAATATTATTTACCAGTTTATTTTCTCGGAATGTCACTCTGAAGAACTTAAATCTGCAATAAAAATATTAAGGGTGCGCGAAAAGTGATTTTTGAGGCTGAACCGAATAATGCTAGAAGCAAATCAAATAATGGATAGTTTCTGAATAATGAACAGCTGATAACACACTTATTGTAAGATGAGGCTCACATCCTAGTATTATTAAAGTTAGCAAGTTTCTGTCATTGTTATGTTATGAAAAGCTGTTTATTAAAAGCACAAATGGAGCAGCAGAAAGTTTCTTCACATGCACAGGACTCTTCAGTAAGCATAAATGATTGCTGTACAGCCTCTAAAGTACAGCTACTGAAGTAACGTAGCCTGGTCTGCTATTACAAGTTGTTACGTTTTATGTCTACACTATGTTATTGGAGGTGAAAATTTACCGTACTTTGGCTCAAATTTCATGTTTTATTGGTGTTTCGAAATATTAGAATACTCGCATTTACAAATAGTGACCATTCAAAGACTAAATTGAATAGGACACTATTCAATTCGAAAGTTTTGAGCATTTGCACACCACAAAAAATATATAACTCCTAAATTAGAGAGGCATATTTCTCCCCAAAATGTGATCCTCAACGGGCTAAACAAGAGCGACAGAAAAGCCCATTCATCTTTTTGATTAATTTAAGCCCATAATCTACTTGGCAATGGTTCATAATAACCCTGTTAACAGGTAGGTGAAGTAAGGAAGCAGGAATTAATTCTAACAATTTCAGAATGGGAGTAGTGGCATTTCCGATGGTCTGTAAGAAGCTTTATACATTAGGCCCCAAGAGCCTATTCTCAATTTATTGAAGTATATGGGGAAAAGCCACATAAATATTTTTTTCATATCTTAGAATACAAAGTGATAAAGTGTGCGTTAATAAATACGAGTCATAGGTTAAGTGCTTAGAATGAGTAAGCGCCCACTAAACGTAGTACTGTTGACAGCAATGCTTGCAACTCTGTCCCTGTTGTTTCTTTGATTGAAACAACCAAAAGAAAATTGCCACACCACTCAGGTTTCCTCTGCTAAAAGGCTGCTGTCTGGCATCACATGGACCTCCTTCAATATAGGAGCAACCTTAATTCGATGTGGTCTGTTAAAATTGGTGAAACTACTGTTTCACATCTCAGAACCTGGAGAGCTGTTTTGACTTCTGCAATTTGGTGAACATGCTCCTGCTCGAGCTGAGCAGTAACCACACTTGAGCATGCCTTCTCTGCAATTCGCGTATTAGAATAAAATTTTCAGGCTAACTAAACATGTCCTCCATGCCAATAGATTTGGAGCGTGCTTCACAGACAACTATTCCTTGCAAAGACAGCCAAGTAACACTGCTAATGCGCAAATGCAGCTCATTTTATGTGGTGGAGCCACTAAAAACTTTCAGCAGTGAAGGCAGCTTTTAAATTTTAGAAGCATTTGAGTATGGCGGCATTATGCACTTAAGATCGTACGAACAGTCATTCCAAATAGTAGGCTATTGTCGCACACAACTGCACACACGGGCTACTTCAAAGTCGTTTGTTATGCCAATGGCAAGTTCATAATTTTAGAAAAAAATGTGAATGTAAAAATGCAACCAGAAATGATATATGGTACTTGCCTATAACAGCACTGACCCTGGTGGGGTCAAGAGCCTTTTTTGCCCCTTGGTGTTATTTCCAAAGCGCAAATGGCCCATGAGCTCCTCCTCTGTGAACACATGGTGAAGCAAGGCCCTTGCAAACTTTCCTGGTCCACCATGGCAGGCCATGGTAAACTGTGCCAGGATAACCTTCTCAATGTGCACTCCTTCAACCTATGTGAACCTGCATGTTTAAGTAAATGTTAGCAAAACAGTTTTAAGCCTTTCAAGCACATTCACACAACAGCCCTACTGCAAATAAATTACAAAAGTACCTGTTGCAAATCTAGATTGCTAAACTTTACTTCTTACAAGCTTCTTATGCTGTCTGGACGCCACATGTTTCAGAAAAACAATCCAGCACAAACAAGAATAATAAACCAAAGTATCCAAACATCTAGTACTTGAAAAAGGGGAGTACCAGCGAAACACAAATGACACGCACACAAGGAAACGGCATTAGACACGGACGGACGTTGGGACGGACCAGCGTCCATCCCTGTCTAACGCTTTTTACGTGTGTGCGCGTCTTTTGTTTTGCTGCCCCCCCCCCCTTTTTTCAAGTTCATCATGCACCAACTGGCCCAAGAGCTTGCGCTAATGCACATCTAGTACTATTTATTGTGATTACCATTCTTAGGATACTTCACATTTTCAGGTGTTTGTCTCTATTTTCCCATCCATTTGTGTCAATAGGTAGTCCATGGTCTAATGGGGAGATTGGGCTGCTATGTTGAGGGAAGAGTTCAAAATCAACCGTTGGAACAGCTTGGGTGACTGGGTATGCAACCCTGGGCATATGCCACTTTTCAATGAATCTCCTTCCCGCTATCTTGGGCAACTGCTGCTGCTTGTGTTGGCAAGCAGCATTAGGAGCTCAAAGAGGGACATGATTGTCGATCATTACTAAGATTACCACTACACGTCACGTTAGCTTGCTGTGCTGCAGAAGTAATATGTGAGATTCCACTCCACTGTATGAAATGTACATAAGCTGCAAGGACAGTATGTGCCAACCAACACCTCAATTAAATTAATCGACTCGCAAAGCACAGGCTGCACAAGATCACGGAGTGAACTTAGAAGTTTGTGGACAGTCAGTTGATGTCCATGTCAGGGACCTCTAGGGAAACTGTCATTTCCTCGATGTGCATCATCGTGCCGTCATACATTGTATTACAATTCTGTCTGTCTCGTTGTACCACCGTTCTAATAGTCATCACGTATCACCGCAATTCAAAATATATATAGACACTTATATCTACTGTTTATTTAATCTTTATGGAGAATACTTCGAGCATGAGTTTTTGCAAAGATCATGAATTCTACAGCTTAAAGGAGCACTAAAGCAAAATTAAATTAATTAAATTCTGGCGTTTTAAGTGCCAAAACGGCAATCTGATGTTTAGGCACGCCTTAGTGGGGAACTCTGGACTAATTTTTACCAAATCAGGCTGCAAGGTACCTGGGCAGTTTTGTATTTCACCTCCATCAAAATGCGGCTGTTTGATCCTGTGACCTCGTGCTTAGCGGAGCTGTGCCAACACCGCTAAGCAACTACGGCATGAAATCACTAACGACAAAAATTATTTTAGATGTATCTGTACATGACCTTCCTACAATTCAAGAGATTCACTCATACCGTGACAAGAGGCTGAGTAAACTGTAAAAGCAGCAAGAGGAAAGATTGGTGGCAGTGCTGCCTTGAAGTTACCACACCCGCTTGCTGTGACGTCATGGATTTTGATGATGTCTGTTGGGTGTAGCAATTTTTTTTACAAATAAAGATGTTCTTCATCGTATTCCAAAAACCCAAAATAAAAAGCGTCAGGAACTTTTACAGAACCAATACAGCCCAAGTTTGAAAAAATACTTGGAATCCATGATGTGACAATGAGGCGTCAGCACAAAGATTTTGGGGCGATACTCAGAAAATTGAACTTTGAGCTTTATTTTCTCTAATAATCAAACAACTACCAAGAAAGTTACAGAAGTAGTTATTTAAGACGATGCTTTATTTTAAATTCATTTAAGGTGTCATTAGTGTCCCCTTAATACAAAACAAGGAATGCACTTGGCTGCGTAATAGGTTAACATGCATCACTCGTTCTCATTAAGGTAGGATTATCAGTATAGCAAAGGGCATGCACTGGCTGCTCCAGAGGGGAGCCCTTCCACTTCCCCTCAACCTCCCAATTTCCAATTTCTTTATGAGCAGTGATGCAAATTCTGTATCTTAACGAGACATAATGCCAAGGAGATTAAAAATGCCATGCTGGCTACAGCATGTGGTGACCGGCACTTCACACCGTCCAGCTCGGCATCAATCTTTTTGGAACTTGGCCCTTGAAATGCAGAAAGCCCCAATCACTGCTCGTTCTTCAGCCAACTTTCTCAAAGGGTGCTGCTATTCTGGTTTGATACCTCTAGCTGTGCACTGCTGTATGACATAGGTGATAATACCTTCGTTCTGGTAAAACTAGAAAGATGTGCACTCATGCAGACCACTAATGTCCACACTAAGTTTCTGAACGCCCCTCTCATATCAGGCATATACACTGAAAAAGGCACATTCCGCGTTTAATATGTTCACAAGTGACAATGAAATTCACTCCCAGTCCCAGTGCAGTTGCAAAGTCTTTAAGCTGAGTGCTTAAAGGCACCATGTCTCCTAATGAAGGCACTCTGCACCAATTGATCACCGGAGCAAATGCGTTGCATTTGCATCAGCAATGTTGTTGTTTTTTCTGCTTCCTGCAATACATTTTCACGGTATCACTGTATTTGATCATCGTGACGCTACAGAATGGATGGCCAAAGAATTCACTTTTACCGTTCCAGCTGGGGCCTCTCCCAGCTCATTTTGAATCTGAAAAAAGATGTCACTATTAAAACGTGAAGCCACGATGCAGCAAAAGCGACAATCAAAAGAGCTACATGGACCATTAGGCTGACATAAATGGACGGATACAAATGACTAGTCATTGAATACACTAAAGTGTGGCCGCTCTTGCCAATGGCAGTGTGACCTTGTCAAAAAATTTATTTCACATTCCTCTACTTATTTTTAAAATTATTTCCACGCATCTACTTAACTGTTATGGCCAGATATTAAAGGCAGCTCCTTCATATAAAACCAGTGTTACATTCTTTTACTCCCCGTCTACCTGATGCTACTGAAGTTTTGCTTACTCTCAAAGAAAGAATTTCACAGAACTGCTCTTTCGACAAAGCATTATTCCAAGCTTGTGGGAAAGCGTCGTGATTTAGTTCACAACGATGCGCTCCCCTTTCAATCTGTTCACTCTATAGTGCTCTGATTCAAAGCAAAAATAGCTTTTCGACATAACTAGCTACTTCTATGGTCACAAGAAACATGGTAATTATTGATGTTTATGTTGCCGATAACGTATACATGCCGCCTCGAAACACAGTGGGACGACAACGCAGATATGCCAGGCATCTCGTTCCTTTCCTAATTTAAAACTATTGTTAAATCAGTTACTGAAGTGCGAAAAGCTGCAATTTCACGAAATTACATTATTTTGAATGTTGTAGGACCTGGAGTGCCATGAAATCTGCCTTTCCGTGAATGCAAAGAGCGCCTACGCGAAGCCGTTTGGGCGAAGCACTCGATGGCGACGAACGGAGAAGATGAAAAAATAAAGTTGAATGCGCGCGACCTGGGGGAAAACAAAACGCACGCGGTTGGCAAGGCGTAATGATTTCGCAGCACTCTGTGGCATCACCCCTATTGTATCTCACGTATCGCATGTACACCCTTGAAATTCTTTATTATTATTGCGCGACAGCCTCCTCTGTGTTTTCCGATCGCGCGAACATCGGCCGCACGGCGTGTCAGATAATGGCCTTGAAGCACCGCGGAGTCACTCGATCCTGAAGGGAACAGCGCAACAGAATACACTTTCGCCAATCCCACCGCACCCCCACACCCCTTTTTTTGCTGAAAGCTTGCTCACACGCCTTGTACTAGCGTGGCGCAAACGAAATATCTTCGATTACAGTACAGATCGGGTGGTTTCACGTCGCATTGTTTTGCGCTCATTAATAAGGCTAACTCAATCGGTGCTCGAACACCGTATCAGAAATCATGGCGTACAACATGCCCTGTTTTAGGTGGCACCACATAGCAGCCTTACGTCACCACAAGCGGAGTGTAAAGTTAAACCAGGACAAAACTCCACGTTATCTACCGCAAATCTAGTGCTGTACAACCAATTCTCGCAACGGAAGGATAGTACTAGGAATGAAAACTAGAAAAGAGGCGCGCGGAAGACACGAACAAGCGCTGAAATCATTTCCCCGCTTCCGTTCACCGCGTCGCAATGGACGAACAAGGGGAATTCGAAACACTCACTCACCCTTGATGTCGCTGAGTCGGAGGCGATCATGGCGATCTTCGAGGCAACAAGTCCATAAAAAGCGAGCAACACGCAGAAATATTCCAAAGATGTCACAGCGAAGCACACAAAGAACACAGGAAACGCAGGAAACTCTCATGCAAGCTGCGTGCACGAACTCGCCGGAATGCGCCAAGCATCAACAGCGCAAACGCGCAATCATACATGTACACTCATACAAATACACGCTTATATTATCATAAATTGTACCATTGGATAAGAAATTATGTAATTTCATGTTATTACTGAACAATTGTTGCGATTTGCAAGTGTATAAAAGTTTTTTGCTTCGCTTTTTGATGAACTACTTTCTTTAGCGCAGTAACACAGTGCACCGGCCGGAGCTAATGGCATGCGCGGGAAAAGGCGCCAAATTCAAACGTCACAAACGCCGCGCTAATTTGTGCTCGCACAGTTTTCGTCGTTTGGATTAAAAAAAAAAAAGTAATGCGTGCCGCAACCATGCGAACTGAACTATTGACCAGAAAAGTACAGAAACGTCGCTGTTTGTGCTTCTTATTTCGACGTCATGGCAAACTGCGGGCGGTCTGTCGTCCCATTCTTTAAACATTTGTGCGTGTGCTCCTGCGCTGTGCGATTTGTCACCGAGAACGTATAGCAGCGCAGATTGTGCTTGGTAGCCGAGCAGATTCCGAACACATTCGCCAGCACCCCGTCTAGGTCACAGAACAGAATTTGGCCTCCATGTGAATATGAGCACCATGTCGTACATATCGGCCAAGCTTTTCGTTTCGTTCTGTATAGCGCGCTAACGGGTATGCGAAACGCACTCCGTAAAAACGATGTTCACTCCTTTCTCCGCCGCTCCCACCGTGGTGGCATAGTGGCTGAGGTGTTGCTCTACTAACCCGAGTGCTTGGGATCTAATGCCGGCCGCGGCGGCTGCATTTCGATTGGGGTGAAATGCAAAAACGACCGTGTACTGTGCGTTCGGTGCAGGTTAAAGGACCCCAGATGGCAAAAATAAATATGGCGTTTCTTACTACGGTGCGGCTCATAATCAAAGCGTGGTTTTGGCACGTCAAACCCCAGACTTGAATTTTGTTAACGTTCTCCGCCACCTTGACCATATTTAACATGGAGGCATGCAATGCCGTTTCCTAACACACAGCGAGGGCACTGGCCCCTTATAATGGACGCCGATGGAAATGCAGGATGCGTCCAATCATCGGTTGTTTGTGACTGCTTGTAGGGACGTTTGTCTTCTCAAACTGCATATATATATATATATATATATATATATATATATATATATATATATATATATATATGCAGGGTGTTTCTGCTAACTTTAGGCCGAGTGTAAACTCTATGACGACGCGACTAAATGCATGTTGCTCCCTTTGGTATGTAGCGTGTCGCGCTATTTGTGTATTTTTGCTTAATTAGCTAATTAGTCAAGCATAATTAACCAACTTCTGAAGCAAGGAAGTTAGGAAAGAAATTCCAATTAGAAAGTTGCAGAGCTGTTGGCAACACGCCTGAATAAACAGTTTCTGTCTTTCTGTCTGTTAAGTATTATTCTTTTTCAGCTTACTGCGGATGCTCGCGAAATAGGAAAAGCACCACGTGACATATGCCCGCCTGCGAGTCGTGATTGCACTGCTCCTAAGCCTTCTGCGCACAAACGAAAACATACCATTTAACCGGTGTGAACACCCGTCTGCTTATCGCCATCATGAACCGCAGCGAGGGAAGCACGTCGCTGGCGTCAATACCACAGCCAACGCCTTCGTCACTGCCCTGTCGCCTTTTAAGCGGCAACACACCCTGCTCGATGGTATCCTCGTTTGGGAGCGCTGCAAGCATGGCGCGCAAGCGGATATATGTCAGGTGATATTTTTTCTATTTCACGGGCGTCCGCAGTAAGCTGAAAAACACTAACACTTAATAGATAGAAAGTGAGAAATTGCCTAATAGGACGTTTTGCAAAGTGCTCTAGAGCTTTCTAATTAGAATTTTTCGCCTAACTTTGTTCCTTCAGAATGGCTAATTTTCTTGACTAATTACCTACTTAGGAAAAATACAAGAATAGCGTGACACGTACAAGAGTGAGCAACATGCATTTGGTCGCATCGTCTTATGGTGCATCGGCATATTTTTAAACTCTGAGTAAAGTTAGCTGAAACACGTGTATATACGTCAATGGTTCAAGTAACGTGAAACAACACCCTGTATATATGCAATGGTGATCAAGTGATCAGTAAAGCAACATATATGTGCAAAAGACGCACACATACATATGTGCGTGTGTTTTCACATGTACTTCGAAACTCAATATTGCTCGTGACTCAATTTTATTCAACAATAAGTTAACAGCATTTAGTCAACGACTTTATTGTTGGAAACTACTCAACAATGGTTCAATAGTCAATACTATTCAACAATATGTCAAGAGAATTTAGTCAACGACT
Source organism: Dermacentor andersoni (assembly GCF_023375885.2). Classification (NCBI taxonomy): domain Eukaryota; kingdom Metazoa; phylum Arthropoda; class Arachnida; order Ixodida; family Ixodidae; genus Dermacentor; species Dermacentor andersoni. The sequence goes on along the minus strand of NC_092822.1, from coordinate 88,117,454 downwards.
TTATTGTTGAAAACTACTCAATATTGGCTCAATAATACTCAATTCTACTCAACAATATATCAACAGAATTTAGTCAACGACTTTATTGTTGGAAACTACTCAACAATGGCTCAATAATACTCAATACTATTCAACAATATATCAAGATAGTTTAGTCAATGACGTTATTGTTGAAAACAGCTCAACAATGGCTCAATAATACTCAATACTATTCAACGATATACCAACAGAATTTAGTCAACGACTTTTTTGTTGTGAACTGCCCAACAACTTTACTGTTGAATTATTGCCTGTGGTTTCAATAATTGTTGAGGTATTGTTGAAAGGCTATTGAGTCAACAATTCGTCAACAATATGCCAACAACTTTTCAACAGTCATTTTCATAAGGGTTGGGCGCCTGTACGCAGAAACATTACTGAGCCCCGTCCAAGCTTTCGCACCTACTTATGTGGCGCCGCCAGTCGCATTGTAATCGGCGCAAGCCGCTCCAACTCCGCTACCGTGTTTCGACGATCGCCGAACACCCGCGAGGAAATCAGAGGTTTGGCGAGCACCCGATCGACGACCGCTGTGCTATCACTGCGGCGAAGCTGGTCATGTGTATCGGGAGAGCCCCTACCGACGCCTCGGACTGCGGAGTTTTTCTATCGATTCACCTCGACCTAGGTTCGACCAAAGGCCCCCCGACATCGCAGAATTCCTCGAACAGCAGCGCAGACCGGGCCCATCGCAGCGGCAGTCACGCTCACCCTCACCGCGGCGATATTTCCCTGCTCGCGATACCACCTCGAGGACGACGCAAGGGCGATCACCAAGTCCACGCCGGGAAAACTGACGTCAGCGAACTTCCGAGGCGGGGCCACTGATACTTGATGCGCTCAAGACCTCGTATCGTGCCGACCGCAGAATAACGAAAACACGACGACGCCAGAACCAGTTTCCGCGAACAAGATTTCACTGGACATACCTGTGTTGATCGACGGCAAAACAGTGAGTGCAGTTGTAGATACCGGCGCCGATTACTCTATTCTTAGTGGAAAACTGGCGAGCGTTCTGAAAAAAGTTACGTTGCCCTGGAACGGGGCACCAGTTCGTACGGCAGGTGGCCACGTCGTCACACCGCTTGGCCTATGCACGGCCAGAGTAGAAATTCGCGGTGCTGCTATTCTCGCCAGTTGTCTGGTTCTACGCGACTGTTCCCGCGATTTAATCCTTGGGATGGACTTTCTTCGGGAATATGGCGCCATTAATGACCTCCGCGAGCGCTGCATCACTTTCTCGTCACAAAGGGCAACACAGACCGACGCCATTGGACAGAGATCCGCACTTCGCGTTGCGGACAAGAGCATCACGGTACCGCCGCGTGCGAGTGCTGTATTTCATCGGACTTGACCGGAACCATAAGACGGTGAAGCCATTGTCGAAGGCAACATTTCTATGTTGCTGGCACAAGGTATTTGTGTAGCGTGCAGCCTTGTGGAATCTCGTGAAAGCCAGACAACGGTCCTCGTTACCAACTTTACCTTTGAGCATCGGCACATTTTTCGTGGCACTGGCATCGCCTACGCCAAACCATCAACGGACATCGTCGAGTGCTTTGCTTCTGAGGTGGACACAGACGACGGTTCGCTCACAGACATCGATGTAAACTCCGAGCTTACGGATGACCAAAAGAGCGCACTGCAGGAACTCTTGAACGAATTCAGCGCGTGCTTCGCTCGGACTACTAAGTTGGGCCAAACGCCAATCACGAAGCACCGAATAACTACATCCGCCGACGCACGTCCCATCAAACAATAGCCTTATCGTGTCTCACCGAAAGAACGGGAGGCAATTCAAGCCCAAGTCAAGGAGATGCTAGATGATGGTGTCATTCAGCTTTCGCACAGTCCGTGGTCCTCCCCGGTCGTTCTAGTCAAGAAAAAAGATGGAACGCTTCGTTTCTGTGTTGATTATCGACGCCTCAACGATGTTATCAAGAAGGACGTGTACCTACTACCACGTATCGATGACTCTTTAGACAGGTTGCGACGAGCTAAGTATTTTTCGTCTCTCGATCTAAAGAGCGGTTACTGGCCAATTGAGGGCGATGAGCGAGACCGCGAAAAAACTGCTTTCATCACTCCAGATGGGCTTTACGAATTCAGAGTACTTCCTTTCGGTCTCTGTTCGGCACCAGCAACTTTCCAGCGAATGATGGACACCGTTCTCGCTGGTCTGAAGTGGCAAAGCAGCCTCGTCTACCTTGACGACGTGGTTGTTTTTTCGGCGACATTTGACGACCACCTGAAACGGCTGCGGCAAGTTCTCGAAGCCATCCGATCGGCTAACCTCACCCTTAAGCCTCAGAAGTGTCATTTCGGCTACAAGGAGCTGATGTTTCTCGGACGCGTGGTCAGCACGGAAGGCGTTAGCCCCAATCCGGCGAAAACTGCCACTGTAGCCTCGTTTCCAACACCGACCGACAAGAAAGGTGTCCGACGCTTCCTGGGCCTTTGCGCATACTACCGGCGTTTCATCCAAAATTTTTCGAAGATGGCAGAGCCACTGACTCGCCTCGCGAGGGACGATGTATCGTTCGTCTGATCCTCAGAACAAGAGACCGCTTTCACCGAGCTTCGACAGCGTCTGGTGTCAGCACCAGTTTTGGCCCAGTTTGACGAGGAGGCGGACACGGAAGTTCACACAGACGCCAGTAACGTTGGTGTTGGTGCGGTCCTTGTACAACGGCAGGAAGGTATTGAAAGTCGTACACTATCGCGTGCAGAGACCAACTACACCACCACGGAGAAAGAGTGTCTTGCCGTCGTATTTGCGCTGGCCAAATTTCGACCTTACCTTTACGGCCGCCCATTCAAAGTTGTAACTGATCACGACTCGTTATGCTGGCTTGCAAATCTCCGGGACCCTTCTGGACGATTGGCACGGTGGAGTCTACGTTTGCAGAAGTACGACGTGATCATCTTGTACAAGTCAGGCCGCATACACGAAGATGCTGACGCACTCTCCCGCGCCCCTATCGACGCAACCGACCACGACATTGAGGACGACGGCGCTTTCCTTGGGGCCGTAAGCGTTACTGATTTGTCCACATGGCAGCGCGCAGACGACGCACTGCGGCCTATATTCGAACATCTGGAAGGACGAAACACAACCATACCCCGGCATATCGCTCGAGGATTGTCGTCTTTTTGTTTACGACATGGCGTCCTATACAAGAACTCCGCTGCCACCAACAAGACTTACCTTTTGGTCGTTCCAGCAGACCTCCGTGCCGAAGTTTTGTTCGCCTGTCATGACGAGCCTCCGTCTGGCCATTTGGGTTTCACGCGAACGCTTGATAAAGTGCACAAATCCTACTACTGGTCAAGACTTGCCGAGTGTGTTAAGCGATACGTCCAAGCCTGCCGGGAATGCCAGCGCCGAAAGCCGCCAGATGTGAACCCTACGGGGTGCTGAATCCGATTGACCCACCTGGCAAACCTTTCGACCAGGTTGGCATGGATCTTCTGGGCCCGTTTTCGTTGTCATCTTCTGGCAACAGGTGGATAATCGTCGCCACGGACTATTTAACGCGATATGCTGAGACTGTTGCAATCTGGGTCGCAAGCCCCAAGGGTAGCGTTGGCCTGGCAGCCTGGGGCACAACTGGAAGCATCCGAAGGTCCCGGCAAAGCATGAGTCGACTGCGAACAGAACAACTTGTTTATTCTAGCATCGCAAAAGAGCGGGCGGTCAGGTCGACCGAAGTGGAGAGACGGGAGAGCACGTTACTCGACAGAAGAAATCGGAGCCTCTCTCGGCGTCCGGGGGCAGCTGCTTTTATACTCTCGGAGTCGACGGCAAGTAGGAACGGCTTAGGATGAGGCCACCTGACGGCGGTGCTCGGGCACGTTGAGACTAGAAGGTGACGCATCCGCCGGGCCGGCGCCGGTCAGACCTCCTCGCTTCACAGTTGGGGGAGCTCCTCTCCCCGGCTGCCGCGCTTTGACAAGCGTGGGCACCAGCATGCACACACACACACGCGCGCACACGAAGACACGTGGCATAGAAACATGCCTGGACGCGCTTGGCGGGGAGGCGTTGTGGCAGCCTTGAAGGGGTCAAAATGTCCGCCACTTTAAACGAAGCCCCGGCGTCCGTTGCATCCGCGCCGGCTATACCGCGCGTCGTAGTCGAAACGTAACAGACCGCCCCGCCGGGAGAAGGAGATCCCGATGGACAGGGGACTGCATCCGCTGTCTGGAGGGATGTCGCTCGATGATGCACGTAACCGAAGTCGGTCGTCCCTCGGCGTTTCTTGAGCGCAGCGCACCGAGAAGGCCTCGTTCTCACGTTCAGGTTCACACAGGACACTGCAAAGTGACTTCGGGAGAGTTGCCATTTTTGTTTCTCGTTCCCAGCAAGCGTTAGAACTACGCCGAAATTCAACCGCTCAGTCAGCAAGCGCGGCACAACCCTCACTAAGCCCTGTCAGGCTCTTTCCCCTGTTATACTACTGCCTAGCTCCTTACAGTTGTCTAGCAGCACTCAGAACGCGTCCACAAATTGGAAAATTGCACTAGAAAGCACGTCATCACTTTGAAACACTAAACAAAAGCAATATGTTAAAAATCCTGCCTCAGGAAGAAAAACATCAGTAACAAACAACTCTGAGGCTGATTCCTACGTTAGGGGCTTCGACTTAAGCCATCGGCGTTACCGTTGAGACTCCCCTTTCTGTAACGCACCTCAAAGGAATATTGTTGCAAAGCGAGGCTCCAGCGCAGGAGGCGGCCATTTTCGGGAGAGATGGTCTGCAGCCATTGGAGAGGGCAGTGATCCGTCTCGAAGCATGCGAAGCGGAGATCGCAGCGAGCGACCGTACACTAGCTCAGCTGGCGAAAACCCCGTAGCCGCATGCGGTGCGGTCCTCAATGCAAACATCACCCCATGTAGACACACCTCCCAGTCAGTTTGTTGTTCAAATCAGAATGCTCTCAACACGCGATTCATGACGGAGTGGAGCTTCTCAACGGAATTCGACTGTGGCTGGTACACTGAGCTGTGTAACAGCTTTACCCCACACCTTTCGAGAAAAGTTGTCGTCAAAGCGCTAGTAAACAGTGTGCCCTGATCTGATTGGATTTCCGCAGGAAAACCAACTCGCGCAAATATGGACAGTAGTGCATTGACTATCTCAACTGATCTGAGTTCTTTAAGCGGCACTGCTTCAGGGAACTTTGTCGCTGGGCGGATCACAGTCAAAATGTATCTGTGCCCCGTGGTTGTTACCGGCAGAGGTCCCACTGTATCAATAACGAGCCGTCTAAAAGGCTCCGTAATGATAGGTATCAACTTCAACGGCGCCCTCGATTTGTCCCCTGGTTTGCCCACCCACTGACAGGTGTCACATGTCCTCACAAAGTGGTCTGCGTCCCGAAAACACCCTGGCCAATAGTACTCTTGCAAGAGACGGTCCTTAGTTTTCTTAACTCCTATGTGTCCGGTCCACGAACCCCTATGCGACAAGCGCAACAGATCCTGACGGTAGCACTGAGGCACGATCAGCTGATCGAACTCCACTCCTCTGCGGTCTAGATACTTCCGGTACAGGACCCCACCTCTTTCCACAAAACGAGCATTTTTCTTGGCGATACCTTCCTTGACATTAAAGCGTATGTTTTCTGGGCCGCCATCCTTCTTTTGCTCGGCTATCAAAGCCGACCAGCTGACTTTTAGCAACCTATTAAGTCCGTCTGACGTAGGCGCGATGAGCGAATCTGCAGATAGCTCTTCTAACTTTCCCGTGTCGCGCATTTCCTCTCCAGTATCTGGTGCCTTCAACGCTACAGGCTTAATTTTATTCAGTTCGGACGTGCTCTGAATATCAGCTTGCTGCGCCTCTGATCCTTTTTCATTGTTCGACAACGTCGGCCCCGCAACTACCGCCTTTGCAGCGAGCTCCCGAACCTTCGATCTGGTTAAGGCCTGAACGCTGGCCTCACCAAACAAGAGCCCCTTCACGCGCAGGAGGTGATCGGACCTGTTCGAAAATAGGTACGCGTACTGGGGGGGGGGGGGGGGGGGGCAGCATAGATGACACTGCGGCCTCCGTCTCAAGCGCTCCGAAAGGTCCTTCAATAAGCACTTTTGCTACGGGCAGACACACGCTATGAGCTTCCACGGCTTGCTTGATCCATGCGCACTCGCCCGTGAACATATCGGGTTCTACGTAAGAGGGGTGAACTACATCCATCGTAGCTGCGGAATCGCGAAGCACTCGGCACTCTTTCCCGTTCACGAGGAGGTCTCGCATGTAAGGCTCGAGAAGCTTCATGTTCTCGTCAGTGCTGCATAATGACAAAAGCACAAGTTTTGTTTTTGTTTCCGGACACTGCGCCGAAAACTGACCCGGCTTCTGGCACGTTCAACACACGCGCGCGTGCCTCGTCTCGAACCGCTTTCTGCGTTCGGCTTCGGCTGCCGCCGTCTCCTTAGCTTCGGTCGGACTGCTTTCACTCGCTTCCGCACTACGTGTGTTGCCCCTTGCTTTCATGGGTGTGAACTTCCGCCTCTCAAACTTGGAACCATATTCACCCCTTTGACCGTCCTTAGCTCCGCGAGCCCGACGCGTCACAAACTCCTCGGCTAGCTCGGCGGCTTTAGCCACCGTACTAACGTCTGGCCTATCTAAGACCCAGTACCGCACGTTCTCAGGTAACCGACAATAAAACTGTTCCAGCCCGAAACACTGCAGAACTTTCTCGTGGTCACCAAACGCTTTCTCTTCTTTGAGCCACTCCTGCATGCTTGACATAAGCCTGTAGGCAAACTCTGTATATGACTCACTTCTGCCTTTCTCATTTTCCCGAAACTTCCGACGGAACGCCTCCGCTGACAGCCTGTACTTTTTTAGCAGACTCGATTTCACTTTGTCGAAATCCTCTGCCTCCTCTCTCTTCAAGCGAGCGACTACTTCGGCCGCCTCGCCGGGTAACAAAGTGAGCAAGCGCTGTGGCCACGTTTCCCGAGAGAACCCGTACTTCTCGCACGTTCGCTCAAAGTTAACCAGGAACAAAGCAATGTCCTCTCCAAGCTTAAACGGCCGCATCAGGTCAGTCATTTTGAACGATACTCGTTCTCCTGCACCGTGTGCCTCACTTCCATTACGAGCGCGTTCCATCTCTTCCTCGAGACGCTTCATTTTCAAAGCGTGTTGACGGTCGCACTCTTCTTTTTCTTTCTCTTGTTGCTCTCGCTCTTTCTGTTCTTTACGTTCGCGCTCCTGTCTTTTTGCCGCCTCCCTCTCCTCAATGGTCTCAAGGCATTCCGACAGCTCGGCATCCTCAGCTTCTAACTCAAGAACAGCCCTTAGCAATTCTGGTTTTCTGAGTTTGTCTGAGACATCCAGACCCAACCGTCTTGCAAGCTCCAGCAATTTCGGTTTGCGCAACGACTTCCAATACATGGCTGCTCTGAATGCTGCTTTCTCTACTGCCTACTATTGTATTGCCGCAAACTAACCCGGCAGCAACGACAACCACAATTACCAGCTCTGTTTCTGACACAAAAGCCTGGCAAAACTCAGAAGAAGAAAGTCCCGTACTCACCAAACCTCGCAGCCAAGAATTCAGGGCAGTCGTTTCGCTGCAGGCAACCAGTCATCACACAGGGCTCGTTGCACTGCTCCTGGATGGTCGTTGTGCTGCTCAGCATACAGTCAACTGCATATCTTCGCTGCTGGCCTCCGTTGTCGCGATGTCACCGCTGGCAGACAGTTGTTGCAATCTGGGTCGCAAGCCCCAAGGGTAGCGTTGGCCTGGCGGCCTGGGGCACAACTGGAAGCATCCGAAGGTCCCGGCAAAGCATGAGTCGACTGCGAACAGAACAACTTGTTTATTCTAGCATCGCAAAAGAGCGGGCGGTCAGGTCGACCGAAGTGGAGAGACGGGAGAGCACGTTACTCGACAGAAGAAATCGCAGCCTCTCTCGGCGTCCGGGGGCAGCTGCTTTTATACTCTCGGAGTCGAGGGCAAGAAGGAACGGCTTGGGGTGAGGCCACGTGACTGCGGTGCTCGGGCACGTTGAGACTAGAAGGTGACGCATCCGGCGGGACGGCGCCGGTCAGACCTCCTCGCTTCACAGTTGGGGGAGTTCCCCTCCCCGGCTGCCGCGCTTTGACAAGCGTGGGCACCAACGTGCACACACGCACACGCGCGCACACGAAGACACGTGGCATTGAAACATGCCTGGACGCGCTTGGCGGGGAGGCGTTGCGGCAGCGCTGAACGGACCAAAATGTCCGCCGCTTTGAACGAAGCCCCGGCGTCCGTTGCATCCGCGCCGGCTATACCACGCGTCGTAGGCGAAACGTAACAAGACAAAGGCGCTGCCTCGAGGCACAGCTTCCGAGGTTGCCCAGTTTTTCATACAGAGCATCGTCCTACGGCATGGCGCCCCTTCGCACGTCATCACAGACCGAGGCAAAGCCTTTACAGCACAGCTCATTGAAGACGTTCTTAAACTAAGCTGCAAGACCCATCTAAGGACAACTGCCTATCATCCGCAGACAAACGGTTTTACCGAACGACTGAATAAAACGATGACTGACATGCTGTCTATGTACGTAGACGCACAGCACAAGACGTGGGACGAGTTACTCCCTTACGTAACGTTTGCCTATAATACTGCTACGCAAGAAACAACACGCTTCACGCCGTTTTACCTCGTTTACGGCCGTGAAGTGCAGACTATGTTAGAAGCAATGCAGCCGTGCGACAACATCGATCATCTCGACCTCGCCCAAGATGCCGAACTTTTCGTGCAACGCGCGGAAGAAGGCTGTCAGCTTCCCGGAGTGCACATAAAGCAACAACAAAGCATCGATGCGCACTGTTACAATCTCCGCCATCGACATGTTGAGTTCCAACCTGTTGATCAAGTTTTGGTCTGGACTCCCGTGCGCCGCAAAGGACTATCCGAGAAGCTTTTGAGTCGCTACTTCGCACCTTACAGAGTGTTGCAGCGAATTAGTGACGTGAACTACGAAGTCCTTCCTGTCGGAAGTCAGCCTCCCCGACGTCGACAACCGCAATCTGAGATTGTGCACGTTGTGCGGTTGAAACCGTACTATAGCCCCTAATATTCGACGTTTTCAGCCGCTTTGCTTAGTTTTGTGGTTGCTCGTCCATCAGTGCCTTGTGACTATATCGCACACCACAGTGATTGTGACTATAGCCTATGTGTTCATCCTAGACCATCTCGATGGTCTCAGGTCGAGCCTCTGCATGCTTTCCTTCTTTTTTTTTTTGAAGAGGTGCTTAATGCCACATGGTGTGGCGCAACAAGAGACTGAAGAAGAGGAGAACGAGGTTCGTCTCGGCATCGCGCGTCACCGCTTCCTTTTCGTAAAGTGCAACCGCCTGTATAACCATTCAGCTTGTATACTCCAGCAGGGTATGCGCGACAATATTTTGCCGCCTACATTGTCTTCGGGTGAGACCATTCAGCAGTGCGTTTTTGCATGACGATCAGGCAAGATCATATCGGCTGGAAAATTTTCGAGAGCAATTAGAAGAAGCGGGCATCATCAAGAACTTCGCGGCTGCAGGAGGTTTCCAGATGAACCATGTCTGACTGCTTAAGTTGCGCAGCAAGGCTAACGAGGATGCTTTAGTGAAAACGGGCGGATTTCAAGTAAAGGGCGGCTTCTGCGCTGCCGTTCACCCCATCCAGCACGGCGTCACTGTAAATATTCACTGGGTCGAGTTTGCTGTACAAAAAGATAGCTTCCGGGAAGCTTCCTTCAGGTTTCGAAAGACAACTGGACCGTCGCTGGCTTTCAACATGTGACGTCCACGATGAGGGTGGTGCGAAGAAGATTTAAGAAAGATGTTGAGCTTGATTAACTGCCACATCTTTTCAAGTTTGGAAGTGGCACTGTCCTTCGAGTGACCTCGTGGCGGTCGCCGCTACGGTTGAGGTGCCACAGGCAAAGACACATTCGACGGGACTGCCAGGCGCTACGCTGTCGTGTGTGCCTGTTGTTCGGACATGACAGCCAAGATTGTGCAACAAGTTACTCCCTAGTAATCAAAACGGTCCTTCCCACAGATGACGCCCAAGAGAACATTGTGGATGCGGAGGAAGCTGAGAAATCTGCTCCGAACAGCAACACCGAGGAACGCGTTCCTTGGCGTTCCAACGAAGGCGTAACGTGACGGACACCGAGAAAGCTGGACGGAGAATGCCTGACAGCCAGGTCTTGAGGAAGGCAGCTGAGCAGCGTGCCGAAACAGGCTGTACGCCGGAGCCACTGCTCTTAAGCCAAACAAGCGAAGAGGAAGACATGAACGACAGTACAGAGGCCACTAGCGCCAAAGAAAAAGCAGACACTACCGGTGGGGGGGGAGCGGCACGCGGGAAGCGTCCCAGAACGAACATTCCGAAGTTGTCGGAGGACAGCACTGAAAACAAAATTAAACGCCTGAAGCGTCAGTGGCATCACGTTGCTGTCGCCAAGGGTGAAAAATTATGACCCCGAAATCACATCGGCATCATCGTCGCCCCTTCGGAGTCAGGCTAGGGACAAATAACACTCTGGTCTTCTCACTGAAGGGTAGAGCCGCGGTAAGTGCTTTACTGCTGGCTCTTGCTTAAAATGAGTACGACTGCGCCGTTATACCTGCACCATTACGCGTAGAACCACTCAATTTACGGGGTCCAGGGTCAAGTCGCAAGCAATATTAGGTCAAACGTATAATTCAAGAGACCTAGAAGTCCTTGCGGTTCAGGAGACTAAGTTAGCAAAGAATAAGCGACCGACAGCACTGTCGCATGATTTTCTCTACGGTACAATGCGTGATCCATGCTGTGGGAACATCCGCCAAGTGTTTGTTTTTTTTGTTAAAAAATTCTATATGGATTGTCCTGTAAAACGATTTATTCAGCCTTCACACGGGAATCTTGCCTGTTAGGAGGAAGCTTTAGCTCGGGTGCTTCTATCTAAATATATTTAAAAGGAGAATGCGTGTTTCTCGGCAATCAATTCACCAAATTTGGCGAGGTTTCTTGAATTTAAAAGAAAAGCTTAAACTCTAGTGACGTTTGGTGTTGACTTTTTATTGAGGTTGTAAATCTTTTATTAAAATTGACAAAATTTGTAACTTTTCAGAATACGAAACTATCAAGTTTACAACTCTGTAACTCAGCAATGAATAATGACATCACAATTATGTAAATTGCATCTAATGGTACATCGAAAGCAGACAAATCGACATGTTACCAATAAATCTCGAAAAATTTAGTAATATAAAAATACTGGTTTTTCAGAACCCGTGTAGACAAAGTGCGAAATTTACGTAAAATAGAAACTGACAAATAAGGTTTGTCTGTTTTAAGAAATTTACTGGGGGCAGTTCGCAGAACCGCGACATCTGTTCTGGATGCAGAGCTATTTATTTGTAATCTTCCTGCTTCTATCATTTTCTTGAACTTTCGAATTTTTGAAAATCCGTTTAACGAAATTCAGGCCCTATAATCGAAATTCTACTTCCAAAATACACTAGAATTTAAATATATATCTCAAATTCAACAAATTTTATTAAAGTCGATGCAGAGGTCATCTCAGAAAAACGTTTCTGCGTTTTACATATATTTGAATAGGCCACGTTGGAATTGAGCCCGAGCTAAAGCTTCCTCTTAAAGCGCGGTTAGAAGAAAGGAGGATATATGTGCTTTGGGGAAGCAGGTGGTTTCTCGTGAAAGAAAGTTCAAACTATTGAACGTGGTTTCATTGATCGTATTAATACCATAATCACTTTGGATATGTTACAGAGAACGTTAAAGAACGACTTACCCCTCAATCCACATGGCATTTGTTTTTTACCGCCTGAACCCGATTTTGAACCGATGGACGTTATCTTTTTTCTCGGACTGCACTCGCACTAGCGTAGTCTGTTAGCACATAGAAACTGGGATGTTACAGGCCGAACTGCGCATGAATATATTATGGGGATGGTTGTGGAAGCACGTGATGTGTACAACACGATCGACTGCGATGAATGTGATGTCTGTGTTGGATACGTTAACACACCTTATAAAAATGTGATCTGTGATCACAAACACCCATGCATGCTTATATTCAAGCTGGAAATAAGGGTAAAAATGCTTTAACCCAGTGGGTAAGACAGTCGGCTGCTGCACGTTAGGTATTCGGTTCGAAACTCACCGCAGCCAACGTTTTCTTAATTTTTTTACGCATTGATTTCTTATAGTGATTTGCCCTAGAAGATGGACAGAAGGACGGAGAGGTTTCCCCGGGGGGAAGGCGTATAAATGCATATGCTTTTTAAACAAATTTTGCAGTTTCTTCCAAAAGGCGATGCATAAATTGCGATAGGAAAATAATGAACTAGTATACGAAGTAAAGATAGCTGTTTTATCGGCACCATAAACGTGAAAACTTAGGCACACTAACTAAATTAACAAGCATGGTGGCACCCCCTTACAAGCAAACATGAACACATTTCACTCGCTAACCGCGGAAATTTGCTGTCGCGGAAACTTGCTACGGTAGCAGCAGCAGCAGCGAGCGAAGTGACATTCGTGCTTTCTATCGCTTCAATGCAAAATGAGCGCCGAGATCACAGAGCGCGCGCAAAGCTCCGTGCCTGTGACGCGTCTAGACTGGGCCCCCAACGCAGATCGCTATCAGCATACCTCCGCGCTACCGTGTGCAGCCGCCACATGCGCGGTTGGTGCCGGAATAGAACGTCGCCCCGCATTCCTCCCTTTCCCCGTGTGCCTCGAAACTTTGGGTGCCTTACGCACGACGAAAGACGGCACGAGTCCTCCTCGCTTTGGTCTTTTTCGCGCGGGCAAGATTGATCTGCGATTGTCGTCTCCCCTTGCACGCCATCACTGGCACTTACAGGGTGGAACATCACGGCGACGGCGACGCCCAAACCAACTCGACGGCGGAAATGCGCTTGGAATGTCCAAATTATTGCTATAGCAGTAAAAATCCATGCAATAACTCCTCTGGCAGTTCTGTAAGCATGCGGAAGCATTGTGCCACTTGCTCATCTCCACGTAACCCTGTGCCATAGTATGTTGGGCTATGTAAAAAACCTGATTCATCCAGTGCAAACGACAGCGCTGTGGCGACACGAACAGATGCGGAGGGCGGCGCAAGGTTCTTTGATAACGCGAGCATACTACTGCAGATGGCAGCGACAGGTGCGCTGATTATGTTCCAATCATCCTAAGCTGTTATCGATCTTTAGTGCCTTGCGCATTCGTGTCGAACCATTCTGAACTGTGATGGCGGCTGCGCATGGCACTCACGCACGGAACGTATCTTGAAAGCTATCTGCGATGAGGACAGAGTGCTGACTGCTGAAGGCTCCGCGCGCTGATTTCGCCGCTTCACGATGGAGAGACGCGCGTGCTCAAGTCTTGATAGCAATATGCGAAAGGGGCAGGACTGCGTGTGCTGCAACCTTCGTGATCGCTGTGTCCTCGCCACTTCGTTAACGTTGAAGCGACATGCAGCGCGAAGGTAAAGTCGCTCGCTGCGGCGGTCTCTATCTTGAAATCGATCGTCTCACGGGACGGAAGGTTTTCACGCTGGGTAAGCATAGAAATGCTTACGCATTTAAATACAGAGAATTCTATCCTTATTTTACTGTAGGGAAATTCAATAGACCGAATTTAGCGCAGTGAGAAAACAATAGATACGTTGAGTTCTTCATGAAGGGCTGTTGAAATGTGCAGTAGGTTAAAGGGTGACTGAAACGGTTTGCGTCTTGCGCCTAGATAGAGGGAGTATCGCTCAAGTAATGTTTTCTTACAAAAATCTTGTGTCAACGCACTCTATTAACACAGGTACGAGTGGTTAAACATTCCCTTGTCTTCAAATTGTGTCGTGTCCCCTCAGCTTTCACACAGTGCGGCTATCGCTATATCCCGTATCTTTCAAGCGGTGAGGCAAATTTTGACTGCTTCAGGTTGATCTGAACCGACTGTGGTCCCTCGTATCTTACGCAAAGTGATCGCCAAGCCTGAGCTGCGTGGAGGGAATTTTCAACGCGATTGCGCGCGGCGCATGCAGTTGCGGGCGTTCGCAGTATCGTTGTGAGCCTATATAGCAATGCACAAACTACAAAGTAGCGCTTTTTCGGTATGATTTAGGTTGATAATCGCATAACTTGAAAATATCTAACACTTACGCTTACGAATGTTTCTATAATGTGATTGTAGGATTTCCTTGTAGCCTTTAGGGGAAAAAGAAGGCGCTGCCGCGAAATCGTAGATGTATGGAAATGGGTCCCCTTCCGGGAACAAGGATGCATGCGAAGCTCGGGATCCTTGGCTCTTCGTTGTCGTAACGCCTTGGATTCGTGTTGCCTCTCGCGAGGTAGCACGTCGACGACGAGCCCTTTCTCGAGCGAGTTCCCGGCAACGTTCATGAAATGCCGCCAGCACTTCGGCCGAACACACGGCGCGCGGCCCGCTCCCGCTTTCGTTCCTTCATCGCAGCCTGCTCTTCGGGTGACTGAACCAAACACGGGTGAATGAACCAAACCGGGCTTGAGCTGGCGGAAAACGTCGAGCGCAAGGCGACCGAACATGCCACCATACCCTTTCCCTCCTCTACAGAGAAGGGACGCCTCTGATTAGCTGGCTCCTTGCGCGGAGTCTGCTTAATGCATATAACACTCCGCATTAAAGGCCGCATATGATGAATGGACAGTCACTGAATTCCTTAGCGTGGTGGTCCCGCATCCCGTACGTCGGTGACGTCAGCGCAGCACGAATAAAAATCCCTATTTTCGCCCGGCTCGGGTTTATTCGGGCGGCAACACCGAGAGGGAGAAACAACTTTATTCGCCACTGCAGGATTGGAAGTGAAGGCAGGTAGGCCTAGTGAGGCCCCAAGGGGGGAGGGCGACGTCTTGGGCCCACGAGACGAGTGCCAGTTGTGTTTTCTTGTCTGGTCTTGTCAGCAGCTGGTTCCAACCCTCCTCGGAGGGAGCTGGCCGCAATGTTTGTGCGGGAGGGTTACCCTCGCATCTCCACAGAACGTGAACCCGAGTGGCAAACAATCCGTGGTCACGCTTAGTACAGAAGGGGTCGTAATCCCCACCAGTGATTAAATAAAGCCTAAAATAACTGAGAACGGAATCGGTCTGGAGTCTAAGAAGCATGGTGGCTTGCGCTCGGTCGAGGTCCGGGTGGGGAGGCGGGTGCACGCATCTCGTCTTCTTGTAGAAGTTAGTAATATCAGCCTAGGATTTGGGGGCCTATGCCAGAGCATCTGGGTTCGAGGGGCCGGCCGCCCGGTTGGTTAGGCCTCAGGGTAAACGGTCGACCCCTTCATTCCCAGAGTTCCCCGCTTGAGCAGGTACCCACACTTAGCATACAGTTCTGTCGAGAGCGCAACCGCGGAGGATGTGTGCGCCGGGGGGACAAAGTGAGTTTTTCGAGAAATTTTGGGTGGCTGGATTAGAGTCACTGAGAATGGTGCGTGTTCGGCGATCCGCGATGGCTGGCACGATCACGACCTCGTCGGCAGCGGTGAAGGAGTGTGCGCACACTGTAGCGGCGCTGATGAGACTGCTATGAGAGTGATGAGAGCTACACAGGCTACGTATTTGTTAGAGCCGCATTTCGCCGCGTCCACGTACGTGTCATGTTCGTCGGCAAAGTAGGTGACGTCTAAGTCTTGTGCTTTCAGCTGGCGGTGCCTATCGTGGCGGCCGGGTAGCATATTTTGGTCATGGGTTTGATGAGCTGACTGCAGACTCCAGTCGGGAGGGGAGCAGCGGGGTGGATGTCACCTGTAAGGCTGATGTAAAGAGGGTTAAGAATGTAACGACCGTGTTTGGTGCGAGAAAGACGGTGTATCTGTGCAGCCTTGTGTGCCTCTATCAGCTCTGTGAGGGTCTTGTATAATCCAAGCTGAAGGTGACGCTGTCTGCTGGCGGACTGGCGCAGTCCCATTGCCCCGTTGTACGCCGAGCGGATGATCCTATTTACGCACCTTGGTCTTTGCGGCGGAGGTGGTAATAAGGGTATGTGTAGACAATCCTACTAAATACTGAGGCTTGTGTGCGGCGGCAGACGTCGGTCTCCCGCATTTCCCTGCGGCGAGTGGTGATGCGGCTGATTAGGCCGTTGATTTGGTGGGCCGTGGTTCGGGCAACACCTTTTGCATCCG
Organism: Dermacentor andersoni; assembly: GCF_023375885.2. Lineage (NCBI taxonomy): Eukaryota > Metazoa > Arthropoda > Arachnida > Ixodida > Ixodidae > Dermacentor > Dermacentor andersoni. The sequence goes on along the minus strand of NC_092822.1, from coordinate 88,101,249 downwards.
CGATGGGGTGGCAGCGCGTTCATGATTCCAGATAACTTCCGGTCAGCCATTTTTTACACTCCAGTTAGCATCGTACACTGTAGGCACATACTCTCGATTTTTCCCAGATATAATGAACGTGCACAATGGCGTCGAACTCATGTATGGGCTCTTTTTTGTTGCAGTTAATACAACTCACTTGTCCAACACTCCAATTCTCCAATAAAACTGGCGTAAGCCGGAGGGTCCTATACATTTATGGGCTATTTTAACGTGTTCTTATTATTTTATTTTATTTATTTATTTAACAATACTGTAGGCCTTTGCGCAGGCCCAAACAGCAAGCGGATTGTAAAAATACACATGACCATGAGAAAAACAGGAAAAAAAGAAAAAGAAAAATATAGAAAGAAAGAAAAACAATAACTGCCATACAACAGCACTGATATTCAACACAATACACGCAACACAATACGTGTCGGTGTGGTGGCTGCACGTAATCTCGTTTATCTATATTAATGTTGTCATTACATAGCATAAAACGAAATTTCATGACAGCCACGCGACGCCGACAAACAAGGGTAGGCAGTGCTGCCTGGCTTCTAAAAGCACTTACGCTTTCGTGCCGAGAATACTTATGGTACATAAATCGCAACGCTTTATTTTGAATACTTTCTCATTTCTGTGAGAGACCTTTCTGGTGCGTGTTCCACACTACGCTACCATACTCAAGAATTTGCCTTAGTAATGTTTTATGTGCTGTTAGTTTCACAGAGGATGGTGCTGCAGTTCATTTTCTTCGCAAGAAACCGAGTGTTCGGAAGGCCTTCGTACATGTACTATCAATATGGGTATTCCATTTTAACGCGCTTGTAAAGGTTATGCCTATTTTACTGTGTCACTTTGTCTTAAATCGTTGCCCATAAATGTATAATTGAACCTAACGATCGACTTTCTATGAGTTATGGTCATATATTGTGTTTTCTTAAGATTAATTTCCATTCCCCACATATCACACCAGCGGGCTGTATTGCTTAGTGTAGTATTTAGTCTAAGCTGGTTATCGATTCCTTACGCGCTTGTATAAATTACCAAGTCATCGGCGAAGAGCCGCAATCTTACTCCATTTTCTGCACAATCAGCAATGTCGTTAACGTATATGAGAAATAATAATGGCTCAATGGCCCTGTGGTACGCCTGAATAAACTTCGAGTTGGTCCGAGTCATAATTATTTATGGTAACATAGAGCTCGGTTTGACAAATAGGCTGCTATCCATTCTTCTTCATTGTGTTCAATTCCGATATACTTTATTTTCTCGATTAGTTTACAGTGCACGATGTGATGATAAGCCTTCGAAAAATCAATAAAAATAGCATCAGCTTTGAATTTGGAGTTAATTATTGATGCGAAGTCATGATGCGGAGCACTTAGCCGGAAGTTTTCCGGGAACTCTGTATGTAAGCATGAAGATGGTCTTATGCTTCAAACGAAGAATGGACGGAACGAGTGACGTCTCACTTGGTGAACGCGGGTTATGCGCAATCATACGGACGCTGCGAACATGCACAGTGAACACTGCTGCCTCGAACCAGAGACGAAAAGGCGCGAACGCGCCGATTCTCTTCTGCATCGCCAGGCGCCCTTCTCTTGTGGCGCTCGCTTCCCTCGCAGCGACAAACGTTATTTCGCCGATTTCATAGATTGCGGCATCTACGCCTGCGCTTAAAAACAGGTCCATGGGGAACGGAACCCAAAGTTTCTGCGCGGGAAGCGGCAAGGCTACTGCTACAGCAAAGTGTAGCTGAGGTGTTGGCCTTCTGACGGGTGCTCTCCCTCGTTGTAACACACGTTCAATTACCTTCTCAACGGTTTGTTTTTTCGGATCTCTTCTTGTTAGTACATCTTGCTGCTATCGTTATGAACAAATTTTGTACAAAGGTAGGCTCCCTGCCAATTGTAGAACCTACGGGCACCACTGAAAGCCCCTGTCATCAAAACTGCGTGCGACCAGGATGTTGGCTTTGACACTGGCGTGTAGCGCTCGCGACTCCTAGAACGTGTAGCGAGTGCCGTTTACTCCCTGCGTACATATGCAGTGCAAGACGAACGTAGTGCTGGTATTACTCATTTTCCTTGCACTAAAGGAGGCACCGCTGCTCCTATCTTAACGTGAGAAAACCTCGGCATCTCATCAGCTGTAATGGCCGGAGCTGTAGTTGGCCATTGGTTTGAGTACATATTTTTTAAGAGAACACAAATTGCTATGCATACGTTTTCTATTCAATATAGGCTTAATGCAGCGGCACGATTGAAGCATTCCCGACGAGGCAACGTGGGTAAACAATCGGATAGCTGATCGGACCGACGTCATCGGTGCCTTTACGTATGTGGATGGGCGAGGGGGCGACTGATTATTCGTGGGAATGGTGCCGCGGCAGTCGGCAATGATGCACATTTGTAAGACCTTGTAATAATTTGCATGCTTTCCGCTGAGCGCTTAGATGTGTCAATGGCAAGAATGGCCTAACCTAGCGACCTGGTGTGTTTGTATAAAAATGTCATCATTATTTTAGAGTACTTTAGGCAAGATGATAAACATTGATGATGTGCACGTAAACTTTCTGATCTCTCTCGTAAAAGTATTTTTTGTAGCAGCACCGATTGTTTAAAGAATCACGTGCGGTAGATTGCTGCATTCTAACGCTTGAACTAAATTACTCGATGAAGTTAGACTTATTACGAGGAACACTAAAATACGTAATTCATTATTTCCCACATATCGCAAATTAGGATTATTACTAATTAATTTAGAGAACATATTGCAATCTTCTAATTGTAGTTAGTTCGTAAGGCATATCGCCTTGGAGCAAATGCTGAGGGTGGCACCGGGTTCGAGATGTATGCCGTCAAACTTGGGATGAACATGCACTGTTGTTCCAATTACGTCTTTGATAAAGCGGTATTCTATAGATTGAAACACAAAAGTAACGGAAGTTCGATTTATTTCGTCGCACACTTGGAAAATTATTACCTTGAAACTGGTGCAATCCTGAGAATTCGCTCCAAGAGGATACACCTTGCGAACGTACCGGCTACACTTCGTAAACTGAATAATGTGCACAATGCAATTACCCAAAACTTCAAAGGCTGCGTAGGCCGCTTGGGCGCCCATATCCTGAAATCGATCTCCAATGTGGACAAAGTGCGCCGAGTGCTACCGGCTTCTTATGTGCTAACCTCGCGATGCTTAGTTCGCGTGGAAGCGAAAGGCAGCATGAAGGTCAATTCGCTCGTTGCTGCTGCCGCGTCGAGCAGCGACTGTGTGTTGTCTGTGGTGTACTTTTAGATGCGGTATTTGCTGACGGCGCCGAGCAGTGTCTGTGTCCTTACCCAAAGCAAGCAAAAGCGTGCCATCGATCGACAAACTTGGTTTAACCGCGTTCAACCACGGGAAATATTTTGTGTTAGACGTCAGATATGTACGCATAAGTGCCGCAGACTGGGTGTGAATGCTTCGCTTTAGAAAATAAGCCTCTTTATGAAACCTGAACACATAGTCTCAAGTTATAGGTGCCCCTGAAACACAGCGATCTGTTAACAGAGTACCGCAATATATTCAAAGCGGTACTTTATTCTCGCCGAATCTCTCAGCACGAACATGTTCCACGGCGATTTAGGATGTGGCTCAACGAAATATAGTTTTCATCTTTGGTGCAGATAAATGTAAACAAAGCGTGGAATTGCCTCTTGGATAAGGTGAAATGAAAGAAAATTTTCCAGATAGCCGTTAAAAGTAAAACACCGATTTTAGCGGTTCGCAAGAGGTTTTCTTTTCCAATTTTCCAACATGTTCGCTGGATCTGCATATTGCTGACGTTTCGTCCACTATCCGAAACACGCATTTTTACTTCGCAATACCGTTGATATGAAAATCTTAAGGCACTTCTGATGGCTACCATAATATGTATATTGAGCTGTTTGCAGTTTCTAAGCCGCGTAGAGAGAATTACCGCAAATACAATCTTTCTAAGACAATATCTATTACTTTTATAAGCAAAGCAGTAAGTTTCCCTGTCTCGTGCATTCTGTTGTGTTTTCAAGGGAGTAGAAGAAATAGGTTTGGTATACACTTTAAAAGAACCTGAAAGTTTTCTGCTTGCACGAAAATTTTGTTCTCCGACCCATCTCATCAAGTTTTATAAAACCATCACAGTCGTTAATATGAATTCGCTTCTCTGGTCTCGAGAGATTAAGAGGGGCCTCATAAAATGCCTCTCAGGTCATACTATCATTGCTCTACTAACATTAGTGCTGGATCTTGTTCTAGAACTTGCCGTAAATTTTTTGTACACGTCCCGTTTCAGCTCAAACTCCTGTTTGATATTCTCACCTGCCTCGAACACCCCTGAGAGCGCACACCTTTGCACGTTCTTTTCTACCACAACCAACACCTATTTGTGCATATAACACACGCCATATTGCACATATTTTCTGAATTTATTATTGTTTAAGTTATTTTCATTGTTTTCTTCGTAGCTTCGTATATTTTGTATCTTAGTGACATCCCCCCTCCCTCTCTTCCAACTGGTCGTCATTTTCGGCTTTCTGTTGGGAAGTTGGCATGTGTTTGAATAAGACAAACTTTTCTGTCGCACAAATTTTCTAATTGATGTTTTTATTCGTAGGTTATTGTTAGTCATATTGAGTTCTGTGCCTTTTATTCTCTCGCAGATTTTTTACTTAATTTTTGCTAAAGTACTTTTGCATTTAGAAATAAGGTTTGCTTTTGCACACGTCAAATAAACATCTCACTTTCAGTATTGCCTCGAAGCCTGTACTTGTTTTTGGTTCTTGTTTTCATGCCATGATAGTGGATGATCATCCATAGAAATCCCGTATCTTCTGTTTTTAGCGCGCAGTCTGCCTACGTGTTCTCTAACTTTCTGTGCTCACGCAGCACCTTCCATTTTTTTTTGAACTCCGCGAAGTTACAAGACGATGTTGGTAAGATTCAAGCAGTTCTAGTTGGACGGATTGGAGCGTGTAAACTACAGGCAGGCGCATCGTTGGTTCATTCAATGTAGCGACGTTCATGGTCCTCACCACGCTGCCTACAGTCAAGTTTCTTTTCACTGGAAAACACAAAATTTGTTACACAAATCGTTGGTTCCGGATACCAAGCGTCATCATTTCTACAATTGGCGGTATTCTTATGATTTCTTTATTAAAATAAATTTTCGCAAGATTTGTACATTTCGAACTCTTGCAAGTTCTTCGGGCGTATACATTCTCGGATTCTGTTTTGCGGCCTAATAAATATTCATTTTGAGTAAATTTTGTCCTACATGCGCCAAGAGCTAAGAGTTACTTTACCGCAACAGTCATCACGGATAAAACTGCAGCTGTGGGATTAGCGCGCAGCAGGTGGGGCTAAAGGATTACGGTGAAAACTGTTGGTAAACGCATGGTGATAAGATTTTCTTATGCTGTCTTGATTCCGTTGCAGAGGGAGCCCATTGTCATGTTCGGGGGTGTACTTCTCGCGTTGGCCTTCTTTCGTCTCGTCTGCAACACGAATGGGCTTAGAGTTGACGACGCTGATGGAGGATACATCAACCTACTAGTCTCCATCCACCCGGAAACCAGACCTAATGAAGTGATTGTCGACAACCCAAAGGCATGTGCGAGATTTCATACTTTATTTTACTCTACCCGTAAAAAAATGTTGTTAGATGCGGTACACAACAACCGTCGGATCTCACATGACCAATTGCGTTGATTTCTTTTGTTACGACCCTGGTCCTGTTAAGACCTTTAAGTATAATTCTAATAGGACAGCTGTTACCCATCATGTTGTATTATCTAATCGTTCGTTGTTCTGTTTACTGTGATAGGTAAGATATCTAGCCATTCTAGTAAAGCATGTCTCATTGTTCCCCTAACCTTAACGCAGCAAGCACATACTCCTTCTTCGTTGGTCTACCTCGCTTTCTAACTACGTTTGCTAAGGCGCCCTAAGGCATCCTGATCTCGCTTCGAAAAGTACAGAGCTTCGCTTCGAGTTATTGTAAGTTGTTTATATCCTGATTTTGTTTTTACCTCTGAAGTAGTGACCCATGGCCAGATTATAATCAGACGTTACCACTCAGGACATGGCCTCAGCTTCTTTGAGTCCGTTTAACTTTCTTTGTCGCCATGATGCTTATTATATCGGTCGCATACTAGACAGTATGCTCCCAAGCTGTTTTCCTCCATTGTGAGTCAATAATAATTTGTCTGTACTAATAATTTGTCTACAAGAATTTGTCCGAATACCTGTAAAATCTCGCAACCTATTTACTTCCTTTAATGTTCATCAGTGGTTCTTCGAAATCAGTATACTTGGAGCGTCCTCACTTCAATACTCGTCCAGCCCATACTACGCTGTAGGTCTCCAGTTGTAGTCCACCAGTCAGCACTCAATGCGAGGCCTCCGGTTGCGATCAAGTTTGGATTGCACCTCTTGCTTCAAGCAAACAAGCGCATTTCGAAATGTAATTCATGAACCGAGTACATTTTTCAAAATACCCCGCAACACCTCCTAACTATTGTATCCACATCTTGTGTGCTTCGCTATGGCTGCATTTCTCTTCCCCTTTGCTGTTGTTGGTTTTTTCCTTTGTTTCCATATATCTATTGCCGTCGTAAAGCCGTGAATTCAGGTATTTCTTCAGCTACCAGAGGCGTATCCCGGCTCTGCATAGAAGCAGTCTAGTACAGCTTTTGTTGAATACATAACACTTAATTTTCTAATACTAAATTTAAATATTAACCCCTCCCTTTCCTTGCGAATGTATTCGCCAGGCGTTGCAAATCATTTTCTTTCTCTGCATGCACCCCAATGTCATTCGCATGAAACTAAGTTTGGAGCTGTTGCTCTAATATCCTGCCCGCCTGTTTGTGTGGAAGAATGAACCGATGCTGAATCATTGCAGCACCCTTTCCATCCTTACTACGTATCTTTATCGGTACCTCTGTACTTTGTTCCTTGGATATTTCAGCTTTCTAATCACTTCTCATCGCTATCCATTCAATGCAAACAGCATTTTCTAAGTAAATGTCCTGAAAAGCTGTGCATAGTCATGGCCTAAACATTCTTGTTCAAGAATTTCCACAAAAGTATGCGCTTAGCCTTATATTATGCTCCATTAATGTCGAAATAAGCCATTTTAAAGGTCTTCTTTTTTTATTTCTTGCCAGTGGCGCTGGCATAATGAGGATAATGGTAGTGATGATGATTTAGTGGGAGCCTATCGAAAATGGCATGGTGACGAATAGTTACGAAGTTTGCTTGTGTTAACCAGTCATCCTACTTATGTTTTTCATTTTATCATTTTTGTATACTGGTTCTTAACCTTCTTGGTCTTTTCTGAAAACTTCTCTGTCATGTACTGCCAGCTACCTTGTAATGAATCCGGTCGTATCAATCAGCTTCTTGTTTCTTTTTCAACAATACCCTGTTGCTTATGTCGACTGCTGACCGCTTTATTCTTCCGTCCACTACAGACGCTCCTGGATGGTACACGTTACCTGCAGGTCTAACTGGGTGAAGCCCTTCGCATTACTCTAGGATGTGCTCAGTGGTCGCCGGATTTTGCTGCACCATACACATGCCTCATCTAGTTCTTAATATTTGCTTCGGTATCTTTTCTTCCTGAGGCCGCCAGTTGGAGCCTCAAATAGCAAGGCACTTCCTTTCGTGTTACCGTACAGTTTTTTCTTTATAATTTTCCTTCTCATTCTCAAAAATCTACAGGGTCATTTTTGTTTTGATTTGCATCGAATTCAGTGCCTCTGTTTCTCTATCTCCTTATCCAATGATTCATGGTTGTCGATTAACACTTTCAATTACCTTGTACTTGGTTGCCAACTTTCATGAACTTCATTCTGTGACCGTGCTTTTCAGGGAGAGATAATTACGGACTTTAGGCGCAATTTGTTTGATCGAGGTTCCTAAGCCTTCGAAATTAAATTTTGTATGCCCTTCTCTTTCTTCAAACAAAGCCCAATCTATGTCAAATATCCATTTTAAGCACAGAGTGGCATTTGGCAACTGTATCGCTTCCACAATTACCCCTTTCCAGATTCCTTGCACCATCTGTTATTTATTGTGGGCTCCAAAGTGCTCTTAGGCTTCTGTTTTGCTGCATTGCGCTTGCCTTTTATTTTGAGATTACCTTGGTTGGTACTGCAGTAAATCTTTTGCTTCGTTTATGTATACGCATAGGCTCTTATACTGCTTGAATATTCGCACAACTTGCTGTTAAATTGACGCTGCGTAATTACTGTTGGCTTCATTAAAGATCATAATTCCCGATTTCTCTGTGCTAAATTAAGGACTAGATTTATCGCAACGTTGCCATACGTATTCCCCAGCGCATAAATTTCTTGCATTATCCGCAAGTATTACTATGTGGTCAACATGCATTAGACTGGGGACCTTCAGCTGTACCATTTTGCCATTAAGCATGTATCATAAATCAAACCCTCGTTCACTGTTTTCCAGTCGTGTTTCTATGCCTTTAACATAAGACGTAAAATGCAATCGTAAGAGAGGACGGACGGACGGACGGACGGATGGACGGATGGATGGATGGATGGACGGACGGACGGACGGATGGACGGATGGATGGATGGATGGACGGACGGACGGACGGACGGACGGACGGACGGACGGACGGACGGACGGATGGATGGATGGATGGATGGATGGACGGATGGATGGATGGATGGATGGATGGATGGATGGATGGATGGATGGATGGATGGATGGATGGATGGATGGATGGATGGATGGATGGATGGATGGATGGATGGATGGATGGACGGACGGACGGACGGACGGACGGACGGACGGACGGACGGACGGACGGATGGATGGATGGATGGATGGACGGATGGATGGACGGATGGATGGATGGATGGATCTTAACAATATAAATCGGGCGGTGGCTTGCGCCACCTAGCCGTGATAAGAAATATGCTTCTTACTTTGTGGATGGTAAAATTTGTGGGATCTCCCACCTGCTGTTAGGATAAAGGGAAGACGGCACTATCCTCAGAGCATGTTGATGGGCGCGCGACAAATCTCGCAAGTCCAACTCACCACGACTGGATATCGAACGCGTATGTTAGCCCCATGCTGGACACCAGTGCCTGTCCTTTACTACTACAGCCCCCGACTAACCCCGCCGTTAGGCTGCGTTATCGCCGCAACGCTCGCGCCATCTCTCGTAATATACTGAACCACTCCGACCGCCACTGGCACTTATGTACGGGGAGAATCCTGATTACACGAGATGCGAGAGCCATGTGGGGAAAACATCATCAGGAGATGCGCTCGAGTCGAGCATTCCCACATATTTCACTCTTTCCTTGATTTTAGCCGCAAGTCAAATAACCTGCGCTGGGCATTTCTACCCACTTGCAGTATAACTGGCCTCCGTAGTTCCTAAACCCCAATGCTTTGAGATATATCAGCCCCATTGCTTTGAAATGTATATCAAGGCTCCTGATAAGAAATTATAATGGCTTCAGCCTTTTCCTTCTCCTCTCCACAAGCACAACATAATGGGGTTATCCCTTGGTACTTCAATCGGTGCGTCTTAATACTCCCGTGCTGCTTTCAAAGAACAAATAGCTTTTCCTGGAATTAGTGTGAACATTACCTTTGCCAATATTCTGCATCAAATTCTCTGCGTTCACAGTGATGATATTGTGTGTATGCCTTTATTCCTCGGACCCCTCGCTGTTTCTTTAACCTTTTTTTAAACCGATGATTCTCAGTTAACGCAACTGCTGTCGAAATAGTTTTTAGACAATATTCTGGTTTGCTTCCTCCATCTTGTGCCAAAATTCCTCATGTACAAGTAGCTGTAAACTTTTTTAGCCCACCGCAGTCCCCCCTTTTCTCAATTGCGCCTTGCAGCTTCGCTACCCACGAATGATGCCCGTTCCATGTGACCCTGTACCGCCTTACTCTGTGTTTCCGTGTGCTTTCAAAGCAAAGCTACCTACTCCACGTTGCTTAATTTGCAACCTTTGTCGAACTCTGAACTCATGCACAGGAATGCATTGCCGAAAGTTAGAAACATCATCCCTTCCTAATCCCTCTCACCACTTCATACCTATTGTAGTTCCACAGTGCCATATTTTACATCACAGCTGAATCCCAGCTACCTTTATTCTTTACAAATTTTTCATGTTCGATTACGCACTCAGCCCGAATGTTTATCCATACGCCATGATACTTTTACCGATCGTCTACCTCCAGCGTAACCTCCTGTATTTATTTATTTATTTATTTATTTATTTATTTATTTATTTATTACAAATACTTTCAGAGCCCGAGGGCATTACAGAAAGGAGTGGGTAATACATATACAAGTGTGAAAAAATACAATTTATGAAAATACAAGTTAACAAAATAAGTAATCTTCAATGGCACTTCTGAACTTAGTGTCGATAATGGCAGCGATGGATGCAGAAAGGTGGTTCCATCCTGCGCTGGTTTTTGGAATGAAAGAATAATTACATAATTTGGTTCCGCAAAATGGCACACCAACCTTGAACTTGCGGTCCACACGCGATGAAATGTGCGTCGGTTGAAGAAAAAGACAGCTTTTTAACATTTCATTTGATGATAGATTTTGTGAAAGAGGCCGAGACGAAGAAATTTACGACGTAAAGACAGATCAGGCAGGTTTAGTGTGTTCTTCATAGTGGATACAGAAGCATAGCGGGAATAATTTGATAGAAAAAAACAGGTTGCGCGATTCTGAACAGATCCAAGGGAAGCGATTACTATGGTTTGACTGGGGTCCCAGATGCTGGATGCATATTCTAGTTTTGGACGGACTAAAGTTTTATAAAGAATTAATTTTAAGGAAGACGGCGCTTTGGAAAAATTTCGGCGCAAGTAGCCAAGAGTGCGGTTAGCATTGCGGGTTACGTAATCACCGTGCATGTTCCAGGAGAGGTCGTTAGTAATATTAATGCAAAGGTACTTGTAGGAGTTAACGGGATTCAAGGTGGCCCCTTTGAGGTAATAACTGTGGTTTGTACTGTGAGGGCGCCGGGTCATTCTCATGGTTTCACATTTATTAACGTTTAATTGCATAAGCCATTTGTCACACCATAGCGATAATTGATCGAGATCTTTTTGGATATTTAGTGAATCAGATAAATTTTTTATTTTGTTGTAAATTAAGCAGTCATCTGCAAAAAGCTTAATTGATGAAAAAACAATACTGTCAGGACGATCATTTATGTATACAAGAAACAACAAAGGGCCCAGTACAGACCCCTCGTTTACGCCAGACGTAACAGAAGAAAGAGCCGAAGAATAATTGTTAGCAGTTACATATTGAATACGGTTTGAAAGAAAGTCTTTAATCCAATTAGATACGCTAGTGCCGATATTAAGTTTACTAAGCTTGAAAAGGAGTAAGTCATGAGGTACTGAGTCAAATGCCTTTGCGAAATCGAGAAAAATGCTGTCTATATCGAAACCGAGGTCAGTAGCTATAAACAGATCATTAGTAAACGTTAGTGGTTGGGTCTCACAGGAAAGCATTTTCTTAAATCCATGTTGAGAATTATTAAAAAAAGAATTGTTCTCCAAAAATTCAATTACCTGCGAATGTATGATGTGTTCTATCATTTTGCATAGTATGCTAGTCAGTGAGATCGGAAGAAAGTTATCTGTTGAATGATCATTACCCGATTCAAGATAGGGACCACCTTCCCCACCTTCCAGTCGCCGGGTAATGTGGAACACCGTAACGATTGTTCAAAAAGTTTTGAGAGTATGATTGCTGAGTACACTGTGGTTATTTTTAGCATCTTTGAGTTGAGTAGGTCAGCACCAGCGGAAGAGGAGATCTTCAGATTGTCGATGAGCTTGGTAACGCCAACCCAATATATAACAATGGGGTCCATAGGGGAACGATTGCGACCGTCCAGGCGGGTGCCTAGCGTGTTTCTGGCCGTGCACCGTGTTTGTTTCGTTGTTGCCATCAGTTCTGAAACCGTGAGACTACCTTAGTTCCTGTTAGCGCCAACTATATAAGACGGTAAAAAAAATCGAAAAAGTTTACTTTTTGTGGAAAAGAATGAGCTTTTTAGTTCATTAGGGAAGTAATAATTTTCTTGTTTAAGGAAACAATTAAGAGTAGTTGGAACGTACGACGTAATTGTTTATCGGTAAAGGCTATCAATACGATATGTCGAAGGGGTAAATATTCAATCTCGGCTGGTATCCATCTTTGTTAGACTGTATGTGTCAGAATCAGCACGTATTCAGGGGCGCATTAAACTCTCCAGAGGTGGCACTTCGGAAGTAACGCAACGGGCAGTGCCTTGACCGTGGTAGTATTGCCAACGCGGCACGGTGAATCCGATGCTCCATAGGTCAAAAGGAGGATAGCGGTCTCTCGGTGCCGAGCTATAGTGAACTGGGCTATACATGGCGAGACAAGGCTCTTTGTGGAACCGACAAAAAAAAAGGGGGGGGGGGGGGGTTGGCTTTCAATAATAAGCACCTCATCACGGAACCGGGTTTACTGACTGGATCTAGACGTTACGCAAAGGTCGGGGCGTATTGGTGGCGTTAGTGTATGTCTTGTCTATGCTGCACCGATGTCGCGCGTTGCTACTTGCACAAAAACGGCGTAATAGATATACCGCATAAAATTTGTCAGATTTGTTGCCCGCTAGGCCGCCTTTTATCCGTCTGTGTAGCACAATAGAGCGCAGGATTTTAACCTCTTGCCTTTGCATGTGTGTTCTTTAGCTGACTGTTTGTGTTTTCGTTGAATTTTCCTAACGTTTGCAATCGCTAATGATTTCCTTTTTTTACCTTGTTGCCGCTTCACAATGAAGGTCCTTACGGCATTATTATATGACTGAATGAAGGAATCAATCAACCAACCAATTAATCAATAAAATAGGTAAACGAATGAATCAACGGCGGATCAACACCTATGCAGTTCGTATATTTACTAAGCACAGTTTCTCCTTGCCAGAACGGAACCCTGTTTGTTAAATTGCAGGCCCTGCTACAATCCTCGTCCGAGTTCCTGCACGACGCCACTGGTGGTCTTGTTTTCCTCAAGCAAGTCGTCTTTGAGTTCCCGGAAACGTGGCCGGAACGGAGCGCAGCGCGAAGCGTTCCTAAATTTTCCTTCTCAACGAGCGATGTTCGTGTTGAAGCTTTTAAAAGTGTTCGCAAGGAACATTTCTGCAGCACAAAGCTACGAGGGAGGTGTGGGAAACGCGGCGATTTCATTCGCGTTTCGCCCCACATCCTGGCGGAGCTGAACGCAACCAAACAGGCCCTCAGCGATGCAAGTACGAAATTTTCCTATCTATTTTCCTATCCAAACGACAAAAATGAAAACATCATACACTACTACTACTACTACTATTACAACTACTACTAAATATAATCAATCAACTTATTATTATAGGGTCCAAGAACAATTATGGGTCTTTCCGTACTGGTTCCCATAACAAATATAATAATAATAATAGTAATAATTTATTTCTGCGTCAAGAAATACAGACAGGGAAGCTGCAGAAAAAGCTGTCATAAACAAATTGACATGGCTGCAACACCTAAATGCAAAGCAGCAGCGACAGGCTATTCAAAGCAATTCATCGCACACATCACGGCTTCATGCTAAAATAAAAATTAACACAATAGCAAAAACCTCAGGAGACCAAACAAAATCTAATGCGTACTTATGTACGGAAAGAGCAAATTACTTCATTAGAAGCATAATTACGCATATTTAAGACCATCGTGAAATAAGATGCCTTGAAGGACACACTGTATGACAAGAATAGCGGAAAACAGTATAAATTCAACAAACAAAAGATTTTATATGAAGCTTAAGCACATCCAAAAATTCCTCCATGGTACATGCCTTTAAATATGATGTTTGCATGGAACGATTGGCTGGTTGAGTAGAAGTAAACAATTGAAGTTAGCTAATTCGAACGCGCTGAGGAGGGAACGAAGTGTATTTGGAGGCGCTCTTTGGGGGTGGGGAGAGGGGTCTCGTAAAAAGGCTTTCTGTTGGAACCACCTGGTTCTCAGGGTGTCTGAAATGGTAACTGTTTTCTTGCAAGTTTGCGAGATGCCGCATAGGATTTGTAATATTGCTGCGCGCTATTCCCACGCACTGAAACACGGATCCTGCCGAGCATGGCAGAAAGTGCCATAAAGACGGTGAAGACGATGATCAGAGCAACGCTCGTGTTGTTGTTCTTCCATCTAGCCGGCAGCCGTCTCTCTCCGTATATATTTTGTAAGTGCAATTTCCTACACCTTTCGGCTACTCACAACCCCATGGCATTTTGGAGGGAGGTGCGGGATACCCACACGGTACAACAGAGCTCCTCAGCGTCAAACGCTTGCCTTCCTCTACGATGGCGGAAGAGGGGTCGGCGCCCACTGAGGCGACTGCGACGACAACGGTCGTCCTGGGTCAGCTAAAAACACTGGCACAATCCGCGGGACTGACAATGTCGATATCGAGGACTGGCTACCCCTGTACGAGCGTGGAAGTAAGAATAATCACTGGGATAAGACGAGCATGTTATCAAACATATATTTTACCTGAAAGGAACACCGAAGGTGTGGTTCGAGAATAACGGAGACGAAATTGGCAGCTAGGATGCATGCTAGGAAAAGATGTATTCCTCGTTCGGCAAATGTGCAGGTAGAAAGGCGGCATCAAGAGAAGGAGCTGGTATATCGTGTGCAGACAGCGACAGAGTTATACCTGACTTTACAGGACGTGCTTGCTTTTTACCGCAAAGCCGACGACAGCATGACGGAGTCTGAGAAAGTAGGCCACGTGTTAAAGGGCATAGCTGATGATGCGTTCAATCTGCTAAGCTGCAAAGACTGCGACATCGTCGATACCATCATCCAAGAGTGCAAGCGCTTTGAGGCCGCGAAAAGTCGACGCATTGCCCTTCATTTCGCTCGACTTCGCAACGCTGCAGCAACGTGGCCGGGGAAAGACGTACCTGAGCCGTCGGCGCCGTTCACCGTCGAACACGCCAAGATCGTCCGAAATGAACTTGGGCGCTATAGCTCAAAACTATTCCAAACTTTTCTATTCCGATTCTGCTATCAGCCCTCCGCGATTGGTCAAAAACGTTTTTGGACAACCCCCACTTCATCTGTCTGTCACGCGACGTCACGAAAACCTCAATAGCTCCCCATCTGATATGACGTGTACACACCGATTATGCATGATTTGACCGAACAAAGGAAAAATAATTATTTCTGATTCGACGCCTTTTCGTCATTAGCCTCCGGCCATTGGTCAAACGTTTTCGTGCGGCAACCACTTCACCTGCCATTCACGCGACGTCACAAAACCGCGAAATCTACCCGCCCCCCTTCAAGGGGACGTGTACGCGTTAAAGATGCAATAATATGCCGAACAAAACTGAATTTTCTTCTCATAGCCGCAGGCTGCCCCGATCCTAAAGGAATAAAAGCTAGCCGCCGCCGATCGCTCCGGCACAGGCTACTCGCACTTGCAGGAGAGCATAGGTTTTTTTGCGTGTAATAAAACTTTTTGCTTGGCCGTGTAACGTTTTGCAGTACTTTCAGAGCGTTTACGACCTCGTTCTGTCAACTCTTGTTTACGGAGGATCTGTTTTAGCATCATCCTTAAGCTTCCGTTGCACGCTGCCGCGATTTTCGGCGAGCCACCGCAAGCTAAGAAAGAGAAATCGGACCATTCACAGACGCCTGCACCACCCTTTTCATTCAGTCATCCATTTTCAGTGCAGTGGCTCGTCCCCATCGAATCTCTCTGCACTTGAGCGTGATCCTCACCTTTTGTGAGCCAATTAGATAAGACAAGCCGCTCATTGTAGGCAATGTTATTCGTTTTTCAAGCAAACAAAAGGGACCTCCTATGAACGAGCAGAGCGTTTTATTTGTCCATTGAGACAACCCTGCTGGTGACAGCCCGATGCTTGCGTCGGCAGTTACGCAAATTTGACGTCAGGAGATTGGAATAAAAACATATTGGAATAGTTTCATGTTATAGGGCCTTTTGACGCTGTGTCAGCTGCTTCTACGTGAGGCCGTACCTGCGACCATAGCTCCCATATGGTGCCACTAGTCCAAGCTGTCGTTCATCAGGAGCTCTCCAATGCTGGCCTGGAGCCTGTATCCGCCGCAGCTCCTTACCAGCCGATGAACCATTGTCCGTCACTTTCGCACGCTCAACGTCTAAGGCCGCCGTGCAATACTCGCAATCCAGCCGAGTGGAGGACTGCTAATGGCCGTCCCATTTGCTGGAACTGCCGTCGTATTGGGCACTTGGTCCGCCATTGGTACAGCCGGTGGTATTGGTATCCCGTGCCCTTTGGGTAGAACCGTCGCTCTGACATGGATCATGGTTGATTTCAGCCCTACCGCAAGCCTCCCCAAACCATCGGCGACAACGTTCCCTCCATGCCATATCGTTGTTCACCATCCCCACGTGGTCACCAGTCCTGTTCGCCGTTGTCTCGTCGCCAGTCATCTCACTCGCCCCAATTCCTCTGGCCTATGTCGCCAATGGAACAACTCCCTCGGGAAAACTAGACGATGCAGGTCGCAGAGCTGATGGTGCATCGACAACTCGCCTGCCAAATCCACTGACCACACTGCAGACCAGAAGGAACCTTATAGGCGTTAAACTGGATGATGCACATGTTGTTGCTCTCGTGGATACTGGGGCTCAGATATCAGTCATAAATTTGGAGCTTCGTCGCCGCCTTAAGAAGACCCAGCCCCACATGCAGTACAGTTCATTCGCGTCACCGATGGCGGAACGTTTCTTGTGTTAGGGATGTGCTCCGCTGAAATAACTGCTGCTGACCGATCCACAAGCCTACTACTTGCCATGCTCGACAAGTTCTCCCATGAACTCCTCCTCAGTATGGATTTCCCATTCTGCTTTAATGACTGGGGGACCGGCTTTCTTCAGCTAGATCTACCGTGCTGCAATGACGCTGCTACTGCACGCCAACCGCGCTCGTGCTCAATGGGTTACGTTCATCGACCTCCTCAAGCCGTTATATATGTGAACTTACGGTTACCCGCCGTGGTTGCTCAGTGGCTATGGTGTTAGGCTGCTGAGCACGAGGTCGCGGGATCGAATCCCGGCCACGGCGGCCGCATTTCGATGGGGGCGAAATGCGAAAACACCCGTGTATTTAGATTTAGGTGCACGGGAAAGAACCCCAGGTGGTCGAAATTTCCGGAGTCCCCCACTACGGCATGCCTCATAATCAGAAAGTGGTTTTGGCACGTTAACCCCCCCCCCCCCCCCAAAAAAAAAAGAACTTACGGTCTTTTTCTCCCATTCCCGATGGCGATTACATCTTGACCCCGATCGTTGACGTCTTATTCGCCAAAAACGTCGCTCTTCCTCTCACTCTTATTAGATTTGCGGATAATCGAACGCCTCCACCCATGTTGGACTTTACCTAATGCATGCAACTTATCGTAAGCGGCATGACTCTAGCCCACTCTCTTCTATCGATGAGTGTGTCGTTTCTGCATTCGTTACCGACGCGTCTTTGTCTTCGGCCCCTTCCGCTTCCTCGCATAATTTCTTCGACGGTGATATTGACAAGGTGATAGCGTGTGACTTCCTTCATGCTCAGGAAGCCCATATGCGGTGCACATTGTAGTCCTACCACGACATCTTTGACTTTAATGACCATCGTTTGGCACATACATCTGTTGTCACTCATAAGATAAATATTGGAGACACCAGCCCAATCAGACGACGTCCTTATCTTGTGTCCTATGCCGAGTGAGAAGTCATACAGCGTGAAGTCAACAAGTCAACAAGATGCTCAACAAAGGCGACAGTGAACTTTCATGCAGTCTATGGGCATTACCGGTTGTCCTAGTCAGGAAGAGTCAGAAGAAACATGGCAGCTGGCGCTTCTGCATAGACTACCGCCCCATAAGGTAACGCGTAAGGACTTCTACTCTGTGCCGCGGATCGATGACGTGCACGGCTGTCTACACGGCTCTGCCTACTTCACTTCTATCGACCTGAGGTCAGGATACTGGCAGATATCCGCCGATGATCAAGGCCGTGAAAAAGCCGCATTTGTTACGCCCGATGGGCTTTGCGAGTTTAAGGTAATGCCTTTTAGACTTTGTAATGCCCCAGGGCATTTGAAGGGATGGTCGACTCCCGCCTTCGTGGAAGCAAGTGGTCAACATGCATCTGTTACCTTGACAATGTAATAGTCTTCTCACCGACATTTAAAGGCATCTTAGCCGCTCATCGGCAGTTCTCGAGGTTTTTCGTCAAGCAGGCATTCAGCTCTGTTCTGCCAAATGCCGTCTTTACCACTACAACATCAATGTGCTTGGCCACCTTGAGAATGCTGAAGGCATGCAACCTGATCCAGAAAAATATCGTTTTGTCAAACACTTACCTATGCCATGTTTCACTAAAAGGCTTTTTCACATGGCGCGATTTTCAGTCAGCGGCACAGCGAATTCCGTCGCTCAGCAACCGCTGCGACGTCGTGGGCTCTGCGCGACTGGATTCTAAGAAGTTGGTCGCGCCGTCGCTTAGTCGCAGCGATCGGCTCGATGTGGGCATGGCAGTGTGTGATGAAACACAGCGCTTTAAAAATAGGCGCTTTCCTGTTTTCTTGTACGCGTTGGAAGCTCTGTGGAGCAATGTGGCGCGCCAGTTTTAGCTATGTTTAAATAGGGAGTGCCCACCAACATTTGGTGTTTAAGAGGTTCATAAACATTTTTCTTTTCTTCCGCCTACAAAATTAGTTTAAAAGGAGAAGCCGCACGCTATCCAGGTCGGGAGAAGGACGCCGCTTCTAAGCGGCGTCCTTCTCTCGGCACGTAAGGCACGTACCCAGTTGATCGCCACCGTCTTCAACCTCTTCATCGCTACAAATTCAACCAGCTACTTGTACATGAGCGTTCAATAGTAGCTTAATTGTTAATCGACAAAAGCAAATACTCATAAAGGAAAATAAGTTGTGGCTACCAGAGTAACAAGAAAACTAGGGTATACTTAACGGAACCACTCCACCGATACCACACAAGCCGTATGCTTACACTTGAGATTTGTGCAGCAGCGCCTCACTCCCCGTATCTGCAAGCTGTCGTGAAGTCTCAACGCTTTTAAGCGTTAAAAAAATGACGTACCTATTCTATTGTCGAACAATAATGGGACAATTCAACTATTTTACTAGTTTCCATGTTGTTTTTATTTAACGATGCAGGCATGGATACTTCGAGAGCAGGAGGCAGCCTTGCGCATTGCTGCGACAGAAATCACGCTGTCGCAAACGCATATGAAAGCTGTCAGCAAAAATCGCTCTGCGACGTGCGCTGCAGAACGATTTATTTCGTCCCAATCGCGCCATGGTAAACATCCTAAAATCGTACGGAGCTTTGTCGGATTCTGCTCCTTTTTTCGACGTTTTGTGAAGCACTCCGCCGACGTTGCCCGTCCACTTACGCAATTCTTGAAGAAGGAAACGCCATTTACTTTGGGTCCTGAACAGGCCATTGCGTATCACACGCTCACGACTTACGTCACAACTCATCATGGCCCATTTAGACCCGTCAGCCCCCACTGAACTTCGCACCGACGCCAATGGACATGGCATCGGCGCTGTTCTTGCCCAGCAGCAAAATTAAGGCCGAGACGCCACGTCGCCTATGCCAGTCGCCTTCTTTCCTCTTCAGAGTACAAATTTTCGATCACTGAGTGCGAGTGCCTCGCACTCGTTCGGCCGCACCTTTTCAGTCTTCACAGACCACCATGAGCTTTGCTGGTTGTCTTCCCTCAAAGATACGACTGGACGCCTTGGTCGCTGGGCACTGAAACTGCAAGAATACAGATTTGATGTCCCTTGCAAGCCTGGCAGACTGCCCCAGGATGCCGACTGCCTATCCCGTCATCCAGTGGATCCTCCCGTCTTGTCACCGCACGATTCGGACCCCTGTGTCTTAGCGATATCGAATTTCACCGACATACACAGCGAACAGCTCTGCCATGCCGATTCGCGGTCAAATATCCACCGCATGCGCTTTCATCACTCTTCCCTTCGCTACAATTATTTGTGCTTCGTGACGGAAAATTATACAGATGCAACGCCAGCTACGATCGCCCAGAGCTTCTCCTGGTTGTTCCCAAAACACTCCGTTCTACTGGTGTCGAACAGCTTCATGACGCCCTCATCGCTGTACATCTTGGAGCAACTCGTACGATCGCGTTCGGCGTTGGTTCTTCTCGCCAGGCCTCCACCGCTCTCTGCGTCGATACGCTGTTGCTTGTGAGTGCTGCCAGTGCCGGAAGCATCCATCCTTGTCGCCAGCCGGTCCAGTTTAGCCCATGGACATTCCCGGTGTCTTGTTCCATCGCGTTTGCCTTGATCTCATTGGGCCATTCGCAACATCTCTGACTTGGAACAAGTGAATTTCCGTAGCTACGCACTACGCGACACGATGCGCTCTGACGCGGGCACGGCCGACAAGGTGTGCCACCGACGTTGCAGGATTTCGCATTTACGACGTTATTATTCACTACGGCGCTCCTCGACAGCTACTAACCAACCATGGTCGCTCATTTCTGTCCCAAGTCGTCGGCGACATTGTTCCTTCGTGTTACCATACGTCACAAGCTAACCTCTTCCTACATCCACAAACCGATGGGTTTACCGAGCACCTGAAGCGCACGCTGACCACAATGCTTTTCATACACGTTTTTTCAGGCCACCGTGATTGGGACCGCACCTTGCCTTATGTGACATTTGCCTACAACTCGTCCGGCCATGACACCACTGGCTTTTCTCCCTTTTATCTCTTGTTAGCCTGCCATTCCACATTGTCCTTCGAGACTCTTTTACCATCATCTGTGCACCCAGTTACAGGCTATGTCCGCGTTGCAGGTTCTCGGGTTGAAACGGCTGGCCAGATTGCAAGGAATTGTGTCTATGCCCCCCACATGTCCCAGAAGGCTCACTACGGTCGTTACCACAAAGTTGTTAATTACTCTTCGGGCTCTTTGGTCCTCCTCTGGATGTCTCCGCCATATTGACTTGTCGTCAAAGCTTCTTTACCGCTACACCGGGCATTACAAGGTCCTACGCCAGATCACTGACGTCAGGTACGACATCGCTCCATCGAAGAGTCGATCATCTGGCGCGTCCGCCACTGATATCGTGCACGTCTCCTGACTTAAGCATTACGTTGCCGGACACGATCCTACTGCTCTTTAAGTGCCCAGATGGCGCTCTCGCCGGTGGGAGTTTGATGGTACGCGCCATTCCGGCGTACTGAAGCACGCATCCTGCCGAGCATGGGAGAATGCGCCAGAAAGACGGTGAAGACAATCAGAGTAGCGCTCGTGTTGTTCGGCCATCTAACCTGCAGCCGTCTCTCTCTGTGTATATTTTGTATGTACAATTTCCTATCCCTTTTGGCTACTCTCATACCCGTGGAAATATTTTTGTTTCAATTTTAAAATGAACCCTCAGACTGTACTGATAGATATCAAGGATTTTGACTATACCATTTTCAAGGAAAGAGCGTTTGGTGGTTGCTCCATGGTTTGCATAAAAGACATTACGAAGAATCTCTATTTTTTTTTTTTTGCAAAATATGGTGTTGCAGTACTTCAGATGAAACATAGGCGTGGCAAATATGGTCGTCAAAACCATGTGAGGTTGGAAAGGAGAAAGGAACAGTGAAACACACGACCAGGAGCCGGACGTAAAAGGTAGCTAGCCATACACCATGATAATCAACATTAACCAAGCAGAAATGGTAAAATACGAATATGTCAATAGAGGCAGAAAAACTTGCATGCGTTTTCGAGTGGAGCCTAGGGGAAGTATTTAATGCAGAAAGGACGTGCGGCAAACACGGAACGTTGTTCGTTTAATTTATGGGTGGTGAAATTGCGCATCATCGAGAAGCTTCGGACAATATATGATATTATGGAGCGCCATATACAGGAACAGAATGTCTGATTTTACACATCGTGATCATAAAATTGTGAGTTGAGATATATTTTAGAGGGCTGGCTAGCGCTCACCAGAAGGGTAATAACAGTGTTTGAAAATATTTATTTGAAAGCGTACACTTAGGTGAGAATTAAATTTGTATGTCCCACTCCACACTGCCGAAGCATACTCTAAACGTGGAAGGCACACAGTAGAATAAAATTTCAGAAAGGCAAGTGGGGAGTGGGGGTCATCAGATGTACGACAAACAATACAAAGAGGGCGAAGGGCACGCTCTTCCGAATATTTCACGTGTGACAAGAAACTTAGTGTTTTGTCGAATTACACACCAAGACATTTCATCTCATCAACCCTGGGCAGTGGAGCACGATAAAAGGTATATGAAAATCACACATGGGGTTTTTGGCGTATACCAACATCATATTTTTGGAGGCACTTACGAGTAGCTTACTGTCTGTGTACCAGTTTGAAAGCGAAAAAAAAAGCATTTCTCGAGGTAAATGCAGTCGTCAACACTTTTGACAGTGTTAACCAGCTTTAAGTTGTCAGCACATAGAAGGAATGAAGAGCGCTGAATTGCTGACGTAGTCATTTACGAACAGTACGAATAGTTGAGGGCCATTAAATGATCGTGCTGGAACCTTGCTAGTGATCTCTTAGCTAAGAGCTCTGTCTATTAATGCCAACGAAGCACGACCTATTGCTTAGGTAATCTGATACTAGGACAGTGATGCAATAAGTTATGTCCATTTGCATGAGGTTTGTAATGAACAGCTCATGAGAGAAAATGCTTTACTTAGGTCAAAATACACAGCGTCTAATTTGCTCCTAGTATGTATCACAATGGAAACATGGGTGATAACGTTTGCAAGTTTGTAGTTGTGAAACGCCCCGGCACAAAGCGATGCTGTTTATATAGAAAATGCGCTTAGCCGAATATAAAGCTGAAGTGAAATCGAATATCGAGCACTTTTCACGCAGCGCGGAGGATAGCTATAGGATGGTGGTTACTAACGGCACTTACAGCACCCGATTTGCGTACGCGCACTACCCATGCTACCTTCGGAGGTTCAAGAAACGTACGGGGATTTAGGGAACGGTTATATATGCTTCTGAGAAAAGAGACAAGTATGCTTCCATGCATCTTATAGCGTGCGCTGGGGATTCCGTCAGCGCCAGAAGAATGGCATGGTTTGAGGTGCTTCATATATTTCAAAAGAATGTCTTTATCGACTCATAGCGTACCCACAGTGCCGCATTGTTAAGGAAGGTTACTTAGGGTTGAAGTGTCTTGAAACCTAAATGCATAATATAAACGTTCTGCACAGGCATCAGCAGTGTTGGAGACAAAACCGACATTTCCTTCAAGGCACATATCTTCAGCGTTCTTTTTACAACAGCCAAGAGCGCACGCACCTCGACAAATATTGTGAATTACGTGTGACGATGGCTTCGATACGTTCACTGAGGTCGCACTGGCCAATGTTATATGAAATTATTTAATGGTATTCTATCTATCAAACATTGTTTACTTACCGTGCCCTGAAACAACCCTATTGGCTTAGTGGAGGGGGGTACACTCATATTAAAACAATAACAACGAAAATGTGCCTGCGAATATGTGTTAAAAATACAGAATGAATAAAACGGACTATTGTGCAGAGTACTTACCAGGTGCCAGCAAATGCTATAGAAAGAAGGATAACGGTAGTTGAACAACGTGTGAACTATGACACAACGTAAAGCCCGTTGTAATAACAATCGATCAATCCATAAATAAAAAAATCAATCATTCATTCATTCATTCATTCATTCATTCATTCATTCATTCATATAGAGTACCCAGTAACAAACCTTAAGACCGAATGCTGACACACACACAAAAAACAAAAATAAAACGGACTGCATAGGAATAAATGTACAGAAAACAATAAGCACACTTTTAAAAGAAAAACAGTGTACATACAAAAAGTACAAGGCAAATATTATAGAAAAAGGAGGAGCGAAACTATTCCACCCCAACGCAAAGCTCGGAAAAGAACAATGGCAGCGCCTTATGAAAAAGTCCGAGATTTGGAATATAGGTGTATCCGCCGTGGTTGCTCAGTGGCTGTAGTGTTGGCCATCTCAGCATGAAGTCGCAGAATCGGATCCCGGCCACAGTGGCCGTATTTCCATGTGGGCGAAATGGCAAAACAACCATGTAACTTAGGTTTACTTGCACGTTAAAGAACCCCAAGTGGCCCAAATTTCCGGACTCTTCCATTACGGCGTTCTTCCTAATCAGACCGTAGTTTTGGCACGTAAATCAACGTAATTTTGTTTGTTTTTAAGCTAGGCCTACCTATAGCTCCGTATTTTGAGAATGGTTGGGTGCTGGTCATGACAGGCAGGAAGATGTAAAGGTGTATATTCGCTGTTGAGCTTGCGCGGTAATGGAAACATGATATAACTCACGACTTTGATTGGTCAGGGTACCGTGAAGGAAATTCTGAGGAAACAGAAGGTCAGCGCGGTTACGTCGTCATCGATGTAAGGGTAACGGCAATACCCCAACAGTGATAGAACAAGGTCCAGTACCTGTGTTAGCAATATGGGGATCGCATATGCTTAAATATGTTTCCGGGACCCAATCTATGATGTGACTGTCCGATCTTGAAGTGATAATGCAGACGGTTGAGGCGTATTCGGGCTGAGGAAAACAGGCAGTTCTGTGCAACTTGAGGAACGGTGTAGGTGAATTTAATTACATCTGTAGTCTGCAAGTAGAACCAAGCAAGGGCATATGACATTGTAACGCGGTTTAGAGGCATCAGAAAAGTCTAAGGTATTGTTCTCCGGTTTATCTCGTTTTCAGCAGTAAATTAGAGCTCAATGTAAAAACCATATGTGTAAGCGCTGCAATAACATGTTGAAAACACGTTAATTGCTGACATTGGAGGAGTGTAATTGATGCTTGTGACTTCCACCATGTAAATCAGTATGTCGCATGTTTTATGTATGTGTTTACGTCATCTACTTTAAACTGAATCATTTATTCGCAAATATTAGCTGTGGTCAAGCGCATACATCAGTGACCCTCATTGCATACTCTCATTAGAAAATGGCCCTCGCAAAGGCTCATCTTTTCAACAGTGTTGACTCAAACTCTTGCATTTCAGCCTACGCCTTCGTCAATGAATGGGCCCGTTACCGGTATGGTGTGTTTTATGAGTATGGGCGCTTGGGACACAAGACGTACCCAATGTCCTACTGCCCGTGTTGCAATAAGGTGAGATCCCCGCATTTGATTCTTCGTCGTAGCGCACTGCATTGCTTCCATATTAAGTCACATATTATGTATACAAAGGAGATGACCTAGCCAAATATTTGTTACGTCTGTATAAAAGCGTGCACTGGCGCCATATCCAATTCACTGACTTCCAATAAAATTCCCTCTGACAAGTGACTTAAATTTATTCTTCATCGCAAGGCAAATCTTCCAGGTCAATCTCATGCGTACTGATCCATGGCCTCTAATGCTGGACTTTTCTTTGTGAAGCCTACAGATTGTTGCGCAACTAACTGACTCATAGCAACCGCCACCAAATTGTCGCGTATGGCTTTATCAAGCTTGAAACGGCACCGCATATTATGCAGTTTAAACAGCGCCAAAAGCACAGAGCACGGGCCAAGCGCTGACTATTAAGACGTTTATTGAAGGCCGCACAAAGATATGCCACTCGCAGTGGTGTGAAATACAGAAAGGGAGAAAGGGAAGGCGAATCATCACAGATAAACTCTTGCTGCATATGAGCCACAAGCGTAATGCTACACAAATTTAAAATAGAAAATACGACACAATCCCAACATATTGACTTTTAAAGAACTTGAGTTCCTTATCGCGAAGAGACAAAGAAGGGGGCGCTTAGGCAAGTGGCTCCTGACTGACATATTGAAAACGCCCCAAAGATTTCCGCGACCCTCTGATCGCCCTACTTTCTAAGCACACGTGCGTCTTCAAGGCGGGGGGAACAGCCACTCTAGATTACTACCTAGATTACTAGATAGCAAAATTACTAGGTAGCAAGATTACTATCAGTCTTGATCTTGACACTACAACATATGATAGCATTTCGAAGCTCGACCATAGTTCTCTGTGAAGCATGTACAAAGTGGCACGCCTTTACTCAAGCTCGAAAGTCATTTGCAGAACGTAGAAGCTGCAGGATGCCTTGTACAAATGGGAAGACCAAATGCCGCTGGAGAACTCTCCATCAACACCGCATGCTTTATTCAGCGGCTGCGGATTTCGTGCTATGAAGTGCATGAGCAAATGTAACATCTTTGTGACGTATCACACGCCTAGTTAAAATTAAACTCTCTTATACTGTCATTATTCAGACAGTTAAACCTGGAAGTATATTCCTTTGCACAAGACTATTGCGCCTCTGTATACGCATCGTATGTTCGGAAGTGCTGCAAACGACTTGTGAGATGAAGTAGAGTTTTCTTGTCGCACGTTCGTCAAGCTTGAAAGCGGTCTCCTGATTTTCCATTGCTTCAGTGAGAAATCTGTGGCACAGTGACTGGAGGAAATGGCACGCTATCCTAAATCTCGTCAGGTCTAATGTCACGTGAACCCAAGGGCTTTCTTTCTGCTAAGCGCCATTATCGATCATTGGTCGCGCTAACGTGTCTGGTTTTTACTGTGCTACCGCTTTATGCCTTCTTTTGCTTCCAGGAAGTGGTACGTTGGAATTCGTGCTCGGATAGGATTCAGCATCAGATTCTAAATGAAGATATGTGCGAATTTCACGAC
Source organism: Dermacentor andersoni (assembly GCF_023375885.2). Classification (NCBI taxonomy): domain Eukaryota; kingdom Metazoa; phylum Arthropoda; class Arachnida; order Ixodida; family Ixodidae; genus Dermacentor; species Dermacentor andersoni. The sequence continues at coordinate 88,074,381 of NC_092822.1, read as the reverse complement.
CACTGTTATGCCACTGAAGATTGCGTCGTCGTGGCAACTCAACCAGAACATGACCTCGTTAAGTCGTCGATCATGTACCTGCCACGTCTCGAGAATGTAAGTTTTCTGTAGTTACTTCTGTAAGCTATATAGTTTTATTAACAACCCTAATGATCGACGGAACGTTTGATAGAGCATGCTCTTTGCCTCCTGGGAGATAAACAGAAGACGGCTTCTATCATTCTTGCGTTCTTTCATTTTGCTTTTTGAGAACTTCGCATACAGGCAGAATGCTTGAAATGTGTAAAAACAACTTATAACATGTGTTTAAGACAATAATTGCTACCGCACAAAATGCCTAATACGTTTAGTGTTTGGGCATCGTGTCGCGTGTACGGGACCGCTGCGCTTTTGTCTGCGCGGCGCAATGTAGGAGCCCATGATACCAGGCGCTGCGAATACGCTCTCTCGTAAGTGCACTGCGTCACTGATGATAAGAACTCACCGAATATTACGAAACACCCTAATGTGAAATTTGAGTGCTGCACTATACGTTTTTTCATTTCCCAACATACTAGCTGGCGCGGATAATGTCTTGTGCGGCACTTTGCAAACGGAACGAAGTGTGGAGCGACTGCCTCACTAATAGGGAGATCACGTGAAGAAGCGCGTGGATAACGCGTGGGCGCAATTCATAGCGGCCGCCGCAGAGATATTCCAGTTGACGTGCGCTACTGTGTCATTTCGTAGGAATAGTCACCGCAGTGCGCGACCTGCACGGCACCTTTGACAGTTTCACCATACCCTCTTCCTGCTCTTACTGACGCATGATTCTGCTACCCCCCTCCTCCTTGGCTTTCGTCCTCGCGCTCTCTTCGCTCTCTCCGCTTTTTTCATCCACCATTGCACTCCGCGTTCGTTTTTCATCTGATGCGTTGGTTCGCTCGCTTACGCCGGGAACGGCGACACTAGACACAGGAACGGGCACCGAAGAACTGCGCTCCAAAAAAAAAAAAAAGATTCTAGGGAGCTCTCTGAGCGGAACTGTGCGTGATATCCGGAGCATTATATGGCGTTCGGTGTAGTGTGGAATAGGTTATTTAGTGGTAAGATGCGTGTGAGGGTTATGCTGACGTAGTATACGGTATTTATATATGCGTGACGAGTACGAGCAGTTATGCACATATAGATATTGCAAAAAGCAATATTACGATACCTTCAACAGATGCTCGAGAGACGGGCCGCAACAAAAATACGATGAAGTGTCTGTACTCTTGGCCCGAGCTTGTGTCTGCCTGGCGATCTCGTTCTAGTGTAGATACAGCGTAAATAGCCTCTTTCGTTTGTCTCATTCCAGGCAAAGCTTTTACGGGGAAGCTTGCGATCCCCGTCGCCGCCACCAAGCTCCGCAGCGGCCGGTACATAGAGCTCGTTTTCATAATCCTTTGAAGAAAGTCAGTTTAAACCTTCCATTACTGGCTCACTCTTCATCTTGCTCCCCCTGCACGTGTTCACCCGTTCCACATGTTTCAACAGTGAAATACCTCGGCGTTTTCCTCGACAGTGACTTCACATGGAATATGCATCTGGCCCATATATGCTAAAGATTACGTGCAGTTTCAGGTACATTATACAATATCAGATAATACATGCCACTCTCCGTTCGTAAAATGGTTGTTCAACCTTTGGTTTACGGTATGCTTCGCTATTGGATTACGGTGTACGGTCACTGCGCGATTCGATGGAAAAATTGAGTAAACTCTATCCTTCGATCTATTCTGAAAATTATTGGTTATGATTAGGTTTAACCACCGGCATCGACCTTTTCAAAGCCTTAAGGTTGCCAGATTTTAACGCCATTCTAACGGAAACGGCCATCCTGACGCAACAATTATGTTCGCCAATGTTATCTTTTATCTCAGCGGCACCCTACGCGTGTGGCTCCGAACGTATGAATACGATATCACCAGCTGGGACATTTGGAATGAAAAGCTACACGAACTGTTCAGCGACACCTTTGAGTGCAAGGCTGCCGCAAAAGAGGCTCTCGTGACTCGCGTTCAGACATCTACAGAGGCGTACATTCCACGCAACCAAGACCACTTGGCTTCTTGCCGCAAAGCTGACGACGCGATGTCTGAAGCAGATGAAGTGCGTAATACTAAAAGGAACCGCGGATGACGCTTTCCATTTGCGTGTATTTGGCAACATTCCCACTATTGATGCCATCATAAAGGAATGCAGTCGCCCTGAACAAGCTAACAGCCGCCGTATAACGCAGCACCTCACACAGACGCAGCTGCGGAGACATGTGAGTGCCGATCGCGTCAGCTCATTACCTGTGACGATGTAAGCCGCATTGTTCGCTGCAACCTCGAGGCCGTCTGTTCGCTAACCTTCACCGCGACTTCTCCCGATCGGCCAGCAACCACGCTGCCAATGATTCAGGCTGTTGTCGTTAATTCGAGAACATGGGTCTGCTCCGTGTGTTCGTCAACTCAATCCAGCGTTTCTCAGTTCTCTAGTGGCCCTCTTCGTCTCGGCCAGTCCTTTTCTGCCAGATATTTCAGCCCGTCCGAATGGTGTACCCCCGATGAAAAGCCTATATGCTTCCACTGCAGTCACATTGGCCTTGTCGCTCATCACTGCCGCAGCCGATGGCCTCCACCGACTCGGATTATGTCGGTACTGATTCCCGTACTTTTGAACGATGTTTATGCCTGTTTTATGTATATGCTTACGTCATGCATACTCAAATGTATGATTTAGTCGCAAAATGTACCTGTGGCCATGCGCACACCCCAGTAGGGCTCATTGCATACTCTCATTAGGAAAGGCCCCTCGCAAAGCCGCATCTTTTCAACAGTGTTGACTCAAACGTTTTTGTATTTCAGCCTACGCCTTCGCGAATGAATAGGCCCATTTCCGCTACGTTGTGTTTTATTAGGAAGGGCGCTTGGGACACAAGATGTACCCATTGTCCTACTGCCTGTGTTGAAATAATGTGGGATCCCACCTTTTGATTCGAGATGTGATTCACGGCGGTTGGCATAGTTCCCTATGCCATCCGACGTGAACCCATTGCCGGTGTTGCCCCAGCTCTGAGCCTTCACTAGGGTTGCTCACTATCACCTCGTCGCCTTCAGTCTCGTTTGCCCGCACCCGTGGCTAACGTCGCTGCCTATCGACCCCCCCCCCCCACCCACCCAGCCGGAAAACTAAGCACTGCAGCTTCTGAAATTGAAGCTGTGTTGCCGACCCTGTCCTCGAATCATCGGCTCACATTACCTACGAATCAAAACCTTCTTGACGCTGGCGTTGACGGCTATCCTGTGAATGCATTTATCGATAGAGGTGCCCATATTTCTATGATAAGTGCTGCCTTCCGACGACGACTTAGAAAGCTCCTCACCTCAGCGTCGGCAAGAGTTGTCCCCGTTGCCGATGACCATACGGCCCCTATCGCTTGTATGCACATGTTACGTTTCAACATCACGGGCACCTGCACTCCTGCCCTCTTCACCGTGATTGCACCTTGCCCCACGACCTAATTCTCGGGCTCCATTTTCTCTACGCGCATTCCACTGTTATTGATTGCTCTACCATGCAGTACCCTTCGCCTTGAGTCGCCGACTTTCGCAGAACCTTCTAACCCCTTCCCGCAGGGGCGTCTGCGTCATCAGGCGTTTGGTGTGTTGCGACACCACGGACCCGAGCACACGAGGTTCGGACCCTCCCGCGTGTAGCCGTGCGCGGCTTAGCCGTGTCTGGGGAAAAGGGGATCCTGGAGGTTGAGCCGATGCCGGGTGTTTGGACCTTTAAGGCCCCCCGGCGGAGGCAACACACCTCTTTGGCCTCTGCTTCACATAGACGGCACCCCCGGACTGACCCACCCGGGGGAAATCGGTAGTTGCCTTTTCCTGTCTCTCACTCTCCCTCCAACCTTCGTCTTTCTCTTACTTTCCATCTTTCCTGTCTTCTCCTAACTTCCGCTCACTTCCAATTTTCCAGGCAGCAAGGGTTAACCTTGTGTGAATAGCCAACCTAGGTTATTTCATATTTGGTTATAGCGGTAATGTACAGCTGGCGTTTGCAGGCCGTGTTTCGCACGCCCTGCAGCGTCCCCTTGTAGGACTCCACGGTGGGTGGCTGGCGTTACTGCCGAAATATCACATCTATTTATGGATAGCTCCTTTCCTCGACTCCCTGATCGCCCTCCGAAAAGAGGGCGCACCGATGAAGTCTTTCAGTTTTTCGGACGCCAAGTCCACAACTTCCCACGTTTCCATGTTATTCATTCTGCAAAACCAGATAAACCAGTAAGAACTATCTCACCCTTCCTTGTTTCCAAGTCATTGACCGAAGTCTTTGGTCCTGGCTATAAGGCATCGAGGATGGCAAGCGGTGATCTTCTCTTGGAGCTCCGCGATCAAAAGCAATATGAAAAACTGTCAAAACTAGAGTCATTTGGGGAAACCCAAATAATTATAACCCCGCACCGCACGATGAACACCACCCGTGGTGTGGTCTCTGACGATGACTTGATAGAGCTCACTGAGGCTGAACTCTTGGAGGGATTCAGTGACCAGAATGTTATCAATGTTAAACGAATTAAGATGAGGAGAGACGGAAAAGAAATCAAGACGAAACACCTGATACTCACTTTCGGCTCAAGTGTCCTTCCCGAGTCCATAGAGGCCGGTTATATCAAACTTCGTGTTCGGCCATACGTTCCCAATCCTCTCAGATGCTTTAAGTGCCAACGTTTCGGCCACAGTTCACAGAACTGTCGAGGCCGGCTCACTTGTGCCAAGTGCAGTGACAAAGAACATTCCTCCGAAACATGCCAGAACACTCCACATTGTGTCAACTGCGATGGCGAGCATGCCGCATACTCGCGGTCCTGCCCGTCCTGGAAGAATGAAAAAGAGATTGTGACAGTCAAAGTCAAAGAAAACGTATCTTTCAAGGAGGCACGGAGGCGGGTGTCATACCTGTCTAAGAGCAGCTTTGCCGATGTGGCGCGTAAGGGGGCAGCGCCACAACGGCCTCCGGCGACTGACCGACCCACACCCAGTGAGTTGGCAGTTACGCCTTCTGCCCCCGCGGCGGTTGCAGCTCGCACTGCTCCGTTAACCGAGGAGAAGGGACCATCGACACCGAAGGTGGGCGTAGCCGAGGCTGCCTCATCTTCCCAGGTCCCTTCGAGCGCTGGCAACAGCCGGCGCAGCCAAATCCCGCAGGGTGCCCCATCGACCTCCGGGCTGGTGGGCGCAGGGGTCTTGCCCTCCAAGGCGAGACTTTTCCGGGAACCTTCTCGCTCGCAAGAGCACGTGTCCGGCGCCTCACCAGAGGCAATGGACACTACACCTATCCTCAAGGCGCACCAAGCGCCTAAGGAGCGGCGAGGTTCCCTCGAACGCTCCACAAAGGGCAGAACTCCCGTTACAGGGCCTCTAAAGGGCTCTGTAATTTAATCTCTGTAATTTCCATAATCACTATTTCTGTTTCTGTACACACAGCACATATTTACCACCAACATGGATACACAGATAATTCAATGGAACGTCAGAGGTCTCCTTAGAAACCTTGATGATGTACAAGAACTCATCCACAAACACAATCCAAAAGTGCTGTGTTTACAGGAAACACACTTAAAATCTATACACACAAACTTTCTCCGAAAGTATGTTACGTTTCGTAAGGACCGCGAGGATGCTGTCGCAGCATCTGGCGGTGTAGCCATTATTGCTGACAGAAGTGTAGCGTGTCAGCATTTAAAGCTCCAAACGGCCCTTGAGGCCGTGGCCGTTCGAGCCGTACTTTTAAATAAACTCATTACAATCTGTTCTCTGTATATACCACCACATTATCACCTTCACAGACGCGACTTAGAGTCATTAATAGATGAGCTCCCGGACCCCTACTTTATTCTTGGTGATTTTAATGCACACAGTACTTTGTGGGGCGATTCACGCTGTGATGCGCGAGGTCGCGTCATTGAACAGGTGCTTTTATCCTCTGGAACATGTCTCTTGAACACGAAGGAGCCCATATATTTTAACCTGTCCAACAAGTCATACTCTGCCATAGATCTTAGCATTTTATCGCCGACGCTTTTACCCTATTTTAAATGGAATGTGCTTAACAACCCGTATGGGAGTGACCATTTCCCAATAATCCTAACTACGCCGAAACAAGATCAACTTCCCCCGCAGGTCTCTCGGTGGAAGATTGACTCAGCCGATTGGGAACGGTACCGAACTCTTACTCACATGACGTGGACTGAGATGTCCGGTATAACCATAGATGACGCTGTTGCATATTTTACAGCTTTTATACTGGATGCCGCCTGTAAGTGTATTACACAAACGAGCGGCATGGGTTCCAAGCGGCGTGTTCCCTGGTGGAACGATGCATGCAGACAAGCACGGAGGAACCAGAACAAAGCGTGGGCGATATTTCTCGATTCTCCAACAGCTGAAAACCTGGAAAACTTTAAACATGTCAAATCCCAGGCAAGGAGAACGCGCCGACAAGCAAGACGAGAGAGTTGGGCAAATTTTATATCAAGCATCAACTCCTATACAGATGAGAGAAAAGTCTGGAATAGAGTGAAGAAAGTTAATGGGCAACAAACATATTCCTTACCTCTAGTAAATTGCCACGGAGAAAGCCTTGAAGATCAAGCCAACTTTCTTGGAGCACATTTTGAATATATATCGAGCTCTTCACACTACTCCGAAACCTTCCTAAAGTACAAAACGCAAATAGAACAGCAAAAGTTAAAAACAAAATCTGCTAAAAGTGCGGCGTACAATGAACCATTCTGCATAGCAGAACTGCAGGCAGCACTTAACTGTTGTAATACATCCGCCCCAGGTTCAGACCGCGTAATATATGAGATGTTAAAACAACTACCATCCGAAACACAGAAAACCCTCCTTTACCTTTACAACGTTATATTGTTTTCCGGCTAGATCCCCTCTGTTTGGAAGGAGGCCATTGTAATTCCAATTCTAAAGCAAGGAAAGGATCCTTCCTCTGTATCAAGCTACAGACCCATAGCATTAACAAGTTGCCTCTGTAAAGTTTTCGAAAAAATGATTAACTGTCGCCTACAACACTTCCTCGAATCAAACAATTTGCTCGACCCATACCAGTGCGGGTTTCGGGAGGGTCGATCTACCAGTGACCAGCTTATACGCATCGAGGCACGTATCCGTGAAGCTTTTGTCCATAAGCAGTTTTTCTTATCTGTATTCCTTGATATGGAGAAAGCATATGATACTACGTGGCGGTTTGGGATATTGAGAGACCTCTCACACTTAGGTATACGTGGTAATATGTTCAATGTTATCAAAAGTTATCTGGCTAATCGCACATTCCGTGTTCGAGTGGGCAATGTTTTGTCACGGAAATTTGTACAGGAGACTGGAGTGCCGCAGGGCGGGGTGCTCAGCTGCACGATATTTATAGTAAAAATGAATTCTCTCCGTCTACACATACCGCATAACATCTTTTATTCAACATATGTTGACGATGTGCAGATAGGATTTCAGTCAAGTTCTCTCGCAATCTGTGAGCGACAGGTCCAGCTTGGTCTTAACAAGGTCTCCAAATGTGCTGATGAGAACGGGTTCAGACTGAACCCACAAAAAAGCACCTGTGTCGTTCTCTCTAGAAAAAGAGGCCTGCATCCTGATCCTGAAATTGTGTTGCATGATGCGCGTCTGCCTGTAAACAGGGAACATAAATTTCTAGGCATAATTTTAGACGCTAAATTGACTTTTATACAGCACATAAAGAATCTTAAAAACAAATGTATGAAAACAATGAATATCTTAAAGGTTCTCTCACGCACAACCTGGGGCAGTGATCGAAAATGCCTCATAAACTTGTATAAAAGCCTTATACGCACACGACTAGACTATGGAGCCATAGTTTACCAGTCGGCTACTCCAACTGCTCTAAAGATGCTAGACCCTGTCCACCACTTAGGAATTCGCCTGTCCACAGGCGCCTTTAGAACAAGCCCAGTGGAAAGCCTGTACGTTGAATCGGATGAGTGGTCTCTTAATCTGCAGAGAACATACTCGTCTTTCATGTATTTTCTGAGAGTGAACGCAAACAGTGAGCACCCCGCGTATCCCACTATAAATGATTTGTACACTTCTCAACTTTTTCGCAACCGACCCACAGTCGCACAACCTTTTTCACTGCGTGTTAGAGACACAGCTGAAGAAACAAGGGTTCCCCTGATTGAATACCACCTTATGTCCCCTGCTATACGGCCCCCACCGTGGCAGTGGCAACAAATAGAGTGTGATACTTCCTTCATAACTGTTACAAAGCGCGCTCCTCTCGCGCATATACGAAACTACTTCCTGGAATTACAACACAAATACTCCTGTCCTGAATTCTTTACAGACGCATCAAAGTGTAATTCTGGCGTATCTTACGCAGCAGTCGGTCTATCCTTTTCGGATACCGGTGTTCTGCACACGAGCACAAGTATATTTACAGCAGAGGCCTACGCCATATTGGCTGCCGTTAAACACATTAAAGAACTAAATATCCCAAAGGCAGTTATATATACAGACTCTTTGAGCGTCGTAAACGCATTGAAAACTGTGAAGAAATATCAAAATCCTATAATTGTATCTCTCTATTCAGCATTATGCACCGCCTATGCGTCCAGGCAGCATATCGTATTATGCTGGGTGCCGGGGCACCGCGAGATTGAAGGAAACGTGTTGGCTGACCAGCTAGCCACATCCGTGCACACGAACGCTGCAGACACTTCCACGACTGTCCCTGTAATGGACCTCAAGCCCTCAATAAGAAAAAAGCTAAGGGCTTTCTGGCAGCGCTTGTGGGACAAACAAACAGAAAATAAACTACATGTTATCAAGCCGTATCTTGGTAACTGGCCGCCGGTAGCAAAGAACCGCCGCACGGAAGTAACACTTTGCAGACTTAGAATAGGACATACATACAGTACACACGCATACCTCTTGTCAGGTGGTGATCCACCCACGTGTGATAAATGTGGTGAGCCACTTACCGTGGTTCACATCCTGATACAATGCAGAGAATTAGATGCAAATAGGGAAAAGCATTTCCCATTACCTCACCGGCAACAAATTCCACTGCATCCCCAAATGATTATAGGTATGGAACCTCTCTTTAAACATCAATCACTGTTTCAATTTTTAAAAGCTGTACAGAGTTTTCATATTATAGCCCCAGGAAATCCGTAGCACAGCCTCTTAACAGAGGTTTCTGCTGCGGTAGCTGCATTAAAAGAAAGCACCTGCCTCCCAGCCTTTGGGCTCAAAGGCTTTAAGGAGACATATGTGCTATTTCCATATTCATGCATTTTAGCCCCATGATCACTTGTCACTCGTAGTATACCCAGAGACCACTCCACGTATCACTGCCATAATTTTATACCTATATATCGTTTTATGCTCCTACAATAGCGATTAATTTTAGGCCACTTTACAGCCATGTTACACCCCATCCTCGTAACTCGCCAATCAGCGCTTAACACATCATTATCAGTAATGGCGCTCTTTGGCCACACCTGGCCCTTGCGCCACTAAACAACACACATCCATCCAACCTTCTAACCCACCCCGTGCCACTTGCGCCCCACCGGCTTAGCCGCCTGTCACCAATGTCGTTAGCTTACATTGAACTGTCGCCTTACGCACCTGCTCCCGATGGGGAGTACCTCTCCCCTCTTTTTCCCGAAATTCTACTGCAGTATGACATTACCGTGCATCACAGTATTCTGGCTCTTACTGGTAACCGCGGGCTCGCATTCATATTTTTAACTTTGGATTAGCAAACCAAATACTGCTGCAATGTATTCGCGTTAACAACATTGATTATCTCGGCGACCATCAAGTGACGACTTTATCAACTGATGTTTCTTCCGAGCTTAGCAGGCCCCTCACGCCAGCCTCGGGCATCTATCCCATCATAAGAAAAAGGTTGTGGCGGGTCCATTCTTTACGCAGGCTGAAAGCTTTCCGAAGTTTTATTGTCCTAATGAGGCATTTTCGACTTGACGATCGCCCTTTAATATTGTGCTGAAGGTCAAGCATAGCATTCATAGCAGCGATGCTATGCCTATTGACCGATGGCCATATCGAGTTTCTGCGTCGGAACACCGCGTAATTCAAAGTGAAGTGAACAAAAGCCTTCATAGAAGTATAATTGGCCCTTCTTCCAGTTCCTGGGCGTCACCTGTGGTGTAGGTTAAGAAGGACGGCACGTGCTGCTTCTTTGTAGACTAGCGTCATCTGTGTAAAATTACTAAGATGTCTACCCGGTCCTATGTGCAGACGGCGCCCTTGATTTCCGCCACGTTTACAGCTATTTCTCTTCTATTTATCTTCGATGTGGATACTGGCATATTGCTGTTGACGATATGGACAGAGAAAAAAATAACGCGTTCATAACGCCCGATTGCCTATAACAATTTAAGGCGATGCCCTTTGTGTGATGCAATATTCCGGCCACCTTTGAGCGTATAGGGGCACCTTGCTGTGAGTTTTTAAATGCTCCATATGTCTCTGCTACTTCGACAACGTCATCATCTCGCAAACGTTGGACACTCATATTGAGCGTCCAAAACTATAGTTCTTTTTTTTTCGAAAGGGGAAGCTCAACTTACCCCGTGAAAATGTTGTTTTGGACTCCATCAATTTACTGGCCTGGGGAATCTCGTCGGCGCTTACGGTGTACATCCTTATTACGAAAAAACTCGCGGTGTCCGACATTTTCCGCTTCCGAAGACAACCACAGACTTTCAAAGTTTTCTAGGGCTAGGATTGCAATTTCGTCGTTTTTCCGGCAATATCTAGACCCCTCACTTGTGAACAAAGGCGTACAGTTCTCATTAAGTACTTGAGAAGCCGCCGCGTTCTCTCGTCTCACAACTCTTCTCACCTCACCACCCATATTTGCCCACTTCGACCCTGATGCCCCGAAAAATTACGCGTAGTTGCTAGCGGCCATGCCGTAGGTGACGTTCTACTCCAGCGTCAGCAGCACCAGGATCCCGTTATTGCTTATGCAAGCCGCCTCCTATGACCATCGGAGCGCAACCATTTGATTACGGAAGGGGAGTGCGTTGCTTTTGTCTTGGCTGTTTCGAAGTTTCGCCCCTACCTCTGCGGTCGTCCTTTCTGTGTAGTTACTGACCATCAAGCTCTCTGCTGGCTCCCATTCCTAAGGGATCCTACAAGCCGGCTTGGTCGACGCACTTTGAGGATCAAAGCATTTTCATATTCTGTGGTTTACAAGTCTGGCCGCCTATACTGAAACGCTGTCAGCTTGTCGCGTTACCTTGGTGACGAGTCTGACGCCTCAAATACCGACAGTGCTGTTAGCGTTTTCTCAATTTCACAATTCCTTGATATCGCCGAACAGCAACGTTTTCATGCCCACAAAAAAGCAGTGATCGACTGTTTGAACGTTCTCTGGCCGACGCTACTGCACATCTCTTCGTGCTTCGCGATGGTACTCAGTACCGTCGTAATCTCCATCCGGACGGCTCTTAGTTCTACTTTTGATACCTAAACACCTCCGCTCTACCGCTCTGGCAGAGCTTCACGACGCTGCAGCGACGGGACGCGTCGGCGTATCTCGAACGTACGATCGAGTACGCCTCCGTTGTTTTGTCCAGGCCTCCCCCGTTCTGTACGACGTTCTTTCACCGCTTGCGACGTATGCCAACGACGCAAAAGCAATTCCAGCTCCACACTGGTCACCTGTAGCCATTCCATATAACCGCCGAGTCCTTCGGTCGTGTCGGCTTATATTTTCTCGGGCCCTATACGGAATCTATACATCAGGGAACAAGTGGGTGGCGGTGACTGCGGACTTGTCGACCCCATGTTGAGCACTTCCTGCTGTACGATATCGTTTGATGCGTGGTGCTTTGGCCCAGATGATCACATTCGCGGGCGGTGTGTTTCTCTCCGAAGCCGCTGATGACGCCATGCGTGTCTGCTCTATACAACATGAACTTATCAATCGCCTCCCTGAGTACTTCAATTGAGCCTTTACAGTCATGCTATCGAAATACATTTTAGCCGACCACCGTGATTGGGTCGTTGTTCCTCCTTACATTACTTTCGCTACAACTGTTTCCATGTCGAAACTGCTGGCCCCGTTCTACCTTTTACAACGACCAGAACCGACGTAGTGATTGGTACAGTGCTCCCGGCCACCACTGCTTCAGCTAGCGATTATGCCCCTTGCGTACATTGCTAGACGGAAATGCGCAAGGGGCAAGCAAGGTGTGCGCGACGTGTGTGTTGTGTATGTACACACACACACACACACACGTATATATATATATATATATATATATATATATATATATATATATATATATATATATATATATATATATATATACATGAATATGTCTATATATCCGCACACACACACACGTCTTCTTAGTGGATAGGAATTTTTGAAAACTGCCATATCGCCGCATTGATCTCGATTACTCGAAGAAGCAACATTGCTTACACTGAAAATGATAATACGTCACTTCTGACACAATTTTAGTATTGTACTGTTTAATAATTATACAAAACAATGCACAAAATAATTGAAATCAGTGGCTCTGCGAGGCGCACTCCTTTGGAACCACTTTCGAACGTGCTATTTCTGAGATAAGCGCTGTAAAACTTGTGACAGCATTGCAGGCATGTTATAGTTATATTTTTAATGAAATACCAAATACAATTTTCTGCATTGAAGTTCTTAAATTACTTGAACACTAATGCATTTTGTCGCCCGCTTTGGAAATGCATATCGTGAATTTGGGGCTATAGTCGGAATTTCTTCAATATAACAAATAGTTTATTCATTGATCGGCATTCTTTTTCATTGTATACGTACCACTCCTTTCTGTAGCGCCTAAGGGCCTTGAAAGCATTTAAAATAAATAAATAAATAAATAAACAAATAAATAAATATGAATGAGATTTTCGATGTATCCTACAAATTGTAAATTGCCATATGTGCAATGACGTATTCAGTTTACATGTGAAGCAATCTCACTTGACTATTATAAATGCAGTACACGAAGCGAGTGATTTTTAAAAAGTGTCGGAACAATTACAAGCACATCGAAGATATGAACACTTATCTGATGCACAATAATCATTTTATGCCGAACCAAGCATGATTCGCATTTCAGAAAATTCTACTGAAGCCGAGTTTGCTTAATTTATTACCTTTCTTTTCTAGTACTACTGAGAATTAGCTTTATACTTAATTGTCCGAAAAAAAATACAAGCAAGACAACTTGAATATTAAGAAAAGTTTTTGTCTGGGCTGGTTGGAAGATCAATAGCAGTTTCTCTAGCTGTAAGCGTGTTTCTTGTAAGTCACGTCTCACTCAGGAACTGGTTTATTATTACTTGCTGTATTCTGATACTGTTTTGATGTTTGTCGTGCCAGGCAACTACTGATTGCTCATGAACCGAATTTTAGCTTTGTGACTACTCTTATATTCATAAATACGTTTCTAGCATGCGAAGTATGTATCTCTTACACAATTCTGAACTTCATTACGTGGGGGCAAGAATTTTTCCTTTCTATGCCTCGCTGTTTGGACCTAAAATTTTGTAGATGTTGTACGCACATTTTTAAGCATATAATTGTTTTGTAGGTGTTTGCACCATCCGAGTGATGAGAACAAAGCTTTATCGCAATAAATGGTACCGTTACGTAGACAATGCAGATATTGTTGGGTGTCCTTGAAGAAGGCAGGGTACGTGGAGTTCAGTAATGCATTTTGTGCCAAAATAGGCAAGCAATGCTAAGAAATTATAAAGCGGTCAACTTGGGCTGAGACAAAGTGTGTGCTCACCTCTTGGCATTGGGGCTTGGTGCGAGTGCGTTCTGATGATTCTGTCAGTGCTGCTTATATAGGACCCACTGACAATCTATAATTGGAAATTTGTGAACTTATCGATGCATCTTAACATACAAATGCGAAGTATCATACCGGATACAGTAATTCATGTAGTACCTTGCATCTGTATCTCAAACACTTGCTGCCCGAGTAATTTCTATCACGATACAATTGCAAGTTATCTTTTCCTTACCCTGCTCGCCGCGCTCTCCACATTCCGCGCCTGCACTAGAAAGTCTGGCAGTGTTAGAGAAGGATGATAGTGGCTTTTCAAGCTGGCACCCACGCCACTGCAATTAAAAAATCAAAGAGGAATTGACTTACATGTATATCGACCTATACTACGGCTTCAGATTTTCTGGTTAACACCTGTGTTGTGTACAAGAATTACGCAGAGAATTAACAATCGCCTATCAAGGATCACCAATTAGCAACACAGACCGTTCAACATGCATTTTAAATAGCAATTCGAATAGCCTTGTGGAAGCGTTCCACTAAAACCCTACATTGACAATCATCAGTTTTGGTTTCTGCGCAGTTGCTTAAACCAGGCAACAAAACACTATACACGCGTTTGATTCGATTAGCAAAAAACATTCGAAATAAATTCATGAGCATCATTTCAAGGGCGATATTCGTGTCGGTGCTCGTAATCTCTATTGCTGAAAAGAGTTTCTTGGTTTTCAGATAAAGGATTTTTGTAACTCGGAGGACAAAAGCCATAGACACAACAAGTTTGCACCTAACATGCACAACAAGATCTGCAATGGCAGGTCCACCTGGGACGTCATCAAGCAGAACGAAGACTTCATGGGGTACGTGTGCTTCCGTCACGATGAGCAAGTCATTGACGTAGTAACGTTGAAAGCTGGGCCAGTTGGAAAACATGTATTTTTGGGTCAGCGCGAGAAACCATGGCAGCGCAAAAAGAAAACAAACAGCGGTCGGCGTGTGTCCTTGTTTTTGCTCTGATTCAAAGAACAAATTAGTGACAAACCTAGCTTTGGCACAATGATCTTTGTGGCCTGGTGGTGTCGCAGTGTTTATAACCATAAATTTGTACACATATAAGTTTATTACAGCAAGCTCAATTTTTATTAATTATAGAAATACACAGAAGGGTCCTAGCTATCATTCATGAAGCTTTACTAAATGGCACATTCGCGTGTGCAATAAAGAACAGATGTACGATGCTTGTAGTCAAGTTAAGTACCCACAGTAGCTTCTACGTCCTGAACAGCTATTTGAAGTAATTAATGTACTTTTTGATATTTATAACTGTTAAAATGATGACCAAAATCAGATCAAGGTAAAAGCGGGAGCCAACGTTTCCACAAGTGGACTTGCCTTTTTTCACGGCGACACATGCTTTCCTCGCCACAGTATACATAGGTAGGGTTCTTGTGAAGGGGAGAAGGGTAGCGCGGGTGGGTGCCGCAACGAGCGAAGGTGTGTTAACTAACTATGGAGGTGTAGAATTGAGAGTAAAGGAGAGTTCTCCACAAGGTCGGTGACACGGCCGTCTGGCAGCCGGCGGGTCAACGGCGTGCACAGCCTCCTTCTATCACCGGCTTCGCTGGTGGTCGTGGGCTATGGTGTCTCTGAAAGATATAACATAAGCAGTGGAAGAAACCCGCGCTCATGAAAAAGAAAGTACATAGCAAATAACTAAAATAAAATAAAGAAATAAAAAGCTAGTAAAAGCAAAGGAAAGTGTTCTTGCCTATTGCTTAACATTTAGCATGGCGAATAAATTCTAAAGCTCCCTTCGAAACGTGTATGCGTGCTGGTTGCAATGTCCTGAACCTACGAATAAGGTATTATGAATACGATGAGTCTCTGTATTTTCTTCCTCGTTCACAACGGAAATTTGTCCGTAAGTTTGAAAGTTTATGTTCATCAAAGTTATGACCTGGTTGGTTGAAATGTTTGGCGACGGCTCTAGGAAGCTCTTTAGCTGTGTCTGGGCGATGTCCGTTTAATCTGACGTTCATTGATTGTCCCGTTTTACCGATATATTGTTTATTTGGGAAGGAACATTCAAGTATGTAAACCACATCCGATCTTGTAAGAGTAAAGGTGGATTTTACTTCGTGGGTTTCACTATTTGCGGTGCTTTTAACTTCTATGTAACATTGAAGGTACCTACAAGTTTTGCACATGGGGTTATAATATGCTTTCTATAGGGGGGAATGATGTTTGCTGACATTTGCGTGCAGTAACATGTGCTTAAAGTCTTTATGGCGGCGATAGGTAACCCTATAGGTTACCGGGGAACGCTTTTCTGCAACGCTCGTTGCTTTATAGTATTGGTGGCGTTTTCTTAGGATGTTGTTCTTCTTTGGGAGAGCATTAGAATATTTTGTTATCAACGTTGCCGGTTGGTCAGATTTTGGTGTAGGCTGTTTCTAGGCTAATTCCGACTACCTCTCCAATCTTGACGCAACATCAGAAGCTCCATCGAGAGCAACTTGTGGATAGTTTCTTTCTGCTAGCTTTTTTTAAGGTCATTTAGGTGGTGGATATAATCGCTATCTTTGCTGCAAATTCTTCTTATTCGTTTCACTTGCTCGACAAAAATTTCTTCCTTGTAGTATCGGGGATGATGGCTGTTGTAGTCTAAATATTAGTGGCTATCTGTACGCTTCCGGGAAAATGTCTTTCTCAGCTTTCCGTTTTCTAAGTAGACCGTCGCGTGGAGGAAGTTGATTTGACTATGAGAGTGGGCGCGCAGTAAATTCAATACTTACGTTAAAGCGATTGAAATGGCTAATTAGGTCAGTTAACGCTCTTGTGCCTTGTTTCTATATTATAAATATATCGTCAGTGTAACAAAAATAGGTTTGCCGTTTTAAAAGGCAGGATTTCAGCAGGTCTGTTTCAAGCTGCCCCATGAAAATGTTCGCATACGCAGGAGCGAATGGTGTTCCCATGTTAGTGCCGAAAGTTCGCAGGTAGTGAATAGAATGTAATTTGAAATAGTTGAACGTGAGAACTAACCTAAGGAGCGACAAGTAAACTTCAGGAGCGTGCGCTTGGGGATTGATTGCGAGGGGTTTCGATGCGGCTTCAATTCTTTCCCTCGTGGGTATGTTAGTGTAAAGGGCAGAAACATCCAAAGTGACTAGAATAGCG
The DNA here is from genome assembly GCF_023375885.2 of Dermacentor andersoni. Taxonomy (NCBI): domain Eukaryota; kingdom Metazoa; phylum Arthropoda; class Arachnida; order Ixodida; family Ixodidae; genus Dermacentor; species Dermacentor andersoni. The sequence continues at coordinate 88,057,316 of NC_092822.1, read as the reverse complement.
TGGTTTCGGTTCGTGTTGATGTCGTCGATAATTCGAAGGAAGTGCGGCGTGTCTTGAAAAAAAGACAGCAGGGTGGTGGGGATGTTTGACAGAGGTTGATTTAAGACTTTACATTGTCTCTCGGTAGGAGCATTTTTATTAGACAATAGGCCGACCTGGTATTCCTGCCGTAATTCTTTCTTCGGCGGGAACATTATCTATTTCAGGAAGAAGCTAAAAGCGGCCTGCTCCCTTGTTCTCCTGCGTCATGAAGCAATATACAGGGGTCGAATCTCATACCGACTCGGAAGGGAACCAATTCACTTCGCCTCATCTGATTGGTTAAATAAACTATGGGGTTTTATATGGCAAAACCACTTTCTGATTATGAGGCATGCCGTAGTGGAGGACTCCGGAAATTTCGACCACCTGGGATTCTTTAACGTGCACCTAAATCTAAGTACACAGGTGTTTTCGCATTTCGCCACCATCAGAATGCGGCCGCCGTGGCTGGGATTCGATCCCGCAAACTCTTGCTCAGCAGCCCAACACCATAATCACTGAGCAAACACGGCGGGTTCATCTGATTGGGCAAAATTTTTCTCGCGTCAATGGCCGTCCGAGATAGCGAGGTGGCACCGCAGATTTTGCTCACTTCACGCATCTGTCAATCATTTCCAAATCGAAACCGAATTTGACTGGGAGCGGAAACGGTGAAGGGGTAGTCTGCTTTAGGTTCCGTTGCTGTGTCTTGGCTGTTGGCTTGCGACCCAGACCGCGCATACCGGTCGCACTACCCGGAGACACGCGGGCGTCGTGCGCGCGTGCGTTGGTTGCTTCGGAGGCTATTACTTGCCTTTGTCATCTGCTTGGCGTTTCTCTTTCGCTGTTGAACACGGCTGGAATGCGATACGCGTTCCAAGAAGTGATGGATAATGAGTTGCACCACCCCTGCTGGCTTTTTAGGTAGACCTTTTGCAAACTACAATATCAATTGGAGGAGACTCGGGTGCAAGCGTACGAGTGCTCATTCCACGCAGAAGAAGCAATCTTGCACTGCGGTTCATCACCACCGGCCTGCAGCTCCCAGCGGTCGGTTGGAGGCGAAGCATTCATCTGAATGGCCTACATGTCTGCTGCTGACACTGTCCACGAAGTTGCTATCGCAATTACTCTCTTGATCGGTAGACGGGCTGGGTCGGCGCTCCCTACATTTCAAAGGCAATGCCAAGGAGATATTTGCACGATGAGATCAAATTCCCAGTTCGATCGCCAGCATGAATAGCTCGCGAATCGCTGTTCAACAATCAGAAGGGTTCAACCTAGGCTGGTCCAGCGCTTTCATCGTTAGGCTGATAAAAATATACAGTGAGGGCGGGAAGATATTGTGGATATCTCTTTTTTTAGCTGCCCTTTTATCTCTACTTCGGGAGTGCCGCACTTTGTTCCTCAATTTGACGACATATCGCGCCGTCATATCGCGCCGTCATATCGCGACGGCATTGATGCCTTCAGGTAGCATATGTGGGTTTATTGACCAGTTGCCTTCACCCAAAAAGATCACGTTCTCGTGATGCCTGCGGCAACAAGGATGTTCCACGTCCGCCGCCAAGGTCTGTGAGTGGTGGCGCTGGCTAACACTCCCAGGGTTCTACTAGGACACATAAATACCCAAGAAAGTGGATGGGAAAACGGCGCCGCGGTAGCTCAATTGGTAGAGCATCGCACGCGAAATGCGAAGGTTGTGGGTTCGGTTCGCACCTGCGGCAAGTTGTTTTTTCATCCACTTTAATTACCTTTAACTTATCGTTTCTTTATTTCATTTATTAAGCACAACTAATTTCCCCTATGTTGTCCTTGGTGTCAGTGTTTGTTGGCTTCTTATTCTATGACTAATAAAAATCGAGCCCCTCGGTCAACCCCCTTTCTTCTCGTTTATTACATAACGAGGGTCTCGACTCCGGCAGCATTGATGCCTTCAGGTAGCATATGTGGGTTTTATGGACCAGTTGCCTTCACCCAAAAAGATCACGGTCTCGTGACGCCTGCGGCAATAAGGACGTTCCACGTCCGCCGCCAAGGTCTGTAGGTGGTGGCGCTGGATAACACTCCCAGGGTTCTACTAGGTTTATAAATACCCAAGAAAGTGGATGGGGAAACGGCGCCGTGGTAGCTCAATTGGTAGAGCATCGCACGCGAAATGCGAAGGTTGTGGGCTCGGTTCGCACCTGCGGCAAGTTGTTTTTTCATCCACTTTAATTACCTTTAACTTATCGTTTCTTTATTTCATTTATTAAGCACAACTAATTTCCCCTATGTTGTCCTTGGTGTCAGTGTTTGTTGGCTTCTTATTATATGACTAATAAAAATCGAGCCCCTCGGTCAACCCCCTTTCTTCTCGTTTATTACATAACGAGGGTCTCGACTCCGGCAGCATTGATGCCTTCAGGTAGCATATGTGGGTTTTATGGACCAGTTGCCTTCACCCAAAAAGATCCCGGTCTCGTGACGCCTGCGGCAATAAGGACGTTCCACGTCCGCCGCCAAGGTCTGTAGGTGGTGGCGCTGGATAACACTCCCAGGGTTCTACTAGGACACATAAATACCCAAGAAAGTGGATGGGGAAACGGCGCCGTGGTAGCTCAATTGGTAGAGCATCGCACGCGAAATGCGAAGGTGGTGGGTTCGGTTCCCACCTGCGGCAAGTTGTTTTTTCATCCACTTTAATTACCGTTAACTTATCGTTTCTTTATTTCATTTATTAAGCACAAGTAATTTCCCCTATGTTGTCCTTGGTGTCATTGTTTGTTGGCTTCTTATGATATGACTCTCTCTATATATATATTGTTAGGTGCTTCATATTGAGATGATAAAGTTGGGCGTAGTGACTAGAGAAGGAAAAAGAAAGACAGCGGGCAAGATGAGTGCCTGCGAAGCGTAAATATGTTTCCATAAAAGTCGTGTTAAGCATAGGAATACTATGTGTCACTGCATTTTTGGTGGCAAGGTGGCAGTGGTGGTTACGGACACGATCTCAGCACGCTAACATTGAGAAACAGTCTATTGATGCCCTATGCACAGCTCCTAGCCGTCCCCTTGTACGACGGCACTCTTCGGTGCGAGGCCTATCTCATACAACTGGCCACCCTCCTGACAGCTAACGTCGGAGAAAATGCCAGAAAAGTCCAAGCAGTAGCGCTTTTATGCAGCCTGCCATCCGGTTATCACACATACTTGAGGTCATTGACGAAAATCCCTGCCGATTTGTATGGCTAAAACTCGCTGACACAGCTTCGCTACACTTGTCTGGAAGGCCGGTACGTGAACCCAGGCAAGTCATTCCAGGAGTTGGCTGACGACGTTGAAGGCCTCCACTTGAACGCGCCACCAGGCACTACATTTAGCACGGTGAACCTTTCCTTAACTGAGACTTTCATCGACGCTATACAAGATCCAGACTTTCACCATTGGGAGCGTATCGGTAAACTACAACACCTCCGGGCAGCAGTTACTTGGCCTTGGAGAGACAATTCATTGGTGAAACACTCGCAACGCGTCCCTTCTGTTTCAGCGAGGACTACGACTACCGAAAAACCTTAAGTCAGCATTCGGAACAGCCAGTTGTACTCAAAGAAACCCTTGAGGCACGCTTCCACCAGAGACACCACCAACGTTTATTTGTAGATCCTGAGGTCGCTCTTTTTGAACAGTATCGGTGTCACAACAAACCAAGAAGTGATTTCTCCGAGGTAGCAAAGATGTTCTGGTATCTTTTGTAATTGCTGCCGAAGACATGGATTCATTGGGTTGCCTGCAGTTACGCTCTCATTGCCACAGCCGCTTCTAGTTTTTTTTTCGGCTGCGGCTACTGGACACCATGTTCTCACTGATATGCAAGTTCAGGACGACAGCTCAGACGTTGGTTGACAGAGACGCCGCCGTCAGTGTGTGGTATTCCACATAAGCATCACGCGTGAACAAGCCGCAGGAATAAACCTGAATGTGAGCGCCATCGAACAGACGCTTCCCGTAGAATTCACCTTTGCATAGAGTACCATTTGGCGACTTGTCCTCGGCTGCGGGTAGGGTAGATAAACAGTGTGTAATGAAGAAAGGAAGAGAATCACATCCCGATCATCATCAAGAGCGGAGGGCACGAGATCGGTGCTCGAACACCACCATCTTGTTCTCCCGACGTACTCTTCCGAGGTAACGCCTGTTTGTTGGACTCGTCCAATAAACCTCCTTATATTTCGTGGATCGGGCTGGGTACGCACATCGCCCACACCCTGGAACTCCGATCCCGCACGCTGCGCTCGACCATGCAAGCTGACGCTACCCAACCGCCGCCATCTCTCCAGGCCGCCGTTTGCCCTGGTCCGGTTCGCCAGCGAGACTCCCGGTATTTTAGGGTACGGACGACGAGGACGTCGAGGACTGGCTGTCGGCCTACGAAAACGTTAGTGGATCCAACAAGTGGGATGACGCTGCTAAGTTGAGTACCGCAAACATTTACCTGGCTGGCATGGCGAAGCTGTGGTACACGAACCACGAATCATAATTTGAGAACTGGTGCGCTTTTAAGGAGGCAATACCTGCCATTTTCGGTCGCCCTGCCGCGCGGAAGTTCCGCACCGAGCAACGGCTGCGCACACAGGCACAGGAACCAAATGAAACTTTTACCGGCTATATTGAGGACATAATCGATCTCTGCAGGCGTGCCGATGCCTCAATGCGCAAAAGTGCCAAAATACAGCATGTTATGAAGGGTGTCGACGACTATGTATTTCAAATGCTTCTTGCGTAGTCTCCTGGCACTGTGTCTGAAGTGGTAACTCGGTGCCACAGCTATCACGAATTGAGAAGGCAGCGGGCTCTCACCCGACGTTCATCTCACACGTACAATCAACGAGTCGCTGCACTGGACGTCTTGCCTGACCAGTCATACCTTCTCGCACAAATGAAAGAACTTGTGTGTGAGGAGGTGGCCCGTCAGTTGTCTCTCCTGCCGTTTGCTCAGCGTCAGGAGCTCCCGCAGCAGCAGCTGCAGCGACCAATCCCGTTGGTTCCCGTGCTTGGACACGTCATCCAAGAACAGATTTCCGAGGCCATGCCGGTGCCCATTCAGCAGCAATCGGTCGCCGTGCCTCTTAGTTACGCTGAGGTAGTAAAGCGGCAGCAGATTCAACAGCCCTCACCGTCCCATGGTGTGCCGTATGCTGAAGCTCCAATTCAGCCGTCCGTGACATGGGATGCTCATATCACTGCAAATCCCTGGTGAACGCACGACAACGGGCCGATCTGTTTCGCATGCGGTGGCCCTATTCATACCGCCCGATTCTGTCGCCGTCACGCCCCAGGATACTCAGACGCCCGCTCACCGAACTACATAAATCGTCCCCGCTCTCGTTATTAAAATTCTTGTCCCCAAGCAAGCACGTCTTCACGTGACTATCCGCAACCCACGTCTCGTTGCTCACCTTCACCCCGTCGCTGCTCCTTGTCGCCCATGCGTCCTCGACCAGCCCCTGAAAATGAGGGAAACTAGCCCCCGCTGTTCATGAGACAAGAACTGCGCTGTCGAAATACTCAAGTCCTCGAACTTTGCCGTCGAATATTGTCGAAGCTCTTGTAGAAGGCACCCCTGCTTATGCTCTCGTCGACACCGGTGCTGCCGTTTCTGTTACAGACGTCACACTTTGCCGCAAGCTTCGCAAGGTGACCACAACTCTTGAGATGATGCTCTTAGCACAGCGAATGGAGACCCTGTTCGGCCTGTAGCTACCTGCACTGCTCGACTTGTTATCGCTTAAGAGCACTACATTGTTGAGTTTATCGTCCTCTCAACTTGCTTGCAACACATCATACTTGGCTCGTACTTTCTATCGTATAATCGTGCCATTGTTGATTGTGCCAAATTTGAACTTGAGCTCTTCCCGTTGTGTGACCAGTCCTACAAACCCACTCATGGAGAGTCCACCTTGTGGACTGTCCATTTCGGCTGCAACTGGTGGGCTCATTGAATGGAGCTGCGCGAGCGAGGAGGAGATGAGCAGCCCCAGCCAATCAGCGGCGGTTGAAATCTAGAGTCCACTAGGTGGATTCTTACAGAAAACTCCGCCTGGATACCCGTTCTGTTCGCGCGCGACATTACCGGTGAGATCTTGTTCGAATCATCTGAGCGTTGTGTGCCGCTCAGCTACACTTGTCGCCACGGAGTCTCCTCGCTTGTATGGACTGTCAAACACATGTTTTTGTTCTAAACACTACCACCAATCTAGTCAACCTCGTCGCGGCGAACGAACCGGTGGCGCATCTGAAGTTTTTTTTTTCGTGTATTCACCTGAATGACGCCAACTACTAAGGCGAAGCCTGTCGCTTTGCGTACTAATGTCCTCCCATGGAAGCTACTCGGCTTTGGCGCGAAGCTTTCGAACACTGTCTTGGAATCAGTAAAAGAATTGGTCATCACTACCACTGCTGCATTGCACCCTGAGCAGAACGTGGCTGTCCGCGGTTGTTGAGCACCATATTGACACGGAACGACATGAGCCTGTCCGCCATCAGCCGAGCTTTGTACCACATTCCGAGCACCATATTATAAAAGAACGCTTGAACGACATGTTCAAGCTCTCGTTAATACGTAACGAGGTTCTCAAATCCGGCAACATTGATGCCTTCAGGTAGCAAATGTGGGTTTATTGACCAGTTGCCTTTACCCAATAAGATGACGTCCTCGTGACGCCTGCGGCAAAAAGGACGTTCCACATCCGAAGCCAAGGTCTGTGAGTGGTGGCGCTGGCTAACACGCCCAGGGTTCTATTAGGAAACATAAATACCCCAAAATGTGGATGGGTAAACGGCGCCGCGGTAGCTTAATTGGTAGAGCATCACGTGCGAGATGTGAAGGTTGTGGGTTCGGTTCCCCCCACCGGCAAGTTGTTTTTTCAGCCACTTCAATTTCCACCTATTAGCGTTTCTTTATTTCATTTATTAAGCACAAGTAATTTCCCCTATGTTGTCCTTGGTGTAAGTGTTTGTTCGCTTCTTATGATATGTTCAAGCAGGGTACTCTATCCCTGAGCTGGGATCATCTTGTTTGTTTAGATTATAGAGTGCTGAACACCGTTGCGTGAGTGAACATCTACCCTTGATGCGTCTCGATGATCCCCGCGTCCAAAGGAGGCATGCAATTTTACAACCTTAGGCCTGCTTTCAGGCTACTGGCATGTGCCAACATGGCATGTACCAGATGCTCGGAACGCAGGACGTGATGTTTTTGCGCTGGACTGAATGTTAAATTAAATTGGCTTTTACGACTGGTGCGAGAGCGCTTGGCATGTTGGGCAAATAACAAAGCTCAGGTGATAACAGTATAAAAAGAGTCGGTGCAGTAGTATGGCTTCCGCAGCTTGTTTTATATTGAAGATAAGTTTGCTACTTTTGTGCACACCCCAATAAATGCTGCAATACTGTCGCAGCCAGAAAACAAGGGCAAACACGTAAAAAACGCACGGGAAAAAGTAATCAGCCACAGGCTCATGCCGACATATAAATTGAGCACCACTCTCCAGGCACTGTTTAGCAAACCTAAATGGTTAAGTGCGTGCACAGACGGAGACAGAGTGAGGAACAAAGCTGCTCGGCGCTAATTAGCGCTGTGTCCTGTTCTTCCTTGCTCTGTCCCCATCTGTGTGCGCTTGTAACCCTTTAAGGTGCTTTACGAAATAGTGCACCAAAGCATCCTTGCTTACGAATAGTTTAATCAAAACTGTAATTTTGGATGCAAGGGCCATATGTTTTATTTGCTGGCTCTAGGCTAATGCATGCTCGGTCGCTTAATGCGATGCAAAAAGAAAGTACGTATCCGATCGGTGTTCGTATGACACAAACGGAGGCTCATTAATACGAGCGCTTACAACATGCGTTATCCTGAGAGTTGAAACATATGCTTGGCTGCACAAACTATCTTAAATGAATTCTTTGATTCCGGCTTCCCCTATTGTAAAACCGACTCTTGTATAATTATGATATGAAGATTACTGCCACATATTTTGAGCACTTAAAGCGGTCTAATGTTGTGATTGACCGTTGCTACTCCAGCTCCAAATTTAGAGTTATTGCTTTATTAGAATGTGTCTTCCATGATATGCTAGTTTATTGTCAAGGTTCGCTTTTCTTCATCCACTGCTTCCTTTCTAGTTTTTGCCTTCATCTGACTGAACATTGATACGATGGTGCGCTCTCTAATTTTAGGTAAGGTGTACACGCGATCGCACTGTCAATATTATTACGATATCATCGAGCGATGCTCGAGGGACGAGCCGCCGTGAGAACGACGACGAAGTGGGTCTGTGCCTTTGGCGCGAGCGAGTGTTGGCCTGGCGGTCTGGCTCAAGTGTAAATAGCCTGTATTTATCCTCCTTCATCTGTGTATTTCCACACGTAACATTCTGGTGGAGTTCAGCGATCCCCGTCCTCACCACGCAACTTCGGAGTGGTCGGTACATCGAGCTTGTCACCATGCCTTCCGGTGACGAGACCACCTCTGCAACGACTTCGGCTTGTCCGACTGCTCCAATCATCGCGGTTGCCCAACGTCGCGACCCTGGTGTGTTCTCTGGCCGGAGGGAGAGGACGTTGACGAATCGATCAAGCTCTACGAACACGCCAGTGCTAATAACAGGTGGGACCCAACGACCATGCTCGTCAATGTCATCTTTTATCTCGGCGGCACCCCACACGTGTGGCACCAAACGCATGACGACGAGATAAACATTTGGGACAGCTTCAAATAAAAGCTCAGGGCACTGTTCTGCGACCCCATTGGGCACAAGGCTGCCGCGTGAAAGGCTCTTGCGTCTCGTGCTCAGACATCTACAGAGCCGTACGTTTCATACATCCTCGACGTCTTGGCTCTCTGAAGCAAAGCGGACGATACTATGTCTGAAGCAGATAAAGTGTCGCATGTGCTAAAAGGCATCGCCGACGATGCTTTCAATTTGCTTGTTTTCGGCCAAGTCTCGACTATCGACGCCACCATCAAAGAATGCCGTCACCTTGAACAAAATAAGAGCCGCCGTATTGCACATCACATCACGCGGCTACCGTACACTGCTGCTTCGTCGACATGTGAGGGCAGACCGCTTCACACCACCCCCTGTGACGGCGTAAACCGTATTGTTCGCCGTGAGCTCAGGGCCGCCTGTTTGCCAGCTTTCGCCGCGACGCCTCCCATCCACCAGCAACCACGATTGCGACGATTCAGGCTGTCGTCAGACAGGAATTTGAGAACATGTGTCTCAACTCCATGTGTTCATCGTCTCCACCCACGGTTCCCCAGTTCTCTAGCAGCCCTCCTCGTCCCCGGCAGTCCTGCAGTCCTTTTCTGCCACATCTCGCCGCAACCCGTCCGAATTGCGTACCCCTGATGACAGGCCGATCTGCTTCCACTGCTGTCGCATCGGCCACGTCACTCGTCATTGCCGCAACCGATGGCCACCACCTCCTCGGACACCACCGCTCATTCCCTCCCCTTTGGACCTTCTGTTCTCTATGCCACCCGCCATGAACCCATTGCCGCTGATGCTTCTGCCCCGAACCTTCGCTACAGCCGCTCGCCGTCACCTCGCCGCCATCAGTCTCGTTCGCCCCAACCCCGTCGCTTCTCTCCGTCGCCTATCGCCTTCCGGATCCAGCCGTAATACTAGGCGCTGCAGCTTCTGGAGGTGAAGCTGCGTTGTCCATTCTGCCCTCAAATCCTCTGCTAACGTTACACACGAACCAAAACCTTCTTGACGTTGACGTTGATGGCTATCCTGTCACGGCACACATCGATACAGGTGGTGCACAAAATTCTGTTATGAGTGCTGCCTTCCGACTACCACTGAACAAGCTCCTCATCCCAGCGTCGGCACGCGTCATCGGCGTTGCGCATGGCAGCACTGTGCCTATCATAGGCATGTGTATGGCACGTGTTACCATCGCCGGCCGCCACACTCCCGTCCTCTTCACCGTGATTGCTCATTGCCCCCACGACCTCATTCTCGGCCTCGGCTTTCTCTCCGCGCATTCTGCTCTTATTGACTGCTCTGCCAGTACCCTTCGCCTTCAGTTGCCGATTCTCGCAGTACATTCTGACGTACCCCAGTGCCGCCTACGCCCCACCGGCTTTATTCGCCTGCTGCCAAAATCAATCGCCTATGTTGAACTCTTGTCTTTCCCACCAGTTCCTGATGGCGAGTACCTCGTCGCTCCTCTGCCCGAAATTCCGCTGCAGTATGAAGTTACTGTGCCTCACAGTATACTTACTATTTCTGCCAAACGCACTTTCACGCCTATGTTTAAATTTGAATTGGCAAAGAAAATTCTACCGCAAGGTATTTGCCTTGCCAACGTTAATTGTCTCGGCGACCATCACGTGGTGACGTTATCGACTGATGCTTCTTGCGAGCTTAGCAGGCCCATCGTACCAGCCTCGGCTGCCGATACCAAGATACAGAAAATAGTTGTGACGGACCTCTCTTCTGTGCAGGCTGAAGACCTTTACCAAGTATTGTCGTCCTACAGAGATTTTTTCGACTTCAACGATCGCCCTTTAGGCAAGACGCTTGCGGTCAAGCATTGGATTCTTACTGGCGATGCTACTCCTATTCACCGACGACCGTATTGAGTTTCTGCGTCGGAACGCCGAGTAATTCAAAGTGAAGTGAACAAAATGTTACACAAAAACATCATTGAGCCTTCTTCGAGTCCCTGGGCGTCACCTGCAGTGTTGGTTAAGAAAAAAGATTGCACGTGGCGCTTCTGTGTAGACTACCGTCATCTGAACAACATTACTAAGGACGTCTACCCGCTCCCACGTATAGACGACGCCCTTGACTGCCTCCACGGTTCCAGCTATTTCTCTTCTATTGATCTTCGTTCTGGATACTGGCAGATTGCTGTTGACGATATGGACAGATAATAAACCGCCTTCATCACATCTGATGGCCTATACGAATTTAAAGTAATGCCGTTTGGATTATGCAACGCCCCTGCCACCTTCCAGCGTAATATGGACTCCTTGCTCTAAGGTTTCAAATGGTCCACATGTCTCTGCTTCCTCGACGACGTCATCATCTTCTCGCCCACGTTCGACACTCACCTTGAACGTCTCACAGCTATATTTGATGTATTTCGAAAGGCGAAGCTACAACTTAGCTAGTCCAAATGTCGTTTCGGCAGCCGCCAAATTACAGTTCTGGGCCACCTCGGTGACGCTTCCGGAGTACAGCCTGATCCCAACAAAACTCAGGCTGTCCGAGACTTTCCGGTTCCGAAGACAACCGCAGACGTTCGATGTTTTGTAGGGCTATGCTCGTACTTTCGTCGTTTTGTTCAAGATTTTGCAGCAATTGCTAGACCCCTCACTAATTTGTTGAAGAAAGGCGTGAAATTCTCGTGGGGTACTGCAGATGCCGCCGCCTTCTCTCGTCTGGTTACTCTTCTCTCCTCACCACCAATTCTAGCCCACTTCGGCCATGATGCCCCTACAGAATTGCGTACAGATGCCAGTGGTCATGGCGTAGGTGCCGTCTCAGACCAGCGTCCGCGTGGCCAGGATCGCGTGATTGCTTATGCGAGCCGCCTCCTCACACCATCGGAGCGCAACTAACCAATTACGGAACGAGAATGCCTTGCTGTAGTCTGGGCGACTGCGAAGCTCCGTCCTCACCTTTACGGTCGCCCTTTTTCCGTTGTCACTGACACTCATGCTCTCTGCGGGCTCTCATCGCTAAAGGATCCTACAGGCCGGCTTGGTCGATGGGCTTTGAGGCTACAACAATTTTCATATTCCGTGGTCTACAAGTCTGGCCACCTGCACCAAGACGCTGACAGTTTGTCGCGTTCCCCTGTTGACGACCGTTACTCCTCCAATATTACCAGTGCTGCTTCGTATTCTCTGTGTGGCAGGTGCTTCATTTCGCCAAGGAGCAACGTCGTGATGCCGGCATCACAGCACTCATCGACTGTTTTGAGCAATCACCGGCCGATGCTACTCTACGCCTCTTCGTCCTCCGCGACGGTACCTTGTACCGTCGTAACCTTCATCCGGATGGCTCTGAGTTCCTACTTGTAGTACCTAAAGACCTCCGCTCCACCGTTGTAGGCGAGCTCCACCACGCACCAACGACAGGACATCTCGGCGTATCTCGAACCTATGACCGTGTACGTCACCGTTTTTTCTGGCCGGGCCTTGCCCGTTCCATACGACGTTGCGTCGCCGCTTGTGAACTTTGCCGACGACGCAAGAAGCCTTCCCAGCTCCCCGCTGGTTACTTTACCTGCAGCCGCTCGACATCTCTGCTGAGCCCCTTCATGGTGTCGGCTTAGACCTTATTGGCCCATTTCCGGAATATACATCAGGAAACAAGTGGGTTGCAGTCGCGGTGGACTACGCGACCCGCTACGCCCTAACAATTGCTCTTCCTACCAGTTGCGCAATTGATATTCAGGACTTCCTCCTGCATGGTATCATTTTAATTCATGGCGCTCCGCGCCAATTGCTAACATACCGTTGACGTACGTTCTTAGCCAAAGTCATTGAAGACATCACGCGTGCCTGCTCAATACAGCATAAATATACCACATCCTACTACCCTCAAACGAACGGCCTCACTGAGCGATTGAACCGCACCCTTACAGATATGCTATCCAAATACGTTTCAGACTACCACCGTGGCTGGGACCAAGCTCTAACTTACGTTACCTTTGCGTACAACTCTTCCCGTCTCGAAACTGCTGGCTTTTCGCCTTTTTACTTCTTGTATGGCCGTCAACCGACGCTACCACTGGACACTGTGCTTTCCTCCACCACAACTTCAACTAGCGCTTATGCCCGTGATGCTATCGCCCATGCTGACCATGCTCGCCATCTTGCGCGCGCTCGTCTACAAGTGTCTCAAGGCAAACAAAAGCAACGCTAGGACCTCCGTCACCGTGATGTCCATTTTGCGCCCGGCACCCTCGTGTTGCTTTGGTCACCATCGCGTAAGGTTGGCCTTTGTGGAAAACTGCTTTCCTGCTACACAGGCCCATATCGCGTGCTTCTTCAAGTTACCGATGTCACCTACGAAATCCTTCTAGCCACGCCCACTACGTCCACCGCTGTGACAACCAGTGACATTATCCACGTCGCCCGACTCAAACCCTACCACTCTCCCCGCTCCTTGGATGTTTAACAGCACCGTGATTGCGCTTTTGCCGCCGCGGGGTAGTATTACGATATCGTCGAGCGATGCTAGAGGGACAAGCCGCCGCGAGAACGATGACGAAGTGGGTCTGTGCCCTTGGCGCGAGCGAGTGTCGGCCTGGCGGTCTGGCTCAAGTGCAAATAGCCTGTATATAGCCTCCTTCATCTGTGGATTTCCACACGTAACAATATATTTACAGTGTCAGCATTTTTCCCGCTAACTTGTAACCTAAGTGTCTGATAGTAATATTAAATGCTCTAATTTATAACTGATTACATTCTATATCATATAATTATATTACAGTTATAGTAATAATATAACTGATTAGATTCTTCACAGCGTTCCTCACCGTCACGATTACCTGCCTGCCAGTGTAGATGACCAGACGTGTTCATCCCCACCTCCTGAACCATGCGACTGTCAATTATACTGTCTCCTTGATCGGTTCCCTTTACTATGACACTGTTTGCTAGGGAGCCTAAATCGAAGCACATGACTACAATATAGACAGTGCTGTATCCAGGGTCGGCGCGCAGCGTAGAAGCTGGCTGATCCTGGAAATAATGAGTAGTACGCTGCACCAGTTTACTCGGCGATACACTGACAATGGAGATACACCAAACCCGCAACCTTAGGAAAGTCGGCATAGAAAGGTTTCCTTTATTAAAGGAATCGCGCTCATGATGACGTATATTTGTTCCAAGAGCATATATAGGGATAATCTTTTACATCGCTGCGTCATTCCATAGAAAACAAGGCTTGCAGCCATGACACCTGAAAAAATTGTAAAAGGTGGTGTGTTCATATGTGTGACCTTTCCGGCGAGAGAGCAGCAGCATATATCAGTATCAGCCAGTAAATCATAGTCATAGTCATGGTCATAGTCAGTCACACTCGGGGTTCGAAAAAAAAAATATCGCTCTCTATGGTGGCCAATGTGCCCGTGGCGCTACTCATATACTCACCTGCCTTAACCTTTGCTGGCTGTTGTCACCATTTTACAATGTCGATATCTATTATTGTCAAGTGACAGGTGCGCTGTGTTTTCATCGTTGCTTTCAGTCTTCCTCCATCCAACATGTCCAAGCCCGTCTTGGTTGAATTTGATGAAATTCAGCAGAAACCTGGAATGAGCCTACGAGCTGTCCTGGTCCTTGACCTTTCCAAGAGTATGAGGGTAAGAGCTTTTGCTTCCTGCGGTATTTCATAATAGTAACGTTACAGAATATTGCGCCAATGAAAAGAAACGAGTTCGAATTCTTTAAGAGATATTCTAGGTAGGTTTAACGATAACTGGGGTGCTATGCAGGATCCGCCGAGTTTGGCGAAACTCGGGATCTTCACGAGCTCTGGCGACACCCCAAGATGAAAGCCCGAATGGTACCGAGACACAGTTTATCTTTCGATAAGCCTCCAGTTTCATTGGTTTATCTAGATTCACTCTGGCTGGCTATCATTCCTTGGGCGTTGCCTTTTGGGCGGGCGACAAACTGGGGCTCACGTGATCATATCGTCGGTGCATGGTCGTGCCTTCTTTCACTTGTTTGTCGTTCCACCGAGTGCATTACATGCACAAGCAAGTTATAAAACAAATGCATTTAGTACAATATTATTAGTTACTTTAACGTGGTATAGAAGCATTTTAAAGCTTACAACATGTACACTGAATATGCATTAGACTAATTTGTAATTTAGTACGCTTCGCATTATACCACGAGGGAACGCTGTGGTGGCGTCATCACATCCATTCACCGGGCGAGCATGGCGGCTAAACATCGAAGAGGCCCAGTGTAAACAAACTCGTACAACGAGCTTGCAGTGCGCGACGTAGTGATCAGGCTCGACAATGACCACTATTTCTTGGATAGTTCTGTTCCTCCGTCAGCAATCTTTCCGGGCACACCGTAAGACTGCCAATAGCTTCGGTGATTTTACATATCGCAACGCGCACCTACTGTTCACGGCGCCGTGCTGAAGAAACAACTTGTCCGGTGCTGCTTCTGCGAGTTCATCCACTCTGCGTGACTGCGAGCGTCACGAACATTACATAGTGTGTAAAAAAGGAAGACAGCCTATATAGCTACGATATGATAAGGAGGTGGTACCGACGATGGATCTCGCTACCAACACAGTGAAGGAGACATCGACAAACTGCAGATAAGTATATTTCTACTGTTTCATATTTAGCATAATAAGAGTGCACGGATTAAGTCACTTTCGTAGTAACGAACTGAATGTCCAGCAGCTTAAAGAAGGCAGTGAGAACCAATGAGTGTTCGTGCTTTTACATGCAAGCGGGCCAGCGAAAATATGGAAAAGATGAAGGTAACCTTCACTAACTTCCCGAGATAACAGAAATTCATGAGTGACATCAAGCCCGCAAAATTTATGGAAGAGTATCTTTATCCAGGTGAAATATCAATAGCAGGTACTGATATAAAGCAGGAAACTTATACAAAAATTTCACGGGTTGAACAGCATATGGAAGGCATTACCGAATCGTGATCGCCACGTTACCGATATCCTTGAAAAAAGTTTAGAATCATTGCATTCTACCGGTTTTGCAATATGGGACATAAACCTGGAGGTTAACAAAGAAACTTGAGATGTCAAGGACTGTGCAGAAAGCGATGTAACAAAAATTGTTGGAGATAGCATTAAGGCAGGAAGACAGTGGCGTAGTAAACCGTGGCAACAGATATGCTAGTTGAGATTAAGAAAAAAAATGGAATCGGCAGGCAGGCCATGCACGTATTCGATCACTTGTTGCCAATTCATAACAGCTGATTACATAAGCGTGACAGAATAGACGTCAAGGAGAGAGAACTACAGCCGAGTATGGTAGAACATTGCGTAATGGGATAAAAATATGTTTGTAGGCATAGGATGCAATCAGCTCGTATAAGACGGGATTGTAGGGTGAAGCATTTGTTTTGCAGCGAACAAAAATAGGTTTGTGGTGCTGACAGTAGAGACTCGTGAAGGTGGGGGGTCACCTCAGCTGCTGGCACACTAATCAACATGACAATTGGCTCTGAAAAAGAAAACCCCAGTTATGAAAAATAAAGCAACATTGTCCCGACACATTGTTTTATTATGCATACTACACTAAAGGCTTCCACAGTTAATGGCACTTGGTACTAATAGTGCAACGAGCATTTTTCTTTGTAAATAATGGTTTGTATGCGGCTGATTCATTCCAATACACTTTTTTTGCAGCAAAACATTCTGCTGCTGGAGGCACACAACCGCCTGGTGGCAGTAGGCGAGCGCCAGGCACGTGCTCTTGAGTGTGTGGCAGAGGTCCAGAGGGCTGCTCTGCAAAAATAGTATCGGTGCCCTCACTGCTCTCCTGTCGAGCCCACAGAAGGCACCTTTAAAGGAGCTTTCAGTTTAATATTTTGTTTATTATTCAAGAAGATGAATAAAATTATTGCAGTAAACATTGTGCTGTGCATATTAGGAGACTTGTAACATGCACTTGGTGTCCCTTCAAAATAGGCAAAAACGTAAGACAACCTGTGCCACTCTTTGACCATGTAAATAAAAAATACACTAATGCAGCATACACGTCATTGTGCTGTTTGTTCTTTCTATGTGCAAGAATACAGTGCGTGTTGATTAGCCACAAGATGAACGGTGTGCATAATTCACAATGAAGACAGGAAACAGCAGGAGTTTAATCATGCTATCACCTATAGACTGTGCACATGACTGCAACACTCCCCGATTCAAATGTGCCGTTACATGCATGTTCGATACCACATATTCTTTAACATTGTCTTATAATTGCATGTACTAATTTTCACACATCTTAAGCCCTTGCATAGCACACTTCTCGTGTATCTATTTCATAGGCCAAATAATTGTACACTTTGTCCTTTCATGTAGTATGAAAAGCAGCATCCTTTAGAGTCGGATAAAACTTCAGAAGACAGGAGAGGCCCCGCCCAGATGACCAAAGCGCAGCAGTCGATTGCCTCCATGTCTAAAGAAATAGTCCCTTTCCAACGAGCAGGTATTAGTCTGTCTGGTGGCACGATGTCAGTCTAGAGTGCGTGCCCATTGGTGCAGGCTTGTGGGTGCAGGCTTGTGTTCACCTGCCTTAAAGTGCAGATTCCGCAGCCTCCTAAAGTTGTATCCGACTAGAGAAACATGTAATGCCTTGCACCAGTTGCATAGACTTCTGCAACTTGATAGCACACAATGATCAGGAGCAGAAATCTATAAAGGCATCCAAGCAAAGCTGGCTGGCCACACTTCCATTATGAGGGGCTGTAAAAAGGTCTCGCCAAATATTCCCATGACATCCTTGAAAAAGAGGTGGTGTTTGGCACTTCTTTAGAATCAAAAACAGATTACAGTGAATGTTCTGTAGCACGTCAAAACAAACTGAACTTGGTTATCTGCACAGCATGTAATGGAAGGTTGTGCTTCACATAGGAAACAAGCTGCTCTGTCCAGTACAATTTTGAGGCCAGTATGGCACCTATTGTGTCAACAACGTAAATATACAAATTACACTTTTCACAGGCCATTGATTTTACCATTATTTTTGTATGATGGTTCTTTCAATCAGTGCTTGTATTACATGAGCAGGTGGATGTGAAAGCAAAGCTTTGTTTGCAAACCTTCCGACTTCCATAATTGTGTGGCAATGCACTGGCATATTGTCGAATAGCTCACACTTCCTCGGTCCTGCACCAAAGAAGCCCAATGCTCTATTTGAACTTGGATCGCACAACAATTCAACGGCACACGAAGAAGAGTAACACATACAGCAGAGAATTCTGCTGTCTGTATTTCTCTTTGTGTCCCGTCGAATTGTTGTGCAATTCAATTTCAAGCTTCTATACCAATACACCCAGTCTTCAACCTCACCGATGCTCTAGTTATTAGGCCACAATGGCGCACATCTTTGAAATACCCCAACACAAATTAGCTCTCCAAAAAATCACAAGTGTTAAATTTTGCAGTACAGGTGTATGTATGCAAGTGCCATATTTTTTACCACTAAACTCACACGAATCAAAGGGGCAAGCATTAACCAGCCTTGCTGCTGCCGTTACCATTACCATCATGACACCAACGGAAAGACAGTGCCACGTTTCAGTAAAGGGAGTGCCGGAGGGAAAGGTGTGACAGAGAGGGCTTACAATAAAAATAACGGTTACGAGACATGTTCAATGCCAATATATGCTGCATGTCGCTCATCCTACTTTGGCATTGTGGCAAGTGTTCACTCATTTGAGCATATCACATTTTGTGTAATCATTGCTCTAAAGCTGTACAAACGGTCTATATGCTCTGCAATATTTATTTTTATCATGGTGGGTTAAAGACCCACTTTTCATTGGCATCTGCACCACATTTCTCCCGATATGTAATTTTGCCTTGGTGCTTCATGACATCTTCACGTACAGAGAGTTCTGCAGAGCATTGGAAGTGCATTGTTCTACTGCTTAAGAATTAGAGCCCCATTATGAGACGAAAACATATGATTTATCAATCCAGAATAACGCCGCCCCCCCCCGCCCCTCTAAAAAAAAAAGATGCATTGACCCTCTGGCACATGCATCGACAGTGAACAGAGCAAACACTCTGAAGTATTTTCTTCATGCAAGCCAACACACCAAGATTCTTAATGCATTTTCATTTCGCCACAAATGCATAGGCACAACTGGCTTGGCGCAACATCCACATCTCGCGCTGCAACAAATTGTGCAATGCCTCGCTGTTTCATAGTGCGGCCGATAGATTACGCATGACCAAAGTTCAGCATTGTGCATACTAAGTTACTTCACCAATGAAGAACCCCAAGTTCTTTATGAAATCAGCATTCATAGGTTACTTCACACAATTTGTGATATCCATTTATCTATTTATACTTAATTAACCTTTTTCCCAAAAAAGTGAGCCATTTGGAAGGCACCCTGACAGACAAGTAGAACAACAGGACAAAAGTCATCAACCAGCGAAAAAGTC
This sequence comes from Dermacentor andersoni, assembly GCF_023375885.2. Lineage (NCBI taxonomy): Eukaryota > Metazoa > Arthropoda > Arachnida > Ixodida > Ixodidae > Dermacentor > Dermacentor andersoni. Next base: position 88,038,117 of record NC_092822.1, on the reverse strand, counting down.
AGTATCATAAGCAGCCGCATGTGAGATGTCGCTAACACAAAATTTCAGTCGGCTACACAGAAGTGAGAAATTTGGCAGTATGGCGCGTCTAAATATTGCTTCAATGTTAATCACAGTAACGCTGACATTGAAGGCGAATTCATTCCTACGTACGTTCCGTCGACACACCCGACTACGTTCGTAATGTTCCCACGAAGTAGGAAGCATTCTTTTATATATGCCCGCTCAGCCGCAGTATTCGGGAAAGCTAGCCACCGCTTACGCACTGCCGCATCGATAAGCGCGTCAGACACATCTCTGACACAGTGGCTAACAGTAGTTTGATGGCGTCCAATGTAACGCTCGGCGCCGACGCTTCCCTGAAAAGTCCCAGTCCCGTAGAAACAGAGGGCACAGAGGACTTGCTCTACGACGGTGAGCGAATGAAGCCCGCCACGCTGTCTCCGCAGACGAGCCTTCGCCTAGCACGTCACACAGCAAGCGCACTGATGTCTTCGACAGGCGAAAATGACGCTGAAACTTTCCGTCGGTCATGTAGGTGAACGGGTCCGGACGGTCATACTGACGCTTGCTGCCGCTGGATGCATTGACACAGGCTGCTGCTGCCGCCGCCATGTTCCCGAGTTGAACTCGGAGGGGGTTTCGCGATGTACGAGTTTAGCACGAGTTCGCCTGTCAATCAAAACCAGAGGTCACGCCCCACGCGAGGCATGTAACTCTTGTGCGCGCACCCACTACAGTTGGGCCACGCCCAACTTATCTTCCGGCAACAGCGACGCGGTGTCGAGCTGAGAGGCATCAACAATCTTGACCGCCGACATAAAGCACGCACAACGCACTGTCATCGGTGATGTACTGATCACCACTATCAAAAACAAAGCGTTGACGGTCGCTGGCTTATGCATACATCTTCTCGGGCTCAGATGGCCCCACAACACGGTTTCATTGCCTGCATTGTGGCGCGTAGCGCACAGTAAATTGTCGGCACGTCACTGTAGCTGCTTGCAAGGCGTCGATGCGCCGAGGGGGACGACGATGCTGAGGAGTGCGTATCGCAGCAGTCGTATGAGATGGCTGCTCTGTCATCGGTGATGAAACGGAGCCACAGCGTCGTAAACACGATCAGCGTCCGAGAATCGCTCGTCTTCTAGACCCAGTGCAATGGCATTTCTTCATCACAAGCACTGTGCACTCAACAGTTCCAACACCTCTCTCCGTTCGAAGTCTGATTTCATAACTGCACACAAGAGCCCTCACCTGCCAAATGCGATTGCTGCGGTGTCGTTACGATATCCATCTGCGATCGCTGCTGGCTCCAGCAGAGATAATCCACAAGCACCTTCGACTGCACAACACACTCATCTACTGCGTACATGCGCTCAGAGGCACCTTCACTGGGCAAGCGATGACAAGCGATGAATTGTGTCGCTGGGAAGCACGCACTTTTCGCAATGTATCGCAGAGGCTTCGCGCACAAAGATAAACTGATACATTTTCACTGAACTGCGTCACTACGGACTCTAAAATAACATACCGCCATTTTGCAACGACAGCCGTTGTGTCGTTTTTAGTTGCTAAAGCGGGGGCCTTAATAGCCTAGTGAAGCGCCTGCGATGAACAGCCGTACCGCGGCGCTGCGTTTCTATTCCCCTAATAGAGAAAGAGTGGCCATGACCCTCCATGGATCATGACTGACTTTATTGAGAATGGTACTGCAGCGCCCCTAGGCAACTTATCACTGTATGAACGCCCTCGTGTGTGCGACCCTTTTCAATGTATCTGCTTCTAAGCTTTCGCCTCAGTGTCGCCACTCGCGGCAAGAAGTGCAAAATTTAATAATTTGCTCGATCTCCGTTTGTCATCACAAATTTCTAGCACTGAAAACAAAAAAAACAGATACTTAAAGCAATAAAAATGTTCGTTATTTTATTTGTTGTACTTTAACGCATTCGTTTGAGTGAAAGTGTAGGTGCAAGAGTGCGCCGCATGTACCCTGTTCGCATTCGAAGGAGGAAAGAATGATAGAGCACGAAAGAGGAGGCACGCCCTAGACGCGCCCGGGAAAGGCGTGGCAAGCGGTTCACGGCAAGTGTGCAGACAGACAGCGGGACAGTCACGGTATTGCTAAGTTGCGATAATCCGCTGATAACAATACGCGGCGCTGGCGCGTTTCGTTGTGCAGCCTTCTGCGCTTGAAACGTGGAAGCAGCGTGCCGCGCAGGGTGCGCTCACGTTGTCATACGCGGCTTTTTGTCTACATATTTTTTTGCCTGTAGCTTTTGCGCGTTCTGCGCTATCTCCGTTCACTGACTGCCGTCGGGCAAACTCGGGTAAAACTCGGGTGAACGAGAAACTCGGCGCATCCTGCATAGCACCCCTGGTCAGTAATTTCACATCATGAAATGTTCTGCGGAAATATAAGCTCGAATAGACTTGTTTTTTACGCAATCTTGTTTTTTGAGTATACGTAAAGCAGAGTCCTTTGTACCATACCTGTACCTCATACAAGGGGCAGTAAACTACCGTGCTCGAGCCGCGATATGGTAACCTGGGGTGCTATGCAGGATGCGCCGAGATTCTCGTTCACCCGAGTTTTACCCGAGTTTGCTAGACGGCAGTCAGTGAACGGAGATAGCGCGGAACGCGCCGAAGGTGCAGGCAAAAAAATAAGTAGACAAAAAGCCGCGTATGACAACATGAGCGCACCCTGCGCGGCACGCTGCTTCCACGTTTCAAGCGCAGACGGCTGCACAACGAAACGCGCCGGCGCCGCGTATTGTTATCAACGGATTATCGCAACTTAGCGATACCGTGACTGTGCCGCTGTCGGTCTGCACACTTGCCGTGAGCCGCTTGCCACGCCTTTCCCGGGCGCGTCAAGGGCGTGCCTCGTCTTTCGGGCACTATCTTTCTTTCCTCTATCGAATGCGAACAGGGTACATGCGGCGCATTTTTGCACCTACACTTTGACTCATACGAATACGTTAAAATACAACAAATAAAATAACAAACATTTTTATTTCTTTAAGTATCTGTTTTTCGTTTTCAACGCTAGACATTTGTGATGACAAACGGAGATCGAGCAAATTATTAAATTTTGCACTTCTTGCCGCGAGTGGCGACAGTGAGGCGAAAGCTTAGAAGCGGTACATTGAAACGGGTCGCACGCACGAGGGCGTTCATACGGTGATAAGTCGCCTAGGGGCGCTGCAGTGCTATTCTCAATAAAGTCAGTCATGATCCATGGAGGGTCATGGCCACTCTTTCTCTATTAGGCGAATAGAAACGCAGCGCCGCGGTACGGCTGTTCATCGCAGGCGCTTCACTAGGCCATTAAGGCCCCCGCTGACCAACTAAAAACGACACGACGGCTGTCGTTGCAAAATGGCGGTATGTTATTTTAGAGTGCGTTGTGACGCAGTTCAGTGAAAATGTACCAGTTTATCTTTGTACGTGAAGCCTCTGCGATACATTGCGAAAAGTGCGTGCTTCCCCAGCGGCACAATTCATCGCTTGTCATCGCTTGCCCAGTGAAGGTGCCTCTGAGCGCATGTACGCAGTGTATGAGTGTGTTGTGCTGTCGAAGATGCTTGCGGATTACCTTTGCTGGAGCCAGCAGCGATCGCAGATGGATATCGTAACGACACCGCAGCACTCGCATTTTGGCAGGTGAGGGCTCTTGTGTGCAGTTATGAAGTCAGATTTCGAACAGAGAGAGGTGTTGGAACTGTTGAGTGCGCAGTGCTTGCGATGAAGAAATGCCATTGCACTGGATCTAGAAGAGCGAGCGATTCTCGGACGCTGATCGTGTTTACGACGCTGTGGCTCCGTTTCATCACCGATGACAGAGCAACCATCTCAAACGACTGCTGCGATACGCACTCCTCAGCATCGTTGTTCCCCTCGGCGCATCGACGCCTTGCAAGCAGCTACAGTGACGTGCCGATAATTATTTACTGTGAGCTACGCGCCACAATGCAGGCGATGAAACCGTGTTGTGCGGCCATCTCAGCCCGAGAAAATGTATGCATAAGCCAGCGACAGTCAACGCTTTGTTTTTGATAGTGGTGCTCTGTACATCACCGATGACAGTGCGTTGTGCGTGTATTATGTTGGCGGTTCAGTGTAATCTGATTGTTGATGCCTCTCAGCTCGACACCGCGTCGCTGTTGCCGGAAGTTGGGCGTGGCCCAACTGTAGTGGGTGCGCGCACAAGAGTTACATGCCTCGCGCGGGGCGTGACCTCTGGTTTTGATTGACAGGCGAACTCGTGCTAAACTCGTACATCGCGAAACCCCCTCCGAGTTCAACTCGGGAACATGGCGGCGGCGGCAGCAGCCTGTTTCATTGCATCCAGCGGCAGCAAGCGTCAGTATAACCGTCCGGATCCGTCCACCTACATGACCGACGGGGAGTTTCAGCGTCATTTTCGCCTGTCGAAGACATCAGTGCGCTGGCTGTGTGACGAGCTAGGCGAAGACTCTCGTCTGCGGAGACAGCGTGGCGGGCTTCATTCGCTCACCGTCGTAGAGCAAGTCATCTGTGCCCTCCGTTTCTACGGGACTGGGAGTTTTCAGGGAAGCGTCGGCGCCGAGCGTTACATTGGACGCCATCAAACTACTGTTAGCAACTGTGTCAGAGATGTGTCTGACGCGCTTATCGATGCGGCAGTGCGTAAGCGGTGGCTAGCTTTCCAGAATACTGCGGCTGAAGGGGCATATATTGAAGAATGCTTCCTACTTCGTGGGAACATTACGAACGTAGTGGGGTGTGTCGACGGAACGTACGTAGGAATTAAGGCGCCTTCAATGTCAGCGTTACTGTGATTTACATTGAAGCAATGTTTAGACACGCCATATTGCCAAATTTGTCACTTCTGTGTAGCCGACTTAAATATTGTGTTAGCGACATCTCACATGCGGCTGCTTATGATACTGACTTTTTTCGCTGGTTGAGGACTTTTTCCGATTGTTCTACTTGTCTGTCAGGGTGCCTTCCAAATGGCTCACTTTCTTGGGAAAGAGGTTAATTAAGTATAAATAGATAAATGGATATCACAAATTGTGTGAAGTAACCTATAAATCCTAATCTCATAAAGAACTTGGGGTTCTTCATTGGTGAAGTTACTTAGTATGCACAATGCTGAATTTTGGTCATGCGTAATCTATCGGCCGCACTATGAAACAGCGAGGCATTGCACAATTTGTTGCAGCGCGAGATGCGGATGTCGCGCCAAGCCGGTTGTGCCTATGCATTTGTGGCGAAATGAAAATGCATTGAGAATCTTAGTGTGTTGGCTTGCATGAAGAAAATACTTCAGATTGTTTGCTCTGTTCACTGTCGATGCATGTACCAGAGGTTCAGTGTATCTTCCTTTTTTGGGGGGGCGGCATTATTCTGGATGGTTAAATTGTATATTTTCGTCTCATAATGGGGCTCTAATTCTTAACCAGTAGAACAATGCACATCCAATGGTCTGCAGAACTCTTTGTACGTGAAGATGTCATGAACCACCAAGGCAAAACTACATATCGGGAGAAATGTGGTGCAGATGCTAATGAAAAGTGGGTCTTTAACCCACCATGATAAAAATAAAAATTACAGAGCAAATAGACCATTTGTACAGCTTTAGAGCAATGATTACACAAAACGTGATATGCTCAAACGAGTAAACGCTTGCCGCAATGCCAAAGTAGGCTGAGCGACATGCAGCATATATTGGCATTGAACATGTCTCGTAACCGTTATTTTTATTGTAAGCCCTCGCTGTCACACCTTTCCCTCCAGCACTCCCTTTACTGAAACGTGGCACTGTCTTTCCATTGTTGTCATGATGATAATGGTAACGGCAGCAGCAAGGCTGGTTAATGCTTCCCCCTTTGATTCCTGTCAGTTTAGTGGTAAAGAATATGGCACGTGCATACATACACCTGTGCTGCAAAATTTAACATTTGTGATTTTTTGGAGAGCTAATTTGTGTTGGGAAATTTCAAAGATGTGCACCATTGTGGCCTAATAACTAGAGCATTGGTGAGGTTGAAGACGGTGTATTGGTATAGAAGCTTGAAGTTTAATTGCACAATTCGACGGGCCACAAAGAAGAGAAATACACACAGCAGAATGCTTTGCTGTGTGTGTTACTCTTCTTTGCGTGCCGTTGAATTGTTGTGCGATCCAACTTCAAATAGAGCATTGGGCTTCTTTGGTGCAGGACCAAGGAAGTGTGAACTATTCGACAACATGCCAGTGCCTTGCCACACAATTATGGAAGTCGGAAGGCTTGCAAACAAAGCTTTGCTTTCAAATCCACCTGCTCATGTAATACAAGCACTGATTGAAAGAACCATCATACAAAAATAATGGTGAAATCAATGGCCTGTGAAAAGTGTAATTTGTATATAGACACTGTTGACGTAATACGTGCCATACCGGCCTCAAAATTGTACTGGACAGAGTAGTTTGTTTCCTATGTGAAGCACAACCTCCCATTACATGCTGTGCAGATAACCAAGCCCAGTTTGTTTTGACGTGCTACACAACATTCCGTGTAATCTGTTTTTGATTCTAAAGAAGTGCCAAACACCGCCTCTTTTTGAAGGATGTCATGGGGATATTTGGCGAGACCTTTTTCCAGCCCCTCATAATGAAAGTGTGGCCAGCCAGCTTTGCTTGGATGCCTTTATAGATTTCTGCTCCTGATCATTGTGTGCTATCAAGTTGCAGAAGTCTATGCAACTGGTGCAAGGCATTACGTGTTTCTATAGTCGGATACAACTTTAGGAGGCTGCGGCATCTGCACTTTAAGGCAGGTGAACACAAGCCCGCACCAATGGGCACGCACTCTAGACTGACATCGTGCCGCCGGACAGACTCGTTGGAGAGGGACTATTTCTTTACACGTGGAGGCAATCGGCTGCTGCGCTTTGGTCATCTGGGCGGGGCCTCTCCTGTCTTCTGAAGTTTTATCCGACTGTAAAGGATGCTGCTTTTCATACAACACGAAATGACAAATTGTACAGTTATTTAGCCTATGAAATGGATACATCAGAAGTGTGCTATGCAAGGGCTTAAGATGTTTGAAATATAGTACCTGCAATTATAAGACAATGTTAAAGAATATGTGGTATCGAACATGCATGTAATGGCACATTTGAATCGGGGAGTGTTGCAGTCATATGCACAGTCTATAGGTGATAGCATTATTAAGCTCCTGCTGTTTCCTGTCTTCATTGTGAATTACACATACCGTTCATCTTGTGGCTAATCAACACGCACTGTATTCTTGCACATACAAAGAACACCACAATGACGTGTATGCTGCATTAGTGTATTTTTCATTTACATGGTCCAAGAGTGGCACAGGTTGTCTTGCATTTTTGCCTATTTTGAAGGGACACCAAGTGCATGTTACAAGTCTCCTAATATGCACAGCACAATGTTTACTGCATTAATTTTATTCGTGTTCTTGAATAATAGACAAAACATTAAACTGAAAGCTCCTTTATAAGGTGCCTTCTGTGGGCTCGACAGGAGAGCAGTGAGGGCACCGATACTACTGTTACAGAGCAGCCCTCTGGACCTCTGCCACACTCTCAAGAGCACGTGCCTGGCGCTCGCCTACTGCCACCAGGCGGTTGAGTGCCTCCAGCAGCAGAATGTTTTGCTGCAAAAAAGTGTATTGGAATGAATCAGCCGCATACAAACCATTATTTACAAAGAAAAATGCTCCTCGGACTGTTAGTACTAAGTGCCCTTAACTGTGGAAGCCTCTAGTGTAGTATGCATAATAAAACAATGCGTTGGGACAAAGTTGCTTTATTTTTCATAACTGAGGTTTTCTTTTTCAGAGCCAATTGTCATGTTGATTAGTGTGCCAGCAGCTGAGGTGGCCCCGCACCTTCACGAGTCTCTACTGTCAGCACCACAAACCTATTTTTGTTTGCTGCAAAACAAATGCCTCACCCTACAATCCCGTCTTATACGAGCTGATTGCATCCTATGCCTACAAACATATTTTTGTCCCATTACACAATTTTCTACCATCCTCGGCTGTAGTTCTCTCTCCTTGACATCCATTCTGTCATGCTTATGTAATCACCTGTTATGAATTGGCAACAAGTGATCGAATACGTGCATGGCCTGCCTGCCGATTCCTTTTTTTTTTCTTAATCTCAACTAGCATATCAGTTGCCACGGTTTACTACGCCACTATCTTCCTGCCTTATTGCTGTCTCCAACAATTTTTGTTACTTCGCTTTCTTCAAAGTCCTTGACATGTCAAGTTTTAACCTCCAGGTTTATATACCATATTGCATAACCGGTGGAATGCAATAATTCTAGACATTTTTCAAGGATATCGGTAACGTGGCGATCACGATTCCGTAATGCCTTCCATGTGCTGTTCAACCCATGAAATTTTTGTATAAGTTTCCTGCTTTATATCAGTACCTGCTATTGATATTTCACCCGGATAAAGATACTCTTCCATAAATTTTGCGGGCTTAATGTCACTCATGAAATTCTGTTATCTCGCCAAGTTAGTGAAGGTTACCTTCATCTTTTCCATATTTTCGCGGGCCCACTTGCATGTAAAATCACGAACACTCATTGGTTCTCACTGCCTTCTTTAAACTGCTGGACATTCAGTTCGTTACTACGAAAGTGACTTAATCCGTGCACTCTTAGTATGCCAAATATGAAAGAGTAGAAATATACTTGTCTGCAGTTTGTCGATGTCTCCTTCACTGTGTTGGTAGCGAGATCCATCGTCGGTACCACCTCCTTGTCGCATCGTAGCTATATAGGATGTCTGCCTTTTGCCCACCCTATGTAATGTTCGTGGCGCCCGCAGTCACGCAGAGTGGAGGTACTCAGCGCACTCGCAGAAGCAGCACCGGACGAGTTGTTTCTTCAGCACTTCGCCGTGAACAGTAGGTGCACGTTACGATCTGTGAAATCGCCGGAGCTATTGGCAGTCTTTCGGGGTGCACGGAAAGATTGCTCACGGAGGAACAGAACTATCCAAGAAATAGTGATCATCGTCGAGCCTGATCACTACGTCGCGCTCTGCAAGCTCGTTGTACGAGTTTGTTTACACTGGGCGCCTCCGATGCTTAGCCGCCATGCTCGCCCGGTGAATAGATGTGATGGCGCCACCACAGCGTTCCCTCGTGGTATAAGGCGAAGCGTACTAAATTAGAAATTAGTCTAATGCACATTCAGTGTGCATGTTGTAAGCTTTAAATGCTTCTAAACCACGTTAAACTAACTAATAATATAGTACTAAATGCGTTTGTTTTATAACTCGATTGTGAATGTTATGCACTCGGTGGAACGACAAACAAGTGAAAGAAGGCACGACCATGCACCGACGGTATGATCACGTGAGCCCTAGTTTGTCGACCGCCCAGAAGGCAACGCCCAAGGAATGATAGCCAGCCAGAGTGAATCAAGATAAACCAATGAAACTGGAGGCTTGTCGAAAGATAAACTGTGTCTCGGTACCATTCGTGCTTTCATCTTGGGGTGTCGCCAGAGCTCGTGAAGATCCCGAGTTTCGCCAAACTCGGCGCATCCTGCATAGCACCCCTTGTCTTTTTAAGGCTATCACAGTAACGTCTACTCGGGCACATCGGCCTCACTGAACGACCCCAGGAATAAATGAAAGAGTGAGCACGCAGTTTTCTGGCACTCAGTTACCTACCCGATTCCTCTGCGAAAAAAAGTTGTGAGCTTTGATCTTGCCTAAGACTTTACGCAGTGCCGCGGAAGCTTACATAGTGGTGCAGCTGTAGGCTAATAATTCACTGCGATATAAATAAGGAAATTCTGTGTCGCCTTCGATGTAGTGTCATGCTCTAGAGGTTTCCACAAAATTTACAAATCGCGCACCTCACGGAAAGGTTTTGCAGGATAATATCTCATGGTGCAAAAGAAAGCGTTTGCACGAAGAACTTTAGAAGCGACCATCAAAAGAAGATTACAAGGCAGAATGCTGTACCCTAATCGAGGCGAGTCTCATGGCTTTACAAAGGCTGAATGAAATGTGTTTCCATAATTGCTGCTGATGCAGAAGGAACTAGGGTTTCTGGACTCCAGCGGAAGATAGCGCGCATGATTGGTTACATATATTATTCAACGAGTGGAGTATTGACTGTACTTCCTAAATATGTCAGGGAAATATACTTTATTGTCTGGGCAGTGGCGTGGGCAAGTAATTTAAATTGTAAAGGTTAGCGTACCGAAAGCATCATGTCACTTCTATAGACATCATAGTAAGGTCGTTTCAAATACATTTGCAAGAACTCTCGACTATTCCTAAGGTGCACGTTAAACAACCACCGCTGCCTAAAATTGTGCCCATGACGTCGTCTGCTCCTGATATCGAGGTAGCGGGTACGAGGCCCAGAGGCCGCTGAACAGTGCATCGCCAGCGCGCGACATTGACAGGCCTTTGCTCTCATTTTCGGTCTAACTTGTGAATTATGCCTGTTCACTGTTTGGTGGGGATGGATGAATTTCACGTTATTGAGTAATGTGTTATTTTTTCTGGAAAATCAGTCATGTAAAATTCTTCTCAGTGTTAGCAGAGAAGGTGTAGAGTAAAAGAAATTAAGTTTGCCTTAAATTTGGTCTGCCCTATTTTTTTTCTGTTGCGGTTCTGACATCGAAGTTGATTGCGCTGTTCTGGACGTGTGATTTCTCCTTGCGTTACAGAGAAGCCCTTTATTTGGTCCCTGTGCCGTCGTTGTCGGAGTTCGCTAAAACTATCAGCAGCAGCAGCAAATAAGCGAGCGTCGTCGTCATTCCAGCATAGACTTTCGCTGTTGTTGTCACGGGGAGGCCGCGTATACCGGGGGTATGAGCCATTCATTGCCTCACGTGACGGACAGATTTAATTTTGCAGCAATTTCATTTTGAACATTCCCAAACGGCAATACCGCACGGATGCTGCTACCACGCCAAAGAGCAAACTGAAACATCGAACGCAAATGACAGCAGCAGACTGTGGTCACACGGTCACTGACGTCGTTCTCTCCGTCGCAGCCGAATGTGTATGTAATCTCATTTAGAAACACAAAGACGTCAGTCATCGACACAATTGCCGCGCCCGCATCTCCAGTGGTGAACCTTGCGTCCACTACAAGGAGCTTTGGATTAGGCGTTGCACACATTCCATCCCAGCTAAAACTATGGAAAGGCGACGAGTAGTGCGTACTCCTTAGGACAAAGCTGCCTGCCGCGAGCTCAGCGAGATTTGACTCGTGAACGAGTTCCTCGTCGTAGGGAAACCTCACGCCTAAAAAGAAAGCACTGGGAGAACCTTAAAAAAAAACTCCTAATGTATGCCCACCACGCGATGCACGCAAAAATGAGCTTAAATAATGGTGAAACAAAATATTTAGAGCATTGACTGCTTGCGAAGCTTTACTTGCATTGTGTTCCACTCGGTGTAACTAACACAGCTTCGCCTTCTGACCGTCTTCACGGACTGCAAGGGGCGGTGATTTTTTGTTCTATAACTGCCTTTAGAGCTACATACAGAGGTTCCTTTAGTGCTCAATTGGATTAAATCATTTATATTCCCGCCTTCCTAGACGACCGCGTATGCCGCACAATTATGCTGACGACACTAGCATATTTGTTTCGTCTTCATCAGATACCGAACTTTTTCACAAAGGTAATGCCATTTTAGAGGAACTAAGCACGTGGGCAGATAATAACCAATTAAAGATAAATGCAAAGAAAACAAAGGCTGTGATGTTTCATTCTATAGGCAGGAAGGTTTCAGTAATACGTAACCTAATTTATCGCTGCTCAGAGATAGAGCTAGTTAGGTCTATTAAAGTACTTGGTGTACATTTTTCAGAATCACTGCAGTGGGATGAGCATATCAATGCGATATTACAAAAGTTAGGTGCAATAACGGGAATTCTGAACAGAAACCGCTACTTAATTCCGAAGTCAATAAAATTCTTAATCTATAAGGCGCTCTTCGCTTCCTATCTAAACTATTGTCATTTGGTCTGGGGGACTACAACACAATCGAATTTCTCGCGGCTATCAGTCATGCAAAAAAGAATTTTGAGAATAATTTAGAATGTGCCACTCCGGCATTCTACTGTGGAGCTCTTTAAAAAATTTAAAATAATTAGAGTACAAGACACATATGAGCATAAATTGTTGCGTGAATATCGCCTTAACTATGATTGTCACAATTCTATCTTCATGGGTTTGGTGAATCTCCATTTGAAGGAAGCATCATATGCCACTAGAACAACAGAAATATGGAATGTTCCATATTGTCACACTGGCTATGGTCGGCAAATGCTCCAAAACAAACTTCCACGTCTACTAAACGAGTTTAATAAAAAACAAATCGATATTCGCGAAGCAACAATATCTGACTGGTACACATTCTTTCTAGCCTAACATTGACCACTAGAGCTGTTTACGATTGCTATTTAATTATATTGTTTCAATGTCACTATTACTAACCGTACATTGTTATGAAATGTGCTGTCATTCGATGCTGAGGTGAAGTAAAGTATGTTAACGCATGTTGCCCTACGTAGGACAGTAACTAATGTGTTTAATTTTATGGTTTTGTCAAGGTTTATGGCGATGTTGTGCTTAATATGATGGTTTTGCAAAAGTGTACGACCATGTGAACAGGACGTGTGTGCCTCTGCTGTTGTCTTTTCCAGCGTGGGGGCGAAGGACTCCCTCAAGCCATCCTTGAATGGCTTTTCCCTTCGCCTCCCATCACATTATGTGATAAACCAATAAAGAATCAATCAATCAATCAATCAATCAATCAATCAATCAATCAATCAATTTCTGCATTTGATGTCGTCTACGTTGCAGGAACAAAAACGACTAGAAACCTTAAAAGGTGTTCTCGACGGCTTCCTCCTGAGTTTGCTCGGCGACTTGGTACAGCTCGCCATCGTCACATTCAGCACAGTCGCGAAGGTCCTGCACCCCATGATGGCTGTCAATCACCAAACTGTAGAAGGCTTTCGAGATGCTGTGAAGAATATGTCGGTGGTGGCCCGTACCTGCATTGGGTGTGGACTTCAGCGCGCTCTGGAGGTACGCATTTATACAGCCTTGCAGTACCGTTCTTTTTAAAATTCAAGCAGGAGATGTCCAGTATACACATCCGATATCGTTAATCATTCCTATAGAAATTAACAGCGTTTGCGTCCAACGATAACTACCAATATCCTTTTCTTAGGCCTGTTAGTTCTAATTACTAATGAAGAAATCGAGCACTTCTTCTATGTACGGAAAGAAGTAGCTAGCCTGAAGCAATAGACCAGACACACGAGTTCTCCTTGGGTTTCTTCGGCATACCTCACGGGGATTAGAAATGGCTTTCCCATAACCAACAGGCAACCGGCTGAGATCCATAATATTTGCTTGGTTAACTAGGGCCTCTGCACTATTGTCTGTGCAGTATTATCCCGTCTCAATGCGCAGCAGTTGTATTGCTTGCCGAGTTTCAAGATCATCTGCCACGTCGTACAGCCCCCGGTAGAATTCGTACACTATCTTTCGCCTGTGTTACAATTTTGAAACCCTGTATTACAAGGTACGCATCAGGAATAGCTTTTTACAGCATTTGGGCGGATGTTTATTTATATTTATTGTAATCCTATGTTCGGTAGGTAGCAGTAAGTTCAGTGCGTAATTACTCCTTCCTTCACTACGAGCACGCTACAAGCTGCTACAAGCTGACATAAACCGAAGGTATCTGCCAGAAGGTTAGATCCCCATGGTAGCGCGATTTTTATTATGATAGCAATTATGTGGACAGCCCAGGCTCATTTCTGCAGTCGGCGTCGCTGTCGCCGTGAGGTTCCGTAAAACGTCCAAGTGCGATAAAAGCATTGCCGAGCACGCTATTGTGTATATGCGGTTGAAAGCGTGCGATGGTGCGCCGGCGATTGCAGCTCAATCTCGCGCACTCAACCGCGGAAAGCAGGAAGGAAGCGTGCCAGCTTTTGTCGCACCCAAAGCTTCAGGGGAGGGTAGAGAAAGGGGAAGGCGCGTTCTACTCCAGGCAGCGCGGCTGGCCGAGCGCGCCCGACCGCGTATACTGAAAATATATTCCGTAGGCGCCGGTGGGATGAGGGGGGGGGGGGGGGGCAGTCAGAGCTGGGTGCCTATTGGCTCTCGCCGCAGGCCACTTCCGCTAGCATGGCGGTCCCCAGGGACGCGGTCTCCGCCGTTGCCTCCAAAATGAAGTTTGCTTACGTTCCGCCGCTGGACTGCCGACACGGTGAACGCGATACAGTTCTATGATGCAGCAGTGGGCACTTACAACGGTTTGGTGATAAGAGCGCGCATCACTTGCATTGTGCTGTATGCAAGGCACGTGAAGAAACTTGAAATGCTTCATGAAGCGTCTGTGCAACATCGCGCTAAGCTTGTGGGCAGGCATTTGGCAACGCTACGCCTCGCTGCCGAAAGCCGCGTCGCTCCGTTTTCAACGACACTGAAAAAACATTCATGTGTAAAGCGGACACGCGCCAGCGAAGTGGAAGAAGACGGCAGCGTGATCAAGGGGCCATGTGTTGGTGACAGAACAACGACGACACGGTAATTTTGTGTTGCAGTTCAAAGTGCATATTTCCGAGAACACTAGTACGATCAGGTAACACTTAAGGCACATTCACACCGAAAGCGGAGCGTCTAAGCGGACAAGCGGATTTTCAAAGCGGCGAGGCGGCGAGCGCCCGCGCCTGTTCAGACCGGCCGCGTTGTCTGGCTATTCGCGCCGCCGGGAAGGCGGGGCATCTCGCAATTTCTTTAGCAATTTCAGGGACGTGCCGCCATCTCGCGGCACTTTGGGCTTGTGCGCGCACTTTCGGTATTTTTTTCTTCGTGGGTCGGCGCGCTCCCGTCCGCTATCTACTTCTGCAAAATGATGAGCTCAGACGACGAAGACGAGATCGTTGGCATTTTACTCGCCACTTGTCTAGTCGATTTTCAAGATTTGTTACAGCGCAACACAAGACAAGGACAAAAGAAGGTATAAAGCGAAGACACGGAGCCGTGTCGTCGTTTTATACCTTCTTTTGTCCTGGTCTTGTGTTGCGATGTAACAAACCTTACTATGAATCCCAACCAACTGGCCCAACTTGCCGCTTTGACGCTTTTGAATAACAGAAGTGAAAAGCCCAGAGAAAGACATTCGTTTACATTCCTTCACCAGCGCTTCCGCAGTGTCGGGTTCTGATTGGCTGCGGCCAAAGCGGCCAACTTATCCGCGCAGAAAAAAATCGGTCTGGGCGCGATCCGGCCAAGCGGCCGCGTATTTTCCGCAAAGCGGAAAATCCGCGGCTGCTTGGCCGGATCCGCTTGTCCACTTGTCCGCTCCGCCTTCGGTGTGAACGTGCCTTTAACGCGGCATACGTTACGCGGACCACGCACTTGTCCAAAACAATTCCGCGCCGAACAGACTTACTGAGTACATGCCACACAGAATGAGAATCGCGCATATATTTCCAGGTGTGCGTCCATAAGCCTTCAAAGCGTGCTGCAATCAATAAGCACTTTCTTGCTGCCTGATTATACCTCTTACATGACCATACTAGCGTAATGGAAAATATGCACTTTGAATTGGAACAAAAACTTGCTGTGTCGTCGTTATTGTTGTGGCCTCAACACATAGCTCCATAATCCAGCCGCCATCTTCTTCCTTCTCGCTGGGGCGCGTGTCCACTTTCCAAACGAGTGCTTTTTTAGCGTCATTGGAAACGTATGGCCAGGTTTTCGACAGGCTGGCATAGCGTTGTCAAAGGCCTGCACACAACCCTTGCGCAGTGTTGGATAGGCGTTTCTTGAAGCATTTCAAGTTGCTTTACGTTCCTCGGATACACCACAAAGGAAATGTCCGGCGCTCCAATAATCAAATGGGTGTCAGTGCCCTCTGCTGCATCGCATTCAGCGTGGTGGCAGGCCATCGTCGGAGCGTAAACAAACCTAAATCTCCGAGGCAAAGTCGGAGGCCGTGGCCCTGGGTGCCGCCATCCTAGCGGAATTGGCCTGCGGCGTGAGCCAATAGGCGCGCAGCTTTGACCCCCTGCGCCAAGAGGATATGTTCTCCATACACGCGGCCGGGTCCGTGTATCGTTAAACCTATGTGCGAAGGGTACAGAATCCGTAATGCCCTGTCCTTTCGCGGCGTACTGCGCATTGGTAAGAGCAGCTGCACGAAGGTCTATTCGCTCGCTGCTGCTGCCGCCTTTCCGCGCTTAACAGCGTTTTCACAGCGAGCTTCCGCGGCCATCGAATGAGATATCTTCACGTTGGCTTCTGCGAACGTGACAAAATGCTTGTAAATGAGTAAGTATGCCTATGCTCTCAAGCTTATAGGCCGGTAACAAGTTCACATTGCTGTGGACTAATTTGCTGTCGCAACTGATCCTTCACCTTTCGGGCGAAACTGCGACTTTTTTTACAATGTAACGATTATTTATTTGTTTATTTAGTTACAGTCTCAATATTTCCACAATATTTCCACTCTCACTTCTAAGACATAGCAGACAGACACATGATTGATGAAGTTTGGTTTATACAATGAAGCATGTATTATGTACATAATGCAACTATTTCAATACAAACTAATTTCGCATGAATGTTAAATGTATATCTCTATAACGATATTTGTTTCCACATAGTAGACATCAAAAATGCAAAGCAGTATCTTCAGTACACTGGCTACATATTGGTAGTGAAATGAACAGTGTTAATAAAAGATAAACGTACAGAATAACGCACCAATTTTCGCGATAATTTATGTAAGTGAACATGTGGATGATTGTGAATGAAAATAAATTTTTCAGTCATTCTATCATATCTATAAGGTGAAGAAATCAGGTTCTCATAGCGGGCTAGTTACTCATATGGATAGTTCAACTCGCGCACAACACAGGGAAACAACGAAAAATGTAAAGGTGTCGTTATTGCAAAAGTAGTGCATTATATGCATGTCCATAGGGAGTTTTGTGGTATGTAGAAGAGAAAACCTATGCTCAGGCGCCTATATTTAGTCTGCTGTGTTGGTGTAGGAATTTTCCGCTAGCTCATTTTGCTCGAAGCGTCAATGTTGCGTGTTACGATTAGGAATGAGCTTATTCGAGCACGCTCGTTATGACTAGGAGTGTCCTAAAGCACGCAAGGTGTAAGTTGATCATTTGAACTGGGAACACCTACATTTGACCCAGGCGATGACCTGTCGTGCTGAAAATTGGGGAGGTTTGGGGATATTTTATGTTTCTAGGTTGAGCGAAGATTGCCTGTTTTAAAGTTATGCCTTTATGGATAACAATAAGCTTTCTGGTGAAGGTTTCTTAAATTCAAATAAATTGGAAATGTTCACACATACAAAATGTTTGATGCATGAAATCTACTAGTGCTTGATGAAAAGGTCATTTACCTAGCGTTATAAATTAGGAGGGCGGCCCAGCTAAAAGCAGTCAGCTCAGACTTGCTGAAGAACCGCATTCTGAAGTTGCGTACGGTACCACAGCGGCTGTGTCACGTTCACCACATTGGCACAAGGACCGATAGGTGGCGGTGTAATGCTGGTGCGAGAGAACGGCTAGAGACCGAATAAAGGTATACGCCAACACGAAGTCTCGGACGCGGCACCTCCTCTGGATGAGTGAACCAATAAGGGACATCGGAACGCTATAAGGCTTCGCTTGATAGATCGTAGATTTTCATTTAGGTGGAGCCGTTGTCTCCAGGCGTCTTTCGACCCAACACCAGCCCATTATTTCACATCACCGACTATCAATAAGTTGTGTTATCTCATGGACACTGGGGCAGAGGGGTGCGTAATCCCTCCTACGCTGGAGGACCGCCGCCGACGCCTCACAACCCCACCTGTTACCGCCGTGAACAGTGCGAACATATGGACCTACGGACAAAAGCCTGTCACCCTTGACATCGGCTTGCGAAGAACACCCAGATGGATTGTTTTCATAGCACGAAGCGCGTGACAATTATTCTTGTGGATTGACTCTGGCATTTTAAGCTTGTGGTCGATCTCCACCGTAGCCAACTCCTGGATTGCGAGACTAAGCTATCGGTTCAAGGCGTCACATAGCGTTTGCCGCTCTTGCGGCGCGTACAAGCACATGCCAATGTCTCCCCACCATGTTCTTCATTTCTCAAAGAGTTTTCAGATCTCTTCCGTGTGCCTTCTTTTTAAGACGCGGTGTGACATGACGTAACCCATAACATTGGGGTTTAGGGTAGACCAGTTCTAGCAAGTCCTTGTCGTCTTGCTCCTGACCGTTACTAGATGGCACGGCGGCAAGAATTCGAACATATGCTCGAGCTCGGATACGTGCGCCCATCATCTGGTCCATGATTATCACCGCTACACAGGGTCCCCAAGCCCACCGTTGACTGCAGACCGTGCGGTGACTACTGCGTCCTCAACAAATTGACATTACCGGATCGGTACCCCATCCCACGCATTCTGGACTTCCCAGGTTGCTGCATGGGTGCCCAATATTCAGCAAGATAGACATAGTCAAGGCATACGACCAAATACTTCTGGAACCTTGCGACGTAGCCAAGAGAGCTATAAAAAGACCTTTGGCATGCTAGAGTACCTCGTGTTGCCATTCGGTCGGCGCAACGCTGCAGAAACGTTTCAACAATTTCTTGACCAGGATCGCCGTGGTTGCGCTGCCGTTTCGCATACATCGACGACATCCTCGTCTTCCGCGCTTTAGCACACGACCACGCACTTCACTTGCGCCAAGTGTTTGACCAAATACGGAAGTATGGGCTAGTCGTGAACGGTGCGAAGAGCCAGTTTGGTGTCAGTGCCCTGAACTTTCTTGGCCATCGCATCGATGCCCGCGTGATATCTCCTCCTGCCGTTCGTGTAGGAGCTATAGTGTAGTTTCCACGACCTGCGACCACAAAGTAACTAAGACAATTCCTTGGGCTTACCTATTATGATCGGTGGTTCATTCCTCGCTGCGCTGTCACCTTGCGACCACTTAACGCACTCCTGTCCGGTCACATAAAAGCAATCGGTCCCATCTCCTGGACAGATGACGCTGAAAAGCCTTCGAGTTCTATCAAGGAAGCTTTCACCAATGCGACTCTGTTTGCGCATCCCATTGCAACGGCCTGATGTCACTCACGGTGAACACCTCACACGTCGCCGTCGGTAGAATGCTGCAGCAATCGGTCCATAGAGTGTGGCAGCCGGTGGCATGCTTCTTGCGCAAGTTCTGTCAAGCCGAGCGCAGATACAACACTTTGTCTCGTGAACTGCTGATGGTCAACCGGGCCGTGAGGCATTGCCGGCGCCTCCTCGAAGGTCGGCAATTTTACATCCTCACTGACCACGACCAACTCTGCCCACACTGCGCGTGAGATTTCCTAACTTTCCTACATATTTCAATTCACGAGTGACATTCGGCATGTCAGCGGCACAGAGAACCCAGTTAATTTTGCTGCTATGGCTAAAGCACTGCGAGAAGAAAGCGAACTGCAGGCCTTCGCTCCATAGTTCGCTCCAACTTCAAGACGTCCTCTTTCCAGACCACGATATTGACTCGGTTTGCGATGTCTCTACAGGTTGTCCTCGCCCCTACGTTCTGTCACAATTTCGCCACACCGTCTTCAATGCCACACATTCCTTGTCGCATCCCGGTGATCGTAAAACTCAAAACCTCGCTATTGCACGATGCCTGTGGCCACGCATGATTGTGAACGTCCGACGCTGGACTTGGGCTTGTGTCCAGTACCAGCAAACGAAAGTTCTGCGCTACACCGTCAGTCCGCTGGGAACATTTTGGCCTTCTGACGTGCGTTATAGCCATGTGAACATCGACCTGGTGAGTCCATAACAACGCTCCCAGAACAGAGCCCATGGAACAACTCTTGTTACATTCACAGTTGAGGACAAAGTGGAATTAAATGAAACCAGTTGCGAGCGAGAGTTAAGTCCAGTCGGTCAGTAGAGGATTATTTAAAATTGCGTTTAGTTCACTCAGTAGCTTGTTGTGTATAACCGTGTCGAAAGCTGTGGAAAAGTATACAAACAACGCATCAGTTCGACTGCCAATATGAAGATTTCTAGCAATGTCATGTGAAAATTCGCCCGGTTGTGTTGCTGTGCTGAAACCACTAAGAAATCCGTGTTGTATGTTCAAGAGAATTTTATTCGATTTGAGGTATTATATTATGATCTTCTGTAGGATATGTTCTAGTAGTTTTCCGGAATTGGAGGTAAGCGATATAGGTCTATAGTTAGAAAAAATTGCTTATCACCAAGCTTATACAGACGCAGGACCTTGGATAGCTTCCAAGAATAGAGGACGATGCCTCCAGTCAAGGATTTGGGAAATATGACCGCCAAATGACGTGACTACAAGAGTGAGTAGGTTACTAGAAAACTGTTCGGAGTATTGTCAGGACCAGTGCACTCCTTTGCGTCTAAATTGAGAATCAAGTTTAGGATGCCGTTTTCACTGATTACCACATCGCCGATAGAAAGGTTAGGATTAGTATTTGAATTAGTATTGATTAGTACTTGAAATTAGGAAGGACCACTAAGCTTGAACAAAGACACTCCCTCACCAGAACAGGAATTGGCCTCCCTGGTGCGGTATTTGGCCACAACATCCCTAGTTAAGTGATCTCCTCAATGAAATGGCCCTCAGTCCCCAGTGACTGGGGAGCATCTGACCAAGGCGGCGGTCAGACTTTCCACGCAGGAGAGGGTGCTCAGAATATATGGATCCGGAAAGGCTGCCAATGGAAGCTGACCCTTGCAACGTTAACACCCGAACCCTGTCGAGTGAGGCAAGCATAGCAGGTCTCTTCGAAGAACTATCAGACATTTGTTGCGATATTATCGGCCTTAGTGAGATTAAAAGATCTGGTGAGGCTTACACATTGGTGAATAATGGCCAGGTACTCAGCTATAGAGGTCTCCTATATTAGTAATATGGGGTAGGGTTCCTAATCCATAAAGACATACCGGGCAACTTTGACGAATTCAACAGCATCAACGAAAGGGTAGCAGTAGTCTTAATCAAACTCAATAAAAGGCATAAATTAAAGATAGTACAAATCTACGCTCCAACGTCCAGTCACGACGATGAGGAAGTAGATCAGTTTTGTGAATTAGCGATGAGTAAAGTGCGAACGCGGTATACAGTAGTCATAAGTGGCTTCAATGCAAAAGTGGGGGAAAAGCAGGCGGGTGAAGAGGCAATTGCCAACTACGGTGTAGATTCTAGAAACGCTAGAGGTGAGATGCTGGTAAAATTCGCTGAAAGGAATAAGCTGGAAATAATGAACAGCTTTTTTTCAGGAAACGTAGCAAAAGAAAATGGACCTGGAAAAGCTCTAATGGTGAAACAAGAAATGAAATTGATTTCATACTTTCTGCCGATCCCAGCTTAGTGCAGGATGTTCAAGTAACAGGTAGGGTAAAACGTAGTGATCATACGTTAGTGAGGGCCAGGATCCACCTCAATTTAAAGAGAGAAAGAGTAAAATTGTTCCAGAAACAACAGGTCAACTTAGAGGCGGTAAGGGTAAAAGCAGACAAATTCTGGCTGGTACTTGCAAACAAATATGCAGCCTTAGAACAGAGATATGATGGTGATGACTTTGAGGTAATGGCTGAAACCGTATAGAGGCTGGCTTTACAGGCAGCAATTGAAGTGGGAGGGAATGCACCGAAGCAACCATTAGGCAAGCTCTCTCAAGTAACAAAGGACCTAATAAAGAAACGACAAAGAATGAAAGTGTCCAACTTAAGAGATAAGGCGAAAATAAGTGATATTCGAAACTGTAACGTGACAAAGACTGAAGAAGCCGTAAAAAATAGACGCAGCCTGAAATCAGTGAGAAAGAAAATTGGCATAGGGCAAACCAAGATGTATGCACTAAAAGATAAGCACGGTAATATCATCAGCAATCTCGAAGAGATTGTAAATGCAGCGGAAGAATTTTGCACTGACCTTTACAGTACCCAGACGACTCAGGAGCGCTCTTTTCAAAGCAGTAATGAACAGTATACAGAAACTCCTCCTATAACTAGAGATGAGGTCAGAAAGGCCTTGAAAGGCATGAAACGGGGAAAAGTGACAGGAGAGGATGGAATAACAGTCGATTTATTCAAAGATGGAGGTGACATAATGCTAGGAAATTTGGCGGCTCTCTATACGAAGTGTATATCTACTGCACGGGTCCCAGAAAACTGGAAGATTGCAAAATTATGCAAATCCACAAGAAGGGCGACGTTAAAGAGCTAAAAAATTATAGGCTCACAAGCGTACTCCCAGTATTATATAAATTATTTAACCAAAATAGTCTCCAATAGAATAAGGAGAACACTGGAATTTAGTCAACCAAGCGAGCAGGCTGGCTTTAGGAAAGGTTACTCTACAATGGATCACATCCAAGTCATTAACCAGGTTATCAAGAAATCCGCAGGGTACAATAAACATCTCTATATGGCTTTCATAGATTACCAAAAAGTATTTGATTCAGTAGAGATACCAGCAGTCATAGAGGCATTGCGTAATCAGAGTACAAACCGCTTACGTAGCTACCCTAGAAAATACCTGCAGAGATTTCGCAGTCACCTTAATTCTACACAAGAAAAGTAGAAACATACCTATAAAGAAAGGGGTCGGACAAGGAGACACAATCTCTCCGATGCTATTCACTGCATTCTTAGAAGAAGTATTGAAGCTATTGAACTGGGAAGGCTTAGGAGTAAAGATCGACGGCCAATACCTCAACAACCTTCGGTTTGCCGATGGCATTGTTCTATTCAGCAACAATGCAGACGAGTTACAACAACTGATTCAGGACCTTAATAGGGAGAGTGTAAGAGTGGGACTGAATATTAATATGCAGAAGCCAAAGATACTGATAAATAACCTGGCAAGGGAACAAGAGTTCAACATCGTAAGTCAGCCTCTAGAGCATGTGGAGGAGTACGTTTACCTAGGTCAGCTTATCACAGGGAACCCGGACCACGAAAAGGAAATTCACAGAAGAATAAAAATGGGTTGGATCGCGTACGGCAGACATCGTGAGCTCCTGAATGGAAGCTTACCGTTATCATTGAAATAGAAAGTACGCAATCAGTGCATTTTACCGGTGCAGACATACGGCGCAGAGACTTGGCGGCTGACAAAGAAGCTTGAGAACAAGTTAAGGACCGCGCAAAGAGTGATGGATCGAAGAATGCTAGGCATAACTTTAAGAGACAGAAAAAGATCAGTTTGGATCAGAGAGCAAAGGGCATAGCCGATATTCTAATACACATTAAGAGGAAAAAATGGCGCTGGGCCGGTTATGTAATGGGCAGACTAGATAGCTGTTGGACCATTAGGGTAAGAGAATGGGTACCAAAAGAACGGAAGGGCAGTAGAGGACGGCAGAAGACTAGATGGTGACGAAATTAGGACATTTGCGGGTGCTATTTAGTCGGTTGGCACACGACAGGGGCAATTGGAGATCGCAGGGAGAGGATGCCACACATGTCCACTGCAGGCCTTCGTCCTGCAGTGGACATGAATGAGCTGCTGATGATGATGGTGATGATGATGATAGTATTTGTGAAAACCGGGAGAGAGTTGTTGTCATTAGTGAACACTGATTGGAGGTAGACATCAAAAGCGTTAGCTATATCGGAGGGACCAGAAATATAGCAATGTCATCTAGAAAACTGCAGCAGTTTTAGTTGGTGTGATGGAAGTCCAGAATTTGCGCGGCTTCGAGTGTAATAATTGTGCTAGTTCAACTTGAAAATAAATGTTTTTAATTGTTTTCATTTTGATACGTAGTTCTTTCTTAGCAGTGTTAAAAGGAATGATACTGTCAGGATTACATGCCTTTTTCAATAGGCGAAGATGACGAAGACAATCTGATATGTGCCGTATGCTGCGATTCATCCATGGAATCTTTTAAGATTGCTCTATTTAGTCTTGAGGGGAACAAAATTACCGATGCATACCTTTACGATGCGCTCAGATGCATAGACTAATGTGGCAACGTTATCATATAGACCAAGTGCTTGGAAGGAATCAAAGTTATATATATATATATATATATATATATATATATATATATATAATCAGCATGAATGCAGTCGAAAAACTAATAATAAACTGCAGCTTAATCAATGAATAGGGAAGGTACACGTATACAGCTTCGTGGTCAGAAATGCCACTGATTACATCCCACTGAAACAGTTTGGACGAGCTGAGAGCTGAGAAAAGCTAGGTCTAAGAGATAATTATGGCGGGTTGGAACTTATACGATTTGAGTAAGACGAAGGCATAGTGAAAGAGAAAGAAGTTCCTTACAAATGGAAGGGTCACGACCAGTGCAACTGTGGGTTCGCCAGGCAATGCAGGTTGCAATAAAATCCCCCATTAACGCAAGGTTCCAGGTGCCGAAGTTGGTTTCCTGCATGTATATGGTAAGCCTTTGCAAATTTTCTAATGAGCAACCTGGAGCGCGATAGCATACACCAAGAATTATAGAAAGCGTATTTAAATATAGCTTACACCAAACAACTTGAGCCGTAGGTGTGTTAAGGAGCACATAAATTTTGGCTCTGAGGGAATAAGTAGTGCAACACCACCACCCTTGCCACTTGATCGGTCATTCCGTATTACTACATAGCCGGGTCGACTAAATTCAGAGTCAAATACGCCATCCTGCAGCCACGTCTCTGTTACGGCCACTACATCACTGCATGGGGAGAGTATGACGTAACAAGAGCCGACAAAGGCACCAACTTGTTGACACATTTAGCATTTAAATGCAGAATACTTAGCTTACCAGTACTTGGCGGCAGTCAACGAGAAGTGGTACCGGCTTTATAAACAAGCGTTTTATGAACATGACCAGCATCGCGCTTTAATTGGTGTGCACCAGTGTCCCATATGTAGAGCGCGTCATCAATGTAGGCATGATCGCAACGTATATTTATTCTGGATCCATTATCACGAAAATTTGCAGTTAGCCCCACTGTTTCCTACGTTAGGCTAGCACATTCGGAGCTAACTCTTCAGTGACGTACAAACTACACCCTTTCAGTTTTGTAACGTTTCTCATAACTCGAATTTTTTCGCTAAAGTCAAAAATCTTCATTATCACAGGCTCTTCATTATCACAGGATAAGTCCACTCGTCAAATTAGGCTTGTGCCTGATTGAGGGGGCTAAGCTAAAATAAATTTGTGGGCACCAGGCAACTGCGTCTGTCTCGTTTTTCTTCCACCACCTGGGCAATACGCGCTACATTAGTGTTTGCCAAACCTTAAAAATGCCCTTAAAGTAAATAAGTTTTTTATATGTCACGGGTGTTCTTTCAGGGGCAGCAATGAACAACTCTAAGTGCCTGCTCGTTGTTGCGCTTGGAAGAGTTTTTCTTGGAGTGGATGCGCGTGCGGTATTTAGCGTGAGAACATATGGGGCCCAGCGTCGTAGAATATCCGGCGGTGCCGCCGGGGCCGGCGAAGTTTTCCATGGCCAAGAATTTGTGTGTATTTAGGTTGTAATGAAGATGCTAATACGACGACGAAGCGGCGTTGCAAGCAAGCCACATTGTTGATGGTAGCCATGCGACCCGAGCTTGCGCTTGCTTGGATTTATGACCGCTCTGCGCCTGCTGTTTTTTGATGCTCCCGTTTAACGTTCCTCGTCAGTCCTTGACGTCTACATGTCAATAAATCAGGTGACATTTGGTTGAGGTTGCGTGGATCCCTTGCACCACCCTGGAACATCGTTTCCGGACTCACCTTTCTGTTCCCGCCGCCATTATAGCCAATGAAACTTGCACTCAGACAGATCGTTCGGCCTCCCGTGCCACCTGCGGTGCCGTCTGTCGTCAGCTATTTACGCCCATCTTCAACGGCTCAGGTGACTCGGCTGACTGATTACTTGTCGACGTACGCGTCAACTCCAATAACAAATAGAACGATCCAACGAAGCTGACTCGCGTCATACTTTATCTTGGTGACACCGCGCAACGGTGGTGTCAGAACCACGAGACTGACAGTCCTACTTGGTACGTTTTGAAGGCATCCATTAGGGACCTCTTTGGTCGGCCTACGGCCCACCAGCTTCGCGCTCAGCAGCGCTTGCCGCAACGTGCGCAGCATCTCTGCAAGAATTTCATGGGCGGCATCGAGGATGTGCTGAATCTCTGCAACCACGTAAATTCCACCATGACTGAGGAGGCAAAAATCAAGCAAACTCTCTAGGGCATCGAGGACGAAGTTTCTCAAGCGCTGCTCACGAGAAATTCCAGTATGGTCAATAGACTCGTCCTATTGTGTCAGAGCTTTGACGAGTTGTGTAGGCAGCGCACGGTCAGCCGCCATGCCCTGACGACGCCCGACACACTATCCAGATTTCTGCTAGTTTCCCGCGCTCCGTTAAGTAACCGGTCCTCTCCACAAACACGGATTGTATCTGTGATGAGGAAGCGCGTCAGCTATCATTACTACGTCTCACGGGCGAGCCTGCGTATACGTTGGCCCGGACCTCCAACGCGTCATTAGCACCCAGGTGGCTGAAGCCCTCCCGCCGGTGCCTCGAAAACGAGCCGTCACGGCGCCGCTTCATTATGCGAAAAAGAGGTGAGACGTGCAAACCGGACACAAGTGTAGAGAAGTGCACAACACGAACGCCGACTATCAACTGGGGGGAGCACCGAGGCGAAAAAAGAAAAGACACAAAACTCATCTGCGCAAGCTCAGGAATGGCATCACCACGTGTCAGACGGGTACGTGTGCCGGTCACGTAGACCGGCACATGACATGCGATATATAGGGGTATATTGCCGCGCGAAAGTTTCTCAGACTGAAATATTAAAAGTGCGAAGCAATAACAGAAACCCAAAAAATCATATCATTTTCTGCTCACCGCTGTTCACTACCTGCGGGATAGGCCCGTGGAAGACTCCGCGTTTCTACCAAAAAGGTCGTTTTCGTGCATAGCGTTGTCCACCAGAGTTTCCCCGAAAACGTTACGGTTATATAAACTGCAGTTGCCGGGACGCATGAAAAAGAGTAGGGTCTTTCAATGCTATTGCGTTCCACCCTTAAAAGTGAAGCTTAAGCGCCCCCAAAGCAAATTTTCTTTCCATTCGTGCTTTCATCTCAAGATATATTCAACATCTACCAGCGTGCCAATCCCTGTTCTAGGCTATCCTCCCAGCGTATCTTTAAATTCCTGTCACCAGCGCGCCCGTGTTTCTAATACTATTCGATATTACGGTTTTCTTGTGATATAGTCTTTGTATGTGCAAACTGTGCCCACTGTGGGTTGGCTACGCGGTGTCAGTAAAGTGCGATGCCAGTGGTTGATCAGGAGAGAGTTGCTCTTTGCTAGAAATCTGGCATAACACAGAACGAACATTCCGAACATTTTACCGCACCAGATGCAAATGTGAAATATCGTATAATTTTTTTCACTACCGTATGTCAGCCGATTCATAGTACATCGATTCCTCGAGCCATGCCGTTCGATTTGTCTTTCTTTGCACGGCGGTGCAACGGTCGCCAGTTATTAAAGCACTCAGGTAGTGCAACAAATGAGATTTTCCTTGATATGAAAATTCTGCTGACTGGTCGGACACCATCTCAGCTTTACTACGCTGTTGTTATTGTAGGTGTACTGTGTATCCTAAAGACACTACGGTTCAGAAATACGTCAGGAAAGATTTGCCCTAAGGTCGAGGCTTGGCGAAGCTATAATTCCGTAGCAAGGGCAAAAGTTAGCACTCAGTTATCTGGCGCGAAAAGGCACTGTCATGCCTGAACAGTTATCTCTCGTGATGTGCTGCGCGTGTCCGTGATTGACGGCCTTGTACTGATTTCCCTTCAGCACTCGGAGATAAGTTTTGTTTTTTTATCGTTGCCGCCTGTATTTGACGTTGCAATCGATAATCGGTATTTGTGTTATAAATGTCGTTCCTTCTTACATATATTTGTTTACACGCTGGACTTTCCTACCAGGAGTTCGCGGTGAGTGGTACATGCCAAGCTTGTCGAGACGAAGCGTCAAGAGAAAATTGCTTCGGAAAAAAAAGTAGGTGTTGGATAAATTCTGAAAATGGCAGCTTATTAGTCGCGCAGTAAGTAGTTGCTAAGTCAAATTTTTGACTTTGTTCCTATATAATGAATGCTACGAATCGAAAAGCTTCAAGTAAGCTCTACAAGCCCCTCGTCCCCACAAGGCGTACAGCTGAGAGAGATGATACAGTTGTTACTTATCTTTATAATGTAAAACAATAAATAGATGAAATGTTCTGTTCGCGCTTACAAAGTCGTGCATAGGTGGAGAGAAGCAAGCATGTGTAGTATAAGAGTATAGCGTCTAAGTAAGGTATGGTAGGGTAAATGGTACATGTTAGTTTTAACATAATGTTTTAGAAACGGCTGCATATATTCGCATCAAATTTCACGCGCTTACAAAAGGTGCTCGTGGGTACAACACAAAGCACTTTGTTTGTGACAGATGGTTTACCTTTGCTGTAGCCCACTCCCAAAATTGCAGTGTATTTAATTATTTGATTTTTGCAAACACGCAGAGGAATGTGATGATATTACACACTGTTATTCTAAATACCCTTAGGTTATATTCTGAACTAAAAAAATATCATATCCACTATGGGGTTCCCACCCAAAAATATATAATATCTCTGCTTGCACAAAGCCACAAGGGGGTTCCTCGCAGCGTAAATTTTTAGAGTTATCATTCATATCATCAGACATTTTTTTTTAGTTCGGAATATTTATGACTGGTTGTGGTGCATATGTACAAAGTGTCACTGGAATGGGATGAATACTTTCTGAGAAAAGGTAGATTGAATATAAAAAATAATAAAAAAATACAATTAGGGAAAATTGAAGTTTTATGTTCGAATACTGCTTGTGGATGCTCAAAGTGCCCCAGGAGAATGCGTTTCACTGCTGACTTTCTTCCAAGTTTCTCCAAAGCAGTAGTTAGTGTTCCTTTTTATCCGTCGTCCTCCCAGCATGGTAATAGAATTCTGCCCTGTCAACAGGCTCTTTTTCCATCTTGTAGAGGGCAATATTACCAAACAGACGTAGAAAAATTCCATGGGCCTCCAGAAGAGCTTTCCGTGCTGAATTACCGTCATTGTAGTAGGCTACAGCATTGTTAGTTGCTTTCTTCAATGTGTAAGCACTGGCAAAGTTTTGTTAAGGCAGCGGCACCAGATGACTTGGTTGAGCGACTCATTGGTGTTCTGTGTTCGTCCATGAATACGTTTGCTCAGAAGACCGATTACTTTTAAAGTTCTCTTTCTGCTCTATTTGGTGGGCGACCGTGCCATCATCGGGGCAAGTAATATCTTTAAAACACGGAACAGAGGCGACCACGACCACGTAAGCAAAAGCAACAGTTTTACGTAATAGTTCTTTTCCGCAAAGGACAATTACGTCAAGCTCTTCATTTCGAGTTGTTAACAAATTCGACTTTGCCCTGACATCTGCTAGCCACCTGGTTAGCTCAGATGGTAGAGCGGTTGCCCTAGAAAGACGATGGTTTCGGGTTGGAGCACCGGACCAGGAAAACTTTTTCAACTACGATGCTTTACTTTCTAGGAACCCACATGGGATTCCTTTGTGGAAATTGCTACGATTGGGTGAATGTCTCCCTTTCTTTTTATTAATAAATGATCGTTTAGTACAAATCGTTTACTTACCACATACACAAGCAAAAAAAAAAAAAAAAAACAGGCCATAACGAATAAAACCGCGAGCGACAACGATGAACAAACCGGCCTTCGCCCGCCATTCTTCAACGCCAGGGCGCGCGGCAGACTTCGGTGCGACATGTCAACCGCTTTGAGCGGGTGCACGAGATCGCGCTTCCGCAGGTTTGTTCCTCTTATTGCAGTCGATTTTTCTGTGCCGAAATTGTAAATTCGATATTTTGGGCGGTTTACCCTACCGTACCCCCTTAAAAAGATACTGCATACTTACGGCACTCAGGAAATGCACCTTTCGCGCAGTGATTGAAGCGTAAACTATGCAATGACACGCTGAAGTACTCAGCCCATTACGTTCATTCCTGTCATAACTGAACACTTAGATAGAGGGATGTATATGAACAAACGATACCAAGTCTTCGAACACCTGCAAATTTTCTTCTTGAGAAAAAAGACAAAATCATGCTACAAAGCTTATGCAACGCACAGAACATTTCCTGGCACATGCTGCAAATCTTGTTGAACAAATGTAATAATTTTTTCATGTGTAATGGCAGTTACGCTAGCACCAAGAACGGCTCCTCTAAGGGCAAAATGTCAATAATGATCTCAAAATGGTATTCCTAATCCTAGTAATACTTCGCTACAATGTTGATTCTGTATTAAAGCGAAGCTTTCTATGCCTCTTCTCTTGACTCTGCTGCCGCTGCTGCTGCCGCCGCTGCTGCCGCCGCTGCCACTGTTGCCGCCTTAAAACCCCTCAATCTCTCAAAGTAGCGCCATTCACTTCCCTCCTCCTCCGCTCGGCGCGGTCTCGACGGTGGCGCCGCCGGTGCTGGGCCTGCCGTAGCAGACGACGGCTAACACGCTACGGGAGGAAATCCGCGGAAAGGCTTGTTCGAGCCCTGCGGAGCAGTGTTTTCAATAGAGATCTTGCTTGGTCAGTTGGTAACTGGCTTTAAGAATGTCGTGTTGGAATTGTGGAACAAATAGGGAAAAGGACTATTATTCAAGGCGTATTTAAGGTGTAAAGTGCGCGCACGTTGAGTTCGTGTTGCTGAAACACGACGCAAGCACGCAGTGTGCTCAAACAAGCGCGTAATCACCAGAGTTTCAGGTTTTGACAGCGCGAAAGTATGTGTACGTGGTTTCGTAGGTTCATTTACGTACCTGCAGGATGCTCTTGTTCGACCGGCGCGTGAGAGATTCTGACTGCCTGCTGTCAACAATGTCTGGCAACAGGGCTGCTTTTTTCATTGCGGGGTGCTTTGGTAATCGTGACGATAGATGGTTTTTATTTTACAAGTACTGCTCCAGAAGGGGACATGTAACGGCTAACGGAGGCATCTGAAGAGGACATGACATTACAATAAAGCAGGCGGCGCAGGGAGTCTTCAGATACGTTGTCTATCTGATACTCCCTTGGCTAGCACAGGCTTCGGAGAGCCCCATCCAGCTTTGGTTCTAGCTTTGGTGCTCCCGTTTCAGCTTTTGTGCCCTGGAGGCGCCGTCAATAGTACGAAATAATGACACGTTGTTACAACTAGTAAATAAAATATATTGAAGAAATACAATCGCACCGACGTGCCAACTTCTAAAGCAGCGCTGGCGCGCCCGCGCGAGAATTATGAAACGCCAACGAGGAATTCACCTGCCCACGTACGACTCTACGATCAAAGTGCACGTTAAACATTCCCTGGCGACCTAGATAAAGTTATCCGGAGCCATCCACTACGACCTCCATCATAGCTTTAGTCGCTTCGGGACGTTAAAACGTTAATTACCACAAACCAAATCAATACATGCGGGCGTACATTCGAAGCTAAATGGCTGCATCCATAAGTCATGGTGAGCCTTGTAAAAGCGTGGAGAATGTGCTAACTCTTTGTGGGGCCCAAAACACACCCAGAATGAAATCGCTTCTATGTCACAGGCCAGCTGCAAATGCGTGCACTTTCACCGCAAAACCAAACTACATGACACACTGAGAGCACATTCGAAAGAAAAGCAACGCGCTAAAAACCACGCAGAGCATGAACACAAACACTTTTTCGAAGCGGAAGGTGTTAACTAGGCTCAAAAGAAGTGGTTGTAAGGAGCCGTGGCACTTCACGAAGCCGTGCGTTCTTTGCCACTTCTTCGAAGTCTACCCGCCCGATCCTGTGAATCCACACTTTTCTTTTTGCGTTGCGTCCGCCGGATGGCAAAGGAAAAAGCTTTTTGCCCTCGCTGTGTCTGTTGCGGCAACCGAAGGTGCAGCAGCACGGCACCGCAATGAAGTTCTCGGCCCTAACACATTCTATTACGCTAACGCATTCCGTCAGTCCACCTGCCGTACTTTCGTCGCGCAGGCCCAACAATGGAGGTCGAAGCGCGCTGGAAAGAAAAAAAAATATACAAAAGCGCGGCGCCTGCTCCGCTTCGGAAAGAAACAAACATACAAAAGCGTGGCACCTGCTTCCACGTGACACAGATTGGCCAATGGGGGAGCGGAGGAAGCTGGCGAGCCAGGAGGCGTGGAGGAGGAAGCGCTAGGGTGAGCGGGGTGGCGGAAAGATCTAACGATGGCGCTACTTTTGAAACATTGAGGGGTTTTATGCCGCCGCCGCCGCTGGCGCCGCTGCTGCTGCTGCTGCAGCTGCTGCCGTTTGCCACAGCCGTTGCTACTCGTATAAAGATGACATGCGTGAGTCTGAGCAGAAAGGCGACAGGACAAACTCATTTTGACCCTACTGCGTAGAATGCGCACAATGCCTTCGGGCCTGAAGCTCCCAGAGCTTGACAGCTGTAATTATCCATGACTCCCCTCAGAAACATTGCAGAAACTGCAGTGCTTCCCATTCTACTAAAGTGTGAGGCCAGAGGAGCGCAGATAGAACTTTAGAGAGGAGAAGAGGATGAGGAGAGGGAGGAGAAGAGGCAGTTCTCATATCAGAGAGGGGAACTGTTTTTTCATCGACTTTATTTCCAATAATTATCATTTTTTCATTTAATTTATTATAGACAAGTTTTTTCCCCTATGTTGTGCTTGGTGTTCAGTGTTTCTTGGCTTATTATGATATGACTAATAAAAATCGGGCCCCTCACTTAACCCTCTTTCTTGCCGTTTATTACATAGCGAGTGTTTCAAAGCCTGCAGCATTGACGCCTTCAGGTAGCATGTGTGGGTTTATTGACCGATTGCCTTAACTCAACAAGATCACGTTCACGTGACGCCTGCGGCAGAAAGTATGTTCCACATCCGCCGCCAAGGTCTGTGAGTGGTGGCGCTGGCTAACACTGCCAGTGTTCTACTAGGAAACATAAATACCCCAAATAGTGGATAGGGAAATGGCGCCGTGGTAGCTCGATTGGTAGAGCATCGCACGCGAAATGCGAAGGTTGTGGGATCGTTCCCCACATGCGGCAAATTCTTTTTTTCATCCACTTTCATTTTCATTAATTGATCGCTTCATTATATCCTTTATTAGGCAGAAGTATATTCCACTTTATTATCCTTGGTATCAGTGTTTGTTGTCTTCTTATGATATGACTAATAAAAATCGGGCCCCTCGGATAACCCCCTTTCTTTTCGTTTAAGAGAGGCGGGCAGTGACGTGTGAAGGCAAAGAACCCCACAACTATAGGACAGCTGTCGCGGGGAAACAGGATGAGCTCAAGTTCAAGGTACGGTACAGTACCTTGAACCCTATTTATAGCTTATACCTTTTATTTATATATATATATATATATATATATATATATATATATATATATATATATATATATATATATATATATATATATATATATATATATATATATATATATATATCTTTCATTGATTACGAGAAAGCGTTTCATTCATTTGAAACCTCAGCAGTCATGCAGGCATTAGGAATCAGGGTGTAGACGAGCCATATGTAAAAATACTGGAAGATATCTATAGTGGCTCCACAGCTACCGTAGTCCTCCATAAAGCAAGCAACAAAATTCCAATAAATAAGGGCGTCATACAGGAAGATACGATCTCTCCAGTGCTATTCGCAGCGTGTTTACAGGAGGTATTCAGAGGCCTGGATTGGGAAAAATTGGCGATAAGAGTTGATGGGGTATACCTCAGTAACTTGCGATTCGCTGATGATATTGCCCTGCTTAGTAACTCGAGGAACCAGTTGCAATGCATTCTCACTGACCTTGAGAGACAAAGCTCGGAAGAGAACCGCAGTTTCCGATATGTAGCGAGGCAGTGGAAGTGGTAAGGGAATACATATACTTAGGGCAGGTAGTGACCGCGGATCCAGAGCATGAGACTGAAATAATCAGAAGAATAGAATGGGCTGGGGTGAGTTTCGCAGGCATTCTCAGATCATGAACAGCAGGTTGCCATTATCCCTCAAAAGAAAAGTGTTTAACAGCTGTGTCTTACCAGTACTCACCTACGGGGCAGAAACCTGGAGGCTTACGGAGACGGTTCTAGTTAGATTGAGGACGACTCAACGAGCTATGAAAAGAAGAATGATAGGTGTGACGGTAAGGGATAAGAAAAGGGCAGATTGGTTGAGGGAGCAAATGCGAGTTAATGACATCTTAGTTGAAATCAAGAATAAGAAATGGACATTGGCGGGAAATGTAATGAAGAGGGAAGATAGCCGTGGGTCATTAAGGATTACGGACTGGATTCCAAGAGGAGGAGTAGCAGGGGGCGGCTGGAAGGTAAGTGAGTGGATGCGATTAAGTAGTTTGCCGTGCAACATGGGCACAATTGGCACATGAGCGCGGTAGTTGGAGAAGTATACGAGAGGGTTTTGCACTGCAGTGGGCGTAGTCAGGCTGATGATGATGTGAGGGTACAGTACGTTGCTGCTATTTGTAAAAAATAGGCGCCATGCAAATACGTCAAGCGGGAAACTTACGCAGGACACGCCGAAGCAGAGCACCAATAATTAAAGCGCTCGGCCGGGTCCAGGAGACACTACAGAAGCGGTCGACCATCATATCAATACTCCTGTGCCCGCCGCGTTAGCCTTACGGCTATGACATTGCTAGAGGTCATAAATTTGATCTGAATAGTGGCAGCCGCATTTCGACTAGGGCGAAATAGGAAACCCACGTCTACTGAGATTGGGGATACGTTAAAGAACGTCACGGCGTCAAATATAATCCGAGTCCACCACTACGGCGTGCCTTATAATCCGAATGTGTTTTTGACAAGTACAGCCCTATAATTCAATTCAATTGTAATACTTCTGCTACAATGCGATATGCCATGTGAGACAATGACAACGCTCAAGCCTCTCAGAGGTTATAAAATATGGCGCACAACAACGCCTCAAGCAAACACCTCTCCATATGTTTCTGTGTACTAGGCAGACAAACAGCAGTGATGCACGCAAGGTAACGTTTAACTCAACATTCTTGTGTTAACTCAACATTCTCATTAACTCAACATTCTTGTGTTAGCCTAAACAGTGAAGAAATTAAGCTTTAGGTTTCATCGTCACTGCTAATTACCGTCAATCACAGCATCCAGCACCAAAAGCTTCGTTTACATCGGTTCCCACTGGGCGTGAAATCTGCATAATTTTTTTTTTATGCGCAGGTGCTGAATACTTCCAGCGAGACCCCAGAATGCGCAATAATTGTGCTTTTCACCGATGGCATGGAGAATGAGTACCCCTCCATAGAAGACGTCTGGGCGCAGCTGTTGGCGTCAAAGGTCCAAGTTGTGACTATGGCTATGGGTGATAGTGCCGAAGATAGGCTTGAGAAACTGGCTGCAGAGACGAAAGGGCAAAGCTACTTTTTTCCTGATCTCCTTGAAAACGAAGTGGGAAGCGACATTGAAGACGCCAACAGTCAGGCGCACGAGCGCACACATCATCAGTCGGTCAGTATCCTGTTACCTACGATTACACCATGCAACATGAACGGTATTGGATGTCCAGTTGCTTCAAAGCCTTTGTGCAATGTTTTCGCCAGATGGAAACATCTATAGTCAGAAAAGCTCTCAGTGCCACTAGAGAAGTTCTATATATCTAGATGCCGGTTCTTTTCGTGTGCAGACAGTATCCACTTGTAGCGCAAGCGGAAGGTGAGTTGGGCATGTTGGAGGTAATGTGAGGCGTAATGATGCTAGAGTTTGGCTTTTAGAAATGATTTTAGTCGCAAAAAGTAAGACACGACAACAGAATAAAAGATACGGAGAGGCACTAGAAATTCATTTTTATTTTCCCGATGCTTCATTTTTATACCAACAGGCATGCCAACATTCACGGGTGAGTCAGATTAGATCACATTTGCACCTAAAACTATTTCTGAAAGCCTTGTACCAACTAGTTGGTAATAGGAATTACTAGTGTTCGGTGTATTTGGTGCTAATTAAACGTTAATATATCCGCGTTTTCTCTCTGATTAGAGGCCGTATATCAAGTGCGCTCTCTTGGCAGAGGCAATTGTGTCAAGGAATATACACGCATGAAGGTCAAGAACCATTGTTCCTGCGCCCTGCAGTGTACATGTTATTTTTTGTTTAGCAAATATTCCGAAACGTTTATTTTCCTTTGTGCCCGTGCAGGATTGTAGGAACCGCCTACTAATCACGATATTGCAAGACGACTATATCGTGTGGTCCCGCGGTACTTCATGCATGCGTTGTGCAGTTTTGCCTCACGTAGTATCAAGGAGTAAAATGTGCAGTTAAATTAGAACCTTTCCAAAAAAAGCACTCATACAATTGATCCAAAGCTTTAGACTTTGTGTGCTTTTGGAAGCCTACAATTTACGCCACTGTCGCATGACAACTATAGCTGCCACGTAATTAACTTTGGTGAACACCATTGAGGGTTTCGGTGGACTTTAAGATATATGCATGCTGGAACACAGAAGATGCGTTCTGATCTGTTGCTCTGCGCGAAAGGAGAGCCCGCTTTTAACTGGACATGGCTGCGCTTGCTTTATGCTACGCCAACTGAACACTTGGCGAAGATTTAGGGATCCTATGCATCACCCTTGTATGTAGCCTATTAAGTCTGCCTACCTTTTTAACAACTGCGATAACCAAAAATACCAAATAGTTGATATAAAGTTTGTAAACAGGAATAAGGTGCCTCAGAAAGGCTGGCCTGAGGCACCTTAGGCACCTCTGAGGCACCTTATCCCTGTTTACAAACTTTATACCACAGTGTTCTATTCCATCTGTGAGCCCCTTTCTTAATAGTTGATATAGACCTTCTGTCGCGCCCCCAGCGGGACCGTCCTGTCGTCAGCGCAACAGGTGCTGCGCCTACTGATACAGCCGTCACAACGCATACACACGTGCTCTAACAGGATGTCGACACGGCCCTCAAACCAGACTCTTCGTCGCCTGCTCGAAGCGGTCCCTCGTCGGTCCGCGTCGTCGTTTGGTTTTGCCCTTACGTCGTCGGCAGTGGCCTAGTCAAGGGAATTAGTTGTTATCGTTCGGCAGGCAGGAACTGCTAGTGTCGCGAATTCTCAGGGAAGGCTACTCAAGGAATAAGGTAATGTGCTCCTGTCGGAAGCGATGCAAGCCCTTCTCGCGGCAAGCAACGCAGTTCAGCGCATGCTTAGCCCCCCTTAAAGAAATGGTTTCACACACTTAAGCCCTTAGTCGCACACTACGTGGCATGTTGACTATTCATGTAGCCTTTGGTCACACGCACTGAGGCATTTTTTGGGTATTTGTTACGATTGCCTATAAAACCTCTACACAAACTGCCACTCAGTTTCCGCCATTCTTCATTTTGTACGCACAAGGGCAGTAGAGCACACTAGACCCCTTGCTCCCTACCTACCACGCCTTTCCTAATGCCTACAACGGTGTCTGATGCAACGAGATGCGTGGAAGGTTATCGCAAGCTGTCTCGTTCCCTTACAGTCGCAGCTCATTGTCGCCAGAAGCGGTGACTTGAGAATAACCTGTAGACGTAATTTTTTCCAGCTTACTTCCTTGTGTGGTTGAGTACACCGCATCACAGCCTTGGCCATACTTCCCAATGTCTTCTGCGCTAAGAATTTCTATACCGCATGGTAGACCACACCTCCCCTGTCAGCTGCCTAGCTGGCGAAACAGTCACACCACCTAAGCATCGCGGTCACGACACTCTCCATTTCACCCGAGTTAAGCCGTACTGTGACAGTCATTCTACCTACCCCATGAGTCGATAGGACGGCTCGGCGTATCTCCCGAGGCCCATGCAACGAACAAGATGCGCTTCTGGCCTGTTGCTGGGTGCGTGATGAGAGTTGGTGTTTAGCTCCGTGAGTTAAGTGCTATGTGACATCAATAAATCGCTTGACATGTAGAAGTTATATTCGAGCGGGTGAATTAAATTGAGATAAGTCATTTAGCAATGACCGCGAAAGCGTTATATACGGACATTAATTATTCCGATACGTTGCCGCGGTCCTGAAGCAACTACACATCACTTAAAACATGAATTTGGAGAAAAGGTGAAGCACATTACGAGTTATCTGTCGCAAAAATTTCGAGTTTCCGACTATATGGCTCCCGCAAATATCGACTTCCTACTTGTTCTCTCTAAGCTATAAGAACACCGCCTAGAAGGTTTTACCGCAGCTCTGGGAGTAGTGGTAGTTGCCCAAATTCGCATCTGACGTAATGTTACGCAGGTTACCTGATAAGTTCGCGCAATGCCCACTGTGTATACAAGAGTGATTACAACGTTAGTTCCCAGATGATGTAGTTGCCAGTCTAAAAAATGCAGAGGAAAACATGAAGGACCGATCAGCTGTGTGGCGGAACAGTGTGATTGGTGAGGCCCTCGTGTACATATAATCTAGCTTCCCGCCAACCGCCCATTAATCCAGAAGCGATTTTTCTTCGCTCTGGGCGTCACTGTTTCACATATTTCAGAAAGTCTTCCACGAGACATGAAAACATTCAGACGCACACAGCCTGAAAAAAAAAACAACGAAAACTGGTGACAGGCAAACGCGTGCTAAATGGTAAGCTCATTGTCGTAAACGAAAAAAAAGCGTGCGTCGTATAAGGATGACAACTAAACTATTTTTATCTTTCTGTGCATGTGTATGTTATTTTGCATGATGTACACTGTGTTAAAAATAATGTATTCTTCTAGGTGGCTGTCGCATAGCCTTCGCGGCGGCAGAATGTTTTCCTCATGAACAGTGATTTGTTAACTATTTTAGAAATTGTAAACTGCCCAAAGCCGTAGTAGATAGTTTGGAACTGAAATACTGGCGCGAGATAGTCAGGAACCTGTGGCCGCCAGCCCTTGAACGAGAATGACAAATTGCGTAGTGGTACACGCGGTTTCAGAGTGTAAACCAGTACTAAAAGCACACCGTTTTGCGAAGGCCTCGATTGTTCACTTCGTGACTTTTTTCTGATTGAGGTGCTGGGTATGTAGATCGTCGCAGCGTACCCTCTGCACAAGTATGGCGAGTAGTTGGCAGACACTGAGCCTTTACACGCACGTACCAGCCGTCACCTTCATGAACTCCAGCCACGGCACGGTCTGCTAGCTGAGCGTGCGACGACAATGTATCCACCGCCTTCCATGGTTACCACTGAAGAATAGCGCATCGTCAATTCCGGACGCCGGATTCATTTCATGGCGGTGCTTTGAAGACGCGAACGATTGCCTTGACCACTTGGGGCGTCTCGCCAACTTTTACGGCTGGAACCAAGGGCGCTAGCTTCGCAGTGTGGATTTTGCTCTCGAGGATTCAACGACGACGTGGTTCGAGAACAATTAGGCGACGTTGATATCGTGAGATGAATCTCGTCGGTAGTTTCTCAATGCCTATTCCAGTGCTCACTGTAAAGAGTAAGCCGAATCGGCGCTTAAGGCGAGGGTTCAGAGCCCGAATGAGAGTTTGGATACTTATGTGTAAGACATGGCTAAGCTCTTGAGGCTGACTTGTGGACGCATCTGCGACTGAAGAGAAGAAAGTGCGCCACCTAATGCGAGGTGTCAAGCAAGGCGTTTTTGCTGGCCTCATTTGTAAGCCGCCGACAACATTCACGGACTTTCTCGCCGAAGCCACAACCATGGAAAAATTGCTTCAACAGCATGCCAGATATTACATCGACATCATTGTTCTAAGTAACATCGCTCCCGTTGCTCTCGGCAACGTCATCAGTACATTACGGGAGGATATCAACGCTGTTATCAGAAAAGAAATCCAGAAGTTGCGGGCAGCCAACCCACCCGTATTGCAACTTCCCATGGCTGAAATGGTTCGCGCTGAAATCAGGCAAGCCGTCCTAATTTCTGAATGGTACGAGACGCCATAGCAGCGTCCTGCATTGTACAATACCTTTGCCTTAGCACACCCCACGAAACAAATGGAAGTAGGCTTCATGCCTCGCAGCCCGCCGTCCTCTGCTGAAACACGACATAGGAACAGTGACGTCCGGCGAACACCGAACCACAGGCGTTTTTGTTATCACTGTGGCGATGCCGGAATTATTTACAGAGCGGGTTCGCAGCGCCAAGTAGGTATCCTTGAGTTCTCTCCAAAAGCACCTCTTTCGCAATTCGAAGAGATCGAGAACTTCTCCGCGAACAGTCGTAATTCGTTCGAGTATCGGCGGCATGAACATCGTTCGTCGTCCCCTGGTCGATGCCTATGCTAAACGCAGCCTTACCTAGTGGCGCTCCAAGGCACCGCTCGCTCAGGCCTGCGGACAGGGAAAACAGAGGCCAGCGAACTCAGCAGGTGAGGTCACTGATATGAAGTGTACTGAAGAGCCTTCATTACGACAATGACGACAGCAAAGTAATCTGGAGACACTGTCAAGTACCGCAAGAGAAGTGGTAATGTTTGATATTCCAGTAACCGTAGACGAAGAAGAAATAGCACCATTAACCGACACTGGAGCACCTTGGCTAGGAGCACCGACGTTGCTTGTAAGCTAAAGGAAAAAATGTACCACGTGGATTGGGGTCACAGATTCATACCGAAGCAGACCACCTTTCAAATCCCCTGGGCAGATGTACTGCACCAATGCATATTCGCGGCTTTACGTACGTGGGATATTTTTTTATCCCGCCTAGTTGTTTTAGACTAGATTCTTGGTATGGTCTTGTTGCAGGCTAATGGAGCCACCATTCATTTCTGCGAGTTGCAGGTAGTGTTTTCCTCGGTGCACGCCATGGAAAGGAGTAATTAACACAGGCGTGACAATGCCTTTCACATCGTCGACAACAAAAACACGTTACCGCCAAGAAGTAGCGCGTTAGTCCTTGTAACCAGCGGTGTATTCAACGGGGGACATTGCCGAGGCAAATACTTGGCTGCTGATCCATCTTGAAATCTCGAGGCATTCTTCAGCTGCCGGGAAAGCGATCGATAGTTCTATTGGCGAATTTCAACAAAGACTTTCAGCGCGTCCTTCAATCACAGCTAGAGCGTTCCTCAATGAATTTGCTGACCTCTTCGACGTCGATATATTAGAAGTGATATCAACGGGCATGACAACTGCTACCAGCCTGAGCTGCCGCCTTCTCATTAATGCCTGCTTGTCGGTGCTACCGAAGCAGCCGCTGTTCGACACGTGAGCGAAATCTGATTGCTTCTTCACAGAATCCGGGGCAGCGGGACTCCGTTCCGAAACTCCGTATATTAACGAAGGAGGCAGCACGCCGAGTTCGTCAGTATCCATACCACGTGTCGCCAATGGAACGAAAGGTGATTAAAACGAAAGTAAAGAAATAGTGAATAAAGACGTGATTCACCTTTCCGCTATTCCGTGGGCGTCTTCCGTCATTCTGATAACAAAGAACATCTGCGTCGACTGCAGACGGCTTAACAAAGTCACCAAATGCAATGTTGCCCTCCTGTCACGGATTGACGACGGAATGGAGTATCTGCTTCACGGCCAATTCTTAACCTCGTTAGACCTCAAGTCAGGGTCCTGGTACTTCAATGTCTACGAGCGTGAGCGCGAGAACACTGCATTCGTGACTCCTGACGGGCTATGCGAATTTAAAGTCTTCCCATTCGGCTTCAGTACCGCCACAACTCGCGGAACTGAAGTGGCAGACGTGCCTCGTCTACCTGAGCGATGTCACTGTGTTTTTAAGCACGTTTGAGCAACAGATGGTGTGGCTCAAGAGTGTTACCAATGCTATCAAGAAGAAAAATGTCACGATCAAGCTAGAAAATGTCGATGTGGTTTTCAGGGACTTAAGTCTATCGGTCACTGGATCAGGTCCCGGGGCATTCGGTGAGACCATAAGGAATTGGCTGCCATCGCTCAGTTCCAGCTACTTCAAGACAAGAAGGATGTTCAGCGATTTCTCAGTCTTGGCTTCTGCTGCCGTCATGATCTTTTTTTTAGAATTCTCAAAAATAATTGAACTTCTACCAGGAATAACACGCGATGATGTTTTTTCGTGTGGAAGGAAGAGCAAGTACAGGCGTTTACAGAGTTGCGTAAAGGACTTGAAGCAACTACGGTGCTCGCGAAGTTTGGCAATGCTCCTCAAATTGAAATTCACAGACGGTACGGAATGCACAGAGATGGTACGGAACGGGAAACTGCGCTCCGCGAGCTGTTGTCGCACAAAGGCACCGACTAACTACTCGAACGTAAAAAGGAGTATTAATAATCGTTTGGGTCCTCAGTAAGTTTCAATTGTCCTGTATGGCCAGCCACTTGAAGTGGCTAGCGACCACAATTTGCTTTGTTGGCTTGCTAATCTCAGGCATCCATCAGACCGCCTCACTCGTTAGAGCCTCCGCCTTTAGGAGTACGAAATTAACGTCGTCGATCGATATGGACAAAAACAAAGCGAAGCTCGCTGCCTGTCACGTGCTTTGACTCTGTTGACATCCTTAGAGTTTCAACAAAATTTGCTTTGTCTTGATGCGGTTGATGCGTTCCGGATGGCTGACCTATAACGTGTGGACACAGAACTTATTCCTTTTATTTGGTATCTTCAAGCTGCCGACGAAGTTATTCCATGCTGTCTGCCATGAGGACTGACATCGTATTGCCTGCGGAGCAACCTACTCTACAAGTGAAACCGAAACGAGTGAAGAAACGTTCCTTAGTACTCCTTACGGCAATGCGTGAGAAAGTTTTGCAGGCATGTCACAACGACCCCTGTGCCGGACAATTACTCTTCGTCACAACAATAGCGCACACACGACAGAAATATTACTCCAAGCACCAATTTTCTTCTGTTGTGCACTACGTGAAAGCTTGTCATGACTGTCAGCGGCGTAAACTACCAAACATCAAATCCGCTGGTCTGCTCCAACCTCTGGTCCCACAGACGCGTGCGATGCTCTGCCAATTGAGCTACCGCGGCGCCGCTTCCCCATCCACTTTCTTGAGTATCGCAAGAAAGTGGATCCCACCACCTTCGCCTAATGCAAAGGTTGGGGGATCGTTCCCTACCTGCGGGAAGTTGTTTCTTCATTCACTTCAGGTAGTCCACTTCTCATGCCTTCAGGTAGCATGAGTGGATTTATTGACCGGTTACCTTCACCCAAAAAGATCACGTTCTCGTGACGCCTGCGTCAGAAAGGATGTTCCACATCCACCGCCAAGGTTTGTGAGTGGTGGCAGTGGCGGACACTCCCAGGGTTCTACTAGGAAACATAAATACCCAAGAAAGTGGATGGGGAAATGGCGTCGCGATATCCAAATTGGTAGAGCATTGCACACGTAGTGCGAAGGTTGTAGGATCATTCCCCACCTGCGGCAAGTTGTTTTTTCATCCGCTTTCATTTCCATTAATTTATCATTTTTTATTTGATTTATTAGGCACAAGTTTTTTTCATATGTTGTCCTTGGTGACAGTGGTTTTTGGCTTCTTATGATATTACTTTATCGTTTCATGTCTCTTTAAAGTACTCAGCCGCTTGAAGGCATTTATTGGCCGCAGTGATAGTTTTATGTAGCGTTTGTTGTTCGACTGCCTAATTTCACCAAGGATGGAGCCATTAACCAACCCATGCGTATCGGTATAAAAGAGGTGACTATGCATGTACGCCGGTCTTTCATGTGTGCATCCACTCTAGCGGCATGAACGCCAGTGCACATCGGTTGCAGAAGAATATGGACGCCTCCACGAGGAATATTCTTTTGTGCCGCCGACGAACGCGTCCTGCAATATAGTTGCGCAATAACACGTCATGCTTCCATCGCAATCTTTGCATAGGCTTTGAATGTCCGACCACTATACGCCGCTGAGTACCACGAAAATTCGAGATAGAGCCAAATAAACATATTCGCTTAAAAATGTGCAGTTTGTTTCATAAAGCGCCGCATTGAAATGCATAACGTTGTGCTCGAGCTACTTGGACGGCGTTTCCACGGTACGCGGGGTCGACGCATTGGCGCATGTCCCTTGGAACCCGGCGAAACTGCTCAGTTGCAGCAAGAATATGCATCAACCTAACATGCCTACATGCAGTGTATATCGGCATTTCAGGGGAAAGGCTAAAGACCAACTACCTGGTGAAGCCCACAATCCTATGGACATGGACATCCCTCTCTCCCCCCACCCCTTCCTCTTTCTTGAAAAGGCAAACAAAATTAGTTCCTTCATTCATAGACGTTTGAAATAGCACAACAGCAACACGAAAATCGGCGCTATTTGTAAGCTTGGTACCTATTGATTAGGCTATTCACGGCGCTGTCGTAGGCAGGACCGCCGACAGTGGCTCACACATGGAAGCTGGAAAGAGCTGAGGCCGTGTCGTGTCAATTTTGCATGCACACAGCTGTTCAGCAGGAACGCTAATGTGCGCAATGCTCACTATGGGTACAAGCACAGGAAAGCTTAGCCCTGCGCTCACTCCGCTGCATAGCCAATGGATTGCAGTGGGACGGCGTGTGCATTTGGGCTTTGTCCTTTTTGCAGCCAAACGCGC
Source organism: Dermacentor andersoni (assembly GCF_023375885.2). Classification (NCBI taxonomy): domain Eukaryota; kingdom Metazoa; phylum Arthropoda; class Arachnida; order Ixodida; family Ixodidae; genus Dermacentor; species Dermacentor andersoni. Next base: position 87,993,475 of record NC_092822.1, on the reverse strand, counting down.
TTCGCGCTCGTCGTAACTTTTTAAGGCGCTACGGGCAAAAGACGAGTGCGCCGCCGTTGATAACGCGACAGCACGATGGTGGGATGATAGCGTCAACTGAGTGAACGAGTTTTTAGTGTCCACATAATTTTTATAGCGAATATGAGTGCCAATTCCGAAGTGAATATTACTCAGGTTTTTTTTTTTTCTATTCGTGCAAGTTACTTACCCTTTTCACAAGACTATAAACCGGGAAAACGGGTTTTTGACATTGCAAAAACGTTGCAGCGACGTTGCTCTTCGTGAACGCTGATTACGCTCAAGTGCTCGGAAGCCGCGAACATTCACAAAGAACACTGCGTCGTGGCAGCACAAACGGAAAGGGCGCGGACGCGGCGATCGTCTTCATCTGCACGCGCATTCCTCCTCCATCAATCGCTTCTTTCGCGGCTTCGAAAGTGATCTCGCAGATTTCACAGAGGGTTCATCTGCGCTTACCCGCAAAAAGAAGTTTCGGTGCAGAAAGTCTGCAAGGTTTGCAAAAACTATATGTTCGAGTAATGTTCAGCTGGGTTCAGCGCGGGGACGGCAATTCGTAGGTGAATCTTTGTTGCCGTTGGCGCTGCAGAATGTTTCTTATTTGATGTGCAAACGTAGGAGCCAATTCGTTAACTGATGGTTCACCAGCAACGTCCGCTCATGTGGTAGACAGCACAGGTTCAGTAATCAAAGACCTTCTGTTATATCTATCACTTTCAGGTGCTTATTACTCCCAATGAAACTGCGAAATGTAAAACCAGCGAATCGGTGGTCGACGGCGAGGGTACCACGGCCCCCTCCCACCATGAATTTTCGCCACAAATAGCAGCAGTCAAAGCGGGTGCGGAAATATTCCAGTCTGCTAATGACGAGTGCGTTCAAAGCGAAGGATACAATGCCGCATTGGACCTAAAGACCGTCATCGTCGATACCTTCGACCGCCAGACGAAGCGCTCCCACAAACCCATGGTTGTAAGTACAGGTTTTCTAACACACAACTAAGCATATCCGTAGAGGCAGTTGAGATTTCTACACGTATTTTCCAGCCTATTTAGTTTCATGACCACGAAGTCCGTTAGCGTGCTTTGGAGAATTAGGAGAAGGATTTAGCTGAGAGCCATCTTTGAACGACGTATTCAAATGCACGTTATGCGTACAAATCCCCTTGTGAAACAATCACTCCAGCGATTTTAACAATATTTATGGCGTTTGAGAGAGGAAGCGAAATTGTAGTGACTAAACAATCTATATATGGCTTCATGTGTTCTCAATGTTGCCAATAACTGGTGTCATTCAAAATAATCGAAGCGTGTTGAAATATACATTTCTGTCAGTCTAGACAGAAAACAGCTCGCTGTTCTGTAAACAGCGCCTGTTCATCGCAAGTGAACACATTTTATATTAGCTTACAGTTCACGCGAAACAGGTACTAGCTTTATGAACATTTTGCGAAAGTCCAACCCACATATTAGCGTTATAAGTTCGGTGGGTAACATTATAAACTTGTGTGCTTTAGATTTGTGATCCGGACGGTCGACAAGTGGCGGGGAAGTTATGTTATTTCGCGGGCTTTATTTCAGGTTTGGAAAGACCTTTAGTGTAGCATGTATAAATAAACAGAACGCTGGATCGGAAATTTTTCAAGTTGCTCAACAACTTTCTCATAAACGCGTTTGCTCTTTATAGTAGTTTTGAACCGCGCTCAAGCAAGGTTGCAGCAATTCCTATTTAGTATTTATAGCACTTACTCGAGTCCAGTAAGGGATTTTGCTGAACAACAAAATGAAAAAAAGAAATATACTATAATACGTAACAGAGAAATCAAGTGACTTTGAACAAGCGCAACAAACGTAATCATGAACACGTGGTCACTATCGCTAAGTGTAGACATAAACAACATAATGCAGACAGCGAGCACCTCCGCCAAACTCTTTCGCTACCGCGCCCACAGAAAGCGAGCTACTTGATCGACAGTTCTTTCAAAGGGTTGTTAAACATTTCCATTGGAATTATTCTATACCAACAGCGCTATGCATCGTCTGAAATGAGGACTGAACTTGAACTATTTCTCAGAGGTGGCAATTTTTCGGCCTATTGGGGAAAACATAAAGGTTCCGTTGAAGGTTTCGTCGAACCTAGTGTGTAGTGCTCACATACTCAATGAAACGACGCAAATTTTGCGATTTGGTCGATTTCGCAGCGTCATTTTTATACGAGAGCAGCAGCGAATATACACAAGCGCTTCTCGGGTTGTCAATGTTCCGATCAGACATATAGCCTGTTTTAAGAATGTTTCAAACAAAGCTATACGCTCACGAGTTCGTGTCATCTTGAAGATTGTGTTCGACTAATATCAAGTGCCACATTATTTTTCCGTCTCTGGGTTACTGTCATTCATCCGTGCTTCACCAGCATGTGTACAAGTATTACGCGCAATTTTTCCCTTCCTTTCGGCTTTCCACTCACACAGAAACACGCAGTTGATCCCGGACCGACCTTCGGCCGTAGCTTGGCTATTACTCTGATCTCTTGCATTTCGAATGGCTCCTATGTGCACCCTTCTGCATTACTGTGCATGTTGATGCGATACTCCATATTACTGTAGAGCACTGTACAGGAACTGAACAAAGCATGTGGAGGCTCCAGGGCTAGTTGAACAGACACTAGACCACCTTGCTTGCACAGAAAAGCTAATTGAACACAACATCCAAGTATGACGAGGCTATTGCATGCTTCCCAAACCTGACAACCATTGCTTCGCTAGCGTAAAAAGTGCCGCATATAAGGAACTAGGTGTCTGTGCAATGAGTAAAAGCAAATGCTCTCTGAAGAATAGAGAAAGAGAGAGAAGAATACAGATAAAGGCAGGGAGGTTAACCAGCCGTTCCAATTGGCTACCTTGCAGGGGGGAAGAGTGAATGGGGATAAAAAGAGAGAGTGGAAGGGGAAGATAGACAGAAAGAGAGACGAGCACGAACAAACCGCCCCCTACCGCTATAGACCGGTAGGGGGCTGGGTGTCTAGTATTGACTCCAACAAACCTTGACAATTTTTTGGTGTATGGGATCTCATTTGCAGAAGTCAGGAACTTGGAAGCAAGCGCACATTTTGTATGTTTTATTTTTAACTCGGTAATCCGTGTCCCTTGAGGCGCCTCCTTGAATTTTCCGATCGGAAATGCGAATAACTGTCTGAGCAGTTATTACTGCTTTACGTGCATTGTAAGTGCTAATGATCAAGCTATAATTTTAAGTATCGCGGTATACGTTGCGACTATAGTGTCTTGAAATCAAACATTAAAACAAACGTACCAAATACGAGCGCATTACTAGCGGTAACCAAAGAGCTAAATAGTTCAAGAGGGCAATTGTGCGGGGAAGGAAGGTTCATTTGAAGATGTCAATTCTTGTCATTTGTCAAACACCTTCTTAATGTTTGCTAAAAAAGCAAGTAAGTCACCATAAACTAAACATTGCTCTCACAAATATTTGCCAGTATGGGTGTAATGGTTGTTTAGGACTTTGAGTTGACGATTTATTTACTTATTTCTTTATTTATTGAAGATACTTTACAGGCCCCTTGGCAGGGCATTGAGTAAGGGGGGTAATAAAAGTTTAAAGTAACTCGTCAGCGTACAAATATATAACTCAAATTTGCAATTTAACACAAAGAAAAGGAGAGGAAACAACGATAATGTGGTATGACGGCAAATATTAGGTTGGCAGGGAAAAAAGATAACATAAAAAAAATATTTGTTGGCATTATACATATGGCAAAACTGCACACAAGAACAATAAGGTATATAAATCAGAATGACAACAGTACAAATAAAAGAAATTACAAGCAACGGTAGACAACCAAATGCTCAGGAACAGTTGGCAGTGTTTGAAATACGCACCACGGTAGGGCATAAGGGAAACGCAGGAACTAATCGCGTGCACAGTAAAAATATTTATCAATAAAAAAAATGCAGACGGGCACGAAGTGGGATACTAAAAAAAAACAGCAGCAGAGAAACACGTGCGGTTGTACAAAAAATGACGCATGTCATTGGTCTAAAAACTTTAAAAATAAATACATGGGTTGGATACAGGACATGGCACAGAAAGTAAAACAAAATTGGAAAAACTGGTGGTAAGTTTTTATTCCGAAAAGAAAGAGTGCAGAATTTGAGGGAACTATCGTGGTCTGGCTTGGATGCGATGTTGGCTGAAGACCACTCCACCAACGTACGGCGATGAGAAGAAGGCGTGAGATGACCCTTATAATCGCTTGAAACTTAAGTGATTATGCAACCGCCGTGATTGAATTGAAGCAGCATCAAGGTGAAGGGGGAATGGTCTGTTGCTGTATGTGTATTTGGGAAAAAGGCAGAAACGGCAATGTCGCGACGAGCACTAAGGGCTTCAAGTGAAAGATTGAGCTTACTTTGTGTTTTGCTGTTATGGTTGTCGTAATTGCGTGAAATGAAACGGGTGGCCCTATTCTGAACGCTTCAAGCATGTTAAATAATTGTGGTAGGCGGACCAGGCGAATTCAGCCTGTGGGCGAACGAAGGTCTGATAAGCTAGTTGACGAACGTGAGTGGGATAGTTAAGTAAATTTCGACGTAAATATCCTAAAGATTTTGAAGCTTTTGCGCATATGGTGGTAATACAGTGGGACTAGGAGAGGCTGGGTGTGAACTGAATACCAAGGTACTTATAAGGGGATGCCTGCGACCATTAGTAATTGTTAATGGTGTAACAGTAGTTGGAAATGTTTTGCGTGTGTGTAAGGGAGATTATTTTTCACTTTTCTGTATTCAGAGACATGAGCCTTTTTTACACCAGTTGTTAAAGCGGTAAAGGTCGTTTTGCAGCGTTAAGTGGTCGTCGGCACAGGTTATGGGACGACATACGATGCAATCGTCAGCGACGATTCACATGTAGGAAGAAATGTTTTCTGGCAAGTCGTTGATGTAGATTAAAAACAATCCGAGGCCGAGGACGCACTCCTGTGGTACGCCCGAAGTTACGTGAGAAAGGGAGGATTGGAAATTGCTAATTACCGTGAACTGCTGGCGGAGTGAAAGGAAGTTACGTAGCCAAGATAAGGTTAGCGCGTCAAATCGAAGGGCAGATAATTTAGAAATGAGATGGCAAAGGGTGACGCGATCAAAGGCTTTTGAGAAATCAAGAAAAATACAGTCAGACTGGGGGTTATTGTTCATGTTGAAATGTAGTTCTGTACTAAATTCTAGTAACTGGGTTTCGCAAGAGAAACCTTTCCTCAATCCATGTTGGTAATGCGTGTCCAACGTAGCAAACACTAGGGTGTTTGACTAAAGATAGAAACAGTTGACGATACAGTGTAATATTTTTAGACTCAATATCCAATGTTATCCTCGGCTTAACAGTGTGTCTACAACCGTGTTCGAGAGCCGTCGCGAGAACTAGGTATTATACATCACCCAGAATGCCTAACTCGCTTCACCCACGACAAAAAAAAAAGATAAAATAAATCTTCGCTGTTTCCTAAAGAAATTACTTTGTGCAAATATATCATGTATGGTGCACACCTATGTGGGAAGACAGCGTAAATTTATTGTGTTTTGAACTAAATCTCACCCAATTTCTCTTCTGGAAAAAATATTTGCTGCTTTTATTACCATGAACTATGGTTCTCTTTGCATCCTGTATTACATGAAAATATTTGTTCTATTTTAGAATGCTTTTCTCTCATACATTTGTTAAAATTTGTTAGACTGTCCTTCGTTTGCTGGTGCCGACGAATCTGTTGTACATAGGTGGCTACATTGTGCACTTCTCTCAAACCGATCTGATAGGCAGCTTTTACCCACGGCTTTCATTTGTTTCACGGATATAAATGATTGTATCATATTGTACTTTAAATCAACCAGGATTGCCTTCGTCTTACAGGTGATGTACGAAACAAGGGGCTTCACCGGAACTATACAAGAAACATTCCTTCTTGATGACGCCTTGGGAAACAACACAATCGTTACCATTAGCCGCCAATCCACTGGAAATTACTCACTCACGGCTTGGCTTGTTGATCCTACAGGAACGAAGTGTCAGAATTGTCGGGAAGTTGAGAGCGGCGGCGAAAAATCACTTACCATACCAAGCCCAGCAATGGTATGCCTGTCCTCTTAAGAACCATGATTGACATAATATGCAGGTTACTTTCGTTCGATTATGTTTATTTCTCAGCCGCCGCCTCTCATGACTTACCAATCATGGCAATAGCCTAGACGTAGTGCCCATTGGACAACTGAATCAACAAAGCTATCTTGTAAGAAAAAGGAGGGCTCTGGGCCGCTGTTAAAGATTAGTGGGAAAGGAATTCATGTTCAATTGTTTACTGAGGCGCCTATTCATCTCAGTAGTTAGTCATCTGCTTTATGCAGACTTATATTACTAGGTGTATATTCAGTTCCGTCACTCTAGCACTGGTTGACCCTTCATGCACTACTCGAACAAGCCACTTTTTCTGTCATATATCGAGACGGCTTAATGTCTTTCAGGGTTCGTTTACATTCACTTGCCTAGAGTTATAATGTCTCCATGCAGTAAGTGTTGAACGTTCGAGCGTCAATTTAAACAAAAAAGCTGCGTGAATCGAAATAGAGTACTCGAATTGTCCTCTGCATGGCTCCTGACAGTGCATGCACCTGGCACAGGTGTTCACAGTCATAGCTTTTCTGTTTTGGTGCGTTTTGACAAGTATGTACAATGTGCATGCAGCGGTGGCCATAAGTTTCATAAAAAAACATTGTCCGTGCCAGTAAGCCCGCCCTTGCCGTCAAACAAGTGGACCGAGGTACCTTCTGCTTTAAATTTGGTGCGATGCAATGCATCAGTGCTGTGCTAGGAGATCCTTCGGCCCATACCTTTAGGTGGATATTTTGGTAGGCAGGGCATGGCGGGGAAATGGTGTGTGCCATGCTGTACGTATTATCAACCCCACCAGCTTGCGCGCTAAGTGCGAGAGTGGCTGCGCCTTCCTCATCCGTGCCGGTGTGCGCCGGTGTGCGCAGAAGTTCAACATTTGAATGTCCTGTTCTCGTTTTAGCTATTTGCTAGTGTCCTTGGCGACAGCATGGTATGTCGTAACCACCGGTTATTCGACCACCGCGTCGTACGAGTGAGTAACGATCTGATAATCATTTCGCGCACTCTGCTCTGCAATGTGTCACATGTGAATTGAAATGGTGCTGATCGCTTCCAATATGGCAACAGTTCTGCGTGTAAATTTGCACCCCCGGGAAGCTGGCGTGTGTGATTGCCACTGTGTTGGGTGCAGATGTGCTAAACCAGGCCATGCGGACTATTTCGTTTCTGATTGCAGCGTCCGCGCAGACGTCAATGACGTGGTACGGCATTCTTAGTTCCAATCTCTTTTCAAATATATTTCGAGATTCTGTGTTTCGCCTGGCCATACAGTGTTCTTGCCTCCGTTTGCCCAGTGGTGCTTTCCATGGCGGCGATGTGGTGAATTCTGAGGGCCCCGGCTTTGCGTGGACTTTTATCACCCCGTGCCATAATCTGTTCTCCCAAAGTCATGTTTTCTATGCAGTATCACTTTTGTAGTTGTGCTTCATTGATTAGGTACCGAATGTGTGGTATGATTAGCAGCTTGAGCAGGTTCTCGTTCCTTGCATGCTTCGTTAGCCCAGTTATCGCACGACGGGTCGCGTTTTGCAACATTTGGATGTCGCCAAGGTCTTCTTTAGAGAAGCCGTACATGGATGCTCCGTAAAGAATCCTTCCAACCGTTACTGTTTTGGAAACGTTTAGCACGCTTTCTGATGCCCTCCTTCATACTTGCTTGATATTTGTGGAACCATATGCAACAATGGTCTCCATTTGTGCTTAATGTGCCAATCCCTGGTTAGGAGCTTTTGCAGCTAGAAATTGATGCCCCGAATAACCAAACTTGTCCATTAGTCGACGTTAGATCGCTTTGGGCGTTGTGTAACGTGATGCTTGCTTACATTAGTCACTTTCTCTCTGTTTACGCTCATCCATTTCGTCTTCTGTGGTGACACTTGCAGGCCGAGGTTATTTAAAGCGTCGGTATGGCTGAGCATGGTTGCTTGCAGTTCGATTTGCATGATGTGCACTTCCGAATAATATGTCGCTTCCATCCATACCGTAATTTCGTTGGTGTAACTATAAAACGGGCTACTGTGTCTCGCTTAAAGCTTTGTACCTCCCATGTCATGGCCAGCTTGAATAGCATATTCCCGAGGATATAGCCCTAGGGTACTCCACTATCCGCTTAGTATGACTTCGTACTGCATCCCATTGCCTTTCCATACAGCTGGATTTGTCTGCTTTAGAGAAAGCTGTGGATCCAATTGTATTTTAATTGGCTTGGGTACCTGGCTGCTAATTGCTGTGGGATGACCTCTTGTTTCTCGTTGCCGATTGCTTTAGGCATATCTACTGCTAGAATACATTCAGGTACCTGTTTGTGGGACACGCGGTTGATCACTTTCCGTAGCAATCATAGGCAGTCATGTGTGCGCATGTTCGGCCGGAAACCAGCCTGCGTAGGGTGCAAACCCAACTATACGTGTTTTATATAGTGCTGTTTTATCGTGCTTAGCATTCTCTCTATCAATTTGCAGATAGAAGGCGTTAGAGCTAGGGGACGTAGATTAGTTTACTGCTTGTGGTCTTTCCGAAGCCGGTATAGGGTATATGAAAGATTTGGCACTAGTTTGGATTCCCAAGTTTCATTGGCAATTATTAAGAACTCTTCTTGAACGTCACTGCGGAGGTGGAATCACTGTGCCTCGAAAGTAATTGAGGAATCATTAAAAAATTATCAATTAGTCGATAGTTACTCTTACCTATTTTAAACGTCACAACATAATTCTAAATCAAAAGAACTAGGCTGGCTCTTTCACTGAATCCTCTGCACTCCTTCACACGTTGGTCATCTTGAATACGAATGCTGTTCAATACTTTCTTCTCCTCCCTTCTTTTGTTTTTGTGACGACATCTGCAGCGACACTAAAAATTCTCTCACTGTGTTCATTGGAGCAAAAGGCAGCGTTGTAGCCTACAAGTACCTCGCTCACAAGATCGTATTTACTAATTGTCGCGATCCTCGCACGCCGGTCATCTATGAAGCGCATGATCTTATTGTAGCCGGGACTGGGAGAAGACACTTGGGATAGCGCAAGTAAAAAAAACTGAGAAATCATCCACAGCTGATTCCTTCGCTTGACTATCCTAATTACCCGTCACTGTCAAGCGTCACAACCGTCGTTTCGATTCGTCGGCCTATATATGCTAGAGAGTTTGCCATTTAGACGTAGACGTCCAATTGCAACGGAGAGTAGCTGACTCTTTTTACTTGAAAAGGTGCCCCATCTGTAACATAATGAAGGTAAAGGTTGATTTTGCTTCCATTACAGTTAAACCGACGCAAGTGCTAAATTGAACTGATCTGTTTTTGTGTTTGCAATAAGCATACAAACATAAGTTTGCCATTGTCAATGCTCTCGAGTTTCTGTCCAAGGTCTCATGTGGCTTTAGGCAGCCTGAACGTGTTAGCGAGCTGCCGTGAACTGCATTTCGGTTTTCGGGTTGCACACCTGCGGTGGTTTTACCTGTATATTACATCTCCCGCGTTACATCTGGCTGGTACCATGAGTGCAAGTATAAATGCTAAGTGACAACAAAACAAAACTCCCCGAGAACGTAGGTGGCCATTCCTAAGTGTTCCACAATTTTCAAAAATCGCCTGAGGCCGATAGCATATTTCCTGTCCTGTAGCTGAACTATTCGAAGAGGTGGACAACATCAGCATAAGAAATCAAAACACCTACTGAAAAATAGGCATAAATTTGCTACTTAACTTTACAAGTACTCACATTGCGGCGCATATTGCGATTTGCCAATTGTAGCCAGTGAGACTGCAAGACGTATCCACTTGAAATGGATGTCCAGGACGACTCCTGTTTATAGATATTTCCCCAAGCGTGGGAAGAAATACATAGCTCTTCCAGATACATTTGCGATTCAATGAATACCATAGCATTTTGTTAAAAATTAAGTGCGACAACAGGGAATTTTCATGGCGAGTTTCGTAGCACACATCGTCAATCTGGTGTGAATCTGCAAATTCACTTGAAGTGGAATCGCCTTACAAGATCACCAGCTACAATTCATAAAAGGCCATATGAGCCATAAAGTATTTAACTGTGGAGTTGATTGGTGAATTACATTGTTCACTTGAATATATGTTTTCATTTCTCGTGCAAGTAAGGCCCACCTATCCAGTAATACATTTCTATGGCTATAAATATGTTATCTGTACTGGACAATTTTTAAAACTTCGTGAAAACTTAAAAGTGATCACGCCCTATATTCTGGAAATAAAGATTCCCTTTCTTTAGGAGAGATGTATCACTATGCTTTGCATTCTCAAAGTTCTGTGCTCATCATGGGTCGTTGCATAACGGAACTAAGGAAGATAGGCTTTTCAACAATATATATAGGCACTATACTTGTAAGGCTTTTCCTTTCCAGGTATTAATAATGATAAATTCGGTGCTTTTACGAGCCAAAACAATGATCTGATGTTATGTGTAGTGAGGCACTTCTAAATATTTTTGATCTCCTAGGGTTTCCTAAAGTGCACATAAATCTAAGTCCACGAGCGCTTTTTTTTGCATTTTGCCCCGTTTGAAATTCGTCAACCAAGGCTGTAATGGAAACCGCGACCTCGAGTTCGCTTTTTGACACTGGCATAGTGTGTGTCTTCTAATGTAGAACTGTTTCCGATCACGTGCTTTTTATCAGTATTACTTCCACACGCGATTTGTATCTGAATATATTATCGTCAGCTATTCCTAAACTGGGGCGCTATAACGTAAAACTATTTCAAACTTTTCTATTCCGATACTGCAATCAGACCTCCGCGATTGGTCAAAAGCTTTTTTCGACCACCCCCTCTTCAACTTTCGGTCACGCGACGTCACGAAAACTGCGATAGCTTCCCTTCTGATATGACGTGTGCCCACTGATTATGCATGATTTGACCGAAAAATAGAAAAAAAGATTATTTTTCATTCGACGCCTTTTTGCCATTACCCATCGGTCATTGGTCAAACGTTTTCGGGCGGCACCCACTTCACCTGCCTGTCACGCGACGTCACAAAATCACAGAAACGCATTGCGTCAATGTGATGTGCATGCATTCAAGATGCATTAATATATCGAACAAAACTCAGTTTTCTTCTGAAAAGCCGCAGGCTGCCCCGTTCCGAAAGGAATAAAAAATGGCTGCCGCCGATCGCTCAGGCACTGGCTACTCGCACCTACCAGAGAGCATGGGTTTATTTGCGTGCAATAAAACTTTTTGCGTGACCGTGTAACGTTTTCTAGATCTTTCGGCACGTTTGCTACGTCCTTGTGCCAAATTTTCTTTGCTGAAGATACGTTTTGCGCCATTCTTAAGCATCCGTTGCAGGCCGCCGCGATTTTCAACCAGGGACCACAACATAAGTAAGGTAAAGTGAACCAATCGCAGACGCCGACACCACCCTCTTTGTCCGGTTATCAATTTTCATTGCAGTGGCTAGGCCCCATCGAACCCCTCTCCACTTGAGCGTGCTCTACGCCGCTTGTCAGCCAATTAAATAAGACAAGCCGCTCAGTGTAGGCAATGTTATTCTTTTCGCAGCAGACAAAAGTGACCTCCTGTTAACGAGGAGAACGTTTGATTGAGCAGAAGCTTGATGTGCGCGAGTTGGTTTTGCGTGCTTGAAGAGCGCTACGAAGACGCGGACTAAAAGAAGAACATGTACGACGAACAAAGCGCTTTCTTCAAGAACGTTTGATTGGTCTGTTCAGACAACCCTGCAACTGATCGCCCGATGCTTACGTCAGCGGTTACGCAAGTTGGACGTCAGGAGATCGGAATAAAAACATATTGGAATAGATTTACGTTATAGGGCCCCTGCTGTATTTATTCACATTGTTTTGCCATAAATCTTTTCATGGCATGGCCCAGCTAAAGCTATCAGGTCAGAAGTTGCGTCAGTATTTTTTAATGTCAACCTTTAAAACCATTAGTCCACACAATATGCATCAACTTTGTGTTTTAAACAAATTTGTTAGCGGAAGCGAAACTGCGACAAAAACGACTAGTTATCTTTTGCGCTCGAAACTTATTATTGCTTTCCTGTAAGCGTTTAATGTTCGTTTTTAAGGTGGCGTGTGAATATTACAATGGAGGTAATCGAACAAACTACGAAAATTAGAAATTTTGACAGTGTCAGCCCCGAGTGCAGAAACAAAATTCCCGCTGTCCGTCATTGCGCCGCTTTACGTGTTCTGACAAAATATGGTGGCGCTACCGGACATGTCGCCACGCCTTTACGGAGAAGCGTAGTATCGAGCGTCCCTATCGCGACAGATGTCGCCTGCTCTAATCGCACAGCTACAAGCAGCAGCATAAGCCATCGGCAAGATCCAAGATAAACTTGCTGATAGCGCTGCGGATATGCATGCGTGAAAGAGGCGATTAGAGGAACGGGTGCCTTGACTACGCAGCGTAAGGTGCTGCAGAACGTGAAAGTATGCGGCTTGGAAAATGGCAAGCTGAACGACAGGGCACTAAAGCCTTTTCGAGCAATGTAAGCACAAGTGACAATGTTGACGCTGTATTTTCTTTCGCTGTATCGCCTGAAGTCGCACAAAATGACGGTGATATTGTCTGAAGCCGACAACCATGATATCACCAGAATTGTTATTTCAAATTACGAACACTCACGTTTATGACGGTGCGGAACATGAACAAAATGTCTCGTGTGAATATTGGTATTGCTGGGGAGCGGCGTGAACTAAACCGACACGTCCACTTTCCGCACTAAATGTGAAGTGCGATTGTGTCGCCTTGACACGAGGGCCCCAAATGCATCCAACGCAAAGCTTGGCTTACACATTACCAAACTCTTCAAACGAAGCTACGCGGAACACCGATTCCCCAAATTCGCTAGATTCACTGTATTTTTCTGACAGCCATAAAGATGTTGGTCTTTTAAGTAATGTACACTTAAAGAAAAAGACTTATAGCCTTAATAATGAGAAAGCGGGGTCGAATGAGAGGTTTTGAGGTATGCGGAATGGACAACCAAGGCCATCTTTTCTGTTGCACCTCCCCCGTTGCAATGGCTTTCGTCTGCGCAGGGAATATGGACACATAAACAACCAGCCTGATCCCTTCGCTAGCCTATTTCTCCATAATTGCTAACTTAAGCCCTTGACGTAAGCCCTTGAAGATAAGGAAGCAAAACGAGGGCTCAGTAATTGGCTGCAAGGCTTCCAATTGAACCAGGAAAACAAACTTTGTCAGACATGGCACGCAACATGACCACCCTCGCATTTAATCGAAATATAAACAGGTTGTGACTTATAGCCGTGTCGGGGCAATGGAAAGCATAGTTCATCGAGGCCATATCACACGTTTCAAAACTTGGTTAAGCTATCTTTTTTTAATAGACACCGGGTTTCATCCAACTCATTTAACTTCACACGGAGATTTTCATAATGTTCCGCTCATTTTCGCTAAATTTGTTCTCGGCGGCATTTGTAGTTCTGGCAGAACAACGGCTGACATTCTGCCCCTTTCGTTAGGCACACTCATAGAGCTAGAGCACTCATATAGGTAATATATTGCGACAAGTTATCTACTTATTGCCCACCCACTTTGAACTTTGTCTACACATGGCCCATTACCTCGTCCTTGTTGTCACTAATCAAAAAGAAGCTGACTCGTTTCGTTCACTGAGTACACCAGGCGAACCAAGTATACGAATCACACATAGAGAAAAGAACCAGAACACGGCGGCTAAATAGTTATTCACACGGCCTCCTCCAGCTAGATGCCAGGCAGACGCCTCGTTCTCCCATTGTTGGCGTTCCGCCGCGGAATTGCGCGCTTTCACCAAGGGGTGGCGCCTCCTTCTGACACTGTTTCGCGCGGCGCTTCTAAGGGTCGGGAAGGGCCGTTCCAATGGGCGGTACGCAACAGCGACTTCTTGTTCAACATTTTGGGTATTAAAATGTAAACACTGTCGCTGCTGGCACATTATCATTTGTAGATGTTAAATACACTTCGCATCAGTGCCAAGTAGATCGCAAAGTGCCTGCAGTACCGGTGCGGCTGCAAGCAGGAAGAAGAGCGATCGGTCTGGTTCGATAAACATGCAAAAATCAAGGACGCCGCGTAGCAGAGACGCAAGTACGCATATAAATTGTTTATTTCACCCTTATTGTGGGCAAGTAAAATGATTAGCCATTTTCTACTTGCTTATGAAGAACAACATCACGGCTTCACAGACTTGGCCAGCTATAGCTTCAACACTTCAGGGCACAATGGTTTCCGCTCAAGAAGCTTTGTCGCCCTGTTTCTCTCCGTGAGTACAACGGTATAGTTCGTGAAAACGGGCTTCATAAACTTTGCGATGAGATGCAGAACCATCCTTATTTGCTTTTCGTCAAACTTTTCACAACGGAGCACAGCAAGTTCCATGAGAGCCCGGACGCTTTTTGCAACACGGACTTCTAACAGCTTAGCAATAGAGCTTATGTTGTTGAGCACAGTATTAGCAATCTCCCAAGCCCTTTCGGAACATTCACCAGCTCCCCGCCCGGGTAGTAAACTCCTCCTTGTCCAGTTGATCGATGAGACCCTGTAGGTGATTTTTGCTTTTAGGCACCTGCAGGAGCGAAATGCAATTTCCGCATTGGATTCGCTCACTTGCTGCGCGAACGATGAACCCTCCTAATAAAGCTACACTGGCCACGTCCGGGTTTGAAACTAGCGGCATTGTGCTGACCTACTGATCGTACAGTTTCTCCTCTGCTACACTGAGAAACTTCTCGATCGCTTCATTGACCGGGTGGTAGTGCTGGTTAGCTGGAATTTCTTTTTTGGCTGAGAAAGAGGGTGAACTCTGCATGTTGCTATCACTCGAAGTAGCAACAATCCCAGTCTTGAGCATCTTCTCCAGCCCGTATACAGCACGTTTTACATCCAGTGCATCATTGCACCCGACACTTCAGAGCTGGAATCCAAACAAGGATTCAATGGCGTCACTGGACATTTTTATTGTCAACACGAACTCGACCTTTCTGATATGAAGCAGATGTCGAATGTACTCGACAATCGACTTCGTTATCACGAGTGCATGGTACGTTTCCTTTGTGAGCAATTTCTCAGCTTTGCTCTTCTTTCTGAGTTCATGCATGTAAGCAAGAAATTCGTATTCAAGCCACATCTGTCTCTTATCGTAAACTGATGTGAATTGACGTGCGTCAGGATCATTTCGATAAATGTGTATTTGACACTTGCTCACATTCATGAGAGTAAACCACTTCCCTATGACTTTCATGAAGTATATTGTTGGCCCTCCTGTAGCGAAATCTGCATCACAAGTACGGCCAGCCTCGTCCTTCAGGTAGCCTAACGCTGCTGTTACTGGAGCGCTGAACAACTGCATGGCTGACCACACATTCGTTTTTTCAATGTTTGAGGGATAAAAGTGCTTGTGCGTAAGGAACCCTATCGGCCGTATTGTCGAGTGCTGTTGCATCAGTGGCGTAGCTAGGTCGTCTGGCACCCGGGGCCCGTAGGTCTTCAGTCTACCCCCCCCCCCCCGGGGTGTAGCCGGCGGAAAGAGGGGTGTCTTCAGACGTATATGACACCCCCCCCCCCCCCCACTGGACCCTTGCACCCGGGGCCCACGGCCCCCCGGCCCCCCCTGTTGCTACGCCACTGTGTTGCATTCTGTGCAATGTCTTCGAATACTTGGAAGATATTTCTTGCGAGGCACATATATCTTTCGCCAGGAATTGTGATCTAATATTTTTCGCAATATGACTTTGGTCGAAGGCAAGGAATAGAGGTTTCGCGCACTTAGAGGGGTGAGGAGCAAGTGCTTTCGCGTCGCCACAGCACAATATATCCATCGCAAGGACTCTGATCCGGTGGTTGTCGGTGACGCGACCCACGACATCAAATCCCATATCTTCTACTCTTCGGATGACGTGGTGAATGCAAGTGGCGGGCTGCTCGCCGGTGCATCCCTTTGTAAAGAAGTAAACAACTGGTATTTTTAATTTCCCAAGCAGGCCGCAAAGCTTGAAGCACAAGAGAGAGTTATCCAGAGTGCAGTTTTCTGATTCAGGAACAATATCCTGCAGGTCAGAACTGAAATCAACTTCCCCAACAAAAGCGTCTCTTTGACTATGATACTCTAGCTTTTTTTGGATTCTCATTTCATCCATAACAAGTCCACATGTTTTAGCCTCCTGACTATGTAGCGATTCAAGTTCTGCTTGCAGCCGCCAGGGCACCAATTCACTAAATCCGATTTCTCGAGATATTCTGCCAATACATTTCTGCAGGCTATTTCGACATGGAAATTTCAGTAGCTCTTTAGACCTTAGATGTTATTCATAGGCCTTCGCAGACAAGTTTCTTAGAATGATGCAATGTCTCACTGTTAGCTCTGACCACGCTGGCCATTGCTTCTTGTAGTTTTTTATCTGGTCCAGAAAAAACGTCGCCGTCATATTGCCCTCTTCCACATGGGATGCAACTTCCAAAAATGCGTTCATGTAGTTTTGCTTTTTGAGTTTTTGCAGCTCTTTCTTGCAGATATCTACAGTCCTCGGAAGCATTTCATTCCCTTTTCTGAGTGCGCGCTTTTTTTCCCGCCATCATTTCCGTTCGACAAAAACACTTGAAGAGCACGCTTTCGTGGACGTCTGAACACCGTAGGAGCGCGTTGCGTAAACTTTGGTCTGCGGCAGTTTCATAAGATTTGAAAAATTAGCATCTGCCTCACCTGTGTCCTTACGACTACGGAGTCGCTGCGTTGATTAAGGAACACCACGCTGGACTTTCATCTGCGTTGGTCAAGGCACACTCATATCCAACTTGCCTTCCGTTGTACGGAGTACGTCCAATTTCGCTGCTGAGAGAGCCAATGCTTGATGTAGCCATTCCGCTGGTACTCCCATCGACCGAGCATAACGTTGACGAACCGTCTGTTGAAGGCTCTCGCTTACGTATCCGAATGCTGGCATCACTTCTTGTGGTTGCTTGAGCCTTTGTCACGTACGAAGGGTAGCCAGAGTAAATGCTCGGCACAACGCCTAGTTTCAGCTGCTGGTTCTTGCAGTTACCTTTGAAGTCTGATGCCTTGAAATGCAGGCTGCACACTACCGAATAATTGGAAGTACAATTTGGCTCCTAGTCCTTCCTGGAAATCGCTTTGAGCCCCCGTGCAAGTGCGTTGAGGTCGGCGGGTATCTCGTGAAACGAGACACCTGGCTCCTTTTTACGCTGACTCGGCGTGAACAATGGCATGCAGCAATAACGCATAATTGCAGTATTCAGCGTTAGAGAAGCCTCGAAAAACTTGGAACAAGCAAGCAAGCGCAATAAGCACACGGTAGCACGCCGAGTGCGGCACACTGTGACTGTAATTATGCCAGCCTAACGGTATGTCTGACAATTCTTATTAAAGGTCCTTATGATGCTCTAGACCGGCTTAAAAATTTGCATTTACCCCGCCTTTCCGAATCGTTCAGTCAGTTTGAGGTTAGAAAGCTGGTCTTGCTGTATTGTGGCCCAATTTAGGCGACTACAGCAAAGCGCAGGACTATTCCAGACGCTGCTGTATCGGGCAATAACCGGAAACGAAGGACGCAGGCGGGTTCCGCGAAGAGGGGACGCGGGAAACACCTACGCATGGAAAGAAGTCAGATTAGTGGCTGCACCGTTGAAGAGGCACCAGATCTGCACCCGCGCTCGGCACAAATGGCTAAAGTGTCCGAGTGAAGGCGGGCGTTCAGGGAGACCGGCGTGAAGATAAAAGGTAGAGGGTGCTTGAGGTCACCCCCACCGCTAATGCCCGTGCGCATCCCACGTGTCCCATCGATCATCTCGGTCACGGAAATTTGGTGACGCGGCACTGCCCAGCCGGTTTGAGTGTCAATATTTGGCATCCGCGTGCGCTTTCTGAGAATGTCTGTGAAAATGGCGGTAACTTTACCACCACTTTGCCGGCTGAGACCGATGGATTCTTTGTTGTGCGATCGCCATCGGGTCCCAATTATGGTGTTTGGATTTCAAGCGGACCGGGCCACAGTTGCGCGGGGTACTGAGTTTTTTCATTACTGGCAGGGCAGCCCACTGTCCGGCAGACATGAAGTGCATCAGCCGTGGTTTCATGGAAACAATCTCGGGGTGGGGGGGGGGGGGGGAGGGGGCAGCTGGCGTAGCGGCTGCTTTCAGGAGAAAGGGGGAGGACGTCAGTAGGGGAGAGGGAGATGACACGTGTCTTTGAGCAATCCTATTCCCTGGAGAGGTGCAAAGTGTGCCACTGTTTCCACCAGTGCCTTGTGCGGCACGAAGGTGGTTGTGCTATTGGTTGCAATGATGTGAACTCGTACGCGTGATTGGCTAGTTTGCGACTCCTTTGTGCAACTGAGGGTTTGAAAATTCATGTTTTGGTTGTGCGCGGGGAGTGGAGTTCGGGCTTGTACTCGGACAGACGCCTTTGCGTTTGAATAAAGCGTGTCTTTAGCAAACAACGACTCTTCCTTCACGCTGCCACCCTGCACTCAAATGATGACGTGTGGTGTTTTATGGCGCAAGGGCCAGGTTTGGCCAAAGAGCACCATGACAAGTGGTAATGTTGGCGATGTATTATGTATGGCGTGCACAATGAATTACTCATGGTAGATGTCACACGGCTGTAAAAGGGCCTCAAATCTGTAGCTGTAAGTGGCATAGAATATATAGTTGCTAAAATAATGACGGTCACTAGGCAGTGATGTGGGCTATGGCAATGGGCTATCGTTAAAACATTATGCAATAAAACGACACTGACACCAGAGTTTCAAGAGAGCCCTTGAATGCAGGGCTGTTAGTCACGTGCTAAAAATTGCCTGGTCAAATGATTTTCAGATTGTCAGTTTCGGCTAAAAAATCTAAGACTATTTGCAGTTTAAAAAGCAGTTCGTCACTAAGAAAAAATGCAGGATGGAGAGGTATATTTTCCCGATACGCAGAAGGGAAATACTTTTTCCTCTCCGTTTTTAATGAAGGGCACTGGATAAGAACATGGAGCACTGTGAGGCTATCGCCGCACCTACTACAAGTAGGAGGATCCCCGCCAGTCAAGAGGTAGGAGTGAGTAGTGTGTGTCCTATTCTTAATCGGCAAAGAAGTACTTCCTTGTGCCGTGCTGTTTTGTCACTTATCCAATTCCGCAATCTTGGTTTTATAATATGTAGCTTATTCAATGTTTGTGTATCCCACTCTGCTTGCCAATGTTTCCTCAATTTACGGTGCAGAAAGGGCTTTAGGTCACTGGCAGGAATGGGGATATTTCCATCTGTGTCGCTAAAACTCACTGACGTAGCGTCTTCGTCAGCAGCTACGTTGCCTTTTATACCTTTATGGCCAGGTACCCAGCATAGAATAATCGCTTGCTTGCAGATATATGCGGAGCACAACAAACTATACAGCTCATTCAAAACGGAATTCTTATGCTTTCGTAAGCTAATCAGGGCTCTCACGACACTTAGTGAGTCTGTAAAGACAACAGCCTTAGCGACATTTCTGCGCCTTATGTGTTTTATAGCCGAAAGTATGCCGGATGCTTCTGCCGTAAAGATACTGGTCTGTGGGTTTAGTGGCCCTGATGTTGAAAATGAGAGTCCGAGAGCTGCGTAAGCAACTCCAGCAGGAGACTTCGAAGCATCTGTGTAATATTCGTCACAGGAATACTGCTCTTTGGAATGGAATGGAACTGGAATGTCCCCAAAAGCAATTAGTTTTGACAATTTACTGTACTGTGTCTTGTCACGAAGTTCAAGAAGATCGCCGCTTCCCATTTTAGTTACTTTGCAACCTGGGCCGATGGAGTTTGCCAATGATTTTGCCACAACAAAATAGATATTGTTCGGACTGTCTTGCTTTCATGTTGACTATGAATGACATTGTATTTTGGGAATGTTTCTTTGTGACTCATGAAGAAGTTGAAGGAATCTTCGGTGCGCCCCCTCTTGAAGGAGCGATCAGGGAGTGGAGGGAAATTTGATTCCATAAGTAATAATAATATATTCGGCAGGGATGGCCGCCACCCACCATGGAGCCCAACCAGGGGACGACACAGAACGGGAAGTATTCAGTTGTGCGCACGCCAGCGTTACATCCCCACTATAACCAAATACCTGTACCCGAGGTTGGGCATAATGCACAAGGTTAACCCTTGCCGCCAGGAAATACGGAAGTAATAAGAAATAAAGAGAAGACAGGAAAGATGGAAAAGTGGGAGAGAACGACGAAGAATGGAGAGGAGGACAGGAAAAGGCGACTGCCGATTTCCTCCAAGTGGGTCAGTCTGGAGGTGCCGTCTATGTGAAGCAGAGGCCAAAGAGGTGTGTTGCCTCCACCGGGGGGCCTTAAAGGTCCTAACACCCTGCATCGGCTCAACCCCCAGGATCCGCCTTTCCCCAGACACGGCTAAGCCGCGCACGGCTACACGCGGGAGGTTCCAACCCTCATGTGCCCGGTACGTGGTGTCGCAACACACCAAACGCCTGCTGACCTGCACTCAAATGATCGAGGGGCGCCGACTTCGGACTTTAAAGACCTTCCCTCTTTAATTAGTGCTGAAGCTTGCAGAGGATAAAGGAAAAGGAAATGAACTCGTTGCCTACACGTTACACATACCGTGCCTCTACCTTACCCCAATTTGAACAAAGCGCCCCGTACAGTTCACCAAAGAAACTGCATAAACAAACTGGAGCCTTGTATGACAAATGGAATTGAATTCTTGGGTTTTACATGCGAAAACCACGATTCCTTTCGAGGGATGCCATAGTGGAGGATTACGGGTTAATTGACCCCAAGGGGATCTTCAACGTGCCCCGAATGCACGGAACACGGGTGGTTTTTAGAGTTTTCCGCCGTATAAATCCGGTCACTGCGGCCGGGATTTAATCCCCTGATCTCGTACTTAGCAGCTAAAATACCACGGCATGTTTCGTATGGCGAACAAGAATATTAGAAAAAAAAGAGCATTGAGTAATAATTTAAAACGTTAGAGTTAAAACAACCATGTGAGCGTTTCGCAGCGCATTACATTAAAAATTATCCCTATTTTCATGAAAATTGAAGAGGGAACATCGTGCCATTTCTTAGGAGCCGGAGAAGCATTTGGAATAACTACTGTACAACACCCTGAAACGCTTGAAAAAGTGACTTTCTATGAAAGCTGCAGTGAACCCACACAGATTAGACATTTAGCGCTCGTCCCCCCGAACACTTTGCTACTTCAGTGAAATATAACTACGGTGAATCGCATAGTTCACCAAGTAAACCAGGAAAAACAACTAAATGCCTGGTAGAACGCATCAAAGCTGGGAGAAAGGAAGTATTTAGGGAATAGTTTGAAACAGCATAATTTGCCTAGACAGCTGAAGCGTTCGGTATATATAACCAAAAAGTGATCCCCTAATTTTAGAATATATAAAATGTCTACCTTTTTTCTTCTTCTGCCGAGGCACGTGTGCTACTTTACCTCTTATGTTGAATCATAGTCAAAATGACATTAACAGATGACGTCAGAATTGACACATGACGATAGGAAAATGCAAAGCAATGGTCTAACGGTATTGTAATCACTCTTCATGTTCACCTGTATCATTAATGAAACCTAAAACAAAAGCATGACACAAAAATGCAGTGAGACCGCACCAAACAGCTGCTGCCAAAAACGGTCGACATTGCACAAGATAGTCTTCACAAACGTAAATAGAATACGTGAGGAATACACAATGCAACTCGGCAGCCTCGGGACATACATACATATATATATATATATATATATATATATATATATATATATATATATATATATATATATATATATATATATATGTCTGTGGCGCAATAACGTAAAACTATTCCAAACTTTTCTATTACAATTCTGCGATCAGCACTCCGCGATTGGTCACACACTTGTTTGGAACACGCCCACTTTCCCTGTCTGTCACGCAACGCCACTAAAACGGCGATAGTTCCTCATCTGATATGACGTGTACACGCTAGTTATGCATAATTTGACCTAACAAAAGGATAGTTATTTCTCATTCGCCATTGACCCGCTGCTATTGGTCAAAACGTTCAGGCTGCACCCACTTCACCTGCCTCTCACGCGATGTCACAAAACCGCAAGAGCCCACTGCATCAAAGTGACGTGTACGCATTAAAGATGCTTTTTTATGCCAAACAAAACTTAATTTTCTTCTGAATAGCCGCAGCCTGCCCCGTTCCCAAAGGAATGAAAGATGGCTGCCGCCGATCGCTCAGGCACTGGCTACTCGCACCTGCCGGAGAGCATGCGTTTATTTGCGTGTAATAAAACTTTTTACGTGGCCGTGTAACGTTTTGGAGAACTTTCAGCACGTTTACGACCTTGTTCTGCCAACTCTTCTTTGCTGAGGATCCGGTTGAGCGTCATTCTTAACCTTCCGTTTGCATGCTGCCGCGATTGCCGACGAGCCACCGCAAGCTAAGTAGGAGAAAGCGGACCTATCGCAGACGCCGGCACCACCCTCTTCGTCCGGTTATCTATTTTCAGTGCACTGGCTCGGACCCATCGGATTCCGCTCCACTTGAGCGCGCTCCTCACCTCTTGTGAGCCACGTATATAAGACAAGCCGCTCAGTGTAGGCAATGTTATTCGTTTTCCAAGCAAACAAAGTGACCTCCTGTGAACGAGGAGTGCGTTTGATTGGTTTGTTCAGACAATCCCGCGGGTGACCGCCCGATGCTTGCGTCAGCGGTTACGCAAGTTTCACGTCAGGAGATTGGAATAAAAACATATTGGAATACTTTTACGTTGTACGACGCTTGGTATATCATAATCAAAATTATCATGACATTAGCCACGCCATCGTTCGGCGCGGCGAATTATAACACCTTACAATCCCGCACCCTTCGCTTAAATATCGCAAGCTAACTTTCCTTCCTCAGGGGGACGGCTTAATATGATTAAGCGGTCTGAAATAACTGGACATGATGGAAAAAGCGCAACGTGATTTTTGTGATGCCCGGAATTTCACAGCGCCAACTTTTCCTACAGTGCCAACATGTATGGTGCGCCCTGTTCGTCATCTGCCACAGCTTCTCGCCGCGAGCCACGAAGGACAATTATCACTGCTGAATCAGAAGACACCTAAAAAGCGTTACTCACGTGGCTAATGCATTAAAACGTGGCCTCAGCTGTTCTGTTGGATTTTGGAGCATCTAGCCAAACGTGCCTTCTTTGAAACGTGTGAGAAGAGGCGGTTCTAATGACAGACTATTCCTGACAGCGGTGGCGCAAGCGGCTCCCCTGCTCTGCCCCTGATAAGTACGGCTGACCTGGTTTATTTCTGAGCGCAGATGGGCCGATAGCATGTTGATGGGTTCGGCAGGTACGCTAGGCCTAACCATCCGTGAAAGCGAACGGTCTCGGCAAAGGTAGCTGGGGAATGCAAAGCTGTTTGTATTTGAGCCTCAGAACCTTTTATTTACTATTTTTTAGTAAACAATAGAAAGCGAACCCCCACGAATTACATCAGCTTTGTTATCGGTGTGGTAACATCAATCAGCGGCAGGATTCCTGGGGTTCTTTCGAACACATTCCATGGACTGCTGGGTTCGTTTATTTCGGTTTGAATCCCCAACACTGCGATAACTCATCAGTTGCGTACAAGCTGGTCAAAAAAAGAGGCTTTATATGAGCTTGCGTCATTTTGTTCTAGGATACAGGTATCCGCAAAGTCAAAAGAGCAATGCAAAAAAAAAAAAAAAAGAAACGACAGTGGACCAATCTCAGACGCCGGCACTACCCTCTTTGTTCGGTTATCAATTTTCAGTGCACTGGCTCGACCCTATCAGATTCCCCTCCACTTGAGCGTGCTCCTCGCCTCTTTTCAGCCATTAGATAAGACTTGCCGTTCAATGTTGGCAATGTTATTCGTTTTTCAAACAAATAAAGGTGACCTCCTATGAACGAGGAGAGCATTTGATTGGTTTATTCAGACAACCTGTGGGTCACCGCCCGATGCTTTCGACTGCGGTTACACAGATTTGACGTCATGAGATTGGCGTAAAAACATATTGGAATAGTTTTACGTTATAGGACCCCAGTACGCAGTAAATGTAACCTGCGCAATTTGTAGTACGAGCCACCGAATTGCAGCGAAAATCAGCGTATGTGCAACACTCACTGGGCTACAGCGTCATAGCAGCGAAACCAGCGTCTCGTCCAGCGCGGTCCAGCGCCTATCCAGTGACCTGGCCGATGTTCTAATGACTCCAAGCAAGCACCCACGTCCTTATTACAACCCAGTGTCAACAAAGGCACTAGTTTTACACTGGAAAGCACTGGTTTGTTTTTTTTTTTTCAGCAGGGACGAGTTTCAGAAATACCATAATAGCCAAGTTCTGCGGTCGTTTTATCAAGTTTCAACTGAAGATGTGATCGCGGGAATCGTATAAAAACGCATTGCTCTTATGAGACGTTGGCCGGGTAATGAAAACAAAGCGTACTGTCCCGAGCAACACATTGTACAGAATTGTATCAACAAGGTTACATTATGCTCTTCTCAAAAATCATATGAAATGCATTGTCATACATGAATGTCAAGTGTGCCTTATTTTGTCTTGTTCGTCCAAAGATCACGTCACGCGGTTACAATGTACACTCGCACTTTTGTGGTCTCTACACTGTAAACGTTCCTCAGTGCGAGGCCGGTGGCGGCACGACCACCGAATACCTCCGGCAATATTGGCATTAAATCTGGCCAGGTGATAAAAGTGGTTTCATGATTTCGGAAGCATGGGTTCGCCAAGTCCGTCAAGTAAAATCACCTTAGTGAGCATGAAGCTGTCGTCCCGCATCCTGTAATTGCTCACAAGTTCATGTCGTGATCGAATCCTCCACGTGGCCGTCATCTGTTAGACTAAATATAGCAGGAGCACGGTGACAGAGGGCGCAAGAACAAGCGATTGCCTCGGCTACGAGAGCAGCCTGGGACGGTCCCGTATCAGTTATTGTAAAAGCTGGTGCTATCGTCCAGCTGCATAGTTCGAGCATGGTAAACAGAAATCCAGCACCTCTGCCAATAACAAAGGGTGCGGGGGGGGGGGGGGGGGTAGCCTAGGACTTAGCGCAGTTTTGTTGCCGTAGCCGTAAAATGGTCAGTCAGAAGTATGGCGAAGCACGCCAGAAAGCACCTTCTGCCGCCGTCTTATCCATATATTACTTTGGCCGTCGGTTTTTGTAGAAAATAAATCAACATATAATAGGCCATCTCACCATCACATAACGCACAGTCTTGCCAGATCGATTGGTGTTTCTTGAAATGGGGGTCAAAATGGTTCGTCTCGACTATTCCGTTTGTTTTTCCAAGCTTCATTCTTCAGACCACTAAGCAGAAAAATGAGGGCTTACCTGAGCACACCTTAGTTGGGAATGCGAAATCATTAATGTGCAATTGAATGGCGGTCAGCGGTCCTTCAGTGTTGCGCTGTGAGAAATGTAGGATGGCGTTATGCGCTGCCCGAGCCAGGAAACCACAGCAGCATGCGGGACTAGTGCCGCATGCTACCGACGCGATAATGACGATTTACGGCAACCCCCTTTAAACGGGGGCGCTGACAAATAGTCACCTAGCCTGCTTGATTTACGCAGATGGGCTATACCTGTATTTAATTGAAGCATTCTTGTATACATCTAATTAATCTTTCTTTTTCCTTCAGAACTTCTCTGTCCAACTTGTACCGCTACGTATGCCTGTAACAAGTCCGGCGGTATTAGTCTCTTCCCTGCTTTTTTTATACGAATGCTCTAAACGTCTCTTGCTTATCTTGACTACCGATAGGTTCCTCCTTCCATCCTTATTAAATCCAAGGAATTTTGGAAGGTGCAAGTTACCTACGGGTCTCCCTGAGTTAATCCCTTCGCATTCCTTTAGGATGGCCTTAGTGGTCTCTGGATTTTAGCTGCAGCATACACCCGCCTCATCAAGTTGAGAATATTTGCTGCAGCATATTGTTGTCATTAGGCAACCGGCGCGAGTCACAAATATCAAGATACTTCCCTTCATGTTATTGTTGAAATTTTCCCTTCTAATTTCCTTTTTTCTCATTCTGGTCAGTCTCCGTGGTCTTTTTGTTTCTATTTGCATCAAATTCGCTGGCTGTTTCTCTCTCTTCCCGTCTGATCATTCCTGGTTCTCTACTTACACTTTCAATTATCTCGTACATGGTTGCCAACTTTCTTGACCTCTTCCTCCATTCTTTATCCGCGCTTTTCAGTTACAGATATATGCGAACTGTAGCCGCCCCTTTAGTTTCGTCTGTGTTTCTGTGGTTTTCTTCAAAAGTAATTTTGCTTGCCGCTTCTCTGACTTCCAAAGAGGCCACATCCATGTCACCCTGCATTGCTTCATTTGTGGTTTTACCGTGGGCTACCAAAGCCAATTCGCTCAGTGATCTTTCAGTAACTTCTAGCCTCGAAAAGATATCCGGTTTTGAGCATAGAATGGCATTTGCGAACGCTAATGATGGTACAATTACTTCTTTCCGAATTCCACGTGCCACCTCATACTTATTGTCGCCCCAAATTGCTCTATGTTTCGTCATTGATGCATTGCGGTTCCGATTTACTTTTACATTAATTTTGTCAGTGCTTGAATGTCTTTCTTTTGAATGTGTTTATGCCATGGTATGTTTATTGCTTGACTGTGGGTTAGACATGCTGTTTAATTGACACCACGTAATTACTTGTATCTTCATTAAATATTGTTACGTAGGAACACACCGACGAAAAGCTATTTACAAGTATATTTACAAGGCAATACGGCGCAGTTGGAAAAGAGGCAACAGCCCGCGCTAGCTTCCAATCGTCGTCGTCGTCTTCTTACTGCTCGGCTCTTCGTCATTGGAAATACTATCCCGTAGCACTACCCCTGGCGGCAAAAGCGCCGTCCCGGAGCAACTAAAGGCCGGACTCTGAAGCAGTGTAGTAGGTCTTGAGCCTACTGACGTGCACGACATCACTAGATCCCAGAGTAGATGACGAGGTTGAGCTCACAGGAGCAATTTCGTACGTCACAGGCGTCACCTGGCGCAGCACGCGGTAGGGCCCTGTCTATCGCGAAATGAGCTTTTCTGAAAGTCCGACGTGACGACAGGGCGACCACAGGAGCACGAGTGCACCAGGCGAAAACTGTACGTCACGGTGGCGGGCGTTGTACTGACGCTGCTGCGTGGTTTACGAGTCCGTCAGTCGAGCACGGGCAAGCTGGCGTGCATGGTCGGCGAGGGCGATGGCGTCGCGCGCATACTCTGTTGTTGAGGTCGCAGCAGGAGGAAGTACCGTGTCAAGGGGCAAGGTCGGTTCGCTACCGTGGAGTAGATAAAATGGAGAAAATCCGGCGGTGTCGTGCCGGGAAGAATTATAAGCAAATGTGACGTAAGGAAGGGCAATGTCCCAGTCCTGGTGGTCCTTCGAAACGTACTTGGACAGCATGTCGGTAAGAGTAGGGTTTAACCGCTCTGTCAGGCCATTGGCTTGAGGATGGTATGAGGTAGTCAGCTTGTGTTGAATAGAGCAGGAACGCACAATGTCGGCGATAACTTTCGAGAGGAAGTTACGACCATGGTCAGTAAGCAGCTGTCGCGGGCCGCCATGCACTAAGATAATGTCACGCAAGAGAAAATCCGCGACGTCAGTGGCGCAACTGGTAGGGAGAGCTCGCGTGATAGCGTATCGGGTGGCGTAATCAGTTGCGACGGCTACGCATTTGTTCCCAGAGGATGACGTGGGAAAGGGACCGAGGAGGTCTAATCCAACACGAAAGAACGGTTCCACAGGGACGGTGATCGGCTGGAGATGACCGGAGTGTAGCACCTGAGGTGTTTTCCGACGCTGGCAGGGATCACAGGCAGCAACATAGCGTCGGACGGAGCGAGCGAGACCAGGCCAATAGAAGCGGCGGCGGACGCAGTCGTACGTGCGGGTTACCCCAAGATGTCCTGCAGTGGGTGCGTCGTGCATCTCAAAGAGCACAGTCTGTCGTAGATGTTTTGGCACGACAAGAAGAAGATCAGGGCCATCAAGGAGGAAGTTCCTTCGGTACAGAATGCCGCCCTGGAGGACATATCGGCGAACGGACCCGTCGGTAGATATAGAGCCCAGACGCTCGATGAGTACTGCAGCGATAGGTCTCGGTACTGCTCATCGGCGATGTTAGCGAAGGCAGACACAGAGAAAATGCCGTTGGCGGTACTACTGTCGGCGTCGTCAGGCTCGTCTACCGGATAACGAGACAGGCAGTCAGCGTCCTTGTGTAGTCGGCCAGATTTGTAGGTGACAGTATATGAATATTCTTGGAGGCGTAATGCCCAGCGACCAAGCCTTCCTGTGGGATCTTTCAGTGAGCATAACCAGCAAAGCGCGTGATGGTCTTTGACAACGGAAAAGGGTCGGCCATATAAGTATGGGTGGAACTTCGCAACCGCCCAAACTAGGGCCAGATACATTCACGCTCAGGGATGGAATAGTTGCGCTCCGCGGGCGAGAGGAGCCTGCTGGCGTAAGCGATAACACGGTCGTGGCCACGCAGGCATTGTGCCAGTACTGCGCCAATTCCGTCACCGCTGGCATCAGTACGGACTTCGGCAGGCACAGAAGGATCGAAATGGGCCAGAACGGGAGACGTTGTGGGAAGGTCGATTAGAAGCGAGAATGCAGAGGCCTCGTTATCGCCCCACTGGAAAGGGGCGTCTTTTTTCAAAAGCTCGGTTAGTGGTCGTGCTATGGCCGCGAAATTTTTCACGAAACGGCGAAAGTACGAGCAAAGGCCGATGAAGCTGCGCACATCCTTGACACACTTTGGAACAGGGAAGTGCGTAAAAGCATGGATCTTGCCTGGGTGCGGTTGCACTGCGTTCGCGTCAACGAGATGTCCAAGGACGGTAATCTGGCGACGGTCGAATTGGCACTTCGATGCGTTGAGTCGCAGACCGGCTCGCCGAAAAATGTCCAGGACTGCTGAAAGGCGCTCGAGGTGCGTAGCGAATGTTGGGGAGAATACGATAACGTCGTCCAAGTAGCACAGGCACGTGGAGCATTTGAAACCGTGAAAAAGGGAGCCCATGATGCGTTCAAAAGTAGCATTAGCGTTACATAGACCGAACGGCATCACTTTGAATTGATACAGACCGTCGGGTGTTACAAATGCAGTCTTCTCGCCGTTGAGATCGTCCACGGCAATCTGCCAATAGCCGGAGCGAAGGTCAATAGAGGAGAAATAGCGAGCACCGTGGAGGCAGTCAAGGGCGTCATCAATCCGAGGTAGGGGATACACGTCCTTTTTAGTAACCCTGTTAAGGTGCCGATGATCCACGCAAAAGCGCCATGAGCCATCCTTCTTTTTTACCAGCACAACAGGTGATGCCCATGGGCTACATGACGGTTCAATAATGTTCTTGGCAAGCATTTTGCGAACTTAGCTGTGAATGACTTGACGCTCAGCCGGTGATACTCGATACGGGCGGCGATGAAAAGGAGGGGCATCGCCGGTATTAATGCGTTGTTTAACAGCTGTTGTTTGGGCCAAAGGACGATGGGTAAAGTCAAAAATATCTTGGTAGGAAATAAGAACGCGGTAGAGCCCACGAGCATGCTCGGAAGACATGTCGGGTGCAATCATTTTCTGTAAGTTGGCGATGGCACAAGTTGCCGACTGCGATGGTAGAGGAGGATCGGCTGAATTGTCGTCTACTGAAATCGATGCTACAGAGTGATCCTCGAATGAGCAAATTGAGCCAGAGACATCCCGTGTGGCAGCACTTGTGTCGTCAAGCCAAAATTGACCACTGGCAGGCAGACGCAATTCGCCGTATTAGATAAAACTGTATGAGGTACTGTGATTCCGTGTGTAAGGAGGACGTCTTGCATAGGAGCCGCGATGTAGTGACCGTCGGGGACTGGTGGGGATGACACGAAGTCAACGTAAGTCAGTGCCGAAGGTGGAAAGCGAGCGAAGTCGACGGAACTGAGGCGAGTAAGGTTTTGTTCAGCGGGATCCAGGACAGGCAGCTCGAGGCGGAGAGTACTGGCGGAGCAATCGATGAGAGTAGAATGTGCGGAGAGGAAGCCTAAGCGGAGGATGATGTGGGCACAGTGAGCGATGACTGTGAATAGCACGGTAGTGGAGCGATCGGCGAAGGAGACGCGGGCGGCACACATACCAATTACAGGGGCTGTTCCGCCATCGGCGACACGGACAACAGGCGTCGTGGCGGGCGTGATTATTTTCCTCAGCCGGTTATGAAGGTGAGCGCTCATTACCGACAAATGCGCCCCAGTGTCTATGAGAGCATATACAGGAACACCGTCGACTTGCACGTCAAGAAGGTTCAGATGGGTGGGCAACGTCAGGAGAGGATTTGGCGGCGTAGGGAGAGCGCGTCAGAGGAGAGCGCGGAGATGCAGCGTCACCTCGAGACGCTGCATCGTCTAGTTTTGCGGCTGGGAGCGGCGTCCGAAGGGAGTCGGCGAATAGGAGCGACGGGGCTGGGGGGAGCGAGATTGTCGTCGTTTGGGCGAAGGCGAACGAGAATAGGGGCGGTTCGGCGCAGGAGAATCGGTGGCGGTATTATCTGAGTGGGCAGCATAGGGGCGAGAAAGGCCACCTGGGGGGCGAGAGTAGGCAGTATATGTAGACTGGTTCGGGGAACTCCAGCGACTGCGACAGTGCCGAGAAATGTGCCCAATTCGATGGCAGTGAAAACATATTGGCTTGTCGTCTGCAGTGCGCCATTCAGGGGGGTTGGGGAAAAGTGGTGAGTAAGAAGGTGCGGGACGGGGCAGAATCGAAGAAGCCGGGTGGGTATCAGGGCGATGGCCCGAGCAGATGGTGTGAATACCCATGTTGGCGAACTCCTGGCTGACAACTGCCTGGATCAGGGAAACAGTGACTACAGGTGCATAGGAGGGGCTGGAATCGAAGGCAGCCGGATAGGCGTCCTCGATCTCACGCCGGACAATCCTGGTGACATCGCCAGTGTTGTGGGGACGAGGAACGTCGACACAGGAAGATGTCGCTGGGGTGTTGGGCAGACGGGCAAACTGTTGGTCGATACGTCGGCTTTTAGCGAGTTCCAGGCGGCACTTTTTTATAACTGCGTCCACCGTCGCCACGTTGTTAAATACGAGCAACTTGAAGGCGTCATCGGCAATGCCTTTGAGGATGTGGGAGACCTTGTCGGACTCAGCCTCGGACTCAAATATTTCAGCAATCACTTGACACATCAACTCGTCCAACCCAATGGAAAATTCGGAAGGTGATTCCAATATTCAAATCGGGCAACAAAAGTTCACCATGTAATTATCGACCCATTTCCATTACTAGCACATGCTGCAAACTCTTAAAACATATTATATACTCGAACCTTGTCGCCTTTCTCGAATCTAACTCCTTTTTCTCACCAGCTCAACATGGCTTCCGGAAATCATTTTCGTGTGAAACGCAGTTCATATCATTTACTCATAAACTGCACCGCATTCTTGATCGTTCTTCGTTAGCTGACTGTATTTACTTTGATTTTTCTAAAGCATTCGACAAGGTCTCCCACATACTTCTTTTTCATAAACTTAGTCAACATAATATCGATAATAGTCTTTACATGTGGATCAAGGATTTCCTTTCAAATCGTTCCCAATTTGTTGTAGCCAACGAACTTTCTTCTAACCAATGTCCTGTTCAATCTTGAGTCCCACAAGGATCCGTGTTAGGCACCCTTCTTTTTATCATTTTCATTAACGACCTTCCTTCTTTAGTTTCTTCTAATATTCCTCTTTTCGCTGACGACTGCGTTATTTTCCGTGAAATAGTTACTGATAACGATGATAACATTCTCCAGTCAGATTTAAATTGTATATCTCACTGGTGCAATACTTGGCTAATGGAATTAAATATTAACAAATGCAAAGTGATGCGTATCTCTCGCGCATCCAGTAGTCCTGTTCCATATTACCTAAACAACTCTCCTTTAGCCGCGGTTTCCTCCTATAAGTATTTAGGCGTTCATATCACTTCTAATCTAAGTTGGTCTCTGCATATTGCGAAGATAATTAACAACGCTACGCATGTTAGGTTACTTACGCCGTAACTTTTCTGCAGCCCCTTCGTCTTTAAAACTCTTAGTATATAAAACACTCATTCGATCTAAATTAGAATGCGCCACTCCAGTCTGGAATCCAAGCATTAACAATTTGGTTGCCTCACTAGAAATGGTGCAGAATCGCTCTACTCGCTTCATCTGTTCCTGTTATAACGGCACTGCTAGTATAACTTCTATGATATCTGATATATCTCTTCCATCCCTAGCATCCCGCCGAAAAAACTTTCGCTTGAACTTTTTCCATCGGCTTTACTATCACCCTACCCTCCGTGACGAATTCATTCTTCAGCCACATTATGTATCTCACCGTGTTGACCATCGCTTTAAGGTTGGTATCGAGCCATGTCATACTAAAACCTTTCTTTACTCTTTTTTACCTCTAACGTCACAAGATTGGAATCACCTTTCTTCCGACATTGTTTCCATTAATCATAATACCCGATTTAAACATGCCTTAGCTAACATTGTATAATTAGGATTTACCATACCTTAGCATGCTTTGTGATATTGTGTTTATTATGTTCATTATTATTTTGTTATTATTATGTTACTATGCACTATGTTTATTTTCTACCCACTCCCCTCTGTAATGCTTCGGCCCTGAGGGTAACATAAATAAATAAATAAATAAATAAATAAATAAATAAATAGATTTGTCGCTGGGGTGCCACAGATATTTGTAGGTGTCTTTAAATTTGTTGTATTATCCGCTAGTAGCACTACGTCGTCCCCATACATCAGTCCGGAGACTTTCTGTTGCACCATTCGTCCATTACGCATGTACGATAAATAAAACCCTCATTCGCTGTTTTCCAGTCTTTTCTCTATGCCCTTGCGCATGGCGTGAGCAACAATGCGGCCACGCCAATTGGGTAGCCAATGGAAATTTAGGAGTCAATTGGGTGCAGCAAACGAATCAGGCCGGTATTTGCGCTGAACGGGCCATTTGACGTTTTCGCATTAAAGTAACTTTTGAACGCCTTGTATTAGACTGGCCGAAGGGTGCGAATTATGCTTCCCACTATCCGTATATGGGCAACGACAGTCGGTGAGGACACTATGAGCAGTGGCGAGCACATATGCAAAAAGACGATTAAAAGTAGGGTAATCACAAATGGAACATCAAAAAGATCAAGCTCCCTTACGTATGTAGAAATTTCACTTAGGATTGCGAGAGGGCTACACGTCTCCTTCTCTTTACGGGAGCGATTAGAAAGGAGTATCGGGCAGTGTAGGGTATGATATTTTTATTCAGTCTTTTCAAAGTATCTATAAACTGAAATATGTTGAGCGTAAGAGACTTGAACCATATTGAATAACTGTTATCCAACGTGTAAACGAGAGCCTTACACAATGTAATAGACGACAAATATTTTTACGAACAACAAAATGTAACAAAAATGTTTAGGTATGCAAATCTTGGCTTTCGTGCCCACTTTGAAATGTTGTGGTACTATCACCATAACTTGAATTAACAAATGACAATTTCCTTTACATCTGGCTTTCTCAGCTACACTTTCGGCTGCAGTTGTGAGTTTGGCTGAAGAGCGCTACGGTTTGCGACGGAATTATTTGCGAATAATTTCTCCATATTGAAGAATGTTCGGCTAAAGAACGTTTTGTTTCATTCCTATCTTTAATGTTATAGTTACTTTACTGAATGAACCTCTTCAGTACTACTCGTTCCTGCTGCGCTCATGACCCCAGCTATGTTTCTGTGTAGTATGTTATATTTTACGGTTTTCTGTCATGTTTTATATATGTCCGTTTTGCGGGGATTTAATACCTGTGACGCGCAATTGTCGAGTTGTCTTTCAATTTCCTTTTTTGGTTGCTCTAGAAGAGCCAGGGTCTTTATTTGCACGATAGACTGGCGCCTTCCTTAATATTAGCCAATTTTTTTTAGTTTCCTGCAATAGATTGCAATAAATTAGGTTGCATGAATGTTTAATTATTCACTTTATTCACGTTTAGTGTTTCTGTCGCAGTAATGGTTCCGATAAATAGCTCTGCTAGTGTGAGATATACATTGACCCTTATCTAATGCTCGACTTTATTTTGCAATGCATTAATTGTTTATTCAATGGAGTGGTTCTAAAGGCCCTGACAATTGTATGTAGTGATACATTACCTCCAGATTGACTGATGCACGTTTCTATGTACCTGACTATTGTATATATTGCAGACAAAAGAAAGGACTTGCTATAAGTCTGTCATGATTCAGTTCGCAAAGAGCGCGCAGCGATATTTCTTTGTACGCCTTCGATGAAATGACTGATAAATTGACTGATTGATCAGATTATTGGTAGAATGAGTGATTGGTTGATTTATTGATTAATCGGTGTACTTTTCCAGCCGGGTACATGGACGCTTCAAGTGGAGAGTTCAAGCAAGGGACGAGTCGTTGTCAACATCCATGTCGTGTCCCAAATCAAGGATCTGAACAATAAGCCGATAGTGGCTTTGTGCCAAATGTCGGAGACTGTGTTCAGCGAACCAGATGATGCAGTTATACACGTTCATGTGAGCAAAGGCATCAACGTTGTCTTGGAGGCAAACGTAACGGCTGTGGTCCGTAACGCACAAGGGCTTAGTTGCCCTGTCCGGCTGTATGACGACGGCGAGGGTAAGGACATCCTGGCATTGTGTTCTTCTATTTATGCATGGGAGAGAACGTCATACATTTTAAAGAAGGCTATGGTTTTATCCGTGTGGTTCAGTTAACTCCTACTAGAAAAATAATGCTCATAAAGCGCAAGCAGAATTGTTATCGGGAAAGGACGAAACATGTGCAGGTAACCTTTCGCGCACTTGCAGGGCCTTTAGTGCCGGAAATTGCTCATTTCCGGCACTAATGTACACAAGCACACGAAAACTTTGATTGCGATAAACCATATGATCAAGCCTTCCAGTAGTGTGATATCGTGCGTATAAACAATATCTCGCAAACCCCGCGCGGTGGCTTAGTGTATTGCTTTGAGCTTCTGCGCCCGATGTCGCAGGTTCAATTTCAGTCATGGCGGCCACATGGTATTTGTGTACTCATACAAAGGTGCAGGTTGCAGAACCGCGGGTGGTAAGAATAATTTGCCCGATACGGTGTGCCTCATATCGTATTCTGATCGTTGTTGAAGATAGACTGCAAAATTTAGTGTTAGTTTTAAGGCGAAAGCCTTAAATTTCTACATTTCGTCGTTGTGTTGCGCTGTAATTAAATAATTCATGAGCATGCACAGCGGAAGACCGATGGCCCCGGTCTCAAATCCAAATTATATGTGCGCACACACACACACACACACACACACACACACACACGCACGCACACACGCACACGCACACACACACACACACACAAGTGTTGCAAGGGTGCATAGCGTGAAGCAGTATGAACAGGATGACGCTAGGTTGAGATGAGGGCTAACTTCCAACTAAAGTTTATTGTGAAAATGAGGCAACTTGTACAGTTTATCCGAAAAATTAGACAGCAAGAAGGCCAAGTAAAAATGGTGTTTGATGCAACCAAACATAAATAAAACGTTACAGGAAAAAAAAAACAGATCAAATCCCAAGTGCAGGAAAAAACAGGTCATTACAATTGCCAATTGCGTGTACCAGCTGTATCAAGAAACAGTCTTTTTTTCTTCTTTCAGCAAATAGACTGACAGCTTGGTTATCGAAACATGCTCTTCTAGATCCATGCCATTGAAAAAGAAGCTTGTTTCTTTGAAGGTAGTCGCATACGCGGTTGGTGATCACAATTATTTTTTGGAACGCGTGCGTCGGCACCGATTTTTGTCGTTCCAGTTGCAGCATATGAACCAGGCTTGTCACCTTATCGCGTGTCTATCTTACTACGACTTCCGTCATGAGGCGCTGTCCAAATAGTACTCTCCCTCACGACAGTAACGCATGCGCGAAGGGACAGAGTAGAAAACGATCATTGGAGAGGGTGGTGAACGGTGGTATCAGTCGCATCTGGCTGGTATTGAAAAAGATACAAGAGGCAATGGCCGAGGCAAGAGGAGGCTATCTGCGTGTGTCTCCTCCTATTTTTGTACGTAAGGGGACTCCCGCCACATTTACTGGAGCTGGCGCTTCAGAGCCAGCGCAAAGCTGGTCTGCCACAAAGCTAGTCTGGAACGGCGGCGAGCCTACCATGTGGGCGAGGCGGTAAACTTGTATTTCTTCCTTCAAACACAATTTGTACATTACATATTCCTGTCTGAAATTAAATCACTCGTAGCTATCTGGTTAGTGCAAGCAGTCCAATTTAGGTCTAGTTCACACCAGGGGACGTATTCTGAAACGATCCCCTTCGTCTATAGTACCGCCGTCAGCCGCGCTGTTTGGCGCGTTGAGCAAAACGGCATGACGTAATGCTCAACCATTCCATCAGTTGACGCTATTTCGCAAAAACAGCCAATCAGCGGGCTCCAATAGCAAAGGCATAACCAAAGCGATAGTGTCGCCGAAAGTGACTGGTTCAGAATATGACTCAAGTCATCGAGCAGCCAGTGACTGACTGAAAGCAATCGCTTTACGACAAAGTGATTATTTCCGGCGATATAATACGCTACCGGCAGCTTTGCAACGAACTTGATCTTGCGACTTCTGGGAATAACCAGTGGCATTAAACCCTTCTACTGTTTTTTCGAGTATGCATAATCATTGCAAACTATTACATATATAAAGCAATATTTTGCTTATTATTTTGCAATATGATTCATTTGCAAGGCCACAAAGCCAGTCGAAATCGGGGTGAAAAAGTTTACTCTGACATGACTTTACCTCATATCGGGAACATTTAAACAACAATTAATTGATACAACCTTATGCCTAACTGATAATGTATTCACGGGCTATTGGTACTACATTTACAGATCCCGATTTCTTGGCACAAGATGGTTTGTACAGCGGCTACTTCACCCAATTCACGGGCAGCGGAAGGTACTCTGTCAATGCATACATTTACGGTGACAACAAGACTCTACATGCGTACCGGACGCCGGGATTCCCCCCCGACGCAATTCCTTGGCCTACGGAAGACAACCAAGGTGGGTTGATAAAAAAGTTACATTTTGGAGTTTTACGCGCCAAAACAACTTTCTGATTATGAGGCACACCTTACTGGAGGACTCCGGAAAGTTCCACCGGGGGTTCTTTCATCATCACCATCATCAGCCTAGTTACGCCCACTGCAGGGCAAAGGCCTCTCCCATACTTCTCCAACTACCCCGGTCATGTACTAATTGTGGCCATGTTGTCCCTGCAAACGTCTTAATGTCATCCGCCCACCTAACTTTCTGCCGCCCCCTACTACGCTTCCCTTCCCTTGGAATCCAGTCGGTAACCCTTAATGACCACTGGTTATCTTCCCTCCTCGTTACATGTCCGGCCCATGCCCATTTCTTTTTCTTGATTTCAACTAAGATGTCATTTACCCGCGTTTGTTCCCTCACCCAATCTGCTCTTTTCTTATCTCTTAACGTTACACCTATCATTCTTCTTTCCATAGCTAGTTGCGTCGTCCTCAATTTCAGCAGAACCCTTTTCGTAAGCCTCCAGGTTTCTGCCCCGTAGGTGAGTACTGGTAAGACACAGCTGTTATACACTTTCCTCTTGAGGGATAGTGGCAACCTGCTGTTCATGATTTGAGAATGCCTGCCAAACCCACCCCAGCCCATTCTTATTCTTCTCGTTATTTCAGTCTCATGATCCGGATCCGTGGTCACTACCTGCCCTAAGTAGATGTATTCCCTTACCACTTCCAGTGCCTCGCTACCTATCGTAAACTGCTGTTCTCTTCCGAGACTGTTAAACATTACTTTAGTTTTCTGTAGATTAATTTTCAGACCCACCCTCCTGCTTTGCCTCTCCAGGTCAGTGAGCGTGCATTGCAATTGGTCTCCTGAGTTACTAAACAAGGCAATATCATCAGCGAATCGCAAGTTGCTAAGGTATTCTCCATCAACTTTTATCCCTAATTCTTCCCACTCCAGGTCTCTGAATACCTCCTGTAAACATGCTGTGAATAGCATTGGAGATACCGTATCTCCCTGTCTGACGCCTATCTTTATTGGGATTTTGTTGCTTTTTTGTGGAGGATTACGGTGGCTGTGGAACCGCTATAGATATCTTCCAGTATCTTTACATATGGCTCATCTACACCCTGATTCCGTAGTGCCTTCATGACTGCTGAGGTTTCGACTGAATCAAATGCTTTTTCGTAATCAATGAAGGCTATATATAAGGGTTGGTTATATTCCGCACATTTCTCTATCACCTGATTGATAGTGTGAATATGGTCTATTCTTGAGTAGCCTTTGCGGAATCCTGCCTGGTCCTTTGGTTGACAGAAGTCTAAAGTATTCCTGATTCTATTTGCGATTACCTTACTAAGTACTTTGTAGGCAACGGGCAGTAAGCTGATCGGTCTATAATTTTTCAAGTCTTTGGCGTCCCCTTTCTTATGGATTAGGATTATGTTAGCGTTCTTCCAAGATTCCGGTACGTTCGAGGTCATGAGGCATTGTGTATATAAGGCGGCCAATCTTTCTAGGACAGTGTTCCCAACATCCTTCAACAAATCTGCTGTTACCTGATCCTCCCCAGCTGCCTTCCCCCTTTGCATAGCTCCCAAGGCGTTCTTTACCTCTTCCGGTGTTACTTGAGGGATTTCAAGTTCCTCTAGCCTATTCTCTCTCACCTTATCGTCGTGGCTGTTACTGGTACTGTATAAATCTCTATAAAACTCTTCAGCCACTTGAACTGTCTCATCCATATTAGTAACGAGATTGCCGGCTTTGTCTCTTAACGCACACATCTGATTCTTGCCTATTCCTAGTTTCTTCTTCACTGCTTTTAGGCTTCCTCCGTTCCTGAGAGCCTGTTCAATTCTATCCATATTATAGTTCCTCATGTCCGCTGTCTTACGCTTGTTGATTAACTTAGAAAGTTCTGCCATTTCTATTCTAGCTGTAGGGTTAGAGGCTTTCATACATTGGCGTTTCTTGATCAGATCTTTCGTCTCCTGCGATAGCTTACTGGTTTCCTGTTTAACGGCGTTACCTCCGACTTCTATTGCGCACTCCTTAATGATGCCCATAAGATTGTCGTTCATAGCTTCAACACTATGGCCCTCTTCCTGTGTTAAAGCCGAAT
The DNA here is from genome assembly GCF_023375885.2 of Dermacentor andersoni. Classification (NCBI taxonomy): domain Eukaryota; kingdom Metazoa; phylum Arthropoda; class Arachnida; order Ixodida; family Ixodidae; genus Dermacentor; species Dermacentor andersoni. The sequence continues at coordinate 87,953,998 of NC_092822.1, read as the reverse complement.
ACCTGTTCTGTAGCTTGATCCGGAATTCCTCTAGTTTCCCTCTTACCGCTAACTCATTGATTGGCTTCTTATGCACCAGTTTCTTCCGTTCCCTCCTCAAGTCAAGGCTAATTCGAGTTCTTACCATCCTATGGTCACTGCAGCGCACCTTGCCGAGCACGTCTACATCTTGTATGATGCCAGGGTTCGCGCAGAGTATGAAGTCGATTTCATTTCTAGTCTCACCATTCGGGCTCCTCCATGTCCACTTTCGGCCAACCCGCTTGCGGAAAAAGGTATTCATTATCCGCATATTATTCTGTTCTGCAAACTCTACTAATAACTTTCCTCTGCTATTCCTAGAGCCTATGCCATATTCTCCCACTGACTTGTCTCCGGCCTGCTTCTTGCCTGCCCTGGCAGTGAAATCGCCCATCAGTATACTGTATTTTGTTTTGACTTTACCCATCGCCGATTCCACGTCTTGATAGAAGCTTTCAACTTCCTGGTCATCATGACTAGATGTAGGGGCGTAGACCTGTACAAGCTTCATTTTGTACCTCTTATTAAGTTTCACAACAAGACATGCCACCCTCTCGTTAATGCTATAGAATTCCTGTTTGTTACCAGCTATGTTCTTATTAATCAGGAATCCGACCCCTAGTTCTCGTGTCTCTGCTAAGCCCTGGTAGCACAGGACGTGCCCCCTTTGTAGCACTGTATATGCTTCTTTTGGCCTCCTAACTTCACTGAGCCCTATTATATCCCATTTACTGCCCTCTAATTCCTCCAACAGCACTGCTAGACTCGCCTCACTAGATAACGTTCTAGCGTTAAACGTTGCCAGGTTCATATTCCAATGGTGGCCTGTCCGGAGCCAGGGATTCTTAGCACCCTCTGCAGCGTCGCAGGTCTGACCGCCGCCGTGGTCAGTTGCTTCGCAGCTGCTGGGGACTGAAGGCCGGGGTTTGATTGTTGTGTTCATATAGGAGGTTGTGGCAAAGTACTGCACCAGGGTGGCCAATCCTGCTCTGGTGAGAGAGTGCGTTACAGGTTCTGGTCACCGGGATCAGGCCGCACTCCAGGTCTGTTTGTGCAATTTTCTCAACACACGGTTTTTTTTTTTTGTATTTACCGGTGGAGAATTGTGCGGCACCGGGATTTGAATCACGGGCCTCTTGCACGGGAGGCGGATACTCTACCGTCCCCGCAGGAGTTAAATTAAAAATTAAATTAGGGGGTTTTACGTGACAAAACCACTTTCTGATTATGAGCCACGTCGTAGTGGAGGACTCCGGAAATTTTGACCACCTGGGGTTCTTTAACATGCACCTAAATCTAAGTACACTGGTGTTCTCGCATTTCGCCCCCATCGAAATGCGGCCGCCGTGGCCGGGATACGATCCCGCGACCTCGTGCTCAGCAGTCGAACACCATAGCTACTGAGTAACCACGGCGGGTCCCGCAGGAGTTGAACGCCTCATTTAACCTACAGTGGTGCCCTATTTGATCAGTCAAGGTGGACCAATCTGAGCTCGGTTATACCGCACGGATGGCACTCGGCTAGAGAACCTGGTATTTGTGACCTGCACATGTGTGGCCATACATAATTGAAGATATACATATTTCTTTTTTTTATTTTAGTAGATTTCCCGTACAGTGATAAAATAAAGGAAAAGACATTAAAAAGAAAAAAAGAAAGAAAAAGGGGGAAAAAAGGAACATGACAGGTGATTTGAACTCATGACCGTTGGATGTTGCCCGGAAAGATAGCTCAGTCGGTTGGTTCGTCAGGCCCCAGGTTACTTTCAAGCGCCATAGCTCCCGCTCCGAGCCTCATACTTCCGTGTGAAGGAACTGATGTTGTCCGCGATTGTCACTTTTTCCAACCTATGCCAAGTATGCCTTCCAACCAGTTCCGACTGGTTGGAAGGCATACTTTCTTGGAAAAATGGCCGTCCTAGGAGAAGAGCGAACTCGAGCGGCTTTAGAGACTAGGAAAACTGCCCTAAAATACTTAGACTTGAGGGAAAGATTCGTTATCAAACGATAGCACGGCAATCAGCACTCGAATACGACGAGAGAAATTATTGAGACGTGGAAAATTCCCTTGAAATAAATATGGTTTGCGAGACAAGTGCTTGTAAGTATTGAACCTCTTAAAAGATGAGGGCGGGGGGAATATGCACTCACCGAGAGGGCATCGTCAGCACGAGACCACCACCAGGCACCTTACTGAGACGAGGAGGGCTCTGCGGCCGGAAACAAAGCCTCCCTTCTCCGCCGGCCAAGAGGGGAAAACGCGCTTTCCGATCGCTCAAGGTTGCGCGGACATAGTATAACTCTAGCGTCTAGGAACAGCTTAACCAGGTACGGGGGCGGCACGCATAGCGTGGGAAGCTAGCCGCCGGAATAACTATCTCAAGGACTGCTGCTGACGAGGGCGAAATACCTTCGTGTAAGTATAATAACCCTAATAGGACTACTTTCGAAAGAAAAAAGGAAACGGCCCAGAGGGCTATACTACGAGACCTATGACTGATAATTTTCTATATATATATATATATATATATATATATATATATATATATTCATCTCATCTATGGGATCGCATGCGCGCGCTGTTGCTTTGTCTCGCGCGTAGTAGTTAAGAGAGCAAGTTTAAGGACGGAGAAGAAGGAAGGAAAGGCAAGCAAAATTGCAACGCCGTGGTTTTAAAGCGCACCCGGGGTAGAGAAACGGAAGGCGATATAAGCGTGCGTGGCCATGATACGCGCACGACAAACTGCCTTAAAACATTTAGACTTGAGGGCAAGCTTCGTTAACAAACGATAGCACAGCAATCAGCACTCGAATATAATTATAACCCTAATAATAATTGTAGATATTCATCTCATATATGGGATCTAATGCGCGCGCTGTTGCTTTGTCTCTGCGTGTAGTAGTTAAGAGAGCCAGTTTAAGGGCGGAGAAGAAGGAAGGAAAGGAAAGTCTCTGAAGCGAAATTGCAGCGCCGTGGTTTTAAAGCGCAACCGTGGTAGAGAAACGGAAGGCGATATAAGCGTGCGTGGCCATGATACGCACACCGCAAACTACCTTAAAATATTTAGACTTGAGGGAAAGCTTCGTTATCAAACGATAGCAAGGCAATCAGCACTCGAATGCGACGAGAGAAATTGCACCTAAATGCACCTAAATCTAAGTACAAAGGTGTTTTCGCGTTTCGCCCCCACCAAAATGCGGCCGCCAGGTGTTAGCTGATCAACCCTGCATTTCGGTCCATTGCGTATTCTCTCGTCTTGCATTTATTTTGCTCTAACTGGTAAAAGGGACATTGAGACATTATGATAAGTGTAAGTGGTGTGCTTTCTGCGAATCCTATCTGAGGAACCTGATCTAAAGAGCTTGCTACCGTTGGCGCCCGCTAGCAAAAATTCTTCATAATCGAAACTCACACGAGCAGCAGCAGAAAATATAACGCTGTGAACCAGCCGTGTTAATTTCATCGCCGACGCAGCTCAAAACTAAAACTATGACAGCTGATTAGAAACTTGGCCGCGTGTCTATTGTAGTAAGGCATTGTTATTGCGTAGGTTTTACAAACAAGCTTTGCATCATTTTGTCGCAACTCGTATAACGCCTTAGGGGGCGTGCACGAGCTATAAATGGCAGATTTCCTAGATGGTCAAGGTCTGTACATTCGAAACGCGAGAGACCCGGCAGAAATACGCATATCCTTACATTTACACGACGACGAGAAATAAGGTGCAGCAATAGAGGTCAATTCGCGGAGTCTTGCGGAGGTTTAAAAATAAAAGAGTTCTTTTCGGGATTTCAGAAATGTTTCCCGTAGAAATCGGGAGATTAACTCTGCGCTTTTAGTAGACGTCAAAAATAATGTTTGTTCTATTTCATGCAAAACACAAATGAGTATTGGTTGTTAGGAATTAAATAATAAAAAGCGCAGTAGAATTCTGAAACTATATGATTAGATCATAGCTTGATTTCTCCGAACCGGTATAGAGAATAGTCAAATTGTCATGAAGAGAAAAAAAATGGAGCTAGACAGGCCATGTAATGCGCCGGTGAGATAACCCTTGGGCCATTAGGGTTACAGAATGGCTAGCAAGAGAAGGGAAACGCAGTCGGGGACGGCACAAGGCTAGGTGGAATGCTGAAATTAGGAAATTCACGGGCGCTAGTTGGAATCGGTTGGTGCAGTACAGGGTAATTGGAGATCGCAGTGAGGGGGCCTTCGTCCTGCAGCGGACACAAAACAGGCTCATGATGATGATAATTTCTCCAGAAGAATGTACACATTATTCACAATATTAGGTCGATTCTTGTTTCTGTTATTAAACCATTCGACGTGCAATGCAATAGCGCATGCATGCGACCGTGTGTTGCACATCACTTGGGCCACACGTTTCCCTCCACCATTGAGCTCGACCTGGAGGTTGACATACGTAGTGCAACTGCTTTACGCACATAGATAAGTTGACCATGTTGTGTTTGCTTTAAAACATGTGGGACATTCTTTAATAGCAGTGAAATAGTTGAAATTTTCTTCGCAGTCTTCAAAGGGGTGGTGAGCGCCAACAAATTTGCGCATAAGCTGCCAGACAATGACCGCTGACAGTTTCTAAACAGTGACGCCTGAACACATGGAGGAGGCTATCATGTATGACAGACACTGCACAACTCATTCCCACATGCTGGAATGCTAAAAATTAAGCTTCTACATTTACTTGAAATCTGTACCATATCTAGGAAATAAATTAGACAGGTACCTTAACTCAATGAATGGATTCTGAGTATTTTTCATCTTGTCAAGCTTAAGCTTGTCATAATGTAGAGAAAAACGTCGAAAACCAGCAAAGTATTCCAACAATGAATACTTCACGCAGGACACGTATAACTGCGACCTATTTCCGTCATTCATCGCATTCATTGTCTGCAGGTACTGCACGGGTGTTGAGTGTCGCGTACCGAGTTGGCCCAAAATGCAACCTTAAATGTTCTCTTCTGTGAAATCGTCCGCTTAGATTGCCGTACCTAAACATTGTCGCGGTAGTAATACTTTTGCTATATGGTTTGCAGCACCACCGAACGAAACGTGGCAAACGGAAATTATACGAGCGCCAGACAACTACACATTCAAGGATACCCTTCTGGGAGAGCAGATGCCAACGGCGCCATTCCAAAGAGTCACAGTTGGCACTCACTTCAGGCTCACTAGCAACCTGCAGCAGAAGGACGTTCCTCCTGGTTCAATCTCGGACTTTAGAGCTGTGAGTGGGTACGTTGAGATCGACAGGACGCCTATCGTCTGTCTTACGTGGACTTGGCCTGGCGCGCACATGACACACGGAAAAGGTGCGTATCGTCTGAAGCACCCATCTGGACCTTTAGAATAAGTAACGTCAGAATAATCAACAGGAGCATTACGCCTGGCAATAGGAGTGAGGAAAGGCTTTTTCGTGGGCGTGATTAATGTGTGGAACAGTCAATTCTAACAAATCATCAACATCATCAGCCTGGTTACGCCCACTGCAGGGCAAAGGCCTCTCCCATACTTCTCCAACTACCCTGATCATGTGCTAATATATGGCCATGTTGTCCCTGCAAACTTCTTAATCTCATCCGCCCACCTAGCTTTCTGCTACCCCCTGCTACACTTCCCTTGCCTTAGAGGCCAGTCTATAACCCTTAATGACCATCGGTTATCTTTCCTCCTTAGCACATGTCCTGCCCATTCCCATTTCTTTTTCTTGATTTACACAAAGATGTCAAAAACTCACGTTTCTTCCCTCATCCAATCTGCTCTTTTTTTCCCTTAACGTTACACTCATAATTCTTTCCATAGCTCGTTGCGCAGTCCTCAAGTTAAGTAGAACGCTTTTCGTATGGCTCCAGGTTTGCGCCCTGTAGGCGAGTACTGGTAAGCCACAGCTGTTATACACTTTGCTCTTCAGGGATAATGGCAACCTGCTGTTCATGATCTGAGAATGCCTGCCGAACGCACCCCAGCCCATTCTTATTCTCCGGATTATTTCAGTCTCATGATGTGGATCCGGGGTCACTAACCGCCCTCTATAGATGTATTTCCTTACCACTTGCAGGGCCTCGCTACCTATCGTAAATTGCTGTTCTCTTCCGAGACTGTTAAACATTAGTTTTCTGCAGATTAACTTTTAAACCCACCGCTTTGCTTTGCCTCTCCAAGTCAGGGAGCATGCATTGCAAATTCGTCCCCTGAGTTACTAAGCAAGGCAATATCATCAGCGAATCGCAACTTGCTAAGGTTTTCTGTATTCACTCATATACCGAATTCTTCCCAATCTAAGTCTCTGAATACCTCCTGTAAACACGCTGTGAATATCATTGGAGAGATTGTATCTTTCTGCTGACGCCATTCTTTATTGCGATCTTGTTGCTATCTTTATGGAGGACTGCGATGGCTGTGGAACCGCTGTAGATATTTCAGCATTTTTACATACGGCTCGTCTACACCGTCATTCTGTAATGCCTCCATGACTCCTGAGGTTTTGGACAGAACCAAACGCTTTCTCATAATCAATGCAAGCTATAGATAACGGTTGGTTATATTCCGCACCTTCCTCTATCACCTGATTGATACTGTGAATATGGTCTATTGTAGAGTATCTTTTACGAAATCCTGCCTGGTACTTTATTTGACTGAAGTCTAAGGTGCTCCTGATCCAACTTGCGATTTCATTAGTAAATACTTTGTAGGCAACGAGCAGTAAGCTGGTCTGTCTATTATTTTTCAAGTCTTTGGCGATCCCTTTACTATGGCTTAGGGTTATGTTGGCGTTCGTCCAAGATTCCCGTCCGCTCGAGATCATGCGTCATTGCGTATACAGGGTGGCCAGTTTTTCTATAACACTCTGCCCACCATTCTTCAACAAATCTGCTGTGACCTGTTCTACCCCAGCTGTCCTTCCTCTTTGCATAGGTCCCAAGGCTTTCTTTACTTCTTCCGGCGTTACTTCTGTGATGACAAATTCTTCTAGACAATTCTCTCTCCTATTATCGTCGTGGGTGTCATGGATACTGTATATGTCTCCAAAGAACTCCTCAGCCACTTCAACTTTTTCAACCATATTAGTAATGGTATTGCCGGCTTTGTCTCTTGACGCATACACCTGATTCTTGCCTATTCCTTGAGTCTTCTTCACTGCTTTTAGGCTTTCTCCTATTCTGACAGCATGTTCAGTTCTATCCATATCATACATCCTTATGTCAGCTGTCTTACGCTTATTTACTTGGAAAGTTCTGCCTGTTTTGTTTGTGCTGTTGGGTTAGAGGCCTTCATACAATGGCGTTTCTTATTCAAATCTTTCGTCTCCTGCGATAGATCTTTCGTCTCCCGCGTCTCCAGGCAGCTTTGGGGTGATGGGTATGGGTGGTCTCTGAGAAGGAGGGAGCGGTGCGTTGTTCGCTGGGGGCCTCCGAATCACCTCCCAGTACAGCCCACAGTCTCTATCTGTGAATGAGGCCGCGTGAGCAATCGGGATAGCAGAACACTGCCGTGTGGGCCATGGTGGAGGCAGTCAACATGGCGTGTGCCCTGTAGCAAGAGGAGTGACATGGGCTATGCTCCCGCCTTGGCCAATGTCGCAGCGACTTGAGAGATGCGGGGAGCGACGAGGTAGAGCCTAATCGCGGCCCGATGCTGCAGCTCGATCTTCAGACAGGCAGGTGGTAGCGCCACGAGTGGGAAGGCGTACCGCAGGCATGGGGTGGCTACTGCATCGTACAGCCACAGAGCCCACCTAGTGGTACAGCCCTGTCTTCGGCCAGGAAGCTGGCAGACTGCCTTGAGGACCCGGAAGACCTGGACATGCAGGGTCTTGACAGCAGGCAGCCAGGGCAGCCAGTAATCAAAGCGCTGCCCCAGGTACGTCACTGCAGTGCTCCAGGCTATAACTGGACGCCTTCCAGGTGCAGCCGGACAGCTGTGCGGGGGGCGGCTGCTCTTGGGTGGAGCAGCATGCATCTGTCTCCCTCGCCGAGATGGATGCCGAGAGTCGATCGACAGGGCAGCATGCAGCCGGGCCAGGGCCAGGTTGAACAGGAAAGGGTTCATTACTGAGCCTTGTGGGATGCCCGCTGCCACCAGCCGAGGGGAGCTCCTTGATTGGCCCACTCGTACACTGAGGGTGCGTTCCTCCAGGCACGACGAGATGAACCGCCATAGGTTCCAACTAATGCCAAGTAGGTCCAGGGCCTGGCGAACAACTGTATGGGGCAGGCCATCGAAGACCCCCTTGATGTCGATAAGCACCAGGAGCACGGCGTCACCGCAGGTCTTGGCCTCCTCCAGCGCAGAGACCATGAGCCGCAATGGAGTGCGTGGTGCATCGACGCCGCCACAACCTCGTCTGCTCGTCGGCCAGGAGGCCATGGGCACGGGCCACCCAGTCCAGTCGGACCAGAGCAATGGCCTGCATCACCTTGCAAGCTCCGGCAGTGAGGGAGAGCGGCTGGTAGGAACTCACGTTTCCAGCCAGATTTCTGACCTTCAGGATGGGGGCCACCATGGCTGTGCGCCATGACTCCGGCACCTACCCTGACCACCAGATTGCGTTGTAGCAGTCGAGCAGGCGCTGCTGCTCACTGGCGGCCAGGTTGAGGAGCATTTGGGTCGTCACCCCGTCGGCTCCTGATGATCTGCGACGCTTCCCCCTCTTCAGGGCCACTCGGGGCTTCAGGGCTCGTACAGCGTCAGCGGGCCCCGGCCGATAGCTGTCACCTGGCTTGATGTGCCCCCCGGGTAGGGGTTATTCAGGGAGCTAGGCAGGCTGATGGAAGGCTTTCCTACCGGCAGAATGACTGCAGTGCGTAGTAGAGCTGGCGCGAACTGGTCGGCCAGAAGTTTCGCAAGGGTATCTTCGCTGATGCCCAGCGTGATCGCCACAGCGCATACAGGTTGTAGGATTGCTCTCCTGTTGGTGAGGGATTTGAGTAGTCTGCAAGCCTGGGGTTCCGTGGACCTGACCTCGATGGCAGAGCAAAGGCTCCTCCAGAACCGGGCGTGGCGTCTGCAGCCGGCATCCACGCGTGCGTACTCGGTCCAGTTCCAGCTCTGCCGTGCCCATCCGTTTCGCTCTGCGCTTCGCACAATTCCAGGATGCACGGAGGTTGAGCACGTGGAGGTCCGGAGTGGGTGTATCTGGTTTGGCAGAGCACTGTACGGTGGCAGCCTGAGCACAATCCACTCAGGAGGTCACGGCCATCGTCCAGCTTGCTGCACTGCTTCCGGAAGAGGACCAGTCTGTGACGTAGTATGACCTAAGCCTTCTCCCACACCCGGGGCTGATCACGATAGGGAAGTGGTCAGACGCCAAGGTGTCCGTAGTTGTGGGGAGTAGGAGCAGAGCTCATTGGTGAGGGAGAGGTGGATGGCAGTGCGAGGTTCGCGGCGGACGTAGGTGGGCTCCCCGGTCAGCAAGATCAGCCGGCCAGCTCGGCTGATGGCGTCTTTGAGACCCTTACCTCTGCAGGTGCAGCCGCTGCTTCCCCAGTCCGTGTGATATGCGTTGAAGTAACCGCACAGGACTGCATGCCCACAGAGGCGAACGGCAAGCTGGACGAGGCTGGGGAGATTTCACGGTTTTCCTGGACGGATGTCGATGCTCGCCGCAGCCGTGTCCTGGCTGCCAAGGCGTACCGTGACCGCGCACGACTCCAAGGGGTCGCCCACGATGTCAGCAACAGGTACAAGAACATGCGCCAGGGTGCTGTGGACGTAGACTGCCTTGCGCGGCTTCCCTGGTGTGTGGGCTCCATCTAGGCAGGGTGCCGGAGTGCAACTGCATGTGGCACAGTTGGTGGCGCCCGAGTGGCCCGTCTAGCCAGGGAGCCATGGGTTCTCGGCCATGGCGTATACCTCCTGCAGTTCGAGAACGTCGAAGTCGCATTGTAGGAGGTACTCACATTGTTCTCCGTGCCGCAGCCGCAGCGAGTTTACATTCAACTGGAGCACCCTTGGGCGGCGGTGGGACCTCGATGGGTTGCTAGCCATGCAGGTTTTGGGCTGATGGCATGCCTCCCGCGTGGAGGCAGAAAGCTCGAAGTGGGCTATCAGCAGGCGGCATCTCCCCGATGGCCTACAGTGTCAGCTACAAGTACGCGGTCAGCTGTTCGCGGGATCTCGACAGACCTGCGGTGATGTGGCTGGTGCCTCAGTGGTTGTGGTGGCGGCTTCAGATGGTCCAGCTCGAAGTGTCCGTGGGGTTGCTTTAGGTGGCTAGCCAGGAGGGAGCATCGCTGACTGGCACTTTTGTGAGCGACTTGTTATGGCCTGTGCATACGAGACCTATGCAGAAGTCTTCGTGTGCTGTGTTTCTTCCCGCACAGACGCCCGGACGACACGAGAGAGGGGAGTAGGGGCAACCGCTATGATGGTTGCCGCCCTATATTCCTCCTGCCACCTGGGGTAGGCAGGAGTATTTGCAGGGTTATTGCCTCCACAGCTGATGCAGTGGGCGGCATTTGGGCAGCGTTCTCGCTCGTGCGACTTCCCACAGTGACGGCAGCCGGTGGGATTGTCGCAGGTTGCAGCCACGTGCCCATAGCGGCCACATTGCTGGCACTACCGTGGACCCGACCTTGCAGACCAAACCCGGAAGCGTATTTTGCTTTCCGCGGATGAAAATACGCTCGCGAGAGAAAAAAAGATGGCGAGGAGGACGGCCTAACTCCCGCCGGACGTCTTGCACGCTGTTCGTTCTCGCCATGAGGCCACGTATTGCCTGCGCGGCTCTTTCCATTACTGCCTCCAATCCCCTACTAAGCAGCTGTCGCGCGCACGTGGTTTGCGGACCTCAGGGCGCGCCGAGCACTGCCGGTTTCTTTCCATGGCGCCTTTCAGGCAAGAAGTCGGGATGGCAGAACCATAAATTTTCATTTAGGGAAGTTCACTAGGTTTGAGGATTGGGCGAGTTGGTATTGCATTCTATAACTGGTTTACAGCGCAGGCTCGGCTTGTTTCTTCCCTTGTGTGTTTCGCTGTACCTGTTTTAGAGTGCATTTAGGGTACGCTCTTTTTGTTAATTCTGGCGTGCGATGAATGCAACTCTTAAAAAGTGCCCTTTACGTTACGTGACGCGTGAGTGGCGTATATTCCAGTTTGACGAATGCATTACGCCACGCTAATTGAGAATTTAGTTGTGTTTCGCATATGTGGCTTCCACTCGTGTACCTTGGCGCCGCTCCGAATTCCAGCTGTGAATTTAATGCCGTAGGTTTTTCAGGATTTTCACTACTGAGCAGCTCACAATCGCTGATGCGCCCTTCGTCGACGTCGTTCCTCGTACATAAGCTTGCGCCATGATTCGGATGACTCTTACTGCGTTCGCGCCAACGAAGAAAGGACGCCACCGTACCACGTGCGTGAATGGCGCAGTCTTTGCAGGCGGCAAGTATGCTCGAGTCCACAACACCGGCCAATCAAGAAACGATGTGTTGTAGAGGTACAGTGTACCAGTATTGCATAAAACAGAGGTGCGTTCAGAAACCGGGAGTAACAGTGAGATGAATGTGTTATCCTTTAAGTTTGGGGGTTTAATAAATTTAGCGCTGTGCGACCATATCTCGAATTCGGGAACTGACCACGGAAACGAGCCTATCATGCTAGACGACGTCGCTCAGACGAGTACAGTGCACGGCACTGCTAAGCACTTAGCACGGCCAAGAATTGATTAGTAGTAGCGTCATTATGATTTGGCCATCACGGGCCCCAATGCAACTGAAAAAAAGGAAAACGTATTCTTAAGATCGATAAGAATTCCATGCAGCTGGATGACCACTGGGGAACAATCAGTCTTATCTAATCGTAAATGCTGCGTAGCATGAATAGGAAGAATAAAACTTGTCCCACGTTATCAGCTGGCACGGCTCCACCGTCGGGCCCGCACGAGCGATACCAATATAAAATACCCCAGTTCATTAGAATATTCAACATTGAAGCGTGGTTTTTATTCAAAATCGGTAATTGGTATCAATAACGAAATGGGGTCAGCATACGAATATTTTCCAGCTAATGTTCCTTAAAAATGGCGATCACAAGCGTCTTACGTACGCGAAATAGCGTTGCCAGCCTAGGGTTTATCGTCCTGCTTCTAAAGTTCTGTGAATTTTGCTTACGTCGTACGGCAGATGCCCATGCGACACTTGCGTCGCCTGACATGCTAGCTGGTTGAATATTCGAACTTCCAAGCAAATTTTCTTATACCACTTTTTAGAAAATAAAACATTCACTTTCATTCAGCATATTCTTCCCAGTCGATCGACAATCCATGTCGTATTGGTAGTCTGACTGCAGCTGCAGATCCACTCGTACGCGTCTTCGGCCGTGCAGAGGTCAACACGGAGGCACTTGACGCTCGCTGGGCAGTACGAACTGGCGTCCAGCTCGCACGTGAATGTCCTGGTGCCCGCTATGCGTCGGAACCACTTTGGTCATAGAAACGAATATGTTTCTAATGCTTTCCACTGAAAACACAAAAAACGCGGAAGGCACTTCTCCGTTCGGCAAGTATTATTGACCCTCTAGCAGCGCTTATGAAACAGGTGGCGCCGAAGCAGGGCATCCAGCATCCGCACTCTCCAACAAAACGCGCGCGCCTGAAGCCGTCAGCGAAAACAACGTGCGCGCGTCAGCTGCTTTGTAGGGGGTTGCCAGCAATCATGGGAAGAGCCGCGGAGGCAACACGTGACCTCATGGCGAGAAACAATGTGTGCAAGGGCGTCCGGCGGGAGTTGCGGCGTCCTCCTCACCCGCCTTTTTTTCTCTCTCACGCATTGAATCGTCCGCGGAAAGCGAAATACGCCACCCGGAACTGGAGCTTGTATATGGACACATGCTCGGGAGGGACCGGGCTGCTAAAGCGGAGCGTCGCCATGTTGCCGGAGCGGGTCGTAGACATGATAGGGACATTGGACAAGATCGCCCATAGACCTCTGCGTCGGGAGACTCGCCGTCAGTGCCCTGTATTAAACCCGTGCTGTGTCCATAGACAGCTCGTGGACGAGCAGCAACGGGAATTCCTCGGAGCACGGTGGTGGCGAGCAGCTCCTCGAAGCAGGCCTGCCAGGTCGCGTCCGTGGCCACGATGTTTCTCTTTGTGTAAACACGGATCGCGGACGCACCTGGTCGCGCAAAGAGCACAGCGGCAATCGCAGGCCGGCACAGAGCCGTCCCGACCAGCGCTGGGTTAACTGATATGGTGGCGGCTTGTAGAGCCCTGGTGCGGTGCTGGGCATTCCTAGAGAGCAAAACCCCTTGATAATTTGAAAGTAGCGACACTCTCCTCAACACTGTGCTTTTTTCTTCGATCCTCCTCGCCGCCGGTTGCGCATGGCACGCTTTTCCTCCTGGGCTCCTGGAGACGGTTGCAGCATTCCATGGAAGCGTGTTAATTTGGGCCACTTGCGCGCCCCAGTGGTGTTGAAAATTAAAAAAAAATGCTGATAAAAGCATCGATAATTCAGAAGACAACGTTTATGAGGAGGTTGTTTTTTCGTACAGCCGTATGAACGGGCTATACTGATGTAAAATGAGCTTTGAGGCGAGTTTTATACTCCAGACAGTTTTTCGGCCAAATGATGAGATGCTTTAGTTTGTGCATCTGATTTGGTATTGCTTATGGCACATCTCTCTGTGTATGGCTTAAGCGAAAGCCTTAGATCTCTGTTTCAATGTCGCGTTGTGAGCTACAGAAAATACCACGTCACGGAAGGCAGGCGGGAGGCGAAGCAAAGCACGTGCAGCCTTGTATAAGAGATGATTACTGATTAGCAAAGTAATGATTGATTATTGATTGGATTAAGATGAATTAAGGTGGAATAAATTGAATGAAAGTGGATTAGGGTTAATTAAGCAGGATTACGGTGCATTTAGAAGGATTACGGTGGATTAAGATCGATGAAGGTTAATTAGGATGGATTAAGGTGAATTAAGGAGGTTAATGTTTCACTAGGGTGGAATAAAGGGAATGAAGAATGATTCAGTCGGATTAAAATGAATGAACGAGAATTAGGGTGAATTAAGGAGGACTGGCGTGGATTAAGGAGGATTAACGTATATTAAGGATTAGGGTGAATTAAGATGGAATAAGGTACATTAGGGAGGATTAAGGTCGATTTTGGTGTAAGGTGCATTAGTTTGGATTAAGGTTTATTACAGTAGGCTTTACATACTCCTCCTTCAACCACTTTAATCTTCTTTCATACACCTTAATCCTGCTTAAAACACCCTAATCCACCTTAATCTACCCTAATCGGTCTTAATCCTCCTTTATCAGTCTTAATTCACATTAATCTACCCTAATGGAGCTTAATCTTCCTTCACCCACCTTAATCCTCTCTAATCTAGGGTGGTTGCTAGGGCTAGTTTGTAATTCATTATAAAAAATGACGCACAGCACGAAGGACAAGGACTGCGTGAGACGGCATACACTGCGCTCCCTAATCATGGTTCACGCACCGCAATCCACCTTAATCGGTCCTAATACTCTTTCATCAATCCTATTTCACTTTAATCACCCTAATGTGCATGAATCCTCTTTCATGTACCTTAATCCTCTTTCATATGCCCTAATCCTTAATGACGCACCTTAATCCTCCTTATACGCTCTAATCTACCTTAATTCAATCACTAATGAATCATTATTTGGCTAATCATTCCCTTATACAGTGATGGACACGCTTTGGGTCACCTCTGGCCTTCCTTGGATCACGTGATATTTTCTGTTCACAACGCGACCTTGAAACATACGAATCTAAGGGCTTTCGTCTTAAAACTTCAAAAAAAAAAAAAAACGCTATGTGGACTAGGTAGCGCTCACCACCTGCAATCCCACGGATATAGTTGCCACAAATTTTTTCAGGGCTTGCATTCATTTTATCTGACTGACGCACAAATCGACATAAACTAAAGATAATAGCTCCTCTACAAGCTGATATTTCAGTTTGTCAGTAAAACAGGCAATGGCTGCTAACAATCGCGAAAAGTGCGATCGAGAGGCTGTATCTTTGCACATTTGTTCACAGCGGAAAGTAGAATCTATAGTGCTGCATTTCCGACTGAATAACAACAGTTGGCGACAACCGAGGTGATGGAGCCGCCGATTTATATTGCGAAACGCTGACGAAGATGTTTTCAGCTTGTTCAGAAGAAGACGAGGCTGTGGACTTCGCGCGCTGTCTACCATAACATAACCATAACATAACCATACCATAACCCCGTAACATTTTTGGTGGAGGTTGCGGGATCATTGTCAAGACGGATTTACGCATCGGGCGCTCCTTGGCTGCATCTACAATGCCAGCTCAGGGAGAGAATGCTACGGGCCCATCGGCACCCACGCCCACCTTCATTCTAGTACAACCACGCGACCCAGGAACCTTTTCTGGCACCGACGACACTGATGTTGAAGACTGGCTTAAACTATATCATCATGCTCGCTGATTTGATATTTTACCTCGCGGGCACAGCACGCGTCTGGTTTCAGACCCATGAGGAGGAACTTACTAACTCGGACACTTGTAAACAGAAGCTCAAGGATTTGTTTGCCAAGCCTGTTGGACGTCAGCGCGCCGCCCAATATGACCTCGCTTCACGTGTTAAGACGTGGACTGAATCTGACCTTACATACATCCAGGACGTGCTCGCTCTGCGCCGCAAAGTGGATCCGAAGATGTCTGAACCTGATAAAGTCGCACATGTCATTAAGGGCATTGCAAACTACGCCTTCCACTTCCTTGTGGTCAAAAAATCTTCCACTGTGGAAACCATAATTACCGAATGTCGGCGGCTTAAAGAAGTCAAGAGTCGCCGCATTGCCCAGCCACTGCCGCATTGCCCAGCCCCGCCTTCCCAACATGGCTGCTACGTCCTCGTGCGAAGACCTCCGCTGTCCGGCCAGGGCTATCGTTTTGATCACATCCTACATATCATCCGACGTGAAATAGAAGCCGCATCTCCTGTCACAACCCCTACCCATGACCCCGACAATCGCCAGGTGACCGTCTCGTTGATCCAGTCCATCGTGCGCCAAATGGCCAGCGCTGGCTTGACCAACGTCTGCTCAGTTAATCGCCTGACTACACTCCGTCCAGCACTGTCATACGCACCCGCAGCCTGAATGCCCCAACGCGGTAACGCAACCCGGCCGAATAGCGCACTCCAGACGACAAGCCTATATGCTTCACTTGTGGCCGTATCAGCCATATTTCCCGTCACTGCCAGTCTTCGTAAAATTGGACCCTCTGGCCCTACCTCCTATCGCACGGCCCTGATGCTGCTCCTCGGTTCCCCCCGCAAACGCAGCTAGTAAAGTCTGGCGACACTTCTCTACATGCCCGCTCTAGCCGCATTCCTTCGCCACGTCGCCGCTTCTCTAGATCGCCCCCATGTCGTCCATCACCGTCCCCTTGCTCCTTACGGAGCACCCTTCCGGTAAACTAACGGGTGCAGCACCTGGAGGTGATGCTGCCAAACTGACCTGACGCAAAAATCCTCTTCTGACTTTGCCCACACATCGGAACCTCATTAAAGTGAACGTGGATGGTGTACCTGTTACGGCTCTGATTGACACTGGCGCGCACGTATCAGTGATAACTGCTCAGCTTCGGAATCGTCTTAAGAAAGTCCTCACTCCTGCCCCGTCGCCTGCGGTCCCAGTCGCCAACGATGGAACACCAGCTGTTATTGGCATGTGTCCGGCTCGCGTGAGTGTCGCCGGACGTTACACTTCTGTCTTATTTTATGTTCTAGAAGACCGGAGAGGGGGAAGGGCCCTCACGACCTCATCCATGGCCTTTACTTTCTGTCTACACATTCCGCTTTGATAGACTGTTCTGCTAGTGTTGTGCAACTCGCTCTGCGTCCTGCTATTGACCCTCCCAAGAGTGCTCCTTTAGGGCTATGTTCCACGGAGCATATTCGCCTCCCTCACCGTGCCGTTGCGTACATAGGTGTCTCCCCCATTCGACCTGTATCAGACGGTGACTACATCGTATCTCCTAATCCGGATGTCCTGCTCTCGCGTAAAGTCGCTTTTCTTCACACCGTCATTACCATTTCGGACAACACGTCCTGCCTTCCGCTTGTGAACTTTGGACTTTGTACACAAGTACTCCAGCGCGGAATATCCCTTGCGCAAATAACGCTGGCCAGAGGCTACCACGTTTCGATTTTAACTTGCGACAGCTGCTGGTCTTCAACTCTTGCTTCGCCCTGTGTCCCTTCAAACTTGAATGCCTTTACAAAAATGATTGCTCCCGACCTTCCGCCCCAGCGTGCTCAAGAACCACATTGTCTCCTTGCCTCATATTGGGACATATTCGACCTTGGAGAGCGCCCTTTAGGACAAACATCTGGCGTGAAACATCGAACATCGGTGATACGAGCCCGATCCATCGGCGACCCTACCGCGTCTCGCCTACTGAGCGAATCATCATCCAATATGAAGTTGACAAGATGCTTTCTCGAGACATCATCGAACCTTCTTGCAGCCCATGGGCATCCCCTGTTGCACTGGTTAAAAAGAAGGACAAAAGTTGGCGATTTTGCGTGCATTAGCGACACCTCAACAAAGTAACAAAGAGGGACGTTTATCCGCTACCACACATTGGCGATTCCCTGGATTGCCTACATGGAGCACAATATTTTCCGTCCAGCGCTTGCCCTTGCCCTTCTTCTTTCTCGAGGCAAGGCGCATTGTCGGATGAGCTGGCGAATACTGCACGGAGGCACCTGCGCTCTGTGACTTGCCGCTTGTCACCTTCGCTGCTGGTGTCTTTCCGAGGGCAGCCTGTAGTGCAGGTTTCTGGGGAACCTCCGAGATTGCCTTGGCCCCTGGGGTAGACTTGGTAGGAATGTCTACAAGTGAATCCGTTGTCTGGGCAATCACAGCTTCTCCGGGGGTGCAGTCTTTGTAAGGAATGGCAGGATCGGGCACCGCGGTACTGGTTGCGGATGCGGTCGAAGCGGCATCCCGGTCCTCAGCTGTGGAGCAAGGAGGGACATGCGCCGACTTCTTGCTCTCTGGGAGGGCAATGGAACCCATTGCCGTCTCTGGGGCGTCACCCTCGTCATCGCTGTCGCGTTTCCGAGAGGCAGACAAATCCATATCTTCCTCATATGAGCACGAGGATCGCGCTTGTTTGGTGCGGCAAAGTCCAACATATTACGTTATAATTCGTGCGCGCACGCACACGCACAAAAAAAAAGCACGCGGTACCAACACATGCGAATCTCAGCGTTCACTCGCACCAGTGCGGTGCGCGTGTAAGCGCAATACACACAAATGTTACGCACGTGGTGAGTGTCACCGTCATACACGCAAATACTAAGCACACGGTGGTTGTGATTCGAACACGCGCACAAACGCAACACCTGCGAAGGTCGATACAATCCACCGTACGTGAGAGGTAGCGTACATGTGGTGATCGTGAATGAGCCGCCATACACGCACAAAGCCGCGCACGTGGGGATAGGAGATTACTAGAAAGCTTTAGTTTAGGGGACGCAAGCGGCTTGCGTACGCAAGAACTAGGCGCGACGGTACTGCGCAAGCGCAGACCGCTATGTTTACTTTAGTCCTTGGGGCGGTTGAAAACAACGCTGCCCCTAAGCGGTCACGTTACCCGCGTGACTCTCGCGGTGTACGAGAACTTACGAGTAGCTAGCGGGTAGGTTCTTATAAATATTTCGCCAACTGTCGACAGACGTCGTTTTTATATATATTAGAGAGGTATAGCGTGTCCTGTATTCGGGTAAACGCTTGGCGGACGCGGAGTGTTCGGGCTGGGGAGTAAATGGGAGCGACCTGCAAGGTGCATCCTCCTGATGGCGCAAAGTTCAAACAGACACAAACAGCTAATATTGTAGTAACGAAGTCTATTCTACTTTGCTGCTGGTGTGAATTTTCGGCACTGACGTAATCGTGTTGCTGCCAAAAATTTACACCCGCAGCAAAGTAGAGTAGACTTGGTTACAGCAATATTATCTCTTTTTGTCGGTTTGAGCATTGCACCAGCAGGTGGATGCACCATGCAGGACGCTCCCGTTTACTCCCCACCCCCAACGCCCCGCGTCCGCCTGCGTTTACCCGAATACCAGAAATGCTAAACCTCTCTACTAAGTTCTTTTAATAAGAATAATTTGATGTGCTTTACTTTATATGCATCATTTGATATTTTTTAAAAAATTATAACGACTAAAAGATCAGACGTTAATTGCGCTACGAGTGCATCCGATTTCAACCCGGCTTGCGTTTGGGGCACCTAACATATAACATGTTTCTGCTTGCGTACGCCAACGTAAACGCATCCAAGCGCTTGCGTCCCCTAAACTAAAGCTCTCTACCAGCTCGCCAAAGTCCGGCGTGTAGCGCAAGAAATAATCCAAAAGTACATAGGCAAAAGCGTAGAAAAAGTGGCGAGGAACACGAGCCATGCGCAGCAGTACGGAAGGCGACCACTTCGACCGACCCAATGCGCGATATAGTGCAACGCGGAGCGCAGCACGAAGTATGAGCGTGGGAGGGGAAACTTGAGGAGGCCGCGACAGTGAAAGCATAGAGAAAGAAATTCAACAAGAGGGGACACTCTTCAAGAACTGGCAACAGGAAACACGTCACGCCTAGTTTCAGCTCCATCCGTTAGTTGGCGAGAGCATCCGGAAAAAAGAATGTGAAATAAACTTACAGACAACCTTTTATTTTTTTTTCTTTCCCACTAAAAGTGAAAATGTTTTGCGTGTAAATGAACTTCTACTTTGCGACTTATTTTTGTTGCGTTGCCTAGCAACAAGCTAGCGGCACGCCAGACGGGCGTGCATACGTCATGCGACATACAAGCCGCAGGAGTGAGCGTGGCCGGCTGCGCATGTGTAGCTCGCCTGCTCGGCGACCCGTCTTTTTTGGATGTAGCTCGTCTTTTGGGCTCCCGGCGTTCTTTTGTGTTCCGTCTGCATTTCGGCACGGCACAGCTACACTACTGGACTACAGCAAGGTGAGGAATTTTGTTTGACAATATGCGACGCACGTCAAGCACATTTAGGCTTACTGCGCAAAACTGAACCTATATAGTGACGCAGTTATCGAACAACAGCTCCGCCGTCCAAGCCTAGTTAACTTGAGTTAATTATTCGTACTGGGATATGTTTGCAACGCTTTTTATGAGCCCAAGCATAATTAAAACTTATTTCGGTAGTTTTTGGGCAAGCTCCCCATTGGACCACGAATATCCTCTGGACATCCCGATTAGATCCGAACGTCCAAGTCCCGCTCAGGACGACCAGAGGGTACCATGTGGACGTTAAATTCGGATGTCCTATTTAAGACATCCTTCAGACATCCACACGATTGAACTTCTGGGATCTAAACAAAATCCCAAAACTTTAATCCTATGGATGTCCGAAGGATGTTTTCAATGGGATGTCCCATACCGGCCATATGTGGGACCAACACACACAGTCCTACACGTACTACGTGATCATATCGCGGCATATTAAATCTCTACCACGGCTGCCTTCAGCGCACGCTCCTCCGTAAAGACATGTCAGCCAGCAATGTGAAGTTGCTGCACTCATAATCAAACTTCCAATGCAGACGATAAACGGAGAAGTTGAAATGAACGACCGAAACTGCACAAGCATATTGGGAGGAAACGTCACAAAGAAACAGGCAGAACGCCAGAAAAACTGCGCATTACCAGCTACTGCAAGGCGTAACCGAATCAATCGTGCTCCTACGCTCTCCGAACATGTCGAGAAAGAAGTGTACGGCAACGTCTACAACACCTACAACCCCTGCCGTTGTACAGAGCAGTGACTGCCCTTACCCAGTCGAATCAGCACTGGCTGTTGCATTCGCACGCACGCTTTGCGCTGATTTGCGCGTAGTCAGTCACATGACGTAACGACGCGGTCTTATTGGATCTCTTCGCCCTTCTGTGTAAACTCGGAATGCCAACGCCTGAAGGTTGCTGGGTTGGTGTGCTCTGCATTCTCAGACGCTCAGTTCGCGCGCTTTCTCTGAACGTGGTGGATGAATCGTTGTGCCATGTGCTCATGAGTTCCAGAGTGAGCGTTGGTCAGCTCCAGGTGAACGTTTTTGTCATGTGCTTTGGAGCTCCATTTCTGCGGCACCTGTACGTAAGTGACAGTTCATGAAATCAATGTTTTTCTATTAGCAGCCCTGCAAGTGTCGTGTCTGGGCATAATCGAATGACGGGCATTGTAGTACATCCCCATCTTTTGCAGCGACGGCAACATCAATCGGCGATTGACCATGCGTTGTGTTGCGTTTGGTCGCATCGTACTACTTTTCTGCAAACTTCTGAGCTTATTCTCTCCTATATCTCTGCGCAGCGCTTTGATCCGAAAAAAAAAAAACAAATCTGAATTCGTAACTTTAGAACCGTTAACTCGCATGTTGCCCACAGGATGAGTCCGCAAGAGTTATCGTTGTCTTTACTGAACAGTGGCGAATAATAAGAAAATGAATATTAATTATAATAGCTACCCGACACACACTGTCCAGAATAGCCTTGCTTCAGCTTCGTTTGCGTTTTCTTTGCGTAACCGTGATTGCGATAGCAATCAATCGTACAACTGTAAGGTTGAAATAGCTGAAAGTTAAGTGTGCATTTGTATCGCGGTCGGGGCACTTGCTGCACGTTATGGCCGGCAACGCTGCTGAACTTTAGTACACCTGTCTTTAGGGCTGATATATTCTTACTAACAGTGCATGCACGTTTCTTGGAATAACTGAAATTTAGGGCGACTTGTTAGACTTCAAGACAAATTTACTACTCGGCTCCCTGTGACGAACGAAACGTTTGCGCCTACTTAATTGCCCGTTCGCACGTGGTCGTATTTTTTAGTACGTAACATGAAACTTTTTCTCACTTGACTGATTCTTTCGCGTGCTCGTACTGATAACCAACGCTCTTCTGATAACCGTGTCGCTTAAACTTCGCTACGTGTGCGGTTGGCGTTTTGTTTGCGTAACAGCGATTGCCAAAGTAATCGTAAAACTGCGTACGTTCGGAATAGTAGAACTTTGTTAGCGCTTGTATCGCGATTTGAGAATTTGCTGCCCGTGATGGCCGGTCGCGCTGCTGAATTAAACAGATCGTGTATTTACGGCTGGTATTGTTTTTGGCTAACAGTGCCGTGCACGTTGTCGTAATAACGAGACATCTGGGCGACTTGTTAGGTTTCTGCATATTTACACGTGAACGGATGCATGCTAGTATGGTGTTAAGGTCAAATTCACGTCTCAGCTCTGTAACGACGAAACGTGCGCGCTGATGAGCTCGTTCGCACGTGGTAGCAATTTTTTTATTATAAGAGTTTGTGAGGGTTGACTCCATCACACGCTCGTAGTGAGTAACCGTGTCGCTTAAGCTTCGTCTGCCATTACTGTTTTGTTTGCTTAACAATCGCGATAGCAATCGTAAAAACTGCGTAAGGATGGATTAACTGAATTTACTCATTTCAATACTCTTAATGTCACGCAGAGCGTTACAAGGAGGGTGGGATTCTGCACAATAAGTGGAAATCGGGGTTTTGAAGTATGATGGGACAGGTTGTCGCTGACCTTAGAACAAGGAATGACCGTGCACGTTTGTACGTGAACTTGGGACGTAGAATACAGATGTAGGCATCTGTATCGCGATCGGAGCACTTGCTGCGCGTGATGGCTAATTGGTCGGCCGTACTGCTGAACTTTACCACGCTTGTCTTTACGGCTGGTATACCAGCCGTGAAGACAAGCGTGATAAAGTTCAGCAGTGCGGCCGGCCCCTTAACCATTACGTACAGCATACATATATGTGCCAAACAGTGACATGCATATTTTTCGAAATAACGAAACTTTTGGACGACTTGTTAGGCTGCTGCCTGTTTGCATGTGGGCGGATGCATGCTCTTATGAGAGTAATAAGATCAAGCTTAGGCCTCAGCTTCCTGTAACGATCGACACATTTACGCTACTTATACTATAGCTCGCTCGCACGTGGTCGTATTGTTTCGTATTAATAATGGGGAACGTTTGTCGATCTTCGTTGACTGCTAAATTTGCGTCACGCTCCCGCCCTCATGGTTAACCGTGTCGCCAATTGAGCTTCGTCTGCCGTTTGAGTTTTCTTTGCGTAACCGCGACTGCGAGAGCGATCGTAAAATGGCATGCGGTTGAAATAACTAAACATTTGTGGGCATTTGTACCGCGATCGCAGCACTTGTTGCACGTGATGGTTGGCCTGCCGCGCTGCGGAATTTTCCCACGCGTTTCTGTCATACAATGCCCTACACGTTCGTTTCTGGGAATAACGAAATTTCGGGCGACATCTTGTGAACTGCTGCTCATTTACACGTTCTCAGGTGCATGCTAGTATGTTGGTGAGGTCAAGCTTACGTCTCAGATGTCTGTAACGATCGAATCGTTTGCGCCTATTAGACTATCGCTCCGAATTCGAACGCTGTCGTATTTTTAGTAATAGAGTCCCGGCCACGGCGCCCGCATTTTGATGAGGGCGATACGCGAAAATACCCCTGTACTTAGATTTAAGTGCATGTTAAGAACCCCAGGGGGTCCAAATTATTCCAGAGTCCCCCACTATGGCGTGCTTCATAATCAGATCGTGGTTTTGGCACTTAAAAACCCAATAATTTATTTTTTTAGTAATGGTGAACGTTTGTCTCTCTTGACTGTTAATTACCCGCCGTGGTAGCTCAGTGGCTGTGGTGTTGGGCTGCTGAGCACGACGTCGCGGGATCGAATCCCGGCCACGGCGGTCGCATTTCGATGGGGGCGAAATGCTGAAACATCCGTGTATTTAGATTTAGGTGCACGTTAAAGAACCCCAGGTGGTCGAAATTTCCGGAGTCCTCCACTACTGCGTGCCTCATAATCAGAAAGTGGTTTTGGCACGTAAAACCCCAAATATTATTATTATTATTAACTTTGCCACCTTTGCCAGTAAAAGTTCTTTTACTGGCCGAGGTGCATCTGCGCATTATTAGCTCAACTGAAATGGTCTTATCACTAGACACGAAAGTGTCGATGTTTTCGCTGGTGACCTTTGCCAGAACTTGTTATGGATGCACAGTGCATTTGCTCTTCACTCTAAGAACAGTTGCACCCTTTGGGGTGTAATTTTGCCACAGAACGATAATCGTCATCTGTCTTGCTTGTGTTTCTTTTCTTGAAAACCCTGCGCTCGTTACTTTCCTGTCGAGAAGGCTCTGTCATGCTGATAATGCGCATGCCATTCGTGACATGGAAGTACCAGGCTTGCAGCGTTAAAGGAAATGTGGGCAAGACGGATGACAATTATTGTTCTGTGCAAATATACACCCTAAAGGGTGCAACTATTTTTAGAGTGTAAATGGATGATTATACAGCAGCTGTTTGTCTATATATGACCACTGAACTAGCCTCGAGTAATATTGTTAATGCCTAATGTAGTTGTGACATCTTAATTTAGCATAACTCGTGTTCGTGTATGTAACTACTGAATATGGCCTAGGGAAAGGCTGTGGCAACTTTAAGTGGCTAACATATCTAAACTTTTCAGCAAATTTTGCATTGATGTGCCTGCTACCACGGAAGTGACCCCACTGCAAGCCTCGTGATAAGTTCCATAGTGGGCCCACTGCGAATTCTGAAATTTTCTTGCTACCCAAAGTGCATTTGTAAAGAGTTTGATTAATGTGTACTTTTACTAGCCATGGTGCGGTATAAATAACTCCAATAGCTGAGCTTGTATGAAGAAATTATCGACTTTTATTTGTTTGCATTGCTGGGTTTTACTGAAAACTGCTGAGTGCATTTTAGAGTTCAACGAGTGATCTTCCTGCAACTGTTTTATTGAAATAAATGCTGTATTTTTGATGAGATTGTCAAACGATTTAGCAATCTGCAGAACTTCGTTCTGTAGCTTCGTCCCTGTTAGCACAAAAAAGTATAGGTTGAATGTCTATATGTTGTGAATTAATGCATTTTTATCAAGTTGTATGTAATGTATTTGCTTAGCGTAGCAGGGAACCATGTGCACAATGCTTAGTTGCACTGCAGTCTTCATTTAACGTGCTTTGAGATGTGGTGGGCTGCATTCCTGGCTTGTCTCCTGGTACTTCAGCTTTTGCATGACGAAAATATTTGGTCGCCTTATTGGACCGCTGGGATGGATCTTCAAGAGCTGTGCAGTTCCTTTTCATCATTGCCCACAAGTCATCACAAAACCAGCTTACTTTGTTAATGGTATGTAAATTGCAGCAGGCTTGCTGCACTGTAGGGTCCATACTGAGGAACGCCCCAATTATGGTAATTTATAATCAATATGGACGCCCTGTGGGTATCCTCAATCCCCAACCAAATGTCCCACAAACGTCCTTAGGACGATTGGTAAAATGTCCCAGAAGCGTCCTATATCCTGACAAAAATGTCCTTAGGATGTACTCGGGGTTATGCAATAAGAATAATCCGTATTTAGACATCTCTTGGACGTCCGAATATCCCATTGTGACGTTCGGGGGACGTTTCTATGAACGTCAATCCCAGGGACGTCCGAATGTCCCGTTTTTGATCTCCGCTGGACATCTGTAGGACGCTGGTGCTCCAATGGGATTATCTTCAAAGGTCCTGCGGACGTCCGGATATTTGATTTTGATGTACGATGGACGTTCGTGGGATGTGCAATTCTCTTGCGTCGGACGATCCTATGGACATCCGTAGTACATCATCGGGACTTCTAGGGATGTCCGACGGACATCAAAAGATCCTTCGTAGGACGTCCTTTGGACATTCACTGGAGATTTGTGGTCCAATGGGTCGCCGCACCTGGCTATGTGACGAAAAGCACCTTGGCCGTGTGACGCAGTTTCGCGTGTACTGAATCTTACCGGTACAAGTTTTGGCACTTTCTCTGACCCCAGACATCATTGCAACTAATTTCGCTACTTTTTGCGGTTCTTTTCAAGCACAGTGGCCGCGCTCGCCGTAGTGGCGCAGTTAGCGAAAAGCAGCTCGGCTGTGTACCGCAGTTAGTTTCGCGTGTACTGAACCTTAGTGGTAGAACTTCGTGACGCATTCTCTGACCCGAAAAAGTATTGTAATCCATTTGGTAGCTTTTTGGGATATATTGAGGCATGCTCGCCGCGCCTGGGGTTGTGAAGGTGTTAGCAAAAAAGAAAGCCGGTCATACTGAGTTAGTTTTGCGTGTACTGAATTTTAGTGGGTCCAGTTTGTGACGCATTTTATAGCCCTGCAACAACATATACCTTATTTCCGTACTCACGCTTGTCGAAAATGCGACGAGCGATTGCCGAGAGTGATAACACGGGAGTGTTGCTTGCGCCGGCAGGACGCCTAATAGATAACACGGAGGAGCTCAAGAACGTGACATTTATGTATTCTGAGCGATTGAAAACAGGCTTTGCACCCACGAATCTGTCTAGAGTGCGACTAGAAGGCATTCTGCGAGCGTGTAACATGGTCTGGCAGAACCTGTGTTGTAGCCACCTCTGTGTACTTGGCGTACCATCGCGTCTACTGAGGCCAAGTTGTTTTGGAAACGCGCAGTCACCCGTGTATTTATGCTAATAAAGTGCAGGAAATAATGCCCGGCAAGGGAGGGATGCTAGAAAATTGGATGTTTTGTTCATATTTTATGGCATTGTTTGGGAGGAGTCTTTGCTGCGAAATCTACGTAAAAGTGAATTTATCTGTAATGCCGCTCATTCACCACTTACGCACGTTTCGCATCTACACGCAATACTCCTGTTAGGTCAATATACCACAATGATACATGCTTGTAATTTGCTTTCTTTCAGCTGATGGCATCCGGTAGAGCTTCGTACGGCAATGACTGCTGCTTACCTGGTGGCACAACTTTGGATGAATGCAAAAGCAGTCCAGAACGAGCATTTATATAGAGCAAAATAAACATTTCATCATATCAGAAGACGTCTTTCGTTTTCTTTATGAAATTGCACCTGACAGATTCGGCGCAGTCCTGTTAAGGTCGTTCGCAATCATTTCTACTAAATAATGAAACTATTCCACGCCATGGCCACGCGGGGTTCAGCAGAAGCGAAAAAAATAATGAATGCCGCGTCGAGCAGCGCAGCCGGTGCGCGTGTACCAACGGGTGTTCAAAACGCGGGCGCCCAAAACCGAAACCGGAAGGAGTTAATACCATCCGCTTGGTGTGCTACAGTCAATTCGGCCGCTGGGCTCTATGGGAGTGTCCGCTCTTGTTGAAACTTCTTTCTCTATGGTAAAAGCATGACTCGGAAAGTGGAGGACGAGCGCCGGGGAGACGGCCTGCGCATGCGCTGATTTGCCGCCGGCCACGGCATGCAGCCGTGTGAGCCATCTCATTTTCGCCTCCGAGGGGGGCGGGGTGGCTTGAGGGGGGGGGGGGGCTACGCTCGTGCGTGGCGTCTGCTGCTGAGGTCAGTCCACTGTTCCAGCGTGGGTGACGGGAATCTCTGCTCCTGCAAGAGGCGACGGTGAGCGGGGTGTGATGCTCGACTGGGTGTTGTCGCCGCTGACACTGGTAGCATTATTTTACTGCGACGAAGTACTGCTCTCGTCGTCGGTGGAACCAAAGGGTGCGAATAAATTCGTGACGGCGCGCAAGACGACGTAATGGTGCGCAAGTGCTGCGACGATAGCTACGATGGAGAGCGGGACATGAACTGCGTGACGGCTACTGTGAATCGAGCCCACGCTTCACCCACGCCCTGCCTCTCCCGATATCCCGATTAGAGAGGCAGTCGCAACACACTTCGCTCCGTTCGTCCAGACAGGTTGTCCACGCCAGCTACGTTACACGCAGCGGCCTCTTCCTAATGTAAACCCTGTACCTAAATAACCATAATACAATATATTGTTACGCGAAATGAAAACATGCACGGAGCTGCGCTCAAATCTTGCATTAGGGAGTATTCTAATCATTGATGAATTTTTTTCATCCACTTTCATTTCGATCTATGTATCATTTCATCAATATAATGAAGAAGTACAAGTGTGTTCCACTTTGTTGTCCTTGGTGTTTTCTTGGTTCACTTCATATAAATCTCTAATAAAAATCGGGCAACATGGTTTCCATTTTTCTTTTTGATGTATGTATGTATGTATGTATGTATGTATGTATGTATGTATGTATGTATGTATGTCTCTTTGTCTCTTTAAAATTTGTACATGTTAAATTAAACTTACCCATCCTTTGCTTGTCATTGGCTGGTGGCTTCGTGTGGTTCTCGTTTAGGAAAAGCTGTCCCATAGATTTCCATTGTTGTTCTTGTGCATCTAAAATACTGTCGAGTACTAGTCATTATAGAAAATGCAGCCCATCTACTTCCTTTCGTCTCAATGATATTGTCACGTATAATTGTCATGCGACTTCTGAAAGCGGCCGTTAGAGACCAGACTCGTCGATGGGGCAGCGCAGCACCGACAAAAGACCAAAGGCGCGAGCCCGTGAGCCAGCCCGTCTTCATCTCCTTCTGGGAGCAAATGGCCCAAGCGCGTGGCATTACGCCTTCTCCCAGAAGAGCATCGACTCGATGCTAAACAAGTCGTTGACAGGCAGAAAGACTTCTCCCAGGAGAAACGCAATGTTCCCAACACCATGAATATCGACACGTGTACATGTTTATCTTTCTCGGGTGACCACGTTTCACCGCTTAACAAATGTTATCACGCAGCGCAGGACCCGCCTGCATGTATAAGAAATTTCTGTAATGTTATCAATGGTTCCATCCGCCTGTCTGTCACCGCACCTTGTACAATCTGACTGCATGTATGCACGACGCCAATAGTCTAGAACTTTGTGGATGACACGCGGGTCCCAGTGATTAGTCTCGAACATTCGACGATTGATGTATAAAAGCCGACGCGCTTGACCCGTTGATCAAATTTTCGACATTCGCCGACCATGTTCGCCGTTATCGTTGTGCTATAACTGTAGCCTGTTTTGTGGGCACAGGTTCGCCTAATGAAAGTTAGTTTTGTCGTTCACAGTATTGCTACTGTGTTCTTCAACGTCACCACCACGTGACAATATTATGTTGTGCTATATGGTTTTAAGTGCACGACGTGCACAATTTCAGGCCGCGGATGTCGGCGGCGTGCTGGCTGGGTGCCATCCAGAAGAACGTCATAGCTGAGCTCGCCCACTCGCTCAAAGCACTTTGTATGGGCCGAAGTACTGACTAAGTTTTTCCGAAAAGCCTTTGCGGCGGACGGGCGTCCAAACTAACAATAATTCACTCGGTTGGTAGTCAACGTGCCTGCGGTGGAGGTTGTAGTGTGGCGCGTCAAAACACTGCTATCTCTTGAAGATGACGCGAGCCAGTTGGCGTGCTTCCTCGACACGCAGCACAAAACTATCGGTAACTTCATCAAGACTGTCAGAATTGTCACATGGTAACATGGCGTCTAACATCGTCTGAACTTCACGGCTGTAAACAAGAGAAATCGGCGTGAAGCGCGTAGTCTCTTGCGTAGCGGTGTTGCACGCAGAATTGACGTGCGGTAGTACCTCGTCCCAAGTCTTATGCTGCACGTCTAAGTACACCGACAGGATGTCAGTCATCGTTTTGTTAAGCCTTTCCGTCAAGCCATTTACTTGCGGATGATAGGCAGTCGTCTTTCTGTGCGTGGTGTAACTCGATTGAAAAACTTCTTCAAGCAGCCTAGCCGTGAATGCCTCCCCTCGATCTGTAATAACACAGGTTCGGTACAATGTTCTGCACGAGAAGCTGTGCGAACTCAGAAGGTGTACCTTCAGGAAGAGCCTTTGTTTCAGCATAGTGGGTTAAATAGTTTGTGGCGATGATAAATCCACTTGTTTCTTGAAGTAGACAATGGAAATGGGCCCAGCAAGTCCATGCCGACTTTATTGAAGTGCCCTCGAGGCGGCTCGATAGGATTCAGAAATCCCGCGGGTTTTACTTTGGGTGACTTTCGGCGCTGCCATTCACGGCAGGCTTGGGCGTATCTTTTAACACAATTGGCGAGTTTCGGCCAGTAGTACGATTTCCGTACCCTAGCAAAGCTTCGAGTGACACCCAAGAGGCCGGAATCTGGCTCGTCGTACGCTGTAAACAGAAATATCTCCCAGGTAGTAGTATAATGCTTGTCCTCTAGCGACCCCCCGGTTGGAAGTTTATTTTCTCCGTATGATGGGAGTAGAATTTTACACTGTGCGAGCGGAATTTTTGCGAGGAACTATGGGATGTTTTTTTTCTGTATTTTCTTTATTTTTTTGCTTTGCAATGGACAGAGTTTTTTTCGAAGTGCAACGGGAGTATAAGAAGAGGCATCGCGTGAGTTTGCGCGTAGATCTTTACATGAAAAGGCTGCTGGTCAAATTTCTAAATATATACACAAGACCGCGTCAAATTCAACGAAACCACATATATCATGGCTTACATAAACATTTCAGAAACGCCCAATGCAGAACTTTGAAAGACATCGCAACTACACACGATAATCAAGAAGCAACGCTTCTAGTATATATAGCCACGATACTGTGTACATCAAGACCGCCTAGGGAGCAGCTGTGCTGTTTTCATAATTACGACTCACACGCTCGTTCATACGACATCTGCCTCTCTGAAATTAACACAATACTTAATTCAGAATAGTGAGAGAAAAAAATCAATGGCGAAAACCACAAGCTTTCGGCATGCGACTCTGCCACGTTGTAGAAATACCTGATCATTGCTGTTGAAGCCGTCGGATTTCCGCGCATTGCGGCGATATGCGCGGAGACAATGGACCCGACGGCTTCAACAGCAATGATCAGGTATTTCTACAACTTGGCAGAGTCGCATGCCGAAACCTTGTGGAAAGGCTCATTCAAGAGCCTCCCTAGAAGAGAAAAGCGTAAGCCTCAAGGAAGCGGTGCTGTAAACCCATCCGGTAGAAAGATCCCAGATTATGTGCAACAGACCCTAAATAAGGGACCCAAATACGCAATTGAACCTCCAGTAACGGCAGTACAGTTCCTGGCCATGGTACGCTCAGTCGCGGAAAGAACCCCTGAGCCAGAAAGAGTAACTTGCATCCAAGAAGTTTTGACGGGAGTGTTACAAGAAAGCCTAGTAGAAAAACCCAAACTTGCAGGAAGAAGCAGAGTGACTAGGTACCTCAAGAAAGAAAATTTAAAACTGCTCCTCTCGGACAAAACAGGCGTGTTTTTCGTGATGAACGGTCCTGAATACGAAAAATCCGCCCAAGAAGCGATCCGTAAGAATTTCGCAATAAGCACCATTACGCACAAAGCAATTGCAAAACTGAAAAATGAAGCAGGCAGAACATGTGAAAGTATGGGCTTGACAAGATTGGGAAAGCACGACAAAGAGAGCCAACAACTCACTCTGAAGACATTTTTCACGGTAAAAACCCACAAAGAGGGAATCCCTTTTAGGACGATTATTGAAGATCGCGGAACATGGCAAAGATGCATCGCGGACTACCTTCAGGCCTGCTTGAACTCTTTACCTTTCGACGACCCGTTCTTGATCCGCAACTCTGACGAAGTTATTGGAACACTAAAGAGTAGCCCACCGACGTCTTGTTTTTCACTCGACATGAAGGACCTGTTCTACAGTGTCCCGAGGCAAGCCGTAGTACAAGCAGTAGAAGAAGCCATCGACACGTTGGGCTACACCAAATTTCAGGACGTGTGCAAGTGCAGTATTTCTAGTTTTGTGAACTTGTTAAAACTGTATCTACATGGTGCGTTTATCGAATATGGTGGCAGTGTGTATGAGCAGAAGGATGGCATCGCTATTGGTTCTTGTATAGCTCCCGTGCTTTCCCACTTATTTTTGAGTGTGGGAGACAGGAAACTTGCCGCCTTGTTTGGAGAAACGAACATAACTACCTGTTTCAGATATGTTGACGATTATTTGGTGTGCATGAAAGAAAACCAAACCGATCCATGTAGCGTAGAAACTGCCATCAGCATGTTCAAAAAAGCACATGAAGGTTTAGAGTTCACGTACGAGACTCCTACCGAAGGTAGCTTGCAGTACCTTGATATAAACATTAGGATCAGAGGCTCTCACATCTGCTGGTGCTACAAAACTAGAGGAGAAAAAGAAATCCTGAGGTATGACTCTTGCCATTCTAAGGTATCGCCAAGGCTTGCATCAGTCAAGCAATTGAAAAATCATGCCACCATGCTGTGAGGGAGAGCATCGATTTGCAAGTAAGCCGCTTAAGAAACAGTGGGTACCCGAACAGCATGGTGGTGCAAATCTGTGAAAACTTGTTGCCCGAAATCAGAGCCAACAGGAAAAGGCAGAAAACACAGGAAAAATTGAAAAAACGCGTGGTGTTGCCTTACATCCATGGCTTGTCACACCGGATAGAAAAGACAGCCCAACGCCATGATGTTCAAGTTCTGTTCTCCGCCCCGCAAAACTAAAAGGCATGTGCAAGAGGGTGAACGCAGGATTCAAAGAGGCCAACCTTAGTGCTACGGTCTGTCAGACTAAGCACGCGAAAAAGTACGTGGAATGCGCTACTTCAGTTGTTTACGAAATCCCACTAGATTGCGGGAAAGTATACATTGGGCAAACTGGACGTTGTCTAAATGATAGGTTACGGGAGCACAAATACACATGCCAGCTTCTGACAGCACCTAGCAACTTGGCCGCACATTGCAAACAGTGCAAATGCTCCCCGCTAATAGAAAGCACCACAATCATTGGAGCATCAAAAACAAAAACGGAGCGAGAAATATGGGAGGCGCTTGCGATAGCTAAAGAAAGAGGTGTGCGTAAGCACTCCGTTCATCGCGCTTATCAAAGCTGAGGTCGAGCTTGCCAGGGCTAACGGGTGCATGTAAACGATTTATGCCTGACCCAAACTATAATCGCATGTCACCTTGTCATATCTTTTTATATGTACCCTTCCCCCCCACCATATCTCCTTGTATATAAGCGCGTTCTTTAACAGTATTATACAGTTGGTAGTTTGCGCTACGTCCGTCCACGTCCTGTCCTTCCTTAATATCGTGTTTGTAAAACTGAGCGCAAAATAACCTTGAAGGTAACTGATCATAAACGTAGAATTTTGAATTTCTACACGATAACTGCACACACCAACTGGTTTGACGACATGTCGGCCAGCTGACAAGGCTTCAAGGCGTCACCCAAGGCGTTATACCTTCCTTTAAGCTGCTTGCCAGTTTCCCGCTAATAATGAAGTAGTCATTGCCAGTATCTATTAACGTAGTAACATTTCGACCGTTGATAAGCACAGGTATGTTCATTGAAAAGTTGTCCCGAGTCTGAGACGCCTGTGTCGTCAAGTCTCCGTTGGTCTGAGGTTGCGTCGTTTGGAGGTCTTGTGCACGTCGAGTGTCAGCGGCCTCGACTCGAAGGGTCGCTAACGTTAGTTTTTCAGGCGAGGGCCGGAGACCGTCGTTGCGACATCCAACTTGCACCTCTCGGATAGGATAGCATGGTGACGCGATCGCGACTGGCACCTTGATGACGGTGCCAGTCTTTAAGCCTTTAAACCCTGGTGGCCGTTGTCCAAAACGGGGTCGGGGTGAATTAACAGGAATCCCCTGGAGGCCAAGACGGCGGTACTCGCACTCTCGTTTTGCATGACCCACCTCAAGACAGTGGTACAGAGTGGTCGTAGGTCCGGCATGCGCCAAATGTGCAATTTACGTAGGACTGGTCGAGCCTCTCCAAAGTAAGCAAGCGCTTGCGCTGACTAAAGCATGGCATACGGGGTGACGGAAGGTAGCAGCACTGGCGCAGGGATAGGGTGCCCGAATGAGTCGGCATAAATCGCACGCAGGCATTCGCTCACGGCAGGATGTGTCGCCGGCTACGGGACGGTGCCTCTTAGAGAGTCAGCTTATGTTGTTCGGCGTGGTTGAGACGAAGTGTTGAAAGCCTGAAGTGGCGGAGAGGCCTGAAGCGATGCTTGGTAGCGTAGTACGTCGAGTGCATGCTTCGCTTCTTCGGGCACGATGCTAGCTATTAAGTTGGCTGAAGGCTGCTGCACCTGATGCAGCTCGTCACAGACTATTGATAGAATAATCTCGCGAAGTGGCTCGACGTCTGTCGTGAGATCACCTAGTCCACTGGTAGCAGTGGAAAGATTCACTTGCCGATCGTACTAGTGCGAGCGCTGGTGCAGAGCCTTCTCAATGGTGACGGCTTCAGTCAGAAACTCTGCAACTGTTTTTGGTGGGCTACGAACGAGTCCACCAAAAAGCTGTCCTTTCACGCCTCTCAACAAGTGA
Source organism: Dermacentor andersoni (assembly GCF_023375885.2). NCBI lineage: Eukaryota > Metazoa > Arthropoda > Arachnida > Ixodida > Ixodidae > Dermacentor > Dermacentor andersoni. The sequence goes on along the minus strand of NC_092822.1, from coordinate 87,919,687 downwards.
TGCAGCTTCTTCTCCTCATACATGGTAGGGTCAGCTCGCCTGAAGAGACGCACCATGTCTTCCACGTACATAACCAGACTCTCATTATATTTACGAATGCGAGACTGGAGGGTCCATCCTGCTCGCTCCAGACGATCGGAGCTAGCGTAAATGTCAAAGAGGCGGCGACAGAACTCACGCCATGATGTCAGAACACCTTCGTGGTTCTGCAACCACGTGCGAGCACTATCCAAAAGGCTGAAGAAGACGTTTCGGAGCTTCGATTCGTCGTCCCATCCATCAAACTCCTCTAGGCTCTCGAAGTCCGCCAGCCAGTTTTCCTTGTCTTCAAGAAGGTCGCCATGGAAGGGACTTGGCACATGCGGTTTTCGCAGCGTGTAATGATGAGGTATCGGAGCAGCCATCGCAGGGTTAGTTGTGGTAGTATGGGATGGAATATCTATACTTGCAGACGTTGTCTTTGTTCTTGCAGGTAAAGGCTCAAACTTAAGTGTCAATTCCTGGATTCTACTGCTGGCCCGGTGTACTGGCGTGAGCGCCGGTATCGGTCTAGCGTTCCTGCTACTGGGAGGGGTCTCTTGCATGGGTCGAGAATACGAAGCACCTCCACTAGAGAAATGTCACGTTGAATTGTCAGGCGACCTCTGAGAGAGGCTGTTAACGTCCAAGTTGCCGAAGGGGCAGCGCACCACGGACAAAAGCTCAAGGCTCGAGCTCGTGAGCCGGCCCGTGTTCGCCTTGTTCTCGGAGCAAGTGGCCCATGGGTGTGCCGCAAGCGCGTTACTATATATAAATATAGGCCTAAAGGAAAGGCCCTACAGGTCCCAGTCTTGTCTATAGGAAGGATATGCATGATGTGAACATTTGAAAGCAAAAACTTATGTCGGTACGTTTTTGCCATGGCCAAAATATTTGTTTTGATACGGGTACCAGTCATTGTTCCTTCACGCACACACACACACACAGATATATATATATATATATATATATATATATTGCCACTAAGTAGTGGCACTAGAGGACACAGCAGCAACACTGTCAATGACGCAACTGTCTTATAATTAGGCGAACCTGTGCCCAAAAGAAACAGGCTCCACTTAAAACATAACGATAGTGGCAAAAACGTGTACATACGCGAATGTTATGTACGGCAGGAGGGCATCCCAGTCTTGTGTTCCACGTCGGCGTACATTGCTAAAATGTCGGCAAAGGTGTTTTTGACGCGCTCCGTAAGACCATTCGTCTGCGTGTGGTACTCCTGTGGTTCGTCTGGCTTTATCTTAAAATGTCTTGGGTGAGCTCCGCTGTATAGGCCGTTACTCTGTCAGTGATCAGGACATCTGGGACAGCATGTCACAGCAGCATGTTCTCGACGAAGAATTTCGCCACTTCTGCTGCACTATCATTCGGCAGAGCTTTCGTTTCAGCGATGCAGGTGAGGTAGCCCGTCGCCACAGCGATCAATTTTTTCCGGATGTTATCGTTGGAAAGAGCCCCAACAAATCCACCCCGATCCGCCGTAATTGTCGGTAAAGAGGCTCGGTCGGCTTCAGTAATCATGCCGGCGTTGTTGGCGGTGTCTTGCGTCGCTGACACTCTCGGCATTTCTACCTAACGGGCGACGTTGGCGGTCAGGCCCAGCCAATAATGCCTTTCCGGTATCCTCGATAGCGTCCGAAAGTATCCGAGGTGCCCAGTGGTCGGATAAGTGATGCAGGGCGTGCAGTACTTCTGGGTGCAGCGCTGATGGAACAACAAGAAAGTAGTTGGCACGCAGTGTGGACAAGTTCTTTTATAATCGGTTGTTTAAAGTGAGAACGAAGACAATCCTTGCTTAAATGGCCTAGGGACAACGTTGGTGCATCCTTCGAAATACTCGATGAGGCTTTCTAGCCCCTGGTCTGCTCGTTGCTAAATGTTCCGCGCTTCATATTCCAAGAAAGGCGTCGTCCTCCTTGTAATCTCACGGCGGCGTGTGAATCGGGGCGCGTGATAAGCGATCGGCCTCAGAATGCTTTTGTGTGGACTTGCACACCACAGTGATGTCATATACTTGCAGTTTGAGGCTCCACCGCGCCAGGCGTTCTCAAGGGTCCTTTAAAATCGCTAGCTAACAAAACGCGTGATAGTCGCTCACGACTTTGAACGGCCTGTCACATAGCTAAGGGCAAAATTTTTCCGTTGCACAAATCGCAACGAGGCATTCCGTTTCCATCGTAGAATAATTGCCTTGTGCTTTTGACAGCAACCGGCAAGCTAAACCATCACCCGTTAAAGTGCGTATTTCCTCTGGAGTAGAACGGCACCGAGGGCGTCAGTGGGGATCTCTGTATCGGCATGCTCGTTGAATTGCGCGAGTATCCGTGGGGACTGCCTGCACCGTTTGAGTTCTTGGAATGCGTCGGCCCAAGGCGTTTCTCGCTCGACAACACATTTAGTTAGACGTGTCAGCCGCTCAGTGATCCGTGAAAAGTCCTTGACCAAGCGCCTGTAGTAAGGCACACATGCCAACGAATCCACGCGCTGCCTCACGATGGCAGGTGTTTTCTGTGGGCCGGATCGGACAGCAACTTTGCTAATGACAGAAGCTCATCGCAAGCAAAGCAGCATTTTTCCGCCTTCAGAGTCAGCCCTGATGACTTGATGGCCTCTAGTGCTGTCGAAGGCCGCCGATGGGGATGGTAGAAATTTCCGCCGTATATGACAACGCCATCCAATTATACAAGACAGCTCTGCCACTTCAATCCTGCTAACACCGTGTCCATGACGCGCTGGAACGTTGCAGGCGGCAATCACATTCCGAATGGCATGACCTTGAACTTATAGGGGCCATCTGGCGTGGTGAAAGCTGTTGTTTTGCGATCTGTATCATCGACTTCCAACCGTAGAGCGCCACTACGGTTATTATGCGATAGTTTGCGACTGGTGTTTGACGAATACTCGATAACGTTGAAAAGCAGTCTTTGTATCGTCCGAGAAGATTTCTGAGCCGTTCCTGGTTAGTCATGGGGAGACTTTGATTTATGTTGAAATCTGGTACGGGAACAATGGTCTTGGGATTAGATGCGGCAGAATCCGAGACGGCAAGCGCATTGCTGGTTTCCAAAATTTCCTTGGTGTGTGTGATTGTAGTACCTTGTTGATCAACTTGAATTCCTGGCTGAAGTTGGTTAGCATTACTCCCGCTTTCCCTCCATGCAGTCGAGCGATCGCTCTTGCGACGCATATTTCACAGCCGAGCAGTAGACGTGGTCACCCTCGATGAAGCCTTCTATGTGTGCGGGTGTTTCGGCGCCGAGAATAATGAGAATGCCGGAGCGAGGTGGGACGATCTCTTGATCTTCGAGCACACTCAAGGCGCGGTGACTACGACAGCTCTCCGGCGGTGTTGCTTAATCTTGTGACAGCGTTGTCTATTTCGACTTCAGGCCGATGATTGCGCCGTGTTGGTTCAGGAAGCCCATGCCGAGAATGACGTCTGGTGGATACTCTTGTAGGCTAACAAGGTGGCAGGATAAGTCCGGTCATGAACGCTAATTCTTGCCGAGCAGATTCCAGTCGGCCTTATGTATTGTCCTCCATCGGTCGGAATTTGAGGGTCTTCTCTTGCAGTCTTGACTATCTTTAACTGGGCGGTGATGCGTCCGCTCATGACGGAGTAATCAGTTCCTGTGTCCACTAAGGCGGTGAGTGCGTGGCCATCTAGAAGCACGTCGAGGATGGTGACATAATATCTTGCGTTGCAGTTAGGGCTTGGTGTTGCATCACGATTGGACCGCGTTGACCCGTGGCTGGTGCGTGGCGTCGACAGCTCGTTCTTCGTCGATGTATTCTTTGCTTCCAGACTTTGATGGGTTGGCGGCGTCTTGTTAACATGTCGTCGAGAGAGGATTTTCGGCGTCTTCTTCGGTGCTGTAGGGTATTCGTCAGTTCAGCGAACTGCAACCACACCTCCATCCGTTGCTGCTTCTAGTTTTCCAGATATAGGCTTGCAGACTGGCCCCGTGCTGGGCCAGTCTGTGGTCGGCGTTGCTGCCAAGTGCTTCAGAATAGCTGTAGTTTGAGCTCGGCAATAGGCGGTTATATATTTGTTTATTTCTTTAATAAATTATTCTATTTATCTTCAATACTGTCAGTCCCATCAGGGACCATAGCAGGTGGACGTACAAAAGTGAAATACATGGTAATAAACGTGTACGTACAAATTGCGTGTGAATAAGCCAAACAAGGAACGCAAAGGAACAGGTTAAGAATACATAAAAACAAATATACATATGACATGTCTAGGAGACATGCGCAGCAATACAGAGAATACATCATGAAAAGGACAGCAAGCGGGAACAAAAATGACAGAAAACATCTTCACGATAATCTGCATGGCTTACAAGGGTTGCAGACCATATCCTGTGAATAAGACTCCGTTACTGATTGCTTGATATGGATTCTAACCGTAATGTGAACTGAGATAACAAGTCTGCAGAAATGACTGAAGGATCGAGGCCATTCCATTCCCTTATCACGAGGGGGAAATAACAGTACATGAATGTATCATTATGGCATGAATATTCTGTTAAAGCGTGTACCTGTTTGTGTCTCGATCATCGTGACTGCGAAAAACATGCATTTTGTTAGGTCTATCTTATAATGGTTGTGAATCATGTTAAATAAAAATTTTACCAGTGCTTGTTTCACTCTTGATGATAGCGTCGCTAAATCCGATATAGCTGCAAGGTTAGTGGGTGAATTTGGGCGCTTGCACTCGTTGGAAATAAGCCGCGGTGCTTTTCGCTGCAGTTTTTCCTGATTCGTTATATTAGTTACTGAGCGGGGAAACCAAACTGTTAGCGTACTCTAAAACCGGTCTAAAGACAGCAGTATACGCCATAAGCTTAGTCGACATGGGTGCAATGGGGAGACATCTTCGGAGATAATATAGCTTGCGTATGCCTTCGAGGTCGCGAAGGCAATGTGTGCGTCCCATCTCAGGTCAGAAGTTAGAGACGCCTAAGAATTTATGCTGCCAAACTTTTGTTAGCATTGTGCCGTTAATAAAGTACGGAAAATCGTACGGTCGTTTTTTTTTTTTTGTTACTGTCATGCAAACAGATTTAGTTGTGTTTATCGTCATTTGCCATTTTTTGCACCATTCGTTTAACTGGTCTAGTGAATTTCTAAGCGAAACATAATCTTCGTAGGTGTTAATTGTTTGGTAAATGGCGCAGTCATCAGCAAACAGTTTGATGTTACAGTCAATATTTCTGGCTATGGTCGTTAATGAGAATTAATAATAACAGTTGCCCCAACACGGATCCATGGGGGACGCCTGATGTGACAAACACTGTCGCAGATTTCACATGCTGAAATAGTATGAATTGTCTTGGTTTCATAAGAAATCTGTTACCCAGTCTAAAATTACCCCATTCCCAATAAAACTCGCAATTTCGTTAACAATTTACTGTGGTATACGCGATCATATGCTTTCGAAAGGTCTAATAATGTTATCAGTCTGACTACAGGTGATGTTAAATGCGAGGTCATGCACAACTTCTGTAAGCCGCGTGACGGTTGACAATCCATGGCGGAATCCGTGCTGGTGTGGCGTTAAAAAGTTGAGTGTCAAAAAATTTTGTTAGGTGTTTAAGGATGATATGCTCGAGCGTCTTCCAAGCGGTGCTAGTGAGAGATATTGGAAGATAATTAGAGGGCAATGAGGTATCACCTGTTTTGTGCATTGGGATCATTTGCGGATTGTTTCCAGTGGTCGGGTAAAGATGATTGAAATAGAGATTTTCGAAATATCAGGCCCAAGTATCGGCTGCACCACTCTGCGTATGTCTTTAGAAAATGGTTTGGAATGTCATCTGGTCCGCATGATTTTTTAGGGTCAAGGGGGAGAAACACGTTAAAGGGACACTAAAGGTTACTATGAAGTCAAGTTAAAGTGATAAAGCAATGCTCTAGAACATCTAAGGCGTCACTATAATCGCGGACAGAGCTTTAGTAACCGAGAGATTCAGGCAAATGCATGACACGATTTGAGACCCCCAGCGACATTCCGGTAATAGCCCGTTGACGAAGGCACTCCTCATAATAATTTCTGTCACTAGTACTCAACTACTCGAATTAAAAAGATCGTTTCATTAGGTTATAAGACGGAAGAAAATGCAGCTTGTCTACTTCTGTTCTATTCTAAGAAAAAATAACATTTTGACGCTACCCTTCAGTAGTATGGGTGGCCGAAAAATTTTGTTTTCGCACGACTCTGCGCGCTCGACTCTGCGCCGCGCACGCTTTCGAGTTTCAGTTGTTTCGCTATCGCGTCGTGTTGCATTGGTTGTGCTGGCTCGCGGATCTTGCATTTGGAAGAAGCAGCGAGAATACCACGTCTATGTGTGTCGTGTGATGCGCGAATGGTCCACGGAACTTGGCCAAGGGCAGTTGCAGCGGCCAATTGAACGGTACTTATCAATGTGTGCCAACAAGTGAACCTCTCCGTTCAAAGTGGTTAAGTGCCGTACCTCTGCCACAGCGCGTTGACCCGAAAAATCGCATAGTGTGCTCGCTGCACTTTCGTCCAGAGGATTACGAGTTCAACGCCGACTTGCTGAAGTCGTGTGGAGTGCCTCTCAAAGCAATGCTTTCCCGTAGCGCTGTTCCGTCGGTCTTGTCTGCATTCTCCGAAGCGCAAGAACATCTGCAGGTCGAAGATTAAATAAGCCAGTGAATGCGGCATTTGGTTTTCACGAAGGAAATGCTAAAATTTGCGAATATGTACAGCGATGACATACAGTTGCCATGGTAGTAGATCGCAACGTCGCCGGCAGCGCGACCCTCAGCAGCAGGTCACGTTTATCAGTGTTTATATCGCTGAAGTCGAGCCCAGCATCGCGAGCCAGTGTGTAGTTGTCAGAGTCGTCCATTGAACGAGTTCCAAAGTTGGCGTCATAAAATAAAGGACCAGCTTATCGTCGTGTGCTTTCCCTTCCGCTAGCCACCATAGTTCCGCTTTCGCGTTGCTGTAGGCTCTGTCTTGGCTCTGTTTCTGGCCGCGCGTTTGCGTTCGCTTTTGCGTTTGCGTTAGCGCCGTCTGCGGGCGCCGTTTCCCTCAGCGACGGCGCAACGTCACTATGAGGCCATGACCTCACCACTCCTCGATCGGAGGGCGGGTGATTTTAATTGCGCTAGAGGTACGTGGACGCTTGAGAACGCATTTTCTCTTAAAACAAGTCTCTTCTTCGCACAAAAGAAGCATTTCGAGGTTTCTGGAAACATATTTCAACAGTCTACGTTGACTTAGTATTAACTTTAGTGTCCTTTTAGGGATACCCGCCTCAGATATGATTATAGGATCGATGCGCGATGTTTAACTGCTACTCAAGTCTGAAAGGTTGCTGTCACCTTTTGTGAAGCTCGAATTAAAATAGTTATGTAGGCATTAGCGTTGTTAGTTTTTTTCCTAAGGAGACAAGTCCGATAACGTGTCTTTAGTAGGGCGGAAATGGTTCCAGAGTCGCTGATGCCAGAAAGTTAGGCAGCGTTACATGAAAACAATGTTCCTTGGCTTTTTTGGCTGTCTTTCGAAAATGTGGTACTGCGCATGCATGTTTGTTTGTTTTGCATGGACATGATCCATGATTTTTTATCGCGTTACGTATCTTTTTTACATGACGCTTGGCGTGGATGATTTCCCGAGTTATCCACGGGCTTATTCTTTGTGGTCGCTTGTTATTTAATGGAACATAGCTAAGCAGTAGGAAACTATATTTTTGAAATTAAGCGAGGGTGTGTTCACATCGTTTGACATGTCGGAGGTTATTCAGTAAAGGCTTGAAATTAGTGCGCAATTTGGGTTAGTATGCTGGCGTCATGCGCCGTATCGAAGTTGGGTACTGTAGATGTACTACAACGCGTTCATCAAGAGCGGTGCAGAGGCAACAAGCATAGCAGTATGTTGTGGTCTGAAACCCCTTCAATAATTTCTCTGTGCTTGGTGCCCTGAAAAATGATCACTGAGTAGTAGAAGATCAAGGATATTGTTTTCTGTACCTTGCTTAGGCATCGGTTCTAGGATTATATGGTGAAGGTTAAATGATAACATTAGGTCAAACAGAATTTCTGAAGATGATTATGTGCGATGCATAGCTACCTAGTCCAGGTCTGGAAGGATTAAGTCTCCCGTAAGGATAATTCTAGAGTTGTTAGCATATCGGTGTAGAAACTCATGAATGGCAGAAATGCTCTCATCACCCGAAGATTGGCTTCTATAGAAGCAACCTGCACAAATAGTAGTATTGTTACAAAGAAGCCTGGGAAACAGGCTTTCAGCACCGGACACATCTGGCAGCAAACAACTGGGAGGTTTTTCATTGTCACAAGAGCCACGCCACCGCCACGGGAACCCCGATCTTTGCGAATGACTGACTACTTCGGTCGCATGATTTCATGGCTGGAAACATCCGGTGAAAGCCACGTTTCCGTGACGGCGGCTATATCAGGCTCGCGATCAGTTATCAGCCTCTTGCGTTTACATTTATTTTAGTTAGTTGTCTTATCGAGCACTTGTCCGCGTCATTGGCAGGCCGCTTATTTTGCTTGATTTCGCTTCGTTTTTTTTTTTTTTTTTAAGGTGTACTTTGTCATTGGTTTCATCGTCCCAAACAAAGGCGCGACTGTTGACGTGCAATTTGCCGAAGGCGAGGGAGACATTGTCGGGTTTGTCGCAATTTTTTTTTGGCACTGTTCCACAGTTTCTTCCTAATGTCCCGAATTTTAGGATAAAGATCTTCCCCAATGGCAAATTTTAAGCTTTTAAGTTATATTTTTTTTTCAATATTGTCAATTTGTCGTGAGAATTTAGAAGTTGAATAATTACCGGCCTAGTCTTTTTCGCTTGCGGTCTGCTTAACTGATGTATGCGGTCTATGGTAACTGGGTCCAGCTCTAGGACATCTTGTATGACACCACTGCTAACTGCCTGCTGAAGACCGTCGCTTGTTTCTTGCGATTGCGGTATGCCATAAACTATAAAATTAGCTCTCCTGCTTCTGTTCTCAGGCCATAGATTTTTTTCCATGGTTTCTATTACGCAACTCATGCGGCAAATCTCGCTCTGAGAAGATTGCACTTTAGTTTCTAGAAATGCTATGGTATCTAATTTTGTCTCTATATCTGCAAGACGTTCTTCCTTGATTTCTTTGATATCATCGGCAATTTCATTCAGTTGCTTAACGCTGCCCTTTAGTTCAGGGCCAGGGCTAGTTTTGATGTCTCCTGATAACAGTAGCAACTTCTACACAAATACAGCTATATCAAACACCCCATGACATAGCTGCGGGCACGGCAGCACCACCAAGAAACGGTCGCTAGAGCGGAAGCATTTCCCAAAAGGCCTTCTAACCTGCTCCATGAAGACGAGAGTATTAGTGCGCCAAATGCTAGTAGTGCCGCCGTGCCCACTGCCGATGTAATGCCCGTGCGGGTTATATATGGCACGCTTCTGTGGTGGCGCTCGCAGCGGCTGATGCGCCGAACAGTATGCGCACGTTCATTTGTCCGCATAGCCAGCGTCTTCTCAATATTTGTGGCGTCGGAAATAATTTCGGCAACGGTATTAGGCGGATTGCGTATCAATCCGGTCAAAAGCTCTAGCTTCAAACACAATATCAACAAGCGAAGCTTTATTCTTCCGGCATGTCTGGGTCGGTGTGTCGGAAGAGGCGAGTCATCTCCTCCGTAAAGATCGCGATGCTCTCGTTCGGCAGCAGCATGCTGGTTTCCAGTGAAGCTTGCGCTCGCTCTTTGCGCAGGACGTTCGTCAACGTCTGCACAAAGCCTTTGCGGAACAGGTCTCATGTAGTCAGGGCCGATTCCCGGTTCTCATACCGCGTCCTCGCCGCGCCTTCTAAGGTGAACTATACATGCCTGAGCTTGTCGTTGGAGTTCCAGTTCTTGAATTCAGCGACCCGTTCATATGTTTCCAGCCAGTTATCAATGTCTTCAAATGATAATCCACGGACTTCCGGTGGCTCCCTGAGCTGTTGAATTGGCGACGAACTTTCTGGTCGTCAAAGCAAAAGTCCGTGCTCCGGGCCTAGTCCTGCAGCCTGCGGCTACCTTGCTGCTTGTTGGCAACGTTGGTGTTCTCTTCTGCGTTCGGGCTTGGTCCACGGCTTTATGGGGACGTCCCACATATGAAAGCAAAGCACCTTCACCATATGTCACGTAGTAGTGACGGTAAAGAAAACAATAGCAATACTCTGAATGACGAAAGTAGCTTTTGCTGGGCGAACCTGTGCCCACAATTGTGGCGAACACAGTCCGTAATCGTCGAAATTTGATCTCCCGGTCAAGCGCTTCGAATTTTATACACAAACCATCGAGGGTTGCAGAGTAATTGCTGGTGCTCGAGTGTGTTCAAGAAAGTTCTACGCCATTCGCGTCGCGCATACATTGAATCCGGTTGCACAAGGTTCACTGACAACAGAAAGCGGATAGAACCATCGATAACATTCGAGAAACTTCCGATACATGCAGGCGCGTCCCGCGCATAGCGATCAAATTTACGCGACGGTGAAAAGCACTCGCCTAAAGAAGATGCACAAGTCCACGAATCAATATATATACATATATATATATAGTATACGTCGGTTACAGCTATGAAAAAATGTCGCGACATCGGAGCGAGTATTTAATCTTTCGACGATCGAGTAAGCTAAGCGGTGTTAGCGTCTCTTTCTCGATATCAACGCCACGTCATTCTAGGTGACAGCTGTCTTCTGTACTTTCAATTACAGCTACCGGAGTGGAGATCAGAGGTGGTACTGACGAAGACTACCTTCAATCGCACTTCGATAGCCATGAGGTGATGTCCAATGTCGTGAAAGGCAACCTTCAAGCCCTCGCCCCCGGTTCGCAGCATGAAGTCACCATTGCTCTTCCCCGCAACTGGGCGACGTCGGCCCAAGGCGTCGACTTCAAGCTGGAGGCGTACCTAGCGGCACGTGTTATTAACGCGGAAGGACTGAAGTCGAAGCTGTCTAATACTGTTCTTGTACCATTTGAAATTTCAAATTTTACTGCCTTTTTGATAAAAGGAGGACCTCGCACCACCACGGGGACTAGTCGGCAGCACACGAATCCTGTACCAGCAAGGACAGCTCCCGAAACGCCTTACAGAGACAAAGACGCAGCAATGACCACAACACCGGCCGAGGTAGAGCCAGGCATTGATCCGGCAACAACAACCACAACAGGTGTGGGGCATCCGAGCGAGAATGACAAGCCATCCGTCATCACTTGGATTCTGCTGGCACTGGTTGCTGGATTCGTCGCGGTGTTCATCGCAATTATACTGCTGTACAGGGCGAAGGCGAGCACCACTACTGAGAATCAGGGCCCCTCCACAAACACGCAAACAGCGACAACTATGTGAAGTTCAAAGTACAGACCGTGTGTGCTTTCTTTTTAAGAGAACATGAAACTCTGTGAAGCTAGAATACCGCATGGTATTTGTGACCAAAATAAAGCACTGAGTACTTTTGATAATGCCACAAATCGTCTGAACCACTCGATAGCAGGGCTAGGCGATCCTTATACAATTTCCCCAACTGCTTCTTGAAAGACATGAGCAGTATCGTGGTTTATTCTCACTTATTTTCAAATAATCTACAGTAGTAATTTCTTTGTTTGCCTTCCCTGCAACACGTTCCAGATAATAATGGCGCTTAGGTTAAGGGTAGAAGGAACGGATCACTACGGCTGCTTTCACTTTGATGCCTTCGCTCAAAATGGTCACGTAACCCACGCCAACGAATTAGTCGAGCTATCAGCGTGCGGAGCTCCCATTCAGCCTCCCTTCCGCGATCTTGCGTCGAGCGCATATGAACTTACGTATGGCCATTCTACATTAGCAAATAATGCGTTGCTTGATTAGTTCCATTGGTCACTTCAGTACACATAGTGCGAAAGCGGCAATATTGGTTGTGAGTAGAAACCGCATGTCGCTTCATAGAAATCCAGTATTATCAGAATGGTGATATACGTCGTCTGTATAAGCCACCAAATAGCCCGGCATCCTAGCCAAAAGTGCCTGCATCCTAGCCAAAAGATCCGGAGTTGGCACGGAAAGTTATTTTGCGTATTTTGGGCTGTCCCAGAGCGATCAACTATATTCGCAGACTCTAGATCGAGGCACGGCCGAACAAAACACAGACGTAAAGGGGAGAGCTGCCATGATTGATCCACTCATTCACTTTGTTATACTACTAAAACTCGGTTTTCAGGGCGCAGCTTCATTGCCTACGATAGGGGAGGTATGCGGCTTGGCATGACTATTTTACTAAGGGTCGGCTGATCCGCTGAAATAGGTTGGGTTTCCGAAAGTACAACGTACGCCCGTATGCAGCATACATTTTTACTTGTCCTCAGATCATAGTTGGAAATTGTGGTCGGAAGAATTACGCGGAAGTTCACTTTAAGCACACCTCAAGGAATTTTGCAGCATTTTCGTATAGGAAAAGATTCAGCAGAGCGTGTGTGACGATGGCGGCCAACGGCAAAGCGTTCAACATTGAATAAATATAGCGACAAAAACCTTCACAACAGTTGAAATAAGGTAAGTACGAAGAACGTGCTGCAGCGGGACTCCTCGTTCGCGCTTCCCTAAGAGCACTCGGCGCCAGGTTTATTTGGTGGCGACGCAAGCCTGTGCAGGACCGCCGAAATGCATGGCGCGCTGGTGCGTTCAAACGCTGGTAAACGCCTATTGTGGCAACTGAGTCCCTCTATCGCGGTTCTTTCTGGACGCACTGCCCCATCTCGTAGCGCTGTCAAGAAATCCATGTGTAGCCTCCGAGACAAGAAGTGTGATGCAACAGGGCCTGCCGGGAGGCTGAGAATCGTTCCATGGCTTGCCGAACGCCTAGTGGCACACACTCGGTGACCCAAGTTCGCGAGATATTGTTTCAGGAGAGGCACATAACGAATGCATTCATGGCGCAGCTGGCTAAGGTGTTGGCGTGAAAGACATTCTTTTCAAAGCGGCACATACGCGGTGTGTTTATGGCGCAGCCTGTTACGCATCGTTTTGCTGTCGTTGAGCGACCACTCTTACCTGAGTATGATTCTGCTGAGCATCGAATAAATGGAAACGAGATTTTCCTATTGCAATTACCTAGTTACTGAAGCTGGCCTCATTGACTCTCATTGAAGAGCGGCACACTCGTACTGGCACACACTCAGTGACCCATATTGGCATCAGAAAGGTTCATTGAGGATCACAGCAAACTAATTAACTGATACCCAATGCTCGAAGTCGGCATCAAAGAGTATCTCGTTACAGCGGTGCCGTCTGTATACATTGCCGTATGCTGAGTGACCTCACTTGGCCCATGGTTAGTCTCAAACCCTGTTCCCTCTCCTCAGCAGTCTGATGCACTACCCATGCGACTACAGACTACCAAGTGACCCTGGTACGCGGAAAAACGGTTCGATACATGTATGCATATATGCATAGAAACAAGAAAAGAAAGATAACCCCAAAAAGTGCGTAAAGTACCCTTAATATACAAAGCGTACAAAGCTGCCAACAGCTCAAACGCTCCCCAAACTAAAGTGAGTGTTGCAGTAAAAATTACTGCATATCAATGAATACTAGGGCGAGCAGTGACCTAATTTATTATCTTCAAGAAGCCTTATTACAGAAGGTCGTTCACGATGTTATTTCATAGAACGATTGTTACTACTTCTGCCGTGAAGGCAGATGAAGTTGTAATGGCGGCGATGTGGTGCGGAAGGTCTTTCGAGTCTTTAGCTGTGCGATGAAAAAATGGCGACGAGGTGGTGACAGGGAGTGCACTAGGGAGAGGAACATTTAGCGGTGACCTGTGTGCTGAGGTACGCGCGAAAGTGGTAAAATGTAACTGCGTGTTTAAGCAAACTGTTGCAGATCTTTCAGACTAATGATAAGCTCGCGATAAGGCGACGGTGCACTCAGGGGTCCATAACAGGATCTACATTTAAAGGGTGAAACGCTGATATCATATGGGCATGACGAGTGGATGTATCTTACGGCGCGATTCTGTATAGATTCTGATAAATTACTGAGGTAAATGTGGTGAAGACTGCATGCGAGCTAGTAGTAGATCGATAAACGACGCAATCGTGAGCAAACATATGAACATGAGAGGAAACAGAGTTAGATGGTTAATGTATAGTAGGAACAGAAGGGGACCTGGAACAGAACCTAGAGATACGCCTGATGTTGCAGGAAGAAAGTCTGAAGCAGTGTTGTACTGGCGGGCTTTGATCGGCTACTAAGACATTCTTTCATCCATATTAGGACGTTAGGTTTGAAGTGGAAGTGAGAAATTTCAAATATTAAGCCTTCATGAGCTGCCTTATCAAACGCTTTTGCAAAATAAAAAAAGACGATATCAGTTAGTGTTACTATCGAGATTTAAGTGTAGGTCACGAAGAAATGTAGCTATAATTTAGTGCTAAACGACAGATATTTACGGAAGCCGTGTGCGAAGTTTGAAAAAGTTACTATTGTCTAGGAAATTAAAAACGTGGGAGTATACGACGTCTTCTGTGATTTTTCATAGGGCACTAGTTACTTATATAGGACGATACATTAAGGGTGAATTATGACTTATGATTAATGAATTAGGATTAAGGGTGATTATGAATTATTTGTAGAGAGGAACGACCTTGCTCTGTTTTCACAGATTTTAGAGGGTGCTTGATGGTAATGATTGGGAAAACCGCAAGGTTACACAAATCGCACAGGTGCCCTTCCTGTGGACCAACGACCGGCCCTCGTGGAACACCGGATTCAACAGGAGCTGCGTTAGTTGTGGAGTCATTAGTTACAACAAATTGGGACAAGACGAAAGGAACGATTGGGTCCAGCTAAGTACTCCCGGGTCAACGTTGAGTGTGCTTAGATTGGGTAGTAGCAATACATGTTTGGGACCTTGTCAAAAGATTCTTCAGCACTGGGTGATGAGGATCGTTTATGATTACCAATCAATGCCGATATTTCATCTGGTGAAAAAATAGAATGCTACATGGAGGCATTTTTAAAACAGGGAAAGCAAGAAGACGCACTTGTGGCTCGACATAGAAAACAGATGAAAAAACACTGGTAAACAGTTTGGCAATGTCAAGGTCAGACAAAATTTCACCATCTATCTAGATTTTGATACCAAGGGATGACTCGGGATTGGTGACCTGCAAGAATTATTGCGGTTATTGCTGAGCAGCCAGAGTAGGTCTGAATGGACAAAAATAGTGATTCTGTGGCCAGATAGCGATCAGGTAGGCGAGTTCAGATACGTATCTTCCCCTGGAGCTAGGGCTTGGCCTCAGTTTAGCGGAGCGAAATGTACATTTTTTCTTGTTTTCCAGTCTTTTGGTGCGCTCTTGAGCTATTGTCTATTGCGATTAGAGCGTAGTAAGGTAGTTGGTATAAGCTGGGTAACGTGGTTAGTCGTTTTATTTTGCTAGAGCAATCAGCTGTCTTGCATCGAGCGATTTTGGAAACCTCATTCCAATGATTGGTAGAATGCAAGTAATTCGTTGTTTATCGCGACATAATTGTCTTTTTCATACACGTGAATTCTTTTCTCTTCCGAATGAAGTTGTGTAGCTGAACAGCAGAAGACAGGATGTATTGCATTATAAATACCTATTTCGCGTAGGTAGTTATAGAGGGCATGCTTTCAGGATTAGTGATTAGTATGAGATCAAGGATGTTAGCAGTACCGTGAGCATCTCGCGCTGACTCTCTTATAATTTGGGAGAGGTTAAATTTACACCAAATATCTAGGCATTCTTTAGCGCCAGTGTTATTTGTAACTACGGTGGAATAATTTGGACAGTTGACATGGCGGTAATTGGATTCCCCAAAAAGCAAGTTGCCAGCGTTTGGGATTTTTTCTTGAATGATTCAAAATAAGTTAGGGGGTTTTACGTGCCAAAACCGCTTTCTGAATATGAGTCACGCCGTATTAGAGGACTCCGGAAATTTCGACCACCTGGGGTTCTTTAACGTTCACCTTAATCTAAGTACACGGGTGTTTTCGCATTTCGCCCCCATCGAAATGCCGCCGCCGTGGCCGGGATTCGATCCCGCGACCTCGCGCTCAGCAGCCTAACACCATAGCCACTGAGCAACCACGGCGGGTTCTCGAAAGAATAATCTACTTTATTATGGTTTAACGGGCATAGCCACCAAGTCCGCTGTCCACTTAGAGCAAAAAAATTTTTGGAAGTTCTAACTAACACTCTAAGATGACGGGGGAAGTCAGGATAACTGTTGCGGGACTATAGCAGATGCCGAGTAGCAGTAGCTTGCGTTTAGCGTGAGAGAGCAGCTATATAATTTCTGGATAGTTGCCACATAGACTGAATACCATTAGTTTTTTTTTTCTGCGATAAGGATACCAGCGCCCTGTGTACCCTGTCTATCTTTACGGAAAACATCAAAGTTCGGTAGTTCACTCAGAACATCACTGTCACTGATTTGATTACTCAGCCATGTTTCAGTTAGTCTGAGGACATCATGGCCAGACGAAGATACAAGATAAGATACTTGTTAAGGTTTAGGTTGAAAGCTCTTTATGTTAGTAAATGTAACATTGAAAAAGGCGCTCGTGCAAAAAGCGGAGTACGGCGAGATGATTGCTGATGACAGATGATCTGATGACAGATTGGGATGTTTCATGAAAACATATAGTGCTTAGGACCTATGCATAATGCATTAAAGCGAACAGAAAAAAAGGAATTAGTAGGCGTCTTGCAAAATGGAATAGATGTTCTTGCGCTATCTTTTAGGAAAATCATTGCCAATACTGTAGAGTGTTTAATTATTTATCCACTTGTATATATCTTTATTAATTTGTGATAGCCTAGATATACGTACTTGTATATTGCGGAGGCGAAGGGCGAGAATACATTCCAAGAGTAAAAAATACAGGATTAGTTGTATCATAAGAAGCCAACAAACACTGACACCAAGGACAACATAGGGGCAATTACTTGTGGTTAATAAATGAAATAAAGAAACGATAAATTAATGAAAATTAAAGGCGAAGGTTGTGCCAAGGTTGTGGGTTCGGTTCCCACCTGAGGCAAGTTGTTTTTTCATCCACATTTACTTCCATTAATTTATCGTTTCTTTATTTCATTTATTAACCACAAGTAATTTACCCTATGTTGCCCTTGGTGTCAGCGTTTGTTGGCTTCTTATGATATGACTTATAAAAATCGCGCCCCTCAGTTAACCCCCTTTCTTCTCGTTCATTACATAACGAGGGCCTTGAATCCGGCTACATTTATGCCTTCAGGTAGCATGTGTGGGTTTATTGACCAGTTGCCTTCACCCAAAAAGATCACGTTCTCGTGACGCCTGCGGCAAGAAGGATGTTCCACGTCCGCTGCGAAGGTCTGTGAGTGGTGGCGCTGGCTAACACTACCAGGGTTCTACTACGACTCATAAATACCCAAGAGAGTGGATGGGGAAACAGCGCCGCGGTAGCTCAATTGGTAGAGCATCGCACGCGAAATGCGAAGGTTGTTGGCTCGGTTCCCACCTGCGGCAAGTTGTTCTTTCATCCACTTTAATTTCCATTAATTTATCGTTTGCTTATTTCATTTATTACCGACAAGTAATTTCCCCTACGTTGTCCTTGGTGTCAGTGTTTGTTGGCTTCTTATGATATGACTAATAAAAATCGCGCCCCTCGGTTAACCCCCTTTCTTCTCGAGGATTAGTTGTAGGAATTCACAGTGCAGGGAAGAAAAGAGATAAAAAAGCTGATAATGTATTCATAACAAGCAAGAAAGCGAATTATATAATATGAAAATACAGAAAGAGTACACTTTACCAAGCAGACAATATTCACGAAAAAGTACGTAATTATGCAATTGGCCATCATACTTTGTTTTATGTTGATCAGTGAATTCTTATAAAGAGTGGGGCATCTCACTCAGTTATACTATTGCCAAGAAAACGGCAGCTTGAAAGGGGCAGTCTTGAGGGCGTAGGTACGGCAACTTGTTGTAGAACGAGGAATCAGCATAGATTTGCATTTATTGATGTTAAGTTCCACGAAACAACTGAGGAACCAATTAGATATGCTGTTGAAATCAGATTGAAGAGTAGTGATATCAGAGGCATTAGTTATTTTTCGATATATAACAAAGTAGTCAGCGAATGAGCAAATTGTGAGGAAATATCATCAGGTACATTTTTATTATATATTAAAAATAACAGTGGACCAACGACAGACCCTTGTGGAACACCAGATTCAACAGGAGCCGCGTTAGTTGTAGAGTCATTAGTCACAACAAATTGGGCCATGACGAAAGGAACGATTGGATCCAGCTAAGTACTCCCCGGTCAATGTTGAGTGTGCTTAAATGGCGTAGTAGCAATACATGTTTGACCTTGTCAAATGATTTCGAAAAATTCTAAAATATGCAATCAGTTAAAGAAACACCATTAAGATATACATGTAAGTCATTAGCGAAAGTTACCAGCTGAGTCTCTCAAGAAAAAAATTTGCGAAAGCCATGTTGACTGATAAAGAAAACATCATTTTCTTCAAAAAAGTTGGCAGGGTTAGAAAATAACTTGCTGCATTATTTTGCACGGTATTGGCGTAATCCATATGGGCCTGCAATTAAAAGGATTCTGAGTCTCGCCATATTTGTGGTTCACAATAATTTTTGCTGTTTTCGAGTCATGTGGCAAGGATGAAGGCAGGTGACTGTGAAAAAATGCTCTCTAAGATGATAAACACTCGCTATTACTTTTTTAATAATTTCGTCGTGATGTCATCTACTCCGCAAGAAGACGTAAGCTTATGAGTGCCTATTTATTTTATGCCAGTAGATTTAAAAATTATGGAATCCATATGTAAAAAAATTGCAGCAATGTAGTTTTTGAAGTTTGTCATCTTGTGCTGAAGGAGTGAGAGCTTTTATAAACACATCATTTAGACTTGTAGCGCAGTGCTGCCGAGGTATAGGCTCACCGGAAGGCGTGCTAAGTGAAATCATTTTCAATTCACTAGGCCTAATTACATTCCAGAAGTTTCTTCGACTATTTGTAAGCGTGTACGGAAGGGTACCATTAAAAAATATAAAATATGTTATTCATTATCGCAGATGAGTAGGCCGAGGCAGCTTTTTTTTGTAAGCAGACCATTTAGCCTGGCTTTGCATCCGCTTAGCTGTGCGAAAAAGTCGTTTTTTTTTCTGTTAGATAGGCGTTTCAATGATTTAGTTTAGCACGAAGCGATTCTATTAGAAAAAACGCGCCTTTTCGGGATAAACTTGTTGACGAGATCGTGCATTTTATCTTTGAATATATTCTAGATCGTATCCAGTGAGCGCTCAGCAACATTAGACAGGAAATTATCAAGAAAAAGAGCAACTTTGTAGTTGATAGCGGTGAAGTTGCCGTTTTTATAATCACGAATGGTTTTAATACGGTTATGGGACGGTAGACATGCCAGGTTAATGGAAAAATGCAAGACGTCGGGATTGCTCAAGCCGGGTGAATGTGTGACCTTAGCTATGATATCTGTTGATGACGTTAAAACAAGATTTAAAAGAGATCACGTGGCGTTCTTTACAAGTGTACGGGAAGTAACGACCTGAGCCAAGTTGCAATCAGCACATATGTCGACAAAACGCTTCGATTCTGCGGAAATTGTATTTAATAAAGGACGCCTGCCTGACCAAGAAATGTTGTGGAAGGTAAAATCACCCATAAATAATAATGGCGCTCCGAGGAAGCAAATCCTCACCTGGCATTAACAATCGTACATGCTGTCGCAAAACGTCGGGGCTAATGATGGTGTTCGGTAACAAACACCGATCACAATCTTATTGAAATTTACAAAAACGCATCCCCATACACATTCAGTGTTACATGATATGACTAAAGGAAACAGTCAAAGCATTCATAACAGCAATTAAAGCACCACCGCTTAATATGTTAGCGCGATCGGTACTGTAAACATTATACTTTTTTATTACAGAGGAAGAACTCAAAGTTTTCTACTTTACTCGTCAATGACGTTTCGGGTAATGCAATAATGTTGGCATACAGTCATTTGTTAGGCTGCAGATATCATCTTTGTCAGGTAAGAAGCTACGAATATTAGTAAAAAGAACCGGTAGTCTTGATATTATAGGATCGATGTCCCTGCCCCTGGCGTTATCTTATGGGCGCGCTGTTGGATAGTTGCGGCTTGATCTCAAGGGTAGAAAAGACGCCGCAGCTCATCTGGGGTTCTACCTAAAGGCTTTAGTTCATGGTGCTTTTGTTCAATGGCGTCGTAGCCATAGCATTCTCTACCAATTGGTAGCTTGCTATATGTTAGTTTAAATGATATAGCCTGACTTCCGTATTCGGTATGAGTTTTTCTAGCGTGACGTGTTGCGGGACTGAAATATTCACTAACAGAGATACTGATTTCTTTAACATGGAAGGTTCGATAAAGCTTCTTCTTTCGTTGTATAGGCAGCAAAATTTAATATCAGTGGACGTGATTACCCTGGAGTGAATCTACCAATATGATGTGCGCGCGATATGCTATTACTAGTTATGCTGAGACTTAGAGTGTTAGTTAGAATAACCAATATTTTTTGCTCTGATTCAACAGCGGTCTTGGTGGCTATGCCCGTTAAACCATAATAAAGTAGATCATTCCTTCGAGAGCCGTCTTCCGCATCATCGAAACGGGAGCGTAGGAACGCAGCGTCCTTTGCTATACTTGAAACCGCTTCAGGCACGTCATCGAGTTCATGCTGCCATTTTTCAAATCTACCAGTCAGAAATTCTACGGTCGCAAATCTTACTTTAATATCAGATATTGCATCCGCCACCGTTTCGTATAGGTTTTTATCTCTGTAAATGTATCCAACATTGCTTTTTGGTTATCCTCCATTCTTTGAGACATTTGATTTAAATCGGATAAAGTTTTCTAAAATTCGGTTAATGTGTCCGATTGCTGTTCCCTCGGAGGACCGGGATTACTTTCAACTTCACCGCAGAAAAGCAATAACAAAGAACAAAAAGGACAACGCAACTGCTTCTGGGCATAGAAGCACGATTATAAATGGGTCGTTAGATTTTAGTCTTGATATGGAAAGGCAACTGACCTGCGGAATGGACAAAAAGATATGTCAGGCGATCATTCCTGTCGTGCCCACTAAAGGTTTCGTTCGGAGCACCGGCTTTAAGCTGACTCGCTATCGGCGCAGCTGAAGACATTGAAGGTGTGTAGTGGATATCACGTGAGAAGTGACCCGTGACGCAAACTGCCCTGCCAGAGGAGGGTAACAGCGCACAAAGACTTGGAAGCTGGAAAAGCACCCGCCATCGCAGCGTCGTCGCAGGGGCCGTCAACTGTACTATTGCCGGTAAGGCACTGGTCGACAGGGAGCATCTCAGTCGGTGGTAAGCAGCAGTCACCAGGATAAGGTGGGACAGGTGAGGCATAGATGTTTTGAAAACTTGCTTCCGTGGTTACCGAAGCGTTGCAGAGCACGCCACCATGACGAGAGAAAGCATGACATTCCCAGCCGAGGACCAGGGCACTGTTGTTAAAGGGAAGCTCACGTTGACTACCACTCTACATACACGCAGACGCACCAACAAAGGAACGCAGGGTTGATCGAAGCAGATTACGATGGCACGCACGCAGAAACAAGCGCGGTCAGGCACGGTCGCGGACGCTGCGAAGGAACGAAACAGAGTTAACGTCACAACACCGCAGTTTCCGGTCTCCGCTCCGCTCGCTCACTCAACGGGGGGCGGAGCTACAGCGCAATTTCAACCAACGATTACGTCGCTCCTAATTGAAAAAAAAAAAAACCTAATTTTACCTACATGGTTTATAAGGTTCCCGCATGCGCATATGAGCGTCGTATTGAATTGGACAGACTCTTCAGCTTCCCATTAAGCTTCCGGCCATTCGACAAGATGGTTTCTGTGTTGCTTCTGCTTCAAGGGCTGAATTTACTGGCAGTTTGTACCAACACTAGTTCGACGTTCGCCGAGTTCGGTCAGTTTGTTATTGGTTGCCAGGAGCTAATTCTTAAGATCCAGGACTTGCGAGAGAAGTTTGGCTTGCCCAGCAGATAATTTCTTTAGTTCTGCTAGCACTGCCACTGTCTCGAGACCAGGGTTCAGTTTAATATCTCCTGATTGCAGCAGCAGGAAGCCTGTAACAGGCAAGCACTCACAAGTCATGGAAAACCAGCACTGGAGGATTGGCAGCTGTACCATAAGGTAATTGCTCGTTCCTTTAGCAAATAAAGTGCGTGACGGACCAACCTGCATGGCGAAAAGCTCCGGGTTAGCGGACATTGGCACGGCACAGCCACCGAGCCCACAAAACGAGTCGCACGCATACGGTGGTTTTATAGCTGCCCTGAAGGCGGCTGTCGTTGCTGGTGGTGCATGACAGGCTGGACCTGGGACAGCAGGGGTGGTGCCGTCTGCGTCGTTGAGGTGTTGATGGTGTTTTGGCGATGAAGCGTCATAAATGCCACAGGGCGATCGTTTGAGTGGGCTTTCGATGGACACGCAACAGGCAAGCACGATGAAGTGATGACAGCCGGAGAACGAGAAAGCTGCAGTATAACTGCTATGAAAGCATTAACGCCTTACTGCTGGTGTCATTAACGTTGCAGGAGCAGAAGGGTCCCCTTGCTCGCTCAGACTATCTGGTTCTTTGACGGATCCTCGCCGCGCGACTCTGCCGACCGTTGCACGGGAGAGGCCCCCTCCTGGTATCTTGGCGTACCCTCTCTGGGAGCGGCTGAATATCGGGCAGTGATTTACTTAGGCAAACCAGACTGATGCCCGCTTCTTCTCCCGCCAGGCAAGCACTGCCGTGTCGGCTACTCTTGCACCTCATCATTATCCCGCTGAACTTCTCTTGTGCAGCAGACTGAGCAACCCTCCTGTAGCCCTGGTACCGTCTGATGCGGCGTCAGTTCGAATGAAAAACCCCCGATTCATTTAGGAAGACATTCAGAAGGTGACACCCTGCAGCCAACTGATCAAAGAAGTACCGATCAACTGTTCCCGAGACCAGGCGCGTATCGCTCACCTTCTCAAATGGACACCTTGTCATAAAAATTGTAACAGCGCAAACACATGCAACCACAAAGTATCAAGGATGAGACACAAGCGCTGAATGTCAACTAAATTTTATTGGCGGAAAACGGACACCTTATATAAGGGGGAAAGCCGGAAATGAAGGGGGAAGGGAGTGATCCAATCGGGGAAAATGACATAGCGCATCGATGAACGAACGTGGCAGCAGACAACGGAATCAGGCCCAGAAGAACAAGAAAACGAGAAAAAACTAGAAAAAAACTACAAATAAACTAGAAAAAGGCGAGGGATACTAACATACAATCAAATGAGTAAGCAGTCGCTTTCAAAAAATGAAGCTCTGCAGCAAAAAACGATAAAGAAGGGGTGCTTACGCACTTGCTGCCATATTTCTGTATGTGGAACGCTTCCAAACTGACGCGCGCCATCGTGTCGGCACTCTTGCCGAGAATCTTCGTCTCTCCCGATCGAGCCTCGCATCCTGTGCATTCAATTATGTGCGCGACCAAATGTGCGTACTTGTCCTTTAGGTTACTTACATTTTGGCGTGTTCCCCCAAGCGTTCATTAATGCAGCGCGCGGCTTGGCCGACATAAGCCTTTCCACACTTCAAGAGAATTACGTAGACCACTCCTGTGGAACACCTGATGAATGGCTTCTCACTGTTTTAGCTGACCACGTCTCTCTTTAGAGTTGCAGATGCGCGAGCATAACTGTGCCAGCTTGTTGGATGCCGAAAAAACAACGGACATCCCATGCCTGTTGGCTACCTTCTTGAGACAGTGCGAAGTCTTTTAGGTTCGGCACAACCAAAGGCTTGTTGGTCTTCTGACTGTCATCTTTTCCTCGTTTTCCCAGTTATAGCTTCTGAAGAAGGGCCTCAGATACAGCAATCAAGACAGAATGGGGGAACCCCGTCGCCAAAAGTCGGCTGGCCTGATTCTCAAAACTTTTCTGAATTATGTGCGGGCACGACTTCTGAAGAGACGATTCCAAACAGTGCGACGCTATAGCTCTTTTTACAGTTTTGAAAAGCGCTGAATAATATGGTAACACATCCTTTTTTGCGCGAGGAAAATAGCCCCAGCAAACGTAAATGTCTATAGCAAACGTATTCTTGCTATAGACATATTTATTTCAGGCCTTATCCCACTCACTTTAGTTCATATTGTTACGTGTAGAAAGACACAGACGGAAGAGGCTATTTACAAGCTATTTACACTGGACTGAAGCCAGAGCACCAGGCCGACATTTTCTCGCGCCGAGGGCACAGACACACTTCGTCGTCGTTCTTGCGGCGGCTCGTCTCTCGTGTATCTACCGATAATGTCGTATTACTACCCCCCGGCGGCTAGAGCGCCGTCACGGTGCTGTTAAATATCCAAGGCACGTGGAGAGTTAGGGCTTGAGTCGGGTGACGTGGACAATGTCACTGGTTGTCACACCGGAGGACGTAGCGGGCGTGGCTAGAACAATTTCATAGGTGACATCGGTCACTTCGCGGAGCACGCGATATGGGCCGGCATAACAGGAAAGCAGTTTCTCACAAAGGCCAACTTTACGCGATGATGACCAAAGCAACACGAGGGTGCCGGGGGCAAAATGGACATCACGGTGACGGAGGTCATAGCGTCGCTTCTGTTTGCCTTGGGAGACTTGTAGACGAACGCGCGCAAGTTGACGAGCATGGACAGCACGGGCGATTGCATCACGGGCAGAAGCGCTAGTTGAAGCTGTGGTGGACGGAAGCACGGTGTCTAGTAGTAGCGTTGGTTCGTGGCCATACAAGAGGTAAAACGGGGAAAAGCCGGCAGTTTCAAAACGGGAAGAGTTGCATGCAAAAGTAATGTAGGGTAGAGCCAGGTCCCAGTCACGGTGGTCCTCTGAAACGTATTTGGATAGCATGTCTGTAAGGGTGCGGTTCAAACGCTCAGTGAGGCCGTTCGTTTGGGGGTGGTAGGAGGTGGTAAATTTGTGACGTATTGAGCAGGCACGCATGATGTCGTCGATGACTTTGGCCAAAAACGTACGGCCACGGTCTGTTAGCAATTGACGCGGAGCACCATGCATCAAAATAATATCATGTAGGAGGAAGTCCGCAACATCAGTTGCGCAACTGGTCGGAAGAGCACGGGTTACGGCGTAGCGGGTCGCGTAGTCCACCGCGACTGCAACCCACTTGTTTCCTGATGTAGATTCCGGAAATGGGCCAAGAAGGTCTAAGCCGACACGATGAAAGGGCTCGGCAGGAATGTCGAGCGGCTGCAGGTAACCAGCGGGGAGCTGGGAAGGCTTCTTGCGTCGTTGGCAAACTTCACAAGCGGCGACGTAACGTCGTACGGAACGGGCAAGACCAGGCCAGAAAAAACGGCGACGTACACGGTCATAGGTTCGAGATACGCCGAGATGTCCTGCCGTTGGTGCGTCGTGGAGCTCTTCTATAACGATGGAGCGGAGGTGTTTAGGTACTACAAGCAGGAACTCAGAGCCGTCCGGATGAAGGTTACGACGGTACAGAGTACCGTCGTGGAGGACGAAGAGGCGTAGAGTAGCATCGGCCGGAGAGTGCTGAAAACGGTCGATGAGTGCTCTGATGTAGGCGTCACGGCGTTGCTCGTCGGCGAAATGAAGCAGCTGGGATACCGAGAATACGCAAGAAGCACTGGCAATATTAGAGCAGTCAGAGTCGTCAACAGGGTAACGCGACAAGCTGTCAGCGTCTTGGTGCAGGCGGCCACTCTTGTATACCACGGAATAGGAATATTCTTGTAGCCTCAAAGCCCAGCGACCAAGCCGACCTGTAGGATCTTTTAGCGAAGAGAGCCAGCAGAGAGCATGATGGTCAGTTACTACGGAAAAAGGGCGACCGCAAAGGTAAGGACGGAACTTCGCAACCGCCCAGACTACAGCAAGGCATTCTCGTTCCGTAATGGAATAGTTGCGCTCCGATGGTGTGAGGAGGCGGCTCGCATAAGCAATTACGCGATCCTGGCCACGCTGACGCTGGGCTAAGACGGCACCTACGCCATGACCGCTGGCATCTGTACGAAATTCCGTAGGGGCATCAGGGTCGAAGTGGGCGAGAATGGGTGGTGAGGAGAGAAGAGTAACGAGACGAGAGAAGGCGGCGGCTTCTGCAGTGCCCCACGAGAATTGTACGCCTTTCTTCAAAAGATTAGTGAGGGGTCAAGCAATTGCCGCAAAATCTTGAATAAAACGACGAAAGTACGAGCATAGCCCTACAAAACTTCGAACGTCTGCGGCTGTCTTCGGAACCGGAAACTCTCTGACAGCGCGAGTTTTGTCGGGATCAGGCTGTACTCCGGAAGCATCAACGAGATTGCCCAGAAGAGTAATTTGCCGGTGGCCAAAACGACATTTGGACGAGTTAAGTTGCAGCTTGGCCTTTCGAAATACATCAAGTATAGTTGTGAGACGTTCAAGGTGAGTGTCGAACGTTGGCGAGAAGACGATGACGTCGTCGAGGTAGCAGGGGCATGTGGACCATTTGAAACCTTGGAGCAAGGAGTCCATCATACGCTCGAAGGTGGCAGGGGCGTTGCATAATCCAAACGGCATTACCTTAAATTGGTATAGGCCGTCAGGTGTGATGAACGCGGTTTTTTCGCGGTCCATATCGTCAACAGAAATCTGCAAGTACCCCGAACGAAGATCAATAGACGAGAAATAGCTGGAACCGTGCAGGCAGTCAAGGGCGTCGTCTATACGTGGGAGCGGGTAGACGTCCTTCTTTGTAATGCTGTTCAGATGACGGTAGTCTACACAGAAGCGCCACGTGCCGTCCTTCTTCTTAAGCAACACCACAGGTGACGCCCAGGGACTCGAAGAAGGCTCAATGATGTTTTTATCGAGCATTTTGTTGACTTCGTTTTGAATTACTCGGCGTTCTGACGCACAAACTCGATACGGTCGTCGGTGAATAGGCGTAGCATCGCCAGTAAGAATACGATGCTTGACCGCGAGCGTCTGGCCTAAAGGGCGATCGTCGATGTCGAAAATATCGGTAGGACGATAATACTTGGCAAAGCTCTTCAGCCCGCGCCGAGGACAGGTCCGTTGCAACCATTTTCTTTATATTGGGATCGGCACCCGAGGCTGGCGCGAGGGGCCTGCTAAGCTCGCGAGAATGATCGGTCGCTAACGCTGCCACGTATTGGTCGCCGAGACAATCAACGGTGGCAAGGCAAATACATTGCGGTAGAATTTGCTTTGCCAATCCAAAGTTGCAGATAGGCATTCGAGTGCGGTTCCCAGTAATATTAAGTACACTGTGAGGCACTGTAACGTCATGCCTTATTGGAATGTCGGGCAGAGGAGTGACGAGGTACTCGCCATCAGGAACTGGTGGGAAAGAAAACAGTTCAATGTAGGCTATTGACTTTGGCTGCAGGCGAAGAAAACCGGTGCGACGTAAGCGGCAGTGGGGTGCGTCAGAAGGTTCTGCGAGCATCGGCAACTCAAGGCGAAGGGTACCAGAAGAGCAGTCAATAAGAGCAGAATGTGCGGAGAGAAAATCGAGGCCGAGAATGAGGTCGTGGGGGCAATGAGCAATTACGGTGAAGAGGACAGGAGTGTGGCGGCCGCCGATGCTGACGCGTGCCGTACACATGCCGATGATAGGCACAGTAACGCCATCCGCAACGCGTACGACGCGGGCCGACGCTGGGGTGAGGAGCTTTTTGAGTCGTCGTCGGAAGGCAGCACTCATAATTGAAAGATGTGCTCCTGTATCGATGAGTGCCGTGACAGGATAGCCGTCAACGTCAACGTCAAGAAGGTTTCGGTTCGTGGGTAACGTGAGCAGAGGATTTGAGGGCAGGGTCGATAAAGCAGCTTCACCTCTAGAAGCTGCAGTGTCTAGTTTTCCGGCTGGATCCGGGAGGCGATAGGCGGCGAAGAGAAGCGACGGGGTTGGGGCGAACGAGACTGATGGCGTCGAGGTGAGGGCGAGCGGCTGTACCGAAGGTTCGGAGCAGGAGCATCAGCGGCAGTGGATTCATGGCGGCTGGTATAGGGAACGGAAGGTCCAAAGGTGCGGGAATAAGCGGCGGTGTATGTCCGAGGAGTTGGTGGCCATCGGTTGCGGCAGTGACGAGCGACGTGGCCGATGCGACAGCAGTGGAAGCAGATCGGCCGGTCATCAGGGGTACGCCAATCGGACGGGTTGCGGCGAGATGTGGCGGAAAAGGACTGCCGAGGACGAGGAGGGCAGCTAGAGAACCGGGAAACGTTGGGTTGAGACGTGGAATAAACAGAGTTCAGACCCATGGTCTGAAATTCCTGTCGGACGACGGCCTGGATCATCGCAATGGTGGTTGCTGGCGGATCGGGAGGCGTCGTGGAGAAAGCTGGCGAACAGGTGGCCTCGAGTTCGCGGCGAACAATACTGGTGACGTCGTCAGAGGTGGTGGTCTGACGTGGTCGACCCTCACATGTCGACGTAGCAGCAGTGTTGGGTAGCCGTGTGATGTGGTGTGTAATACGGCGGCTCTTAGCTTGCTCAAGGCGACGGCATTCTTTGATGATGGCGTCGATAGTCGAGACGTTGCCGAAAACAAGCAAATTGAAAGCGTCGTCGGCGATGCCTTTTAGAATATGTGACACTTTATCGGCTTCGGACATACCATCGTCAGCTTTGCGGCATAGAGCTAAGACGTCGAGGATGTAGGAAACGTACGGCTCCGTAGATGACTGTACACGAGACGCAAGAGCCTTTCTCGCGGCAGCCTTGCGCCCAATGGGGTCGCCGAACAGTTCCCGTAGCTTCTCTTTGAAATTGTCCCAACTGGTTATCTCGTCGTCATGCGTTTGGTGCCACACGCGTGGGGTGCCGCCGAGATAAAAGATGACATTGGCGAGCATAATCGTTGGGTCCCACCTGTTATAGCACTGGCGTGTTCATAGAGTTTGATCCAGTCGTCAACATCCTGGCCCTCCAGGCCAGAGAACACACCTGGGTCGCGAT
Organism: Dermacentor andersoni; assembly: GCF_023375885.2. NCBI lineage: Eukaryota > Metazoa > Arthropoda > Arachnida > Ixodida > Ixodidae > Dermacentor > Dermacentor andersoni. The sequence continues at coordinate 87,890,558 of NC_092822.1, read as the reverse complement.
GTGGGGCGACCGTGACGATGGGAGCAGCGGGACATGCCGAAGCCGTTGCAGAGGTGGGCGCGTCACCGGGAGGCATGTTGACAAGCTCGGTGTGCCGACCACTTCTGAGTTCCGTGGTGAGGACGGGGATCACTGACCTCCACCAGAATGTTACGTGTGGAAAGACACAGACAGAAGAGGCTATTTACAGGCTATTTACACTGGAGCCAGGCAGCCAGGCTCACACTCGCTCGCGCCAAGCGCACCGACCAACTTCGTCGTCGTTCTCGCGGCGGCTCATTTCTTGGGCATCGCTTGAGCATATCGTAATAATAATGTATATATATATATATATATATATATATATATATATATATATATATATATATATATATATATATATATAGATAGATAGATAGATAGATAGATATTGTGAAGGCGTGTATTAGTCGCAGACGTTTCGGACCCACCGTTGGAGCAAGGCGATTAGGCACGATTAGCGTTCGCTGAGCAAACGCACTTTAGTGGTTGACCCACCAGACTGTCCTTGAGAGGAAGGCCCACTGTAGCGTCCCCCTTCTTCACTACAATTACCCTCGTGAACTTTATATATATATATATCTATATATATATATATATATTCTTTTCGAAGCTGCCCTATGCTCTCTCTACCTCTCCCACATCACCATCTCTATAGAGCGCAGCTCATGGGAGCCCGTTCCTGCGTTGAGCATCGGAGGCGTAAGAGCGAGTGCAGGGAGTGAAATACGGCGAGCACGGAGAGAGCGCGAGGAGGAATGTGAAGAAAGTCACTTTGAAGCGGCACAACATGGTGATCACCTCCGTGCACACCCGGCACCGGCCGTCCTGGAGGAGAAAAAATTCAAGAACCAGAAAGCACGCCTTCGCTTATAGCTTTTGCTGGAAGCCTTTCCCCGTAAAGATTGCGTTTGCATAAGGTGCGTTGACGAGAAGCGGCAACTGTGGGCCTTGGCTATATATACCGCCGCACATCGGGGCTCTTCCAGTCGGCGCGATGATTGGCGCGATGCCTCAGTACATCAGTAAATCAAACCACGTATACAATACAAACAACCCATACAAATGCGCTAAAATTTCGCATTTGCGAGTATGCTAACCATCGATGATTCTTCCTCTTTGAGGCTGCTAAAGCTAGGTATTAAATGTAAAACAAAGATATTTTTTTTACATTTTGTGATCCTGTCAATCCTATCAGAGATTCTTACAGAGATGGGTTAGTTGGGTCTGTAGACATTTGTTGCACAGGCATTTACATAGACTACAAAAAGGCACTCACAAGTGTAAAGGATAATGGACCTATGTAAACAGCAATCAGCATGGCAAACACATAGCGCACAATCAACTTATTTCAATTGCGTATGATCTTTTGCAAAAAGAGGAAAAATGGAAGAAGGACAAACATATGCGATATACAATTTATAGCATCATCCATAATTTCACATCAGAGATTTTCAAGAAACACGTTGTATAAAACAATGATAAACATAGTGATAAAACAACCCTTAGTCGTTGCTGACAATACTGTTTGGCCAGCAAGTTCAACAAACTCAATTTCAACAGAGATAACGAAAAAGATAAAAAGAATGAACAGGTAGTAAGAGTGCGCACCCTCGGAAGGATTATTACCGCTAACAGCCACAATCATTCGTACAGACAGTGCAGTCGCTTTTAATAAGCACAATTGGTGTATTGCGACCTCGTGCACACAGTAGTGCTTTGGCCAAGTTCCCAGGATATTCTTCTCCTACAGCGGCCTGCGGTCGAAGCGGGTAAAAGTACACTCTAAGTCATGTCCTGCATAGCGTCCTCCGCATAAGCGGTACCTTCTCGGTTCATCGCAGATCATTGTATATAAGCGTTCTTTCATGCGAGATCATGCGTGACAAAACGCGGCCGATTCGATGCTCATGTCTGTACGCGGCCAATGAGTAAAACGCAACGTTTATATCCAGCCCCGCAAATTTGGCGCCCAAAAAGCGCGCACAAGCGTTGAGAGAGCGTTACAATGTGAAAGGCCCAAGGAGTGATGGGGGAGAAGCTGCTAAGGGAGAAAGAAAGCGAAAGCCAAAAGTAGAGAGCGTATAGACTAAGAACGAAGTCGTCGCCTCTGCGCGCATAGCTTTGATGGCGGACCAGGAGGAAAGACTGCTCAGGCCGCGAAGATGCAACAATATGGCGTGAGCCGGCGGACGAGGCGATTCTTTTCGATGGCAATTATCGGCATTTCATTGTACCAGCGACGGTGTGCGACTGTGTTCTCGTTGTGAAGGCGTCCTGCCGGGTCGATCTACGCTCTCGGCGACCTCAATGATGTTCAGATCCACCGATGTTGCCGGAAATTGCGAGAAGCTAGTGGAATTTCGACAACTCGTGAGAGTGCCACCGCAGCGCGACAATAAGCAGCGGTGAGCCGCCATGTGCGTGCATCGTCGGGCCCTGGAGTGAGTCTGCTGTACAGCTGCGAATCAGTGTTGATAAGGGTAGGTTGATTTCGCATACCATACTACCAAATGCTTAATTTCTGCCATTGCATTATTACGAGCCAGCAGATAACGAATCTCTGCGATTAAACGTCTGTTCGTGTAGTAATAACGAAGACACGCGCATTGAAGTTTTGGCGTGTGAACAACCTATAACTGCTGGCGCAGTTCCGTTTTGGTTTCCTGAAATTGCGTTACTGCTGGCGATATTTCTTGCTTGCGTAGCCAAGTGTCCTTTCGTTGAAATTTCACGCGCGGATTCTCACTAGGCCGTTCGTTTTATCGCGCCGCCAGTAATCGTGTGTAGCCTTCTAATCATGAAATCTTCCGTGCTTTTTTATCCCCATCGTGGACTTTGCGAAATGAATTCATTGCATTTCGTACGTTAAGTTTGTCAGTTTGTCAGTTTGTTAAGTTTAACGACGGCGTTATTTCGAACAGTTTCCTTGTATGTTACGCACTTTCCTCGGTGCAATCTATGAATTTGCGTGAGTTTCTGGCTTTTCTGTTCAATGCATCGAGTTCACTTGAATTCAAATCCCAATTTAGCTCCAAGCTTGTTTGACGCGAAAATAACCATTTAGCTCCGACGATGCAGCAGCAGAGAAAAAGTATCGGTTTGCGCTAACCCCAGATTTTGCCACAATATCTTTTAGAAAGGAGCAGTACACTAGCTACTTGTAGAAGGGGCGAAGTTCTATGCCACTGGCAAAATTTGAACGGCGCCAGATCATACGCCGAACTAGGAGTTTCAAGTTTTATTGCAGACACAAAAATCTGTGAATTTCTGCACTTTCGCGATTTCATAATGTCAGAAAGCAGTGTTGCATTGCTAAAAACTATAAAAGAATAAAAAAACGTAACAAGCTCTGCATTTTGCTTATGTCTAGTGATTGGCATACAGTGTTGATTTCCGTCTATGAGGTACCCACTAGCCACAAAATGGGCCTTAATGAGCCTTTTCTTAGCAGCTTTCCTTTCTCGGATTATAGAATTTCTGCAATTTCTTTTTATTCTCACCTAACTGAATTTTTTTTCCTATACAGGCTTAAAGCGGGAGACGTTGATAATAACAACGCCACCAAAGAAAGCAGAACCTCCGGCCTCTCCAGGGCAACTGTACTGTGGACCACAGCACCGGTAAGCGAGAAACTGGCGAAGAATGACAGTTCATTGCACTACGAAAAGATCATATGCTTATGATGAAGCACACGAAGCACGTTTTTCTTTTCTTCTTTACAATATATTAGTTTGTCCTTGGTGACCGTTACACACAGTGGCGTAGCTTGGTCGCCTGGCACACGGAGCCCATAGGTCTTCTGTGACACCCCCCCCCCCCCCCCCCCCCCCCCCCCCCGCGGGCGTAGTCGAGGAAGGCGAGGATATCAACAATTTCCGTGTGTCTTCAGACGCATATGACACCCCCCCCCTCCCCCACCCCACTGGCCCCTTGCACCCGGGGCCCACGGCCCCCCCCCCCCCTGTTGCTACGCCACTGGTTACATACGAATGCTGTTGCCAAAATGCATAAAGGACCAATGTAAGCCTGCATACAGCGTTCATGTCATGCGCAGTTACGTTGCTCAAAAAGGCTGGCAGTTTGCTCTGAAGTTCTGTTATTTTCTTTGCGTGTTTGTTCGAGCCACGACGTGTGCTTCTCCCTCTTCATCTCTAATTTCGCTGGGACGCAGAGCACAACCTTTCTTGGCCAAGGCAGGTGTGGTTGCAGGCAATTGCTTATTGCAAATCTGGACGCTGCTCGATCCCAGCTGGGCCGCTACGGCAGTGAAGAAAACGCGAGGTTTCTTTACTCCCCCTACAGCACTAGTGGCGGGCACACCATAAGCAGCGAGTTTGTTGGATTAAAATGTTTGTTAAGTGATATGGCGGAAGGCTTTCCTGTGTGTTACATTTTTTCAGGAGTACGTGGTGTGGTCGAGAATTGTAAGTCTTCGAATATTATGGGAAGCGCGTTCCGCATGCATTGCTATTCTGTGACCATGTTCTTTCCGCACTATACTATTACTCCGTTAAAACATATTCATTTGCTTTTTTATGCATACGCGGTGTTACATTCGGTGGGAAAAAATGGAAACTAGATTGTAAAACTGCTATGGCACTATCCTTGATCCCCAGACAATTCACACTCTTAAGAAGAGCACACAAGAACGTTTGGGGACCCGATCGCGCATAAGCTGAGGTGAGCTACGCGCACATAAAAGTAAAACAACACTTTGCGATGTGACTGAAATGCCGCACGTGGAGATATCCAAACGTTCGCCCCAGCGAGCGCAATGATCACAACGAAACTCCCTTTTCTTGTCTCGACGGCATTCTTCTTTCTTCATTGCACTACCTCAGAAAAGTTGACCGCCCGACACATAGATGACAATAGTTAGAATGCACCGCCAATTTGTAAAAGTGTGGACTTCTATCGAAGCGTCTATACTAGTTTACATGTAAGCTGGTGTCGCTTCGTTTTTCTGTTTTCCTTTTTTTTATCTCAATGAGCGATTCACGAGAGCGCTTCAGAACGTTCGTTTTGTCTGTTTCTTTCATTTGCTTTTTACCAATCCTGTGACATTCCTATATAACCTTTTCACAAAGGTTTTATCGTGTTGCTCAAGCTCAGGTAGAGCTTACGATTGGCGACAAATATTTCTGTTCAAATTTCATTCCGTTTTCGAAACAAAAAGAAAACGGAAGTTTAAAAGCCTGTTATTTCAGGAATGCGACCTGCAGTGTGGAAGATTTCTCGACATGGTAACACATGAAAGCGAGAATGATTGCGGTATCGATGCGATCACCTTTCCTTTTCACTCGTCTGTCCACGTTGTGCAGATGTAGCTACCATATAACGCCTCTCACGTTCGCTGTAATCATTGCGAAAAATTCGGTTTTATTTGAAATGGCAATTGCGATTTATAGAGCGTGTGTCACTCATTTCATGGTAGAAAGAGAGCCATTTTTCTGCGATGGAACCTGCATCAACATTTTTCAGTTTCATAAGGAATTTTGCTTCCTTAATTGCTCGACAGAGTACTACGCTATATCAATGGATATTAAAAAAAATAACGTGAAATAGCTTTGGGAGTTTGCGTCAAAATAATAAACCCGGAGAATGCAAGATTATTCAGAACACAGTGATGTCTGTCGCTAGCTACCCGTGGAAGGACAAAGCGTGCATGACGTGGAATGCTTCTTCAAGGCAGCTGCTTCCTTACAGATACGCCATGGAGCTTACATTCAACTGTCTTCGAGTGGTATAAACGTCCATACGAGAATTAGCGTGCTGCAAAAAAAAAAAAAAGAAAGATGCCCTTCTTCGGACGGTTGAATTTCGCGGCCTACCTTTTTACGTCACCGTGCGTATGCGAGCAGAGTATGGAAGTGTGGCGCCCTCTGTCGGAACTAAGCGAAGACGCTTGTTGGCGGAAAGCTTTGAGGTACCTTGCTAAAATTGCGAGTCGCGCTCAGCATGACTTTTCTCACGCCCGATATACGCAAAAATGAGACAAATTACTTGTACTACACTGGCCCGGTGGGCGAAATTGTTATGTCTATTTACGCGTCGCGCAGTTATTCTTTTTTTGTTTCGGTTGCTGCGTGGCATAACTTTAGAACGAAATTAAATGTAAGCATGATTCAAGCAGATGAAACAAAGCAACGTATAGAACGTGTTGTTGCTGTAATTATAACTTGAACGTAAAGGACAAGCACTGAATTCCATTTGTAATGAATGGTTATCCGCTAGCTAAAGCCAGTATGACTACTTCAACGTTGCTATTTTCGCTTATGACGATATAGCGCTGGGCGAGGAGGGGGAGAATCCGATAATTGCTCTTGTTGGTCAATGGTTGGAAGCTAAAGGAGCGAGAGAGAGAGAAAGAGCGAGAGCGAGAGAGAGAGAGAGAGAGAGAGAGAGAGAGAGAGAGAGAGAGAGAGAGAGATGTTACTCAGATCGCAATATCCGGTTGATTTGAGGAGAAGAATATGTGATAAAAAGAAAGAGAGAGTGTAAAAACGTCAGGAAGAAGCACAACACATGTGCGAAGTCATAACATGCTAAATCTGAAGGGGCGCGCGGAGGAGGAGAGGAGTGGTAGTTCTTACGGATTGCGCGCTTAGGGAGAGCACCGTTTCTCACTTCTTGAATACAGTATACTTATTTTTAAGTACGACAACATCGAGCATGGCCGACGCCGCGTGTTTGTAGAGGATATGCAAAATTGTGTTATTCAGCTGAGGTCTCCTTCGCACTCGGACTCAATAAAATTCCACTCACGCAGTCATCGCCCAGACTAACTGAAACACCAGAATTCTATTCAGCCGCCGGCTCACACCTCTAGCATCCACTCGCGCTAACTCGTAAGTCGGCCTGAGTTTGTGTGAGTAAATTCACGATTGGAGTTCGTCGACCTATGCATACTTACCCTAATATATATGGTGATAATTTTCCATTTATATGAAAATACTAAATACAGCCTGTTGTAGATGACATAATTCTAGTCCTTGAGCTGAATTATTCAGAGACATGATCATTTGCACGAGGAATCGAAACACGTCTCCAACTAATTGACAAAATTCCGTAATCCTCTTGGCTTGTAATTATGTTAGAACTTACATTAGAATTTACGAATTATAGACGGTGAGCTTGCAAGACGTATCCACTTGGAATGAATTTCGAGAATGACGCCAATTTCTAGATATGCGCCATCAAGCTTTGCCTTAAAATGCACCGTTGTTCCACTTCCTTTTTTTTTTACCAAAATGCTCTTTTATGCACTGAAGTGAAGAAGTCATTGAAACGCCCTTTTATTTCGTTCGACACTCTGGAAAATAATATCTCATGTTGGCCTCATGTTAAAAATTCATTTCAGGTGGATACGTCTTGAAAGCTCAACGACTGCAATTCGTGAATTGCAATATGTGCCATCACTAATTAATTAGGATGGTAATTCTAAATTATTGGAAATTAGTTGATTATGTGTATCGATTTCTAGTGCTGGCAATGTCCGCCTCTTCGAATAATCGAGCTCAAGGACAACAATTCTGCTACCTGCCCCAGGCGATTTCTAAAAATTCCGCAAAACTTAAAAATGGTCCTGTATATATAACAACGGCGACAGCTGTTTTCCATCAGGTTTTGTTTCGATGTATTTATCACTTCAATAATTCAATTAAGGGCTGCAGATAATTTCCCCTATGCTACCCTCGGTGGCATTGTTTGTTAGCTGCTTATGAAATAAACTGCCTCTCAATCGTGGTAACCTGAAGCAGCGTCTCCTAATTTGTATGTTCTTCATCAATAATTAGTTTTGTCTGGATTTTTCGAATAAATTTTTATATATATTTACAGCACAAATTCCATTATTAGGCCTTAGAGCGACTTCAAGAAATATTTGTCGGAATATCAATTCCACTTGTTTACGGCCCACTAGATTTTACGGGGCCAATATTTGAGTGTTTTAGAAAATGCGCGCCGAGAGATTGAAAGTCAATATCATCATAGTATATTTTTTATATATTGGCGGCTTTTCTTTACTACGAGGGGGGTAAAAAGCCGCTCAAAATATAGCTTGTTGCAAACAACTAAACCTGATGTTTTCGAATTCGCTTTAACACGTCATGTTGGTATAACGGCCGCACATATAATAATTAAAAAAATTACAGCCATTTCACTCTGAAGATGGAATGCCAGCGAAAACTGATGACAGTCAAAGCTCTCAAGCGAAAGGCAAAGTGCTTTCGGTGTCCTTCCATCTTCACTGAGTGGAATGGTTGCCCGAGCTCGCGACTGTCGTTTTCGGTCAGCATCACGGGAACGTTCATCGTCGGTGGCCGTTTCGCGCCGGCGCTGTTTAGATTCTCGTTGCTCTTTCCTCAGGCGCTCCTCGTACGCATGTTGTTCTTCGGTTGCGCGAACTATACCTGTCCGACCCATCAATAACGCAGCTGTTTTTAGCGCCGATATCTCTCCTGCTTATATACTGCTATAACCCTGACGTCACGCTATTGTTCACGGCGAGCGTTCTAATCCTTTTCCGTGTTTGCACATCTGCGCCACCGCACTGCATGCGTCTGGGTATGTTAGAAATCGCTGTGTCCTTTTCTGTTGCCAGAGGCCGAAAAAACTACGGAAGGTTAGTCATGCACAGCTTTCGCTGCAAAAAGCTTTTTAACTGATCATAACAGATTAATAAGAAGATCTAGAATTCGAGACTCTTCTGGTTGCCGCTAACGATATAGGATCGGTCTCATCCACATAGAAGGCATGTGGTTTGTTTTTATGCGTTCTACTTTGTTTCTTTTTTTTACTTGGTGCACGAGAGCTGGTATATCCTATAAATGTTAAACTAGGTTTTTACGGTGCTACAAAATTATTTTGCAGGTAGCCTTTAACATATACGTAACTTTACCTCATGGACCTCTAAGTAAAGCTCCAGAAGTGTATAGGTTACCTTCTCATCTTAACTTGAACGGCGAATTTGTATCTCCGAAATATGGGCAATGTGGAAGTAATGTTGCAGCTGAAATGGGAGCCAACAAATGATTCTGCGGGTTATAGTACACCCGTGCCAATAAATCACAACTAAATACAAGAAACGTAATAAACCTATATGAAATAAGTGTTTCAAAATCCTTTATCGTACATTGCCATACAAAATAACCGTTGATGTTAGGGTACCTTTGGCATCTGATGAACGGCTACCAACGTTTTTATTTTCTACTTTATACTATATTAGTTTATCCTTGGTGAGCGTTACAGCGTTGCCAAAATACATAGTGGACCTATGCAGGGTTACGTACAGCGTCATGTCATGCGCAATCACGATGCTCAATTGAGGCAGGCAATTTCCTCTGCAGTTGTGTTATTTTCTTTGCATGTTTGTTGGAGCCGCGACGTCTGCTTCTCCCTCTTCACGTATAATTTCTCTGTGACCTAGAGCTCAATGTTTTTTTGGCCCCAAGGAAGGTGCGTCTGCAAGCAGTTGGTTATTATTGCGATAGCAATTGTATGGACACTCTAGGCGCATTTCTGCCGTCGGCCGTCGGCGTCGCCATGAGGTTCCGTATGAGTGAAAGCGTTGGGGGGGAGGGTGAGCCGGCGAACGCATTTCAATCTCGGGTGCCAGAGTGTGCCCGAGCGAGGAACGTGTCCCGGATGCGTGCCTTCTCCTGTGGCGCGCGAAGCAGGGGGGTAGGGGGAGGCGAGGGTGGAGGGGCGTTCTTCTCCGGCGTCTGTTACGGTGCCTCGGTGTGCTCCTCGCCGGCCACTCCGTGCAGACTGGAGACAACCGTGGCGTCTACTGTGGCGTTGGCCACGCGAATCGTGGACGCCGTAGTAGACGCCTTTCGTGGACACCGTAGGAACGCGTTTCCGGCAGTCGTGTGTTTTCAAAGCGGTCTGCGACGTGGCTAAAGTGCGCGCCCGCGCGGTCCTCATCTTCAAAGCCGTCTGCGATGTTTGCAGAGGGCGCGTAGTGCCGGTAGCTTCGTATGCGCTGTGCTTTCGACGTTTCTTACGTGTTGAAGCGACAGATGCACGGAAGTCAAATTGGCTCGCAGCGGCTGCGGTGAGTCCAAACTCCAGCGTTTTCTCAAAGAGTTTCCGCTGTCATCGAGCGAAGTGTGTTCATGTTTACCGGGGCACGTGTGACACCATGCTAGTTAGTTTAGTTAAAACATGTTGACGGGTTAGTTGGTTTGAATCCATGATAGAATGTGCAAGCGCTAGTGAACAAGGACTTAGAAAGAAGCAGACACAAAAAGACAGCGCTGTCTTCATCTGTCTGTTTCTTTCTGCATCGTCGTTGAGGCACGCCTACACATTCTATCATTGTTAATTAGCTAGTGAGCGAACGTTTACCTGTTTATAGAGCCGCTAAAGCTACTATCCTTACTTCATTTGGCTACCTACTAATTTGCTATCGCAATCGGTACTTCGCCATTCTGGCGGAACTGCGCATTTTTTGTCGATCTGGACGCTGCTCCACCCTACGTAGAGCACTACTGGAGGCAAGAATGCACGGCATTTCTTTGTTCTCCCTACAACAAAACTGGCGAGCACACCGTACGCACTAAGTTTGTTAGGTTAAGATGTTAGGTTCAGTGGTATGGCGGTAGGCTGTCTTGTCTGTTATATTTTTTATGTATACGCGGTGGGGCCAAGCATTGTAAGTCTTCAGTAATTATGTGTATAGTTTTCACGTGCATTGATTGCTATTCTGTGAATATGTTCTTTCCACACTACACTCTTCATCCGTTCACGCATACTTATTCGTTTCTGTTAGGTATATCAGGCGTTAAATTCGTTGAGAATAAATGGAACCTGCATTATCAAACCTCTGTGACACTATCATTTATCCCAAGTCAGTTCACACTCTCAAGAAAAATACAGGATAATGTGTCGGGACTCCTTCGCGCATCAATTGAGTTGAGCTGCCAGCACAGAAAAGTAAAACAACACTGCGCGTAGTGATTGAAAATGCCGGACCTAAATAAATTTAAGCATTGACCACACCGAGCATAAGATCACAACGAAACTTCTTTTTTCCTGACACGAGGGCATTCTTTTTTCTGCATTGTACTGCCTCAGAAAAGTTGACCGCCCGACACATAGATGGCGATAGTTGCAATACACTGCCAATTTGGAGACGTGTGGACTTATATTGAAACTTAGATACTATTTAACATGTAAAGAAGGGCTGCTTTGTTTTTCTGTTTTCCTTTTTTTATGCCTCGCTGAACCATTTGGCAGAGTGGCTCAGAAGGTTCCCTTTGTCTGTTAGTTTCATTTGCTTTTCCCCCATCCTTTCAGAGATTCTTACGAAACCGTTTCAAAAAGGTTTCACAGTGTTCCTCAGGCTCCGGTACAGCTTAAAATTGGCGACAAATATTCCTGTTCAAATTTCATTCCCGTTTCGAATCAAAAAGGAAATTTAAAAACCTGTTATTTCAAAAATACGACCTGCAGTGCGGACGATTCCTCGACATGGTAATACATGAAAGCGAGATTTATTGCGGTATCGACACGATCACGTTTCCCTTTCACTCGTCTACCCATGTCTTGCAGACGAAGCTACCAATGTAATACCTCGCACGTTCGCTTAAGTGCTGCGAAACATCCCGTTTTCATATGAAATGGTAATCGCCATTGATAGAGCGTGGGTCCCTCATTTCAAGGTAGAAAGAGAGCCATTTTTCTGCGAAGGAACCTGCATCAACATTTTTCAGTTTCGTAAGGAATTTTCCTTCCTTAATTTCTCCACAGAGCACGACGGCATATCAATAAATAGTACAAAAAAATAATAACGAGAAAATGCTTTGGGAGTTTGCGTCAAGATTAATAAAACCGGACAATGCAAGATTATTCAGACGACATAGTCATGTTTTCCGCTAGCCACCCATGGAAGGACAAAGCGTGCATGATGTGAAATGCTTCTTCAAGGCAGCTGCTTCCTTACATATACTCCATGGAGCTTACATTCAACTGTCTTCGAGTGGTCTAAACGTCCATACGAGAATTAGCGTACTGCAAAAAAAAGATGCCCTTCATCGGACGGTTGAATTTCGCGGCCTGTCGTCTCGTTTTACGCCACCGTGCGTATGCGAGTAGAGTATGGAAGTGTGCTGCCCTCTGTCGGATGTAAGCGAAGACGTTTGGTGGCGGGAAGCTTTGACGCACCTTGCTAAAATTGCGAGTCGCGCTCAGCATTACTTTGTTCGCCCCACGTATACGCAAAAGTGAGACGAATTACTGTTCTTGCACTGGCAACCTGTGCAAAATTGTTATGTCTATTTACCCGTCGTGAAGTTGTTCTTTATTTTTCGTTTGTGTTTCTACTTGGCATACTTTAGAACGAAATTATATGTAAGCATGAAGGCCACTCTCGAGCTTATTCAACAAATGCAATTTATAGAATGAGTTCTTGATAGAAATATAACATGAATTCAAAGGGCCAGCACAGAACTCTATCTTTAATGGATAGTTCTGCGCTATCTAAAGCAAGCATAATTTCTTCCGCGTTGCCATTCTCGCTTAGGACGATATAGCGCTGGGAGAGGAATGGGGATTTCGAGAATTGCTCTTGTTTGTCACTAATATGGGAAGCTGAAGGAGTGAGAGAGAAAAAATTATAAAAAGAAAGGCCGGATATTACTCAAATCCCCATATCCGGTTGACTACCCTGCATTGGGAGAGGGGAAAAATGAAGGAAAAGCGTTGAAGAGAAATGGAGTATAAGGATGTCAGGAAGAGCACAACACACGCGCCAATTCAGAACACGCTGAATCTGAAAGGGCGCGCGGGGGTAGGGAGTCAGTGGTTACGGGTTGCTGGGTTAGTGAGAGCACCGACTTTCACTTCTTGAGTTGAGTGTGCTGCAGTATCACATTAATATCAGTGATGGTGGCCGGGGGGGGGGGGGGGGGAGCAGCAAATCATCGAATATACCATTAGCATCTCCTTGTTGTCGTAAAGAGTGCAGGTTTCTGGCTTCGAGGTATGGCAACACATCCTATGGCGCAACCACGGCTGTCAGATGAGCTTCTGGACAATCAAGCATTACGGTGCTTTATATTTTACTGTATGAGCATTTTTATTTCAATACAGCCGTGAGGCTGGTCAACGTGGCGTGTTAGCAGAGGGGCTGTACAAAATTCTGTCATTCTGCGTAGGTCTCCAACGCACACACACTCACAAAAATTCCACTCATCTGGCCATAGCCCAGACTGACCGAGACTCGCCAAAATTCTATTCAGCCACGGGCGCAGTCAGGCTCACAGCGCTGGGATCCACTCGAGCTAAGTCGACCTGGGTCTCTGTGAATCGATTCGTGAGTGAGTTCATCGACCTATGCACACGCAAACATAGCATACAGGATGGTCATTCTTAACTTGTGAGGAATGTTTGAAAATAGCCTCTTTCAAATAAGCTGATTGCAGTCGTTGAGCTGGATTATTCAGACAACCGGAGATTACTTACACGATAAATCGAAACAAATGTTGAAGGAATTAGCAAAAATTCGCTAATCGCTCTTGAATTAATTACATTACGGCATACAGTGCAATTTTCTAATTGTGGCCTGTGAGATTACAAGGCGTATCCACTTGGATACGCCTTGTATTTCTTGAATTCCGCCAGTTTGTAGATATGCGCCATCAAACTTTGCCTAAAAATAGACTGTTGGCCTACTTACTTTTTTACCAAAACGCTCTTTTATCCATTGAAGCACAAAACTATGTGGAACGCCCATCTATTTCCTTCCGTACTTTGGGAAATAAAATCTCGAAATTAGTGTCATCCTGGAGATTCACTTGAAGTGGACCCGACTTGAAAGTTCACCGGCTACAATTCGTCACTGAAAATGTGTGACATAAAGCAATTAAGAACTTAATTAGTGATTTTTCGTTAATTAGTCGAATATTTGTTTAAATGCCTACTGCTAGAAAGGTTCGGCTCTTCGAATAACCGACCTCAAGGACAAGCATTATGCTATCTACCACTGGCGATGTTGAAAAGATCCATAAAACTTAAAGATGATCACGCTGTATACATCCCACCTGCGGCTAGTTGTTTTTCATGCACTTCCATTTTGCATTATTTATCGTTTCTTTATTTCCACGTAGAACTGCAGATAATTTGCTCTATGCTTCCCTCGGTGGCACTGTTTGTTGGCTACTTATGAGGGCCCCTCGGTTTGCTTTTATCTCGTATATATATATATATATATAACCCGCGTGCTTCACAGACTAGTATCCAGGCGAACAAGCTACCAGCACTATAATTATTTAAGACCAGTATACCAGAATTATTCTAGGAGTGCCTTCTTCTTTATGCCGGAACGATACATCCTTTCCAATATTAGACTTTTGATCGTTTGCTCACCGGTAAATTATTTATTTCCTTATTTCAATACTCTCAGTGCCACGTGGGGCGTTACAGAGAGACGTGAGACTCGATACAATACGTGGAAATCGCGGTTTTGAAGGATGATCGAAAAGGGTTGCTAACAATCGAGGCGGGGAGGCAGTTCTAGCTGGTCGCTTTCCTTGGAATGAAGTCAGGTTTGTACGCGAACTTGGGGTGGGGACCTTGAAGTTGTGATCGGTGCGTGCGCAGATGTGATGAGGAGCAGCGAGTAATGTATTCTTGACGTGGTGATTGGTGTATTATCTTTTGTCGAAAAGCAAAGTCGCGTTATTTTTTTACTTCATGCCGTAAGGTAACGGAGGTCCAGGTGAATTTTTATTCCAGTAACCCTAGTGGTGCGGCAGTAATTAAAAAGGAAGGAAGGTGTGGCTCGGTTTTGAATAGCTTCGACAGAAGAGGTGAAAAAGGCAGAGTAATTATCCTAGACAGAGGCGGCATATTCACATTTCGACCCTACCGGTGGGTTATAAAATAGCATTAATAAGGAAACAGGACCTAGTGAAAAGTTTAAATGGAGAAATTGACCGTGCGATTAGCATTGTTACCCAGGAGGTCAATGTTAGTTTCCTAGGGATGTCAGGCAATTATATCCATGAACGCCGAGGTATTTGTATGAGCTAAATCCTCTAAGGCCTCTAAGGCTCTAGGGCCTCTAACGTAGCATTATTGAAAAAGTACGAATAAAGGCCAGGAACGTTATAGTTACGACATACTCTCATTACTTTCCATTGATTTGCATTTAGTTTAAGTAGCCATTGAGTGCACCATGATTGGACGTTGTTAAGGTAAGCTGGGAGCAGCAGTGTCTCGCCTTGTTTACGTATCGCCCTTTATGTTGCACAATCTTCAGCAAGAAGTCTAATTGGTGAGAAAACATGCTTAGGAAGGTCATCAATATAAATTAGGAAGAGCACAGTTCCGAGAAAAGTTCCTTGCGGTACACCGGAGAGGACAGGGCAGTTAGGAGAGTCAGAACTGTTTGCCGTGATGCACTGCATTCGGTAAAGAAAAAAAAAATACACTCAATCCAGTGAAGGTTCGGGCCATGTTGATGGTTTTAATTTTTAGAACAAGAAGGCGGGCAGAGAGGGTGCCAAGGAATATGCATGAAATTCAAGCAGCATGCAATCACCGAATCAGCTACGGTAAATTACATTACAGAGGTCGTTAGTAGGGGAATAAGCAGGGTTTCACAAGAGTAATGTTTCCTTGATTCATGCTGATGGCTACTGAAAAAATTCTTAATTTCAAGGAAGTTTACTAGATTGTGGAGCATTGCATGTTATTGCAGCTTCCATGGAATGCTGGTTAATGTGATGGGTCTGTAGTTTTGAGGGCTGGATAAGTTGCATTGCTTGGGAACTGGTACCACTCTCCACGCATTCCAGTCGTCCCGGAGCTCAGAACACTGCAAAGATTGAGTAAATATTTGTTACAAGATTATTGATGAAGCCGACTCAGTGGGTTTCAGAAACGCAGCTATGATTCCGTCAGTACCAGGTAAAGAAGATGGCTTCTCTTACTGTAGTAATTTGACTATAACCAGCCCAGTCAACATAGATTGAAATCCTCAGATGAAAAGAGGTCACTGAGACTGGAGGCAAGCATGATACATCATTCGAAAATGAGGCAACAAAATGGTTTTGAAGAACAACACAACACTTATTTCTTGGTATGATATCACCTTCCTCATGGCATAGTTGTATTTCCTGCTTTTTTGTTACTTTAATTTTCGTCCCTTGATTTAGGCTTTTGTACTCCATGTGTTATTATGAATGATAAATTTATGTTGCCGCTCTTGGAAGGGCTCTGGCGTCTGTGTTTTATTTTTTGGATAACGCATTGTAACCTTCCGGCTTAGATTTTTTGTTTTCAATGCTTCATGAATAAAAGAATACTAAATCATCTTACTAATAATTCGCGGCAGTTTTGATTGCGCATATCTCTGCATCTAGGTGAAGTTCATTGATTAGCACTCACTACACATAAATACTTGTAGAACGTTAAATAATTACTATTTTAAATGTATTGAAATATGTAGAACTTTAAAAGTGTGTGGTAAAGGAGAATAATGTGGGCATGCAACGTACCCTAGGGCAAGAAATCATGAGCCATTCCAATCTGCAAAGCTGGTTGACCAGCGAAGCTGTATCGTACTCGACACAGAAGTGACACCTAATTTTGAACAATGGTATGAAATTTATTTTCTTGATGGGTGGTCATCGTGTTGAAAGGTACGTACACTCATTTATTTTCTTGATCAGTGGTCCTTGTTTCACTCGCAACTGCAATCACATTCTTTGATAAGGTCAAATCTATGCACGTACGCCGCTGTCTGGTCGGTTCGGCCGGATCGGTGTGGGATCACAACCGTATGCATGCTACACGAAACGCGTGAACAGCTCCTTTTTCGGTACCGACACATCCACATTGAAAAAACTGACGACGACAACAGTCAATGCAGCTAGTTCACGCAAAGTGAGTAGCCATGAACCTTACGGGACTATGAGTCATTGCACGTTTTGCTTTCTTACTGGGTTATGAGCCATTGATGATGATAGCTTTGTTCATGGAGAACAAAAATACATGGAACCCTAGTCATATACAGCTTCGCTGTGAAATTATATTTGGGAAGGTATTCGAAGAATACGCATGAACGCTTGGAACCACAAGAACGAAGGTTAGGTAAATTCATGTACATACGATTATTGACGAGCTCCCTTCGGTCGCAAGCGCTAGGGTTCCATCTCGGCTCCTGCTCTCTTGAATGATTTCGGCAAGATTTTCGCCTCTAATCTCCATCATGTTGTGACCAACGCACGTCTAAGGGGAAGAGGATCACATCGATATCGGACTTTCTCCGGTGGGTGGCCTCTTCCATTTTATGAACGTTTTTGTGCTCGGACTACGTCGCCGCCTTTCTGGCCCTAACGACAAGCCTAGCCTGGCGTAGCGCCCATTGGCGTCACCAAGTGTAACTGGAGCAAGAATTCTGAGATCTCAGTAACTATGCAGATGACGGTTGAAGGGGTGGATCTTCCCCCTGAAGAATTTTCAGCAGAATTTGGATGGCAGTCGGCAGTTTCGAAGCGTATGTCCGCCAAGGCGGACTCTGCTAACCGGCCTAGCGGCGGCATATGGGGGAGTAGGCGTAACGCCGGCGCCTCATTCAGAACTCAGGAAAATGGAGATAAGCTCAAGAGCAAAATCATCAGGGCGTCACGGATGCCTCCCATGCCCAAGGAACATGCCAAAATTATCATACGACCCCGCGGAGGGCTGAATATTGCCAAGACAGGACCGACCGTGATCGGCAAGGCGATCGTGGAAGCGGCGGGTCTTACCCCTACGCAGATAAGCTCGGACATCATTTCTCCTAACATACTACAAAACATTCTGGTGGCCAGCACGCCCAACCGAGACAACGCTTCAAAATACACAAGAATCAGGGCAATTCATGTGGCTGGAAGAATGTTTGAAGTCAGTGCATACGAGGCCGCCCCCCACACCACGTGTAAAGGGGTAATCAGACACATCGACCTCAACGACAGTCCATCGGACCTGGAACGTAACATCGTCAACGAGAGAAACCCGCTGGCCTTGGCGGTCAAGAGAATTAAGAACACAGGCACAATCATCATTGCTTTCGACGGACTCAAGGTTCCGAACTTCGTACGCTATGGCCCAGTCCTTGTGAAATGCTTTCTTTATCGCAAACAAGTTGAAATTTGCTACGCGTGCGGCAAACTCGGCCATCGTGCCGACGTTTGCCCGACTCCCGAAGAGTCCACCTGCAGAGGATGTGGGGCAGTCAACCCGGACGATCAACACCAGTGCACGCCAAAGTGTGGGTTGTGCGGGGGCCCACACCCTACGGCGGACAAAACGTGCAAGGAGAGATTCCAGGTCCCGTACATCGTCAGAAGGAGACGATGGGAGAGTGCGACGGTGGAAGCTTCAACAAGTGGGGCTTCGTCAACACCACATAGCAGCGACATGAAGAATCACTTCGAGCAACTTCCACCGCAAGAGCCTAGGGGGCGCTCCCGATCCAGGGGACGCTCTGGCTCCAGAGGGAGCCCACGGAGTCGCTCTCAATCCAGAGGGCGCTCTTGTTCCAGAACAAGGGCCAGATCACGCTCCAGGGGTCGCTCCGGATCCCGGCGCGGAGGCAGTCAAGTCCGGTTCAGGTCCTGCTCGAGGTCCTGCTCCAGGGATCGCCAACCCGAGTGCTACCCAACCTGGGCCGACCGAGTTCGAGGAACGCCGGAAAAGGTAACGCGGGGCTAACCGCCAGGGCATGATAGAGGTAAAAACAGACTAGCACAACTTGAGCGCGAAAACGAGATGATGAAGAACACGATAGCTCGACTGATGACAGAAATTGCCGAAATTAAGAAGGGCAGTCAACCCGTCATGGCTGACAAGCAGCCAGCCACTCCCCAGCCAATGGAAGTCCCCATGGTTGAGAAGAGCGATACGGATAAGCAACCGGCATCTCCCCAGCCAATGGAAGTCCCCATGGTTGAGATGATCGATACAGAGAGGCCCGCTAAGAAGAGGGCAATCGCTAACGAGCAAGAAAGAGCACCAGGCAGGGCCAAATCGGAGATTCGCGAGTTGCTCTCCGCTCTAAGTGACAGCATAAAGCAGAGAAATGAAAAGTTCTCGCTCTTCCACAGCAACATGACGTCCATGGAGGAGCGCACTAATCAGCGGATGAGCAAAATTGAATCCTTCTTAGAAAACGTCGTAGCACCTGTGCTGGTACCTAAACCTCCTACACTCCCAGCAACAGCATCGACTAGTAAGAGCTCGGGGGCGATCGGCCCTACAAAGGTTAGCACAGCACCTCAAGAGCAATACGATGGCCACTCAAACTAGCTCATTCAGAATGTGGCAATGGAATTGCAGGGGTTTCCTTCCCAAGAGGGCTCCCCTGCAACAATATATTCGCTCACACGCAGAGAAGCCAAATGTTATCGTTTTACAAGAAACATTAACATCTAACGTCACGCTGTCTGGCTACAAGCCCGTAGCAAAACACGATGAAGGACGGGGGATCGCCGTACTGATTAGCAACAAGCTGACCCACATCACTCACGACCTTAACATGACCGCAAGTAAAGTCGAATACATGATGATAGAGATAATTCCTAGCCCAACTAACCGCGAAAGTATATTCATCCTAAATGTCTACAGTAGTCCCAAAGCTCCAAGACAACGCTTCAAAGCCCTAATCACCAAGGCCACGCAACTAGCGCGCGACTCCCCTTTGATCATAGCTGGTGATTTCAACGCGCCGTACCACACCTGGGGCTACCCATATAACACTAACAAGGGGGAGGAGCTCTGGCGTGAGGCTATAAACCTAAACTTGATGCTAGTCACGGACCCAGCGTTCCCCACCAGATGCGGAACATCGTCGAGCCGTGACACGACACCGGATCTCACCTTTGTCAGGAGCAATGCAGCCGTCAAGTGGACGAACCTCGGGGTAGACTTTGGTAGCGACCATTATATCTCGGCCACGCACCTCCAAGTCGAGCAGAAGAGACAGCGTATGTTCCAGTACACAGACTGGGACAAATTTCGCAAAATTAGGGAAGACCGAACGGAGAGTGTGGAGAAGCCTAGCCTCGAACAATGGGTTGTACAGGTTAGACAAGATATCAAAGCTACCACCAAAGAGGTTTGTACCGATCTTCCAGTGGAAAAGATGGACAGCCGTCTGGCTCTCCTGTTGGAGGCCAAGCAGTCGCTCCTCGCCAGGTGGAAAGGACAACGGCTCAACCGCAGGCTAAGAAAAAAGATATCGGAAATCAACAGAACTATAGAGGAACACTGCAGAGCCCTCTCTAAACAACAGTGGGATGAGGTGTGTAACTCGATCGACGGGCAGCTGCGCAACGGGGGCACCTGGAACCTCCTAAAGCATCTCCTCGACGAGACGAACACTAAGACCAACCAACGCAACACACTGGCGCGCACTCTACACACAGCAAAGCGAGAATATTCGAGCAATGAAATGTTATCCATACTAGTGAAGAAGTACCTATCAGTCGCATCGGGCCCTACACCACCTTCCCCTGACTACGAAGGCTCCGACAACCCTGAGCTCGACGCAGAATTCGGGATTGAGGAGATCAGGCAGGCGCTCCATGCCCTCAACGGCAGATCGGCTCCGGGTCCGGACAAGATCACAAACAAAGCTCTACGGAACCTGGACGAGAAGTCCATCGAATACCTAACGGACATCATTAACCAAACATGGAGCAGCGGTAAAGTCCCGGAAATGTGGAAATCGGCCAACACCATTCTCATCCCCAAGCCAGGCAAGCCGCCCAGCCTCGATAACCTCCGCCCAATTTCGCTCACATCGTGCGTGGGGAAACTTGTTGAGCACGCAATCCTAAACAGGCTTTCACGCTACCTGGAGGACCACGACATTTACCCACACAATATGATCGGCTTCAGGGTCGGACTCTCGACGCAGGACGCGATGAAGCTCATCAAGCATCACATTATTGACTGTAATACGCGGGACACGAGAGCCATACTAGGTCTAGATCTGGAAAAGGCCTTCGATAACGTTCTTCACTCGTTCGTTTTGAACACCATCTCGAGTCTCAACCTGGGGAAGCACTTTCATTCCTACACGAGATCTTTCCTGTCAAACAGAGAAGCCACCCTTAAGATCGGGGACCTGACTTCAGACATGATCAAGCTGGGGTCTAAGGGTACGCCACAAGAGGCAGTCATATCCCCAACCCTCTTTAACCTCGTCATGATTGGACTATCCAGGACACTCTCTGCTATCGACGGTATCAGTCATACCATATACGCAGACGACGTTACCATCTGGTGTACGGGAGGTAGTGACGGACAGGTAGAGACGGCCCTGCAAGAGGCGATTGATGCTACCGAGAGATACCTTGAGTCCACGGGCCTTCGGTGCTCACCGCACAAGTCGGAACTGCTACTTTATCGACCTAAGCGCAGAGGCCCGAAACCAAAGGGGTGGAAACCACTCGCCGAATGCGACATAAAACTGCGCACAAACGACGGAGGATATATTCCGAGGGTGGATGCTATCCGGATTCTCGGCATGATGGTAGAGTCGAATGGTTCAAACAACCAGACAGTGCTGCGACTCACTAAGAAGACGGACAATGCCATCAGACTAATCAGAAGAGTGGCCAACCGGCAGCAAGGCCTCGGAGAAGATAACCTCGTGAGATTGGTACATGCGTTCGTAATGTGTCATTTCACTTACGTCGCGGCTATGCACAACTGGCAAAGATCGGAGCGGGATAAGCTCAACGCATTAATCAGGAAGGCAATCAAGAGAGCTCTCGGCCTCCCCATATACACTCACACGGAACGCTTACTTCAACTTGGCATGCATAACACGCTAGAGGAAATAGCGGAAGCACAGGAGAGGGCCCAGTTCATCAGGCTATCTACGACACAAGCTGGAAGACACATTTTACAGGAGCTGGGCGTTCCCCCAACAGTAATCAAAACAAAGTTCTGTAGCATCCCTCGAGAGCAGCGGGACCGCATCATTGTCGCCCCGATCCCATGAAACGTCCATCCAGAGCACAACGTGGGAAGACGTCGGGCGCGCGCGAAGGCTCTCCTGGACAAGGCTCGTGAACGGGCTTCGGAGAACAGTTTCGTAGACGCAGCGCGCTACGCCGACGGACAGGCCTTCGCTGTAGTTAGCGTAGATCATGAAAGGCAGATAACGAACGCAATCTCGATTCGGACGACGTCCTCTGAGATTGCAGAGCAGGCTGCAATAGCGATGGCCTTATTGGACAACAAGAGGACATCAATCTACAGTGACTCCATATCAGCTGTTAGGGCATTTGCCAAAGGAACCATATCCGAGCTGGCCCTAAGGATACTAGGAAGCAAGGAGATCAAGCCACACACATTGATCTGGTTTCCAGCCCACATGGGACAGATCGAGAGTGCCCCGCCCAACCTCAACGAGTCGGCACACGGAGCTGCGCGAGGGATCATCAACCGCGTAGCTACCGGGCAGCGTGACGCTGGGGGTACTGACAATCGGGACTCTGCTTCCACGTACACCGAAATTACTAAGCACTTTTAATTGGCTCGGAGGATCTACCCCCTCCCACATTGCAAACTCAATAGACCTCAGGCTATGACACTAAGGCTTCTACAGACGGGGGCTTACCCAAACCCCCTACTTCTTCACCAGGTGTACCCCGAAATTCAGACAACAAATGCATGTGCACTATGCAATGATTTAGCGAATTTACCTCACATGCTCTGGCGATGTCCCGCGTTACACAGCGATGAAAACAACACTTCTTCACGTTGGGATGCGGTCCTACACAGCCCCAACCTCGAAGAACAGTTATGGGCTGTCCAACGGGCCCGCGACGCGGTGGAGAGACTCGGCCTCTCTGTCCCGACGTGGGAGTGGCCCGCTGCGCGCTAGTGCGCGCCCTAAAGGACACTAATAAAGTTTTTCATCCATCCATCCATCCATCCCTTCTGAATAATGAGCACGTAGTACTTCCCATCATTCTTGAGTGACTTTAACCCCCCAAAAGCAGCGTACAAGCGTACATAGACAACAGCGCTAGATTTTACCCTGGTGCTCTTAGTATGAAACTTTTCTCTGAACATTCTAAAGAACGCCAAGTATGATTTCACTATCAAAGCCGAGCTGTGGGCTGGTTTACTGACCACACGTTTTCCAAGAATGCAGTTTGTGTTTCTTGCCATCGTTGCTACTTCCATTCTATCCGGCGGCAGTGTGACGACACAATTTTAGGTTCATGGCCACACCGTAAGAGCGCGGCACGATCGAACTGCGGCAGTGATTCTACTCGGAGGCAAGCTTAAGGCTATTTACTGTATTCTTTTTACGCAACATATAACTGCTTCTTCGCTGTAGTTTTGTCCGTTGGCATGCATTATAATTTAACGAGGGTCAACAGCAACCTGATGGGGCACTTCGGTTTTAGGCCGTGAGCGGCGGCGCTAGTGAAAGTGTCACGGCAGGGGGTGGAGGGCACTTTTAAAAGAGTAATGCAGCGATACACCTCGGCATTGAAACGGAAAAACTGACAGCTGCAAACGGCTTGAATGACGACGCAGATGATTCGCCTCATCGCTGCAGTTCCGCGTTGACGAAGGTTTCGGTACCGGAGCATTGCCAAAACATATGCAGCGCAGTCGGGACAAATGTTGTAGCAGTACGAAGAGTACTAATCGGGCGTATATACTTTGGCGCAATGGGATGCGACAGCTGCGGGGGCACAAATATTTTTGAAATGTTTGCTGGAACCACAGGGGTGTAGTGACATCTTCATTGCAACATTGGCACACAAAGTTACGTATTTTTGTACAGTCGCCAACTTAATGAAAGTAATCAGTTTAGTCCTGAGTGAACTCGCATAAGAAATAAACGGCCCGGGACTGCTTCTTTTTGTGAAGAGGCGAAGAAAATCAATTGGCTCGGCTAGCACTTCATACATTCAACACTGCACTGCGAATTTCATGAAGAATGTGTGAATGTCACGAAGAATGTATGAATACGAAACGCAGCGCAAGGCAGCCAACCACCTTGAAATGGCCGACGAATGTTCGTAGAAAATACACATTTCAATACAAACGGCAGACTGGTTGGGTCATTTATTCTTTCTCAGCACGCCACCAAGGAAGCTGGGCTGGAAGCGCAAGATACGCTCGCGTCTGCGAGTGCAAGGTAATCTTGTGCAGAGCAGCACAGTGCGAAAAAGAACATTTTGTAAAGGGGCTGAAAGCACTAGCGGGGTAGTGCGAGCTGCGGCGACCACAAGCACGGCCATTAATACATGCGAGGCCATGTTTGATTTATTCGAAATTCTGGTTACATGGCTCGATACGTCGTGCTCTAATACGGAGTTCATCGAATCAGTTAATTTTCCTTGCAGACAGAGACCGTTGCCGCCAAAAGCTGCTGATTTAGGTGCAGCTTAAACACCCGAGTGTCAGTAAGTGGCTTGATGTATACTTCTTTTAAAGATTACTTCCTTTTCGTTGCTTTTGCCGTAGCAAGGCCCTTTTTCTGTTTAACGTTTCTGTCTAGAACAGGTTGAAAATTACTTAGTATTGAGGGTTTAGTAATGTAACTGGACAGTCTGACGTATATA
Organism: Dermacentor andersoni; assembly: GCF_023375885.2. Taxonomy (NCBI): domain Eukaryota; kingdom Metazoa; phylum Arthropoda; class Arachnida; order Ixodida; family Ixodidae; genus Dermacentor; species Dermacentor andersoni. The sequence continues at coordinate 87,865,944 of NC_092822.1, read as the reverse complement.
AAATTCTGGGTTGGTTTATGAGGTGCCGGTAGAATTGATATTCGCGAATAGTTTTTTATTACATTTAGGTCTCCACCTTTATTTATGAGTAATATTTTACCAATTACCATTTTTTGATATAAGTCGCCAGTTGCCAAATCAAGTTACAGCTACACACCAGTAGTTTAGCTGCAATGTTTATGACATAATTAATTAGTTTAATTGCTGTGTTTTTTTGTATATCCCATGAATTACTGTTATTCAAACTTATTATGAAGGTATGCTATTATTCAAACTTATTATGAAGATATGTTACTCTATATCCGAAAATAAGAACATAAAGCTTCTTAATACGCACTAGCAAATTAAATGCAAAGTTTAAGTGAACGAATGAAACCAAAAGTTTGCCGAACATATTATTTTCCAGGCTTTGTAAGTTTGCCTCTCTCGCCAGGGCGGACTCGCGGCAAGTGTAAAATCTTCCCCACTGGCTCGACGGCTACGCCACTCTCTCGCCGTCGAGCCGGCGCGAGTTTTGGCCGCTTACTTCTCTCGTAGTGCTCCGTAACATTGTGTAGGCAGGTCTCGAACATTTCGAATATATTTAGTTTGGTAATGGCCTCGAAAGTTGCAAGGACGCTGGAAGTTTCATGTCGCTACAGTAGAAGGTATCGAACAGGTACACGCCTCTGAGAGCAGACTAGTGAACCCCTACTTTCATCAATCTGCAGACGCCTAAAATTACTTTGGGGAGCTATGAGCGTAGCACTGCTTCGCCTTGTGTAAAGCACAGTAGCCTGAAAAGCAAGCCTTTTAACGCGCTCGAGTTCAATTACAGAGCGAAATGAATCCGAAGGGAAGCCGGGGGTTTGAAGGCGTAGTAGAGAGTGAAAAAAAAGTGCTTTGCGGGGTTGGCTTCCGTTTCTCTCTCGGTGTGTTACATAGTGTAGCATCGCTCTCCGTTGTGTCTGTCGTTCCGTCCAGCTATACTAGCCATTTGCACGACACGGACGAAACTGAGTCATTGGGACGGAGCAGAATTGCAATCAAACTTTCCTCATAGAGCAACGGCAATCTGCGCCGTCAGAACCCGAAATGGCATTACCGGACTCCAGGTGCAGGCGCGTCTCCAATCGTACTGTACACACATACCACCGGGCGTTGCTCTATAGAAAGCCGAAGTCGTTAGATGTAGCCGCGACGTACATCAGTAACGACATTACCACATCGTCACGCACGGATGACTAGCAGCCGAGAGGAAATAGAATAACTTCCACTGACGATTTTGCGTTCTTGTCCTCTCTATAGTTCCGTTCATTTAGGGGGGACGACGTTCTCCATAGAACGTGGCTCAGCTACTGCATCGCTCCGCGACACCCGTCTTCATCAACTGGCCGGAACTTTTCTTTCATCGAAGTTGCTCATAAATGTATTTCGAAGCACGTTCAGGCTGCAGACTGTGCAAGAAGGGCAGAGTCGTAGGTCAAGGTACTGTCGAAACCATGTTCCACAAAGCTATTCGAATAACCTGGTCCATTATTTATCGCAAACGCGTTTCGTGAAACTGCACTGAAATAGGAAGAAAGAACTGCCCCTCACGTTTCTCTTCGCATGTACACCCCATTGGAGATAGTCATGAAGGAGCAACACATAGACACAGCTAGGCGTTGTTTCTTGCGCCGTCAAGAATTCCCGCTATAGGTATGTTGTCGTTGGAACAGACAAAAAAAAATGCTTGGCGCATAAACACAACAACCTTGCGCGTTTACGATCTGGTGCATATTCAATTACGTGCAAGCTACTTTTGCCTTTGCAACGGGTACCGCCCTATCGTTCCAGCATGTGGACTACGCTGCAATAAAAGTTCAACATCCTGAACTTTTCGGGATTGCATCTAGACCCCATCAAGGACATCATAAAGTTTTATCTCTCTCTCGGGATTCCATTGTGAAAATGGGTTAGCCGTGGTCGCAAATTGTTTCGCCCTGCGGCTCTGGAGAGTTCGCTGAGTGGGCTTCTTTTGTTTTTAATCTCACCCTTTGTTGAAAGTCACAAGTTCTCTTGTTTCAGTACCCGGTAGAGGCAACGCTCTCTCTAGGAATTTTTTATTCAAGGTAATGTCGCAGAAGTATCTTTAATAAAGTGTCACAATGCTCTGAAACATTTCTTGTCCCGTTTCAACTTGTTTATGCTAACATATGTTGGCCAGTAGGAATTATAAAGCGATTTATAATGCGCTAACGAACCAGTTTTCATCAAGTACTGAAATGCTAAGGCCGTCAGCCAAAGTTGCCGTTGCTTTTAGATGCTCACACTGCCACCCATGAAAGGTAGTGGTATGTAAATTGCACTTAGGCTCTGACATATGCTAAAAGCTGTAAGTGTCGCCTCACCTAGCAGTAAACACGTAAGGTGTTCACAATGGACGAAAAATTGTTGAAAGCCTGTGGCATTCAGGGACGTCTATTTTGACTTCCTAGCACTGCTTCTTGCGTAAGGTGCAGTACCTGCAGAACGACAAAAGAAACATTTGTGGAGCGGGATGCTTCTCAAAGCCTTTCGTATTGCTGAGCGGGAGCTTCGAATCCTGGTTTTGGGGGAGTCGTGCGCCGATGGACGCGGACAAAATTTTGATGCCTGCCAAAGGTGTCACGCGCAGGATAAAGCCTGGGAAAATTGCCTCAATTTTTCCTCGACAATGACTACTTCAGTATGTTTAATATTTAATGGGCGCATGCGTCAAAGAAAGCCCCGCATTATCTTAACAAGTTTTTTCACTGAAACCGAACCTCGCTCTTGCAAGTTAGGCTCGTACTTGCGTCATCAGTCAAGTTCTGATGACGTAGTATATGGCGCTGAAAACTTTAATTTCTCGAAAGTTCATGAATACAGTCCACGTGAGAGGGTAATTTGGAAAACATTCCTGAAATAAAAACAGCGAAACAGGTTTATTGGAGTGCTAGAATACACCGACTGTTGGACGATTTCCTGCATATCCATCCCGTTTCACATCTGCATTGCATGAAAGTATTTCGCATATTATAACGCCACTGCTTGTGAACACCCTGTGCGATGATTGTGGTATTCTTAATACGTAGTGGTAGACGTTTTACCGACTTCGCCTAACGTTTAAGGGTGTGTGGACAATTACTGCCTTACTAACGTCTCCCTTCCCTAAGAAAAGCTCCCCCCCCCCCCATACACACACTTCTTTATTCATATGGCAGCATAGGAAAGTTTTCACATCTATATGTGCTCCCTGTAGTCACCGTCTCACTGCAGAGAAAATTGGATAGTAATTTAAAAGAACCGACGGACCCGGACCACTGTTAAAGGGCGTCAACTCATATAAAGTTCCGCACACGACTCCAGGAAGGCACAAAGAATAGTAAATGAATACGCACAAGCATGTCAATACGTGTATAAACATCTAGCAGTTTCCAATTATAAGTACTTAAACTAGTCCGCGAAAACACACAGTTCTTATTTTTGGCGACGTGTGGGCCGTTAGTTGTAATTACACTACACACCACTTAACTGCATACTACTATACGGTCATGGCGCATTTATTAGCTGTAGTAAAAATACTTTTGTATTAGAGGGTATCAACATTTAGTGGCAGTTTTAGTTGTCTGTATGTTGCAGAAAAATATTTAAACGAACAAGCCCTTTCCCTGCAACCTCGCTGTTGTTTTTTTTTTTGTTTTTTTGTTTTTACGGAGTCCCAAAATTTCGATTATCGCTCATACTTGATCTATCGGCAAAGGGTCCCCAAATTGTATAGCATCAGAGATTGCTCTCCAATACTATGGCATTATATTTAAAAAATGAGTCAAAACATACCCACAGAACAAGGAGCTCCGGGTCCTTTTACATTTCATAAATAAATTGTGATAACCACAGAAAAGAACAAAAAAATGCGCCTAAAAATGACATTATATAAAAAAATCTAAGCACACGAGACTCGCATACAAGCCGAGAAGGAACATTGTTCTGTTGCTCCATTCTCAATCTGCGCATTTCTGTACTAAGCACAGCAGTACACGCTAATACATTTTCCTCCACCCCCAACTACATTTGGTCACTGTGTTGGAGCGTCACGAAGTACAACACAGTAAAAGAGGAAAACGCAAATGATCGACTGGAATAAATGCAGAGGGTGATCATCGTGCACCGCCTATGCTACGCGATCGTTCGCGAGGATTTCAACAAATCCCCCAACATAAATCACCGGCAAAGCACGTTGAGATAGCGCGTAGGCAAACGGGCCCGGCACTGCCGAAAACGCGCGTAAGCGCGTCTTACACTAGTCGGCGGCCTTTTTCCGCAGCTTCTAAATGGACAAATGTTTCCAGCATTAGGGTAAACGACCGCGAATTGGCTTCAAGGGGAGATTACTACCGTGTTGACTCGCTCGTAACAATGCACTATTTGTGTACGCCTCCGCGAGATGTTAGCCACAAGTTCGCTTAACCAAATCCGCGAGGCATTCTACAGTCGGGAGAAAACTTCCGGCGCTTTATTCTCTCAAACACTCTGGGAAGCATAGATAGTTCATTCAAAACCACCGCAGCCTGTGTAACTCTTGTTACAGTCCATCTCGCGAGTCGTTTGCATAACTGCCGTAGGTGCCAGGCGTACACATGCGCAATATCCTTGCGCAGCGCAATAGAATTTCGGGCGTAACTTTCTGACAAATGGCCGGAATAAAGAGTTTGGTTCTTGATTCGCGCACGACATGTTATAGAGATGCGGGACGTATTAGGACCATTGCGCATGCAAGACCTATATCGCGAATTCAGCAGACGACGCGGCCTCGACGAGCACGTCTCAAGGGGCATTTGGTCTTCCTATAAGCTAAAGCGTCCTGCAGTCCTTAAGAGTGCTGGAAACGACTTGTCAGATGGCATATTGTCCTGCCCGGGGCGCCAACATTACACTTACGAAAGACACACCTAACTTACCGATTTTGTTGCGGTGGCAAATATAGGGAGACTCGCGGCAAATTCTCGCCGTCGTCTTCACCGGCGCCATTGCTGTGACGTTTTGTTTGAAGCCCAACTGCGACACGGTCTCATCGCACACACCGGTCCTTATGTACCGGGTTCGAGGGAAAGCGTGCCACGCTGAGCCGAGAAGGATGGTGGCTTGATGCACGCAGTCTTCCAGCGCACTCGATGTTATAGGTCACGTGACCAACCGCGGGCAAGGCGGAAGAGCGGAGATAGGGGAGCGCGTGGTACCTTAATGGAACATGTACAAGGGGACAGGGCGAGGTGAGCACGTGTCTTATCCCTTAGCCCTACCGCTGCTGGCTATGGCTGTCACCCTGTCTGAGCGTGTACGCCTCCCCCCCCCCCCCTTCCCGCGCCTTATCTTGCAGGTGATTTCCGGACTGTGCAAAGGCTGAGTGAGCCGAGACGAGCCAGCCGACCACCTACTGCTGCAAGTCGCGTAATCTCAAGTTCTGGAGAAACTTGGAAGCGACAAGCAACACGCAGCGTTTTGTGCTCTCGGCTTCCGCTCCTAATCATGCCAGCATAGTGACAGCAAGAGTTCGCGGTCATCTAGTGAGTTCTGTTCTGGTACGCTTGTGGGTGCATGGCGCCATGCTTGCTAATATAGAATGTTTACAGAAATTTATACACCGCATAAAACTGCGAAGTTTGCGTTGTTGTCTAATACCACACATCGCAATCACTGTCAGTGTCTCGCCTATCGGGTGTGACCCCACGCTGCGGTTATTATTTCTTTGTCGCGTCGCAAATGCAGTCGGCCCCCTTCGCCCTTTTCTCAAGGTGCGCCACAACAACCCGATACTAAAACCACATCTATTTCCGCCTCCATCTTGCATTTATTTTCGGACTTATTATTGTTATAATGAATCGTTTTATCGCACAAACTTGTATTGGTTTTTGTTTCTCGTCGCGCCTGCATGGACCGTATGAAATTATTTTCCAGTCATTCGGGAGACATCAAGTAATAAAGGTTCTTTTTACCACGCATACTGATGAATCCTACGTGATAATGTTCGGCATATTTCTAATCCTGTTCTTCTAGTGTTGTCAGTGGTGTCCACGGGGATTGAAAGCACAAAAAGATGAATAAATAAGACAACAAATAACTGTATAACTCGTTAGTAGATGCATTTTTCTACTATTTGACAAGATTAGCTTGAGAAAACGCACGGCTGCTCTTTAGAATACTTATTGAAGCTGTTTCGCATTGCGATTATGTCGCAACGTTTCATGATAGTTTTGCAAACACCTCAATGCTTGACATATGCACTCTTTTCTGTCTAAAAAGTGCTTCGACGTTTGCCGTCCTTTTATATACAGAGGATCTCTTTGAAAAAGTTCCAGACGACTTTCTGTACGAGTCAGTCCAGAGTGTTCTGGAGATGAGTGGAGGGCGGCCAGCAGGTCATTTCTTAATTTTTTTTCCTGTGTATTTTTTACTTGTCCATCTTTGTGATGCTTTCGCACACCTGTAGTGCCTTTTGTTTTGTTTTTTCTTCCTTGTTTATCTATCTTCCATATAACGTGACCTTCAATAGTGTCAACACAGCAGGGCAAAATAATTTCGGCCGACTGGAGGAAGAAGTCAGGCTAAGTCCATGCCCTGTCTACCACTACATGGAGGGTCAAGCGCAGCGCTGGAGCAGGGCTCGGAATATTAACATGAGTCAATTACATGAACATAGTAAATTTAATAATAAAGTACGCTCTGTGCGCCCACATTTAGCCTGCGGAGGCCACGGCAGAAACGCACGCATAGCGGCGGTTGACATTCGATACATTCACTTACAAAAGTTGGGGAGTCGCTACACTGTTGTAACACAAGAGGTTGAAAGCCCGTTGCACATTTGAGCGACAAGGAAGGGGGTTAACCTAGGGGCCCGATATTTATTATTCATATCACGAGACGCCAACAAACAAGACAAAAAGAAAAACATAGGGTAAATTACTTGTACTTACTAATTAATTTAAGGAAGCGATAAATTACTGGCAATGAAAGTGGATGAGAAAACAACTTGCCGCAAGTGGGGAACGATCCCACGCCTTCACATTACGCATCGCACGCGTAACGCGCAGTTGTAAATTCATCAGGTACTATCGACGCAAAATTGAGATGAACAGAGGGAGCACGTGCCCGAAGCGAACGTGTAGGTCCAGTGAACGCCGTTGGATCGGTCACCTTTGCCAACATGCGTGTGCACACAGTTTTCACGCAGAGTGCAGGTATGCTCGCCCACGTATGCTACGTCCTTATACCGTTTTATTCAATGCTTGCTTGCTCACCCGACCCGATGCAGTGCCAGTCTCACGTCGTCAGTACCGTTATGGCGTCTAGCGCCGTCGTTGCACGTGCAGCACGATATCGCCGTCGCGTGCCCGTTTTCATAACCTGCATCACTTGCTTTCGCTGCCGTTCTTGAAGAGATTACAGTGCATCACCATAATGTGAATAACACCAGAAATATATCGCCACACCGGACAAGTTTGTCTCTCGCGGTTGTTTTTCCGGCACAACTAGAATACTAGGCGAGTCTGCCAGACATGGTTTAGTGTATAGAATTTACGAGAGATTCCGTGGGTATTTTGTGAGTGTGTTCTTCAGAGAAATTCTGCGAGATCACGCTGACCGCATATGTTATGAGCGATACAGATTTAGAAGAGGAAATACGTCACATGATAGAGGATAAAAATTAAAAAGAAAACATTTTAGTAGTGCTTGTCGGAAGGTTATAATTTGTAAGGAGCGTCTGGAGTAAACTTGGGGTTGCCCATAAACTTTTCCTCAAGCCATGGTGTCATCCTACCTTAATGGAACAAGGATGGCTTGCTGTATTGTCATAAAATACAGGCTAAACCACTCGGTAATGTGTAGTATGGCTTTAACAATACGTTCCTCATGGCGTTTACGTGTCTAGTTAGGCTGAATAAGGAAGAGCGGACAACCCAACAAACAAGGCTATCCCTGTGCTGATAGTACGCTTACATTGAAGTTGCGCATTCCGCTCGGTTTGTGTGGGAAACCAGTTGTAATTCCATAGGTTTATGGCAATACTTGAAGAGACGGTGACTAAAGTGGTCCTTGTTATTTTAGCGAGATCGCTAGGTGAATTTTCATATTGAACATTATCTCGGTGGCTATAAAACATGTAAATTAACTTTCTAACCTAATTCACGCCGAGTACGCTTTTATCACAATTAGAGGTTACATTCGTGCTCCTACTGAAGCACACGCACGCAAGCCAGGAGAGCTGTAATAGCGAGTTGGCGTTCAACTGTATCGTGTCACTTGATAACGTTTCCAAAAGCACACCATTACACCATGCGAGGCAGCGTCTATAGCACACTTCTTACGTGTGAAGGCGTTCTCCCGTGGACATTTTAATCTGGTAGCGTCATAGCTCTGGAGGTACCTGCTCTGGAGGTATCACGTTCTTTTGATGTAAGACGTGGGTCGATCCCGAAGGCACTGAAGACTAACACAGATTCTTAATGCACCAGCTGTCACGAGGAAAGAATGCGAGGAACTGGCACGCGACTTCTGGCACGTGCCAGATGTTTCGAAGAGCGATTTTGGCATGAGGGAAGCATCTTTCTTCTTGCAACCGTGGCCTCATATTTGGATAACTAGGATGCTATGCTTGAAGGGAGAAGTTAAGTGCCACTATCGGTCAGGCATTTCTTTTGATCATTTTACGCGAACTTTACCACTTTGTGGGTATCTAGCACAGATGTCAAGTTTTGTTGAGCGTATCTGGGCGCGTACCAGTGTGCACCAAATGACGAGTTCACTAGAGATACAAAGTATAGAAACATTGTATTGATAAATAAACAACAAAAACACAATGCAAGACATTAAGCTGCACTCCAGCCTACACGTCATGAGTTATGCGTTCTTAGTCAAGTTCCGAAATAGTAAACCAAACAGAACTGCTCCTAATGTGTATAAGATCCCTCATGTAGAATGTGGCGCCGCCTCGGTCCCACTTGATGTATGTGGTAAACATGCAGGAGGGAAGCCGAGGCGAGTATTTGTTGTAACCTTTTGCTTAACTTGTTTTAACCTCCCGCGATCACGTAAACAGGTCTGCTTCTTGCAAATAATCGTTCCGGACCGCATGAATTATTAGAAGTAACTGCATCTCTAAACAAACTCTAGGGATGCGTTACTCTCGGTGTACCCCGACGTCAAAGCATAGTAAGTGTCGACGTTGGTTAACGCTATCGCTTACCCGACACAGCACAGAAAAAAGTCGATCGTTGCAGTGGCTCCAGTACAAAGCTCCTTAACAAATACATGCCGCCAAGTACGCGCAGATAGATAAAGCGGCATCACAAAGCCACAGCATAGACGGAGGACGGTAAGTATAAAACTAAGGCACGAGTTAACTTTGGTTACCTAAATGAGAAGTTAGAAGGTGCAACTTGATAACTATGGTGCATGCCCGATTTTCGCGAAGGCTGTATGCGCCTACTATTGAGGAAAGACGGTAATCTCTCACGCCCCTGGGAGCAGTTTGCTGGGGAAAATGTTCAGTGCGCACTTTCGAGGGTTTAATGCGGCGATAGCGGAGCGGTATAAATTCCGCAACGGCAAGACGATATAAGCCACGGGGGTTTGGCAATATTCCCGTTATTCAGTGAAGACCATAACTCATATTTGGTAACCAGGTTTCTTTCGGGACGAACACCCACTTTTCTAACGCTTTTTATTGGCGATAACATCAGCGCGATCCTTCATGCCGCGTCTTTCATTTGTCGACTTCCTTCTCTCTCTCTCTCTCTCTCTCTCTCTCTATATATATATATATATATATATATATATACATTTATTTAGTAATATATATATATGTGTGTGTGTGTGTGTGTGTGTGTGTGTGTGTGTGTGTGTGTGTGTGTGTGTGTGTGTGTGTGTGTGTGTGTGTGTGTGTGTGTGTGTGTGTTCCTCAGCGACTCTCTTACTCAATCACGATTGCAAAACACTTAAGGTGGTGGAACTAAGACGTATAGTCTTGATATAGGTCTACAAAAAACATTTACCATCTGGGTCATACGCCGGCTCAAAACAGTTTGAAAGCGTAACGCAACTGTTCCGGCCATTCCGCTGTCTGGCCAACAGCTCTTTTCGCAAAGCCAAGCGCGGCTGCAGCCAGCCACAGATACCAGTATCGAGACTGAGCCCGCAACGACAATAGATGGGGCCACTTTGTCAAGGTGGCAGCGCCATCACAAAAATGGGCTGCTGAGGTAGCCACCGGCCACTGGTAGGTTCCTTGGCACTTCTTGCAGAGCCAGCCGATTTATTTTCACAGAAAATTCCCTGTCCTAGTCTATCCCACTCTATCGTCAGCTCACATCACAGCGGACTAGCTATCATCCTCACGAGACATTTAAAGTACTGAGCAGGAAAATGAATGCTTTTTGGCATTACCGAAGAGAAATACAGCCGACGTGAGAGTTCGGACGTGGGTTTCCAATATCCTGTATTGTTATGCGTTCCTGAAATGTTTCCCGTTCCAATTTCTATATCCAATGACGTCATGAGCTTTTTCTTCAGCATGAAATGATGTAGCAGAAGTAATTATGATAGTAACAATAGCACGAGTAGGAGGCGAAAATCTGGGCCAATACCAGACCTCTGCTCCAAGGAATTATTCTTCGCACCACGCCTCAGCAATACATCTCGGATTCACGGCCTGTACGCCAGGTGTCTTCTCGAATTAAACCGCATACAATTGCTAACACCGCCAAAAAATGACGACGGTACAAGTCTCACACGTGTGCCGCAGTTCGTCGAGGCTGAGCATTCACAAACGGAAATAAATATGATATATCGGCCTGTTTCTCTCCCTCGATTATATTTATATGCGTTGCTCACACGAGCGGTATACCAACCGTCTCTGAAATACACTATGTTACGTTTACAGGTGGCTCCCTCACTGAAGAGGCAGAAATAAACAGCCCAATGCTACAGCAATATCTTCAATTATTGTATGACTGCAACTTTCAGATAAAATGACCAGGAATTGGGCGCTGTTGTCGAATGGTGGTTTTGTTTCAGTTGGAAGAAAAAGGGCAATCATCAACTTTCTATTCCAAACAACGTGCTCTTTTTTTGAAAAAAGAAAACTTTCATTTACATCGTAGTATAAGAGCTTTTTAGACGTGTCGTCGGATGCACCGATGCACTATAATAACTTACATTGATCAAAAGTGGCTGTAAAGTAAAAATCTGAGAATACACTTATGCACTTTAAACGGCATTTAAAATCATTCAGGGTAACACTATAGCCGACCCTCGCCTGAGTGGGTATGTCACCAGAATTGCCGCTTGGTATGCTCCCAGCCGGATTAGAATATTCAATTTGCTCTAACCTCAGCACGACCTAATTTCCATATAAAATAACGAAAAATTGCGATCGTGTCTGATCAGAGGCGCCACATTGCGCATGCTTCGCTGAAAGCACAAAGTTGCAAAGTGCATATTTTCGACCGCAATGTTCTTGCATGCACAACCACTGCTGTGTTTCCTGAAATAAACGTGCGCAAAGCATTATTAGGGTCAGATGGCAAACGGACTCAGGGCAACATCCATATGTATTTTCTTTCTTTCTCTTTTCACCCTGGGCTGGAATCTTTTGATGGCCTTCCCCCTCCCTGTGCCCTGCCGGCGGTGGCACACCAGCCGGAGAGAGCGTATCTTTTCTAGCAAAAAGCTTCTATCTCTTTTCACGAGTCAGTTAAGAGGACTTAATAGTGGCCGTGAAATTTTCAAGTATCAACATTTTTATAGCAGTGACTTCAATTGCTCGTGCATGATTAAGGCAGTGAAACTCGCGCTCGCAGTTTCGCGGAATTCGACTTGCTATGAATATTTCCCGTGTTGCTCTGGCATTTTGCCCGTCACTGTGATTTTGTGGTTGAACGTTTTCCTTAGACCTCCCGTTTTTTGCATATAGCTCACTTCAATATATCCACCCCCTTCCCCCCCAAAAAAATATATTCGGACAAACTGGCTGCGTAACGTAAACTATAAGGACTCTAGTACGAAGTACGCCATATAAGATGATTACCCGCCTGCACACTAAGGCGAGCTGCTCATACTTCGTTGAAAGAGTGAATGTTCTATTCAGTGCAAATACATTTAATACTGAATTAAACGTTTAATCACAACCCTTGGCATTACTACTAGACATGGGCCCATGTGTATTGATGGACAGATATACTAACTCAACAGAACTGCTTGTTGGCCTAGTTGGTGCTTGCTAAAAGACATGTTTTTTTGCCGCAATTGAACAGTCACAAAAGGAAGTGCCGCCCGCGTTGTCTTTATGTGTCTTCCTTTTGTGAGTGTTCAATTGCGGCAAAAAACATGTCTTTTACACTAACCCAAGCGCACATTTTTTTGTGATGATATAGATATAGTAGAAACAAAAAAGAAAATAAAACATTCACGCAGAAACTCCTCTGGCTGGTAGTTGTCTAAGTACGCCTAAGCATTGTGCAACTTGCTCATCTCCACGCAGCCCGGCCTCATTATCAAGTTTGTGGAACTTGATATAAACAAACCCTTATCAACAAACCCTTAATACCAACCCCTATCAACTCTCATCACTCCTATTCTTATCATATTCGTTAGCGAACATAAGGCCAGTTTCCTTAAGATAGAGTTCCTTACGGCACTCGAACCCACGACCATTCGTGTTAATGAGGGCGAAGTTAATTAGCCACAGTTAATTCAGACCGACTTTTGAAGACACTCAAACCCTCCACCTTTGGTGGGAGTCGAACCCACGACCTTTGGTGCTAACCATATTCAATTAGCATTAATTTAGCGAAGCTGTTGCCAAACCACCCCTACATTTGCCGAGGGAGTATGCAGTGTTCTTCTTTGGGGCTTCGAGTGTCGGCGCGTTGTTCTCGGTGAAGCTGGGTATCACGTGCTTGTGTTTCCCCGCAATCGTTCTGGGTTGCGCCCTTCCCTGGAACGCCTTTGTCTGGCGGCAGCGGCATGGCGTGTTTCCTCTTATTGCTTGTGCTCGTGAGCGTCTTGTTGTACTTCCCCGCTCTGCGCAGCATCGTTGAGTTGTTTCTGGCGTTTTGTGTATTGACAATGATGCTCTGCATTTCTGCGTTTCCATTCTTCTTCAGCAAGCGGCTGCGGTTCGTCTCGGCGCCATTGCGGTAAATGCGACAGCTCCGCGACGACAGGAACTGCTGTGGTGCGACACTCGCTCATGTCAATGCAACCTGGTGTCATCTTTATCAAGCTTATCAAGCATGACCCGACCATTATACATTATCCAATACGTCACTTATGGTTCGGGTGCACGTTTAGAGATTGTTCTTCATTGAAACCTATGCTGTTATGTGTGTTGTATGGTAGATTTAAATGAATTGACCTGCTTACGGTGCATGAGCCATTGCATTCGTCTTACCTGATGGACAGGTTTCTCGTCCGGTATGCATAAAAATGCTTGCGCATTTAAAAACAATAATTTTCACATACACGCGTTTTTATACCCTACAACTCAAAGGAACAGAGCAAGTAGAATATAAAGAAGAGTGCAGTATTAGTGAAATAGCCATAATTTTGTAGAAACAAAGCTTTTTGTGGTCCAAAATGTAAGCAAAAATGCATGCATCATCTCGTTGACGCAACGTTTCCAGACGTTATCAGATTTTTGTTTATGCTACATGAAAAAGTGCTTGCTTTCTTTTATCGCAAGCTTCTAGATGCCGTTTCTCGAAGTGCTGAAAGCATGCTGCGGAAAGATGGCTCGCGAAAATTGGGCAGCTTCGCGTGAAGGGCGAAGCGCTGAAAGGAATAGCAAGTTTTGTGGTCGAGTTTCAAATCCTCAGACGGTGTTCTAGCTATAGAGAGGTGGGACTTGTTGGTGCGGCGCAGCCCGCAAGGCAACTGCTGCACGGCAGAACGAGCAGCGCCAGGGCAGCCACTGGCCGTCTCATAACGGCGGCGTAATGAGCACCAGCTGCGGCGTTGCAGACATCGCATAGTGCAGGAGATGGGGTCGACGGGAAGCCATCTGCGTTAAATTCCGGCGGTGACAAAGTGTGTGCAAAGTGTATATTTAGAAGCAAGTTTCACAACGCTAATCCCCGTATTCAGAAATGCATCTTCACCTGAAGCCCATGCTTTACTTGATATGAATGACGCCTCGCGTGAACATGCCCAAGGAGCTCATTGAGATTCGTTTTCTCGTACAGGAAGAAAAGGCATATAGACCACGAGAAGCCTTGAAGGAGGGAGTCCATTAAATACCCTCTAAAGTGGTCGGAGCGTTGCGTAGGGCAAAGGGGCTCTGTTTCGCTAGATAAATGCCTTCAGGAGTCACGAAAACTGCCCTTCCTCGGTCTTGGCCGGCCACAGCAATTTGCCAGTGTGCTGCTCGTTGGCATATGGAGGAGAAATACTGGGAGCCGTGCAAGCAGTTGAGCGCTATATTTCTTTTTTTTTTTTTTCTAAAAGTAGTCCAGTGCTACGTTTCATGAGGAGAACACAGTAAGACATGACACGACGGCGCCCATCCTGTCATGCCTTTCTGTGTCCTCGTCATAAAAAGTATCGCTGGCTTACTTTCTTAGGAAACAAAAAATAATGAATCTCCACCAGCCCCGGAACTTGCTTTGTTACGCAGTAGCGCGCATCACCCATGCTTAATGAAGCAATGACAGAACTAGCGCCTGCACACCAGAGCCAGGCACATCGTCATCGTCGTAGTCGTCGTACAAGCACGGAACACTGGCACGTAAGCGGGTCACAAATCACACCCCCCACTTGAAAATATTGCCAGCGCAGAGTGAAAAATTATATCACGTCAGCTAGACATTTGCTGCTCAGACCACAGCATGCCAGCAGTAGCTCTGCACGGTTGCTAGTTTGCTAATGAGTGCGTGCGCACAGCCTCGATCTCAAAAGAGGAACGAAGAACGTGGCCCTTGCTACGGCACAGAGGCGATTTATCGTAGAGTTGGTGGTGCGTCCACTTTGCTTTGTCGTTTTTCTATAAACAAACACGCTCCACGTTTATGGAGACCATCTGACCCTCTACAGGCGAGCCATGCGTGTGCCGGAAGTGAGACAGCACGACAACGGCGGGGGAGCCGACGATTTGAGTGCGCCCCGAGCGTCCGTATAGTTGCTATCTCAATAAATGTGAAAAATAAAAATTCAAAACGTGACACACACATGTGCCAGGCAACTACACGGAGACACACATCTGCCTGCACAAGAGGAAGCAAACCGTGAAGATAGCTGGGAAAGAAAGAAACACAATGACGGGAATGAGCCATGCCACGAACAGAGTAAATTTGGTGAGCGCTATAATGGTTGTCAGGGTGCCAGGCCGATAGCTGAGGACACTTTGCTTTCTTCTAATGGCATATACTGTTGCTGTTTCATTCGTTGCTAGCGGGGCAATTTAGAAGGGTAAGGAATGGCTCAAGCCAGACGTGGAGTTCATTGACTTGCCAGTAGATTTAGTGGGTGTTTTGGTGTGAAGGGGGTTTTCTTGGTGTGTCGACAAATGTGCTATTTATTTGTAGCCTTGGGGTGAAGTAATATAATGTGATGGGAGGATTCCTTACCAAATTAAAATCACTAGCAAGTATGCAGCGCATTTTAATTTAGGTGTTATTTGGTACCTGTAAGTGTTTAATTTAAGGGTTGGTTCCTGGGAGAATGCATGCATTCAAGCGCACTCGCCAATCAGATACTTGTTCATCTATGTGACGGAGTCGTAGGAGCTTGAAGGAGCGACCCACCTTACACGACTCGGTGGTAAGCTATAATTCGTAGACCCTCGGTTAACACGACCGTAAAAAGGGGTGCTTTTGCTATGGTTTGAAGAAATGTAGTGAACGCAGTTAACAGGCCAATAACGCTGATTATCAAGAGGCATCAGCAAATCAGGTTTCGACATTTACCTTGACAAGGGGTTTCTTCAACCACAAAAGATGCAAGAAACGCAATGCAGATGGCGACATTGCCCTGAAGTTATATCGTCACGCCAGGTAGCCATGTATTGACGTGTAATAATGTAGTTAGCATTCTTTGAGAAATTTACTCAGTTGGCAGCAAATATCTTTGCTTGCCATCGGCGAACCTATTTCACGCCAACTGAAGCCACTGGCGAAAACATTTGAAAATTGTGGAAATCTTACCCAGCGTCAGAAGAGTCATGAAAGAAAACAGGTTTCTTTCTGGAAATATTGGTAAAACTAAATAAAATATCCCAAGCATTCTTGACATACGGAAGGTAAAGATAACAGCAGATAATTGGGCATGCAAACACACTTTTACAAAAGCTATGGAGGGATATTGACATTTTAGGACGGATAATTCCTATTATTTATCGGTTCAGACATTCTTTATAATTTCAGAATTCTCTTCTGCTTACCACACCAGCTGCGCTTTTTCACTCTTATAATGAGAGGTTTCTGGCTTACAGTCTGCGCACTTATAGAAGTTTTCTTTTTTTGTTTGTATTGCGGATGCCCGATAGATACACTGTGCAAGGTTTGCGTCGTGTATTTCAAAGCCGATTGTCTTTGGTCATTATGAATGAGAGTTAGCAGAACTGTGCTCCTTGTCATTCGATTTTTTTCTTTTTTTGCGTAGATGGTGGATCCTGTAGCCTGCAATATGTGACCGATGTCGCGACTGCCTTCTTCAGCAACAAACGATACAGACGCAGCACACCACCATAAAGAAAGAAAGGTTACGCTAACTGAAAGAAGCGACGTGCCGCCTGAATGTTTATGTACTCACAAAGTGGCACATGCCTAACATTTTCATAACATGCCTCATCGCACTTCATATTCAGATTTTTTCGGGGCTGGATGAAATCGAACGTGCGTCATATGTATACAGACAATTTTCTCGGAATATATATTCAGACAGGTGCCACGCGCGGATTTCCCGGCAGCTCAGCCTCTCCAGGCGGAAGCGCGAGACAGGAGCCCGCCTGCAGTTGAAGCCTCATTTATGACGCGTTTTGACGGTGGCAATACTGTGTTGGCTAGGCTGCATTGCTTGAGCTCTGGTCGCGTTACCGTCGACGTTCGTCTCGAGATGGGCGCGGGCGGAATTTCTTGACGGTGCGTACTGCTATCCGGATAAATGTTTATCACTAAAGGAGTAGCTTACTGCATTGCTTACGTATTCATCTGCGCATTGTACGCATGCATTGTCGCGTCGATTATGCACATCAATCGTTTATTCCCGCACGTGGACGCGACATGCTCGTGCACGCGCGTGTGTGTTCGTGTGCTTCCGTATGTGGGACGGGTGTATGTGTATACATGTACTACCTGTTTGTTTATTTGTTTTGACCCTGTGCAGAGTAGCGGGGCAGAGCATGCTAACTCCAAACGACCTCTCTGCGTTTCTTTTATCTTTCTCTGTCTCTCTTTCCTTTTCTCTCTCTCTCTGTTCATCTGCTCTTTATGCATTTCATTTCTGTCTACTTATTTACCAATAGAAAATTGCAAAAGAATTCACGACAAAATTTTACTTTCAATATAACACAATATAGAACCCAATAAACCGCATATTCAAATCATTGTTAAGTAACAATTGAGTAAACCTAACAAGTCCCGCGAGGCTTTCTGGTACCACAACAGCCCAAGCAGAAGAAAATTACTTTGGCGTTCGTTGACGTCACGCTCACGAAATGGTTTTGAGGTTTCGGAGCACAAACAGCAAGTTGGAGCTCGAATTTCGGCGCTTATAGAGCACCTTCTACCACTTAATGAACGAAAATCAACATTTGGAGAATTACTCGAAGAGCCCAAACTTCATTAGTGTGTTTTATTAACGTCTCTTTTTAGAACGAAAGAAGCGTAGTTACAACTAATGTTTTAGCTCTCTTTACTGTTCCAGATTTCTCCGTTTTCCCGTACGCTCTCCGAGCGTACTTAATAAGCATGCTTTAGCTCTCTTGCATGAAGATGTTTGTTGTTAACGCTCAAACGTTTCAGGGAAAGGCTAGATAACAAGCTAACAGCTGTGTCCGTAAATTAGCACGCTTGTGGATTATAGTTAGAAGAGCAACCGCGTTTGCTTGATTACTGGGACAGTCGAAAAGGAGAACTAAGCTTACCTCTGTCACTGCGCAGGGTGTGCATTCCCGAATAAATGAAAAATTGGCAGTGGCTTAGCTCGGCTATGCCAGGATATACGTAGCAAAAGCTAAGGCATAGCATGGTTAGCCTGGGTAATCTTGATTGCAAGTCCAGGTTAGTCTGGTTTTCTAGCTATGTTGCGGCGTTTAGCCAGTCGTTCGGCGCGCTGTTCATCTGTTTCCCGGGCGATTCGTTTCCTCTTCATCTCGTTCCGAATTCGATTCCAGGCCTCCTCCTGCTTATCAGAATTGTCGCCGTCCATACTGCCGCCTCAACGGTGGTTGCGGCGCACGCGAGCTCTCCTTTTCAATCCTCTGACATGTTATCAGGCATGCGACGCCGCTGGCGAAGCGAGTGGAGGCGAGCGCAACAACGAGGAACGCGGTGTGGCGTCATAGCAAATGGTGGTGGCGGATAGGCGCGGCGCTGCGCAGCGACGGAACGCCTGGGGCTCGGCGCTACTAGTGGCGCATGCGCAGTATTGACTAGGGAGCGAGAGAGAGAGAAATATCCGTGGTGAGGTGTGCGTTGTGACGTCATGTGCCTCCTCGGAGCACCGCCGCGGCGAAATCGCATGTTCGCGGCCAGTAAAGCTTTCGCTTTAAAAAACTGATCAGAGAACGGCTAGGAGAAATGATACATTGGAACATGGTGCTGCGTCGGCGCTTCACACGGATAAGATGCAAGTCAACACGTAGCACAGCGTGATAGTCAGTGCCCCGGTGTTTGCGCAAACTGGACGCTGACTCAAAAGAAAAGCTCTTCGAGGCCTCAGAGTAAGAATGCGCGGAGAGCGACAACTCGGTGGAACAGAAGGCACACCAGCAAGTCACGGGCTTGTTCCTTCAACGGGTCTAATTTGCTGAAGTGCTCATTGGGATGCAAGGACCGTTTACTTGCTGCCTTTCGACGGGAAAATAACAAGCTAAGAAAAAGCTTCTTTGTGCTCAAAGAAGTTCGAAACTAGGGGACGTGCTAAAATGTCGGTCATGCTAAAGAAATAAAATAGGCGATAACACGCCCTTCTTCAGAGAGACAGAAAACATGGTTTCCAACTTGAGCGCTTCCCTGGGGAATCCCTGTAACGTGGCCGAGGTATGTAAAAATTAAAGCAATAACATGGTTGATGCGTATTCAGCATTAGGAAAAGCAGACAGCCTGAGCCAGTCTTCCAGATATTGAACGGCTACATAACAATACAAAAAAGTAAAATTACAAGAAACCTTGCAAGAAACGCTCTAATTGAGTATTTTTCGGAGGTTCTTTTTTGGTGAGTGAAGTCATACTGTTCCTGGAGTACTTGGAATAAACGAAGCGAATGGCCTCCTCTTAGATCGCCTCTAAAAATTTCGTCAGATAGGCTTCATATGGATTCAAGGCTATATGACTGTGTGCATAATAGCAGATTAACGAAGTGGCAGTCTCACTGCCATTCCCAAGGCCGATGATGCCAGGACAAGTGGCAATATCTAGTTTCAATCACCGCAGCACAGCTAAACCTCCCCAGCGGTCACCACAATATCCCTCTAACCTGGCTGCAACTTCTTTATAGTGGCTATTCATCAAGCAACCGCGCTCGAAGCGAAAGTGTTTGTTGAGAACGGGGCGCTATGGATATAATATATCTATGGCTACATTCTCCTAATGCGACCTTGGCACATTCGTTGCGGGGATAGGCCAAGAATGGGCCCATAATATCACAAACGTAGTACCGAAGTTTTCAACTTGGCCAGACAGCAACGAGCAGCAAGTTGCCTATTCGGGCACAAATGCACTGGCCTGTGCTGTCTGCTGGGCAAGGCCACTGCAAATATCTGCGCAGCATCCTGCACAGATTTAGTGCCTCAAGTTGACAGTTCTGCCATAAACAGTCAGAAACGTACAAACCGCAAATTGATGGGAAGAACCACACATTGCTATCGCTCAAATATATTTCTATCGCTGAGCTGAGGTGTAGAAGAGCGCTTGAAGTACAAAGCTAAAATAAGAAGATCCTTCTAAATGTCTGTAATTTTAATGAAAGATGCAAACTGCGTGTGCGGACGCTGTTTTTGCAGCTCGCTTTACGAGTCTAGGTGGACAAAATTTCACGAGTGACCGGAGCAATTCCCTCAACTGAGAGAAATCTTTTCACTCAGGTTGTTCTTTTATTTTTCTTTATTACCTGCGGAATAATTAGAAGCTAAGCTACGTCAGAGCCCGCTATCTCGGGATAGAGTTGACATATTCAGATTGTATTAGTTTCATTGGCGTCATTTATAATTTTTGGTAAGTAATCAGAATGCCTAAGTATTCACGGCAGACAAGCAAGCATCCACATCAAAAAGACTTCATACTGAACATCGCTTATCACTGACAGCGTTTACCTCAGCCTTTCAAGCATTCATACCAAAAGCACCTTGCAGCTTCTTCTATTGTTTTTAATCGAAATGTTATGATCAGATTTTATTAGTGTCATTGGCATCAGTTGTTATTTTTGGTAAATATTCAGAATGCCTAAGTATTCACAGCACAGAAGGAAGCATCCACATCAAAAACACTCCAAACCAACTAGCGCTTTTCTCTGACAGCGTTTACTTCAGCCTTTCATGCCTTCATTCCAAAAGCACCTTGCAGCTTCTTCTATTGTTTTTAATCGAAGTGTTATGATCAGATTTTAGTAGTGTCATTGGCATCAGTTGTTATTTTTGGTAAATATTCAGAATGCCTAAGTATTCACAGCACAGAAGGAAGCATGCACATCAAAAACACTCCAAACCAACTAGCCCTTTTCACTGACAGCGTTTACCTCAGCCTTTCATGCATTCATTCCAAAAGCACCTTGCAGCTTGTTCTATGTTTTTTAATCGAAGTGTTACGATCAAATTTTATTAGTGTTATTGGCATCAGTTGTTATTTTTGGTAAATAATCATAATGCCTAAGTATTCACAGCACAGAAGGAAGCATCCACATCAAGAACACTCCAAACCAACTAGCGCTTTTCACTGACAGCGTTTACCTCAGCCTTTCATGCATTCATTCCAAAAGCACCTTGCAGCTTCTTTTTTTTTTTTAATAGAAGTGTTATTAGCGAACGCCGCCAGACGTTGCTAACTGTGGCTGCTGCTGCCTGGCCGAATCGCTCATGCACAGGGCAGCACTCATATAAAAAATCAGCCTATATGTTGACCCATTTGTACTGCACGTACGGATTTGCCGGTAGCCAGGTCTCGTCCCTGTAGAATTACGCTGTTGAAGATCAAACAGAGCCTGAATATCTTCACTGCTTTATTTGAACGAAGTTCCCTACGCCTGCTTTTCGGTTGGTTGCATTGCCTGCTCGCTCGATTTATCGCCAAGTAAAGTGGGTCAATCCTGGCGATATTGCAATCAGTACTGAGCCGATCTCAGAGGCCGAGCATGGCGTCCAAGGCTCCGTGCTCTGGAAGGTCACGGTCGGTGTAATTCGCGGCCGTGATCATCGCATGGGTGGCGCACTACGAGGAGGTCACCGCATCTTGCCGTCTCTCCAAACGGGCACGTAGCGCTCATGCGGCAAAACACGCCGCAGAAGATATTTAGTGGCATTTAATTAATCGCTTCATGAAAGCCCCTAAATATGCTTGCAACATGTGTGTTATAACTGAATAAGTTTTCCTATGTTTCAGTGGTCCTACGAGCCTAGCTTACAATGTATCTCTGCAGCAGTCGATTGTTTAGCGTTCACAAGTCTTCAAAATAACGCACAGTAAGCGAAACCAGATTTACTGAGCACGCACAAAAAATGCAAAAGAGAATAATTCTCATGAGAAGGCACCAGAGAAATACTGATTTTTGTGTCAGCGCTCCGAAGAAAAATGTACAAAATGAAGCGGTAGGGGCTAAAGAAATATTTCCCTTTAGGATTTATTCGTGGCAAGACGCATCGGTTTCGTAAATCTGAGCCTCACCTTTTGAGGCTGTCAGGCTGTCACGTTGACGGCACAGGAAAGCGAGCTTTCAGATCGCCGCATTTCGAGGGTTTTTCAGCTTCTCGTGAAGGGACTTTGACAGCGAAGGCGCGGGCGATATTGGGCTCCTCGTGACGTGAGAGGAAACGATTATAAAGGACTCGCTCAGTGAGGATGCCACGTGAGTAGAAAGCCGGAGTCGATGTTTGGGCAGCACTATAGAAAACATGAAGGATTCTTTCTCAGCGTTATAGCAAAGACCTCTCTTGCGAGCTTTAAAATCTCGCATCCGCGAGAAAACGCCATTGAGAGGCTGAAAGCTTTGCGTCTACTTGTTGTTCTTAGTTAGCTTTCTTTTCTTTAAGAATCCCCGCTTCGGAAGTAGAATGCGCCACGAAATTCTTTAGGATAACATTGGGTTGAAATAAAAGAGATAAACGCCATGCAAAGGATTCACTGAGCTTCCCCAAAATAATACATGTTAAAATGAGCGCTGTTGTAACGCCCATGAGCTACGTTACTGAAGCCATAAGAAAAGTATACAAATCATAAAAAAAGAAAACAAATTACACTCGCAGCCTAAGCTGGTGTCTCTATGAGCCATTTGGATTACATTTTTGGGGACAACAACACGTTCTTTTACTCAGGCAGAAAAATATACATGCTGAGCGGTCCGTTTGAATACTAATCTCATTATAGAATTAGTTATCTGAAAGCAAAAACGGTTTCCAAGAATAGGTGGCATTCGTGTCAAAAGATTTCCTAGCGACATTGTTTTGTAATTTAACAAATTAGTTCGTAGGCACAATGATTTACTGTGATCGTTCATCAGCTAAGGCCTTCGGCCTCTGAGAACAAGCTCCGAGGTGAAAGAAACCCGCAAATTCACGCAAAATTGCCGCGTGACTGGCAGCTCGCGGCACCTTGCATGTGTTCGCAAGCTTCTTTCGCGCTCGGAACACAGCGTTATGTAGCGCTTATTGCGCAACAGAAACCTGAATCAGAAGTTTTTCATGCCGCTCTACAATTGTATTGTTGACACTCTTCATCTAATTGTAATATTTGAAAAGTTCATTAATAGTTATGACTACTTATCGAATGAGGCGGAATGCAAAATGTAATTCGAGCATCTCCAAGCGACGGTCAACAACATTACCTGGGTTCGGTCCAGCTACGGGGCATTCGCATATTTCTAATCTTCGGCTAAAATTAGCTGGGACACCCTGCATATCATCTTCTGTCGGATCAGAATAAAAAAATGCCGGATCGGTCAGTCCATCTGCGAAACACACGCAGAAATAAAATCATTTGCCGGAATGTCTATCGGATATGAACCACGCAGAACGATATGACAGGGCAATGAAGCTTCTGATTTAATTCAAAGAAAAATAATAAAGAACGCAGTGGCGTGCAGGTATCGTAAAGCGTATGTCAGTGCTGAACATACGATATTATTAAGTCGGTTACAGAGGCACTACTTTCCAGGTAATATTAAAGTACGGGGGAGGAAATATTTAGGAGATATGTAATTCAATTTTTTTTTTCAAGGTGACTTTTATTCTCGTGAACACGACAGCTGTGGTTAAGGTATGCTTACTTTCGCCAGCATCGTTTAATATTTTATTGAGCAGGATCCCTCCGCTCCAAGGTATAAGCACCTACGTTTTTAATGACGACATCGCTTTTATGTTTTGGCTAGAGACACTACTCCCTTTACCTTAATTTGCAGTCGTATCTAAGGCACCTGAAATGCTGGCTTGATAGCTTACAATTAAACCTCAATGCTAATAAGTGTGCCATTCTTGTTTTCCTAGTTAAAGGCCCAGCACACATATCGCTTCATAATGGCAGACGTTTGGGCGAGTTAGTACAGATAAATGATGGATGTAAAGAGCGCAACTTTCACGCGGACCGTAAGAAATGCTTGTGTGTGTATGTGTGTGTGCGTGCGTGCGTGCGTGCGTGCGTGCGTGCGTGCGTGCGTGCGTGCGTGTGTGTGTGCGTGTGTGTGTGTGTGTGTGTGTGTGTGTGTGTGTGTGTGTGTGTGTGTGTGTGTGTGTGTGTGTGTGTGTGTTTGTGTGTGTGTGTGTTTGTTTTGCTCTCGTACAGTCTGCATAAAAGTTCACGCATCTCCGCCAAGTCACGCATCACGCATCTCCACCAAGTCACCCAAATGCCTGCACTCATGAACCTAATTTCTACTACAGCGGGTCGTGTTCGGTGTAACAACCGTCATCTAAATATTCCAGCGGTTCTCGCGTCATTTATTGTGTTGTGATTTGTACCTACCAAGCGAGAATCGGCGCTTGTGTCCATTCTTTTTCCCTAGAGTCTGCGTAATAGTTGCGCTATTTATTTCCGCAACATATCGCTGAACTATCATCTAGAACTCCCAGAAGTATTTCCTTCTTTCCTTTCTTTTTTTTTTTGGAGCACCGCTTTCTACCGCTCCTTCTATTATCTCTTTCAGAGACACGATAGCCCGCGACCACCAGCGAAACAATAGAGGGCTGCTGTGCATGCCTTTGACACGCCGCCTGACACACGGCCGTTGACACGTGATTGACAGACGGCCGTGTCATTGGCTTTGTGCACAGCACTCCTTTATTCTATATTCTACACCCTCGGGCCGCTAACACACCTTCGTTCGTTGCCGCACCCACCCAACTTACGCCCTTTCCCCTTTAGAAGAACCCCACCTATATACCTGTGGCAAGGAAAGCATATGTCGCCTTGAAGAAGATAGCTCCACCTGTGGAAACGTTGGCTGCTGCTTCCACCTTGTTCTCGTTTTGCTCATCGTCTTGAATTTCCATCTCCCGCCTTCCCCGTGTTTTCCCAGAGGTAGAGTCACACAAGTACCATGGAGTCATTTCTAGAGGATTTCTTAATGGTGCCGGCATATTGAATATATTGTGACAAATGAGTACATGCAAGTGGTATTATGCACATGTTCAGCAATTGTAGATCAGACATGCGAAAAAAATCACTTTTGATGGTATATAAAACGTACTTGCGCCAGCTATTAAAATTTTCCTGTGTTTTATTGCCAGGTGCGCCAGCGTTCAAGCTTTCGCCTCTAGTTCTGTTAGAACGAGAAGCACGACGCTGGTGCTTAGGACTTCATAAACACGTTTACATTGCCGTAACATACGTATACCTGGAAGCGAAAATCACATCAATTTTATGCCGATTTCAGCTTCTAACGGTCCAGACAATTTTTAGACTTTGAGAATCGCCATTAAGCAGTCTGCCAATCATTTTCATCTCGGATGCACAAAGCTTTTTTCCCCATTCCTTAGCCTAAATTTCATACACAATAGATTATACATGTCTTAACATTACTTCAGCCACAAAAACGTACAAATTCGGGACCTACTCCCAGTCACACGCGTTCTGATTTCCAGGAAATTACGTTTAATCACATTTTTTTTCCACAACCGCGCGTTCCCTCCCCCCCCCCCCCCCCCACCACTTACGGCATCTTAAACATATTATTACAAGATCATCTAAACACACTACAAATAAACTTTTCGTTAATACCGACGCATCAAAGTGCGAGGAATAGACTGGCATTTGAATATTTGCCCTGCAGTCGACTGGTCTTTTTTTTATTAAGGTTGCCTGATATTGTGTCTATTTTTCCTGCTGAGTTTGTGGCGGTAATTTTAACTTTGAGCAAGTTAGGCTATGAAACTACAATCACTGACATTCTTACAGCCCCACTATCTGTGTGCTCTTTCCTTACCACGGATAGTGATGCACCCACGATAAACCTCTTTCACTTGCTAATTCCTGCCCACCTGCAATGTGTTGATTTGAGTTCAGCTCCTCGACATAAAGGTTTGTTTTTGAAAGAAGTCACTGATTTACTGACAAAGACTCACTTTTCGACCCAGTCCTTCCCGTTCTACCTACGAGACCCCACATTACGGCGGGCAGATTTCGGATGCGTTCAGTTATGAAAGCCTTATCAGACCCAGTGCTGACTCTTCCTCCAGATTAGAGGCACCTGCTATTTCCCTGGCATAGCCAATGCTGCAACACATCGATTCATAAAGTCTCCCTCCCAAAATTATTTTGCCTCATTCCGTCCCTGAACTTCTACTTACATAGGTCAGCTATGGTACTCTCCCCTCTCTGCCCTTTTTGTAATGAGGAAGAAAGAATTCATCACTTTCTTCTATCTCGTCGCCGTTTTACTGCGTCAAGAAAAAGAATATTTGAACTAGCTTTTCGAAAACGTGGCCTGAGCGTAACAAACTCTGCTATTCTTTCGTTCGGGGCCTTCACTGTGGGAGTCAGTCACAGGCATATTTGCTCCGCTGACCATGAATTTCTGTTAGAAGCCAAGCGAATATCCTCTTCAAATTCTGTCATTTCTTGTCGCGTTTTTTGTGTGTGCATCTTTAAAATAAATATTCATTCAATCTGCTGTTACTGATCTTAATTTTAACTCGCAATTTCAGGTTCTGCAGCATCAAGTCCATTGAAGTTTTGAAATGTTATTCTTCATGATAAATAGGCATAGTCCGCCAATTTCTTGACCAGTGCTCCATAGCGGGCCGGAGCCGCATGCTGTGGGTAGACTACTAGCGCCACCTCACGCATTAGCACTTATCTCTGCCACTTAACATGCCTCCATGTGCGTGAGTGCCATGTGCGTTTTGCTAGCTATTGCGTGCGAGTTCCCAACGCGGTCCGTAGTGGCCACGCTTCGTGTTGTGCTAAGCTTTCAGCGCTAGGCGATGCGCAAGCGTATATAAAAATATTATTTCGTTCACTATGCCACGTCCAGTCAGCATTGGTCACCGACCCTTATCCCCTCACAATGCTCAATAGGAAATGATAATACCAACAATATGCAACACATCTTTTTATGCCACAGCAGACACAGCTTGAGCAAGGCATTTTTCCGTCACCTCACAATAAAAGGCGCTTCGGGAGAACTCCCGCGCTCCACTGCCTCCTGACAAGCGAGCACCCGTGGCATCCTTCCACGGTACAGATTTACCGCATGACGGCGGCGGTCCCTTTCGTAGGAGCCGTCTGCATCACGTACCTATCCGGGAACGTTAACGACAACGTGGCTGGCCCGCCTTTCTGCGGCTCCAATGGAGCAGACCAATTCACTTGGTACGTCAACACCTGTGTGAACCCTCGCATACATGGATTCACTTACGTCTGCTCAGACGCCACCACCGATGGACAGTGGATGCACGACTACCAAAACCTGCAGTTGTGGGGCTCCTTGATCGCGGGCCGTACTATAGTGGGTATGCGGGGTGGCAACTCTGCGCAATTCGTCGCGGTTTACTACAGCCCTTGCTTGGAGATCGCTCCTCGTCAACAATTCTTCCTGCATTCTCTCGTCACTGTATCGCCTAAAGTTGCGTCGAAAAGTGCGAACGTGTCAAAAAGTAGAAAGGCGCTTGCCTTTATTATAAATGCCTGATTTATGTAAAGACTTCCGTCAGTAGTTTACGCTTTTTTTTTTCGACATACTAAAATCAGCAGTCGTCCTTAAGGTAACTCCTGTTTGGAAGACCAGAGAACAAGATTTGGACGCGGTTACATCTATAATAGACGTTCTCAAGGGGGCTTTTAACGGGACAATGACGGAAGGAGCATTGGTTAAATTCATATTCAACTTCTTTAACCACTTCAATCAAGTAATGAGTTTAAAACTTCATTAGTGAATGCTTGTTAATTATCCGATTATGCATTTCAATTTTTCTGCAAGTAATGTCTACCTCTTCGAGTAGACCAGTTCATAGACTAGAATTGGACTCTGCCACAGCCAATCTTACAAATGTTTTTTGGAAGGGTTCACTGAGGCACCTTATGTAAGCTTTGTGCTTCGGCACTGGCTTTTCGCCCTGTAAAGCAGCAATTCCAAAGTGCTGTTGTATAAAAAGAATCCGACCGCTGCTTTCGAGGACACAATTTCCATAGGACGGGTGAGTGCATCGTACAGCATGGTATGTAAAGAGCATGCAAAAAGGTAATCAGGCTTCATACTTTTCTTTTGCCAAAAAAACAAACAAAAGATAAGCTAATGGTGAAATAAGGCCTCGCTTGGTCACTCCGCATCCTCGGATCATGCAATTTATAGAACAAAGAGATCTATAACCCGCGGCATCTGCCACTGCTTCGGACACTCGCGCATTCAGCAGACGGTCGCTCGACCACTCGACGAGTGTGATTCACACTATAGGGTATGCTGTTAATACTAAGAAAAAATATTTAATTTTGTAGGCTGAAACGGTGCCTTACAGAGGATCTAGACGCGCAATTTATCTACAGACCACTATTTGAACGCTTGTCAAAGTAAACAACACAACTTATTCCGTAGCAGAACAGTACCCACGCAGTTATCACCGTCATATCTTCCGTAAACACGCATCGCCACCAAACCGCAGCTTAGACCTAGAGTGAGAATGCTGCAGTAACGTGACATTTGGGAAACGAATTTCTGAAAAATACGCAACTGATCTTCGAGTCTGATTGCAGGCTAAAACGCGCATGCAAACATCGCGCTTAGTCCGTAGACCACCTCAACGCCAGCAGAAACTCCGGCCATGCCCGTCTCCAGAACTGCAGCCCGTCTCACAGAACTGCTTTCCCCTTAGGAGGCGCAAAGCCATACCAAATAGACCACGCGAGGGCTAAAACAACCATCAGAAACTTTCGCCGATCGTATACCTGGCCTGCAACCCGGAGCGCTCGCTCGAGCCAGCAAGCCGACTTCCCATAGATGGCGCCACTGCTTACGCAATATGGCAGCGCCCATTAAAGAAAGACTTAAACAAAGGCGCACTCACCCTGCCATCACGCTAGCATGGTATTGAAGGCGCATTCGCGACGTACGCGTGGATATTTAGATTGGCTCCAGAGCCGCGCAGTTCGTTTGTTTTCAAAAGCGACGAAGTAAAAACGACGCTCATCTACGTGCTGCTGAATCCGGTCTGCCGGAGTCAAGGCACAGTTCTTGCTTCCGTTGCTGGCATGAGCGTCATGTGCGCCTATATTATCATTACTATACTGAGTGGCTTCAGTAAATTCCACGGAGCTCATCTCAAAGGTAGCGCCATTTAACACAGCATCTGAAAGCGCTATAACCCGAGAATAATGCCAGCAACTAAGACTTCACGGACGTACCAGACGTTTTCAAGGAATAATTCGGCACAGGAGGAATATGCTTGAGATCGTGGCCTTGTTCTTTCTTCTCTTTGATTTTATTTTATACTTAGTTATAGACCAGCGGGCTCCTATGCAAGAAGACAGATGTTGAAGCTCACCTTTGGTCCTGCATTTCTTATAGTATTAGAGGAAGATTTCACGCAATATGGCGGTATCTAACGAAAACGGGGAAGGGGGGGGGGGAGGTGAGCGCGCGTCATCGCCTGACAGTGCGTACGAAATTGCAAAACGTATACGAACTTTGTAAACATCACTTTCCCAAATAATGGTCTGCGAAGTTGTCCATGATGCACCTTTGGCGCATTCTTATGTGTTGTCGATAAGTCACGATTAGCACAATCTAAGTACGCTGTCGCAGACTTTTGGCAGTTTGCATTGATAAGTTCGAGTGTACTTTTCTATTCTTCTTTTTATTTTCTGACAACGGATCATATTCTTTGAGCTGCACCCTTTTTTCGCTAATCAGCCCCTGCACCGGGGTGTTATTTCCCCGTGACTGATTCGTCACAGCTGCGCGCTTATAAATCCACTGGAACCTTTTCTGGTGCAACTGTGCTTACATTACCTGCTGTGATATATGAGTTGTCTGGCTTAAGCGGCCGGAACCTACAAACAATTTTCCTAGACAAACTCACTAGACAAAAAATAAGAAAGATCACTTGAGGCTAGTGATATGGTAGGTTCAGCCTGTTTAACGCGACAAAGATCACTGTGTAAGAAAAGGTGTATTTTCTTCTTTTATTTCGTATGGGAGCACATTTTGCAAACGTGCTCCCGGAGCTAAGGTAAATTTCATCAATTATTCTAATGCAGGAAACAATGATATTAGGGGCCGTGTATTCGACACGACAAACAACGCAGCTGTTTAAATAAGAAGCGTAACAGAAGCTCTTGGATAGACAAACGTCCAATTGCATTACGGTTGTCATAATCGCATTGCGTTCGTACCGTACCGTAAGCGGGTCCAGCACTTTGAAGCTACGTTTGCGAAAGCAGGGCTCATGTAGGCCATGTGTTCTCTCGCTCAATATGCCAAATGAATTGCTGTGTTCAATAGTGCCTGTAAAAAGCGTGAATACGTTTATACCTCTGATGTAATATGTCGCGCTGCGCATGTAGTTTATGAACCCTGCTCATTTGCTCAGAAATCAAATTAGGACTCACGGGAGAAGATTCTGCGTTTTTCCGAATGTTCCCGAGGGCTTTTGAGAGCAGTCAATATAAACAAAACTAGCCGCTGAAAGGCACTAATGAGATTATCGAGGTTCTGGTGATCTGAGCGTGAACACAGCTGGAGGCCGCATGGGAACGAAGACGGGAATGGACAAGCGCTGACATTAAACTGATGATATATTTCTAGGTAGGCCTAATTTGTACAAGAGTACCAAATATTAAACGGAAATGCTTACATGAAAAAGCATCTCACGAGACTCTTATCAATCGCTCTCACCCACTGCGCATGCTTGTTTCTTCAAAACATCTATAGTTTCTTAATCAGATCGCACTACCGGTGGCTTGCTAACTCGTGCGCACAGTTCCCTAGCCATTTGCGCTGCTTCGCTAACTGCGCGTTGCAGATCGCAGCGGCCTGCTCAAAATGCGTGGTGCAGAGATGCCTTCGTGTTATTGTTGGGGTTGTTCACGTTCAATATGAAATACCCACCCCGCCAGTAACCTTACTTAGCTATATTTCTGCTGAAGTCTTACGTATTTCCTAGACCCTGATTTGCTTGAACCTTGAAGTCGAAGATCTAGCATTCCAATCAATTTTTTTTTATATTGTGATTTGCATGGGATGTCTGTGAAATACTTCTCTACTGCAGTAATTTCATGAGTGAGCCAAACAGACCGAGACTTAACTGACCGACTGAGAAATTCTGCGATAAACATTCACTGTTCTTTGTAGCACCTGCCCCGTCTCTCTCGCCTTACTTTGTCCCGCCTGCCGCACTTAACAGTTCTCAAATATGAATCACCAAGAAGTCTGAAATTCTACTCTTCTGAAGCCTTGGAAAAAATACAAACGAATCAATAATTTGAGTTATGCGCACCTTAATGCACATTGCAAGGTTTGCTCATATTCATTTTGCATGGCGGTGTTGATATCTTGGGCAACAGCGCCATCGAGACAGCACGTTAGCTCATTGATGCCTATTTTGTCGGGAAGAAAGGTTAAAAGTGTTTTAGCGGCGACACTTCGAATGTCTGGTACAATCCACAGATAGAGTGGTTTGAGGCCAATATTTTGCATTCTGTATTTGGTTCTATCATATCATTTGAGTTCATTTGTTTGTTTGTTTTTGTTACGCGCGCTCACATAAATTTGAATTCTATGATATACCTTTCCTTAGAAGCAATAGATCAGTTTGTAGCTAGCCTTCGATGTGCGTGTGTTTGAGTCCCATTGCGGCGTATGCTATTTCTCGCACACAAAAAATATGTCTAGTCCACGTAACCACTTTGCTCAAGAAGTCCTGTGTTATTCTATCGATATAAATTGGGCTGTGATTTGACGTTGACGTGTAGCTGGTGTGTCACACTCTCTAATTACCCATAGATTACGGCAGGCTATGCTTAATCATGTTAAGTTTTACACGCCCTATATTTTTCTTTGTCGCTTTGTTCTTCATTTCCAATTTTCTTCTAGATATTTCTTAGTCCGGGTTTTTACGTTTTCTCTTCGAGAGATAATTGCCGAATATGGTAGCTACACCCTTACGAAGGCAGATTCGAACTGTTCTGTGACAGAAAAAGAATGTTTGGTGATTGTTTGGGCAATCGACAAAGTTCGTGCTTGCCTTTATGGGCACCAGTTTGAGTTGGGACTGACCAGCGTGCCTTATGCTGGCTAATATTCTCGAAACACCCCACTGGCTGCCTCGTTTATTGGGCTTTACGCCTTCAAGAGTGTGGCATACGTGTTATTTATCGCTCTAGGTGCAAACATTCAGATTCTGACGCCCTATACCGTTCTCCGCTGCCTTCTGACCTGGCGTGCTCCACAACTACCATCTGCAATTTCTCATCTTTCACCTTCAACGGCATGCCGGCCGAGCAGCGTAAAAAAATCCTTGGATCTCTTCCTGGACTTCTTATCTCACCGCTCACCTGAGTCTCTCCCTCACGCACCCTTCGTCGTCATGCACAACACTTCGCCATTCGCTAAGACCTATTTTATCGATGGAACTACCTAACCGATGGCCCTCGGTGGCTCCTCGTTACTCCCCCTCATCTGGGCTCAGACATCTGCGCAGCTTTCCACGGTGACCCCTAATGAGGCCCCACTGGCTTCTTCAAAACATATTCCCGTGTTCATCTCCGACACTACTGGCGAAGCAATTACCAATTCGTTCACCAGTAGGCCCGGACATACGGTGCTTGTCAGCGTCACAAGGCCCCTTATCAGCGTTCCGCAGGTGCCCTGCAACCTACACCCAGCACTTCCACCTAATGCCATGAGATGTTCTTCTCAGTGGAGTCTGGAGGGCACCCCACATAAGACCCGAAAAATGGGGCAGTCTCAGCTGAATACCGACCGAACGCGCACCACGAGTTTGTCGTCTTCTTCCACACTTCACCGCGCTGGCGCCGATAATCTTCAGTCCAACCTGCGTGAATAAATCGAGGGGAAAAATAGTTCTCTCTACTGTTCATTATCATCAGCAGCAGCAAAACTCTGAACTTTCCAAAAATAGAGTTCCACTGTCTGCCTAAACAGCTTTGTCACATTTGCTAAGTTATTCTCGTTTCCAAGGTTGGCGTATGCGTGAGCTCTTTCAAAATGAACAGAAACAATGTACGTAGATTCTGAATGCAAGTTGGTATAAGCCAACGCTCCTAGAGCTCTATTTACTTTATTAAATAAATGAGACGCTTGAAGGTACGCCACGCTTCTATATCGACCTTGGTTGGGCGTTGCCTTTACCAAAGCCTATGCATTCCGCATAGGGATGACCGATAGCCCAACCTGTTACCACTGCGTCCATGAAGAATCATTTGGCCATATTCTGTGCGCCTGCCCGCAGTACAATCCATAGAGGGCATGCCTTCACCACGAACTTGACCAACTGGATGACCAACTGCTATCCGAAAAAAGAATTCTACATCATCGAAAGGAGCTACCGTCACAGAAGAAGGCCGTGCAAGCGCTATTGCGCTTTTGCGATCTACCGGCCTGTGTGAACGACTTTAACTGGAACGCCTTCTGTGTGTGTGTCTCCACGTGTGCGTGTTTTTTTTTCCTTTTTTTTAGCGTTTTCCTCTCTGTCATCTTTCTAACCCCTATCCCCCATCCCCAGTGTAGGGTAGCAAACCGGAGACTCATACCTGGTTAACCTCCCTGCCTTTCCTCTTCATTCTCTCTCTCTCTCTTGAAGGTACATCTTGATTGCAGTGAGAATGTTTACTAAGGGTTTGTAGTTTTATTGCTCAAATTCGTAGAGAACAGAACTCTTAACCAGTATATCTGCAGCAGTAATTATAGGTGACTATACATATAACCCGATTCATCATAAGGTGTTGTTTTGGAAATGAATTGAATTTAACCTATTTTTATGGGAAAATGCATTCACGATGCAGAACCTATGCCCTGCTTCACAATGCATATAGCAGCAGGAACCAGATATATATTAATAACACTGTAATTAATAGGTGAGCGCGAAAGGCACTAGGAATATGCCAAGATGGATTTCATTATAAAAATTTTAGGCAGGAACAGTTCTTTCATACATTCCCTGTTGGAGATAAATAATTAACATAAAGGGCAGAGAATTACAGGGGCACCTAAGTGAAATGCATGTAAGTGCTCAGACAAGCTGATAACAGCAGCACAAATTGTTGTCATGAATGCGTCACAAAAACGGACCGTGGTCTTTTTAGTGACATTGGTTACATCGATCTCTCCTTCATGAAAAAAGAGCATTTGTCGTGTAGGTCTGGTGTATTGAGGCATTTGGTGGTCAGAGTCCTTTCAACAAAATAGAACTTTTCAACACTCTTTGATATGTATATTGTATATTGGTGCCATAACCTTCAAGTGCAATAACAACGTTATCACGTCTTCCCTAGTATTCATGCTATGCTTAGATATATCGCCATAATATATGAGAAAAAGTGATGAACGAATATAACATTAGACCACCTGAAAAGCGGCTCAGGATTTGTATTGCAGGGTGTGCCAGCTATGCATCTAGGAGCTTTTTTTTCTGAATTACGCACAATTGATGTAAAAGAGCTGATGATGTTGAACCCCATGCTAGAAATCAATAGTGCGGGTTGTACAAGAATAACGCATTCAAAATTCTCAATTTTTTCTCTTTTTTTTTATTGAAGTGAATGTTAGGAGAGGTTGGCGCCTTTATGTGGTGGCACCGGCTACTCCTTGTCACTTGGCAGACGAAACAAATTTGCGCAAAAAGGGAGATAGCGAGACTAAATATAACACTCAGTAGAACACCGGATCAGTAAAAAATATACAGTCCAACAGTACATGAGTCGCAAAGTTCTGTGCATGAGTTCAGTCCACGTACGCATATATGAAGTCCGATGTTTTGAACAGCCAAAACACACAACAACACTTGTAATACACTCCAAGTACAGGACAGAATTATACGTATTGCGTAAAAGTTGCAATCACCATATAAATCAACTATGCACCACGAACAACGTTTATGTAACTCATTTAGCGTATTCGGATCATCCAATACTTAATATTTTCCCAAAATGTTGGTCTCCTCTAAAAACTTTTTCAGAGCAAGAAGCGCTCTGTTTTGAAGGCCCGCAGTTGGCCATGGGCCAAGTATCTTTTTTAGAGTGAATGGTCTTCTGTCTAATATAAACAAATTAGCTTGCAGTACCGCTCTCTGTGTATCGTATTTCGAGCACTCGAGAAGAAGATGATGCACATCTTCGTCTGGATGGCCACAAGAACACTGCGGACTAGAGACACGTTTTATTCTGTACAAAAAGTGTCTCGTAAATGCAGTACCAAGACGCAGCCGGTGTACCAAAGTTTCAAATTTTCTGTTGTCTCTTAGAGTTTCCGGCATTGATAAGATTATATATGGGTCTATTGAGTATAACTCCGAGTTCTTAGTTTGCTGGTCTAACCAGGTAGTTTTGCTGAGACGACAAGAAATCTGTCTCAGGATCAGACGGACTTCACTACGCAATAGGAGAAGATTGGTTGTCTCTGCGTTATTGTGCGCTCGATTCGCAGCTGCGTCCGCTGCAGTATTACCAGGAATATTGCAGTGCCCAGGAATCCACTGAAATGCAATTACGTGGTTCATTGCGCTTGCTTTTGTAAGTTCTTTGACCGTCTCATACAATATCGAAGTGTTCAAATAATTTTTCTTATTGCTCTGTAGCAATGTGAGAGCAGCTTGCGAATCGCTAAAGATAACCCAATTTTGCGAATGTTTTTCTAAAGTTATGAGACGCAAAGCACACAGGATTGCAAATAGTTCTGCCATGGTGGAAGATGTCTCCCGGGATAATTTAAATGTTTGCTCTAGCGCTAAGTGTGGAATAACGAATGCTGAAGTCGAGGAATTTTTATGACACGAACCATCTGTATAAACGTGGATGTACTGGGGATATAATGAGTAAATTTGATAGAGTGCCAGTTGCTGTGCGGCTACTATGAACATGTCTCTCTTAGATATAATCCCGTCAACCGATAACTCTATTTTAGGGTATGTTAACATCCAGGGAGGGTAACTAACATCCACTTTGCATAATTCAAATCTTGGTAATAATGTTTTATGTTCTCGAACAACATCGTCAATTTTGCTTTTGTTTCTCTCGGTGAGCGCGAGGTTTAATGGATGGTTCTCGTGTTGGGTTAAGATGCGATAAATATGTCGGCATGTTTCAACCGTTCGTATGACTGGAAATGGGGGTGTCGTCGAGCTTCAGCAATTACTGAAGAACTCGAGGTAGCCTGCGGAACCCCAAGACACACTCGCAGCCCCCTTGCTAGTAAACGTTGAAGACGTTCCTCAGAAGTTTGCGATAAACCATGGAGAATAGGTGCCGAGTAAGCAATTTTTTGTTTTATGAGTGCGTTATGAACTTGTAGTAGCGAAGAGACTGATCCCCCCCACGTTGTGCCTGCGAGTCGCCGAAGTACGTTTATTACTGCATTGGTCTGTTTTTCAATTGCGCGGATGTGTGAAGCCCATGTAAGTTGGCGGTCAAGAATAACTCCAAGAAATTTATGCTCTTTCACAAACATCAAAGCTTGCCCGTTAAGCCTAAGTTGGAAATTAATCAACTGTCGTCTAGTGAAAGGAAGTACGCGTGTCTTTGCGTATGAAAGACTCATGCCTCTTTCTTTTAAAAAGGTGTCGATGCTATCAAGGCCCTCTTGCAGCGTTGTTTGAATGTCTTGTATATTAGAACCAGAGGCCCATATGCAGATGTCATCTGCGTACAGAGAATACCGTAGACCAGACGGGAGCTTTTGTGGCAAGGCTGCCATGACACAATTGAATAAAAACGGACTAAGAACACTGCCCTGCGGAACGCCCTGCGTGATGCTGTGATAATTACTTTCTCCTTCTATTGTTTCCATAAATATTTTTCTATCTTTCAAGAAGTTTGACACCCATCGCAGCGTTCGACCGTGTAGGCTAAGCTCTAACATACCAGCAAGGACGTGTATGTGACTTACAGTGTCGAATGCTCTTTGAATGTCTAAGAATACTGCTACTGTCACATTTCCGCAGCTTCGTTCATGTTCGACGTATGTGGCAATATCTAATACTGCATCCATTGTACAACGATTTTGTCGAAAACCGATCATGTGGTCGGAAAACACATGTGTGTGTTCACACCACCATTGCAATCGACTGTCAATCATCTTCTCCATTAGCTTGGAAAAACAGCTTGTGAGACTGACGGGTCGGTAGCAGTCAAGACAAAGTGGAGTCTTTCCTGGTTTTAGCACTGGAATTACCCGAGCTAATTTCCATGAATCCGGTAGAGTCTCTCTTATCCAGATATCATTAAATATCTCCAAAAGAGTCATTCTTCCTACTGGACCTAGGTTCTTTAACATCACATACGTAACACCATCTGGGCCTGTGGTTGTCTTTGTACGGCATGACGAAAGAGCACTTTTCAATTCATTTAAACTAAACTCACAATCAAGTTGTGGATGTTGTGACATAAAGCACGCACGAAGCTTCTGTTCTGCTAGTGTTGTCGAACTTGCAAATTGTAGGCAAGTAAACGGAATTCCTGGTCTGTATATAAGTTGACAAAATTCGTCAGCAACAGATGTTTCCGGAGTGCTTCGAGCTACGGCAAGGGCTCGAAAGGGATGGCTCTGGGTAACTGGACCACTAAAAGATCGGACAACGGACCATATTCTGGGAACTGGAGTAAACGGAGACAACGACGCGCAGTATTCTCGCCATTTTCTTGTACCTAATTTTTGTAAGCGTCTGCGCGAAGTTGATTGAACTTTCTGTGCCATTTTGTAGTCGTCCAGCTTTCCACTGCGGCGGTAAGCCCGTTCTGCGCGCCTTCTAATTGCTCTTAGGCATTCATATTCGCCGTCGACTGCAGCGTATTCATTTGGAACAATGACTTGCTTTGTGCAGTTCTTGTAGGACTCAAACAATGTATTTGCAAAACATTGAAAGTTCGGATTTTCACCCAATGAATTACTTAAATGGTGCCGAAAACATTGCCAATTAGTATACTTTGAGTAGCGGCGGGTCCCTTCACTCCGTATGAGGCGATGTTTGACCAGGATCGGAAAATGATCACTACCGTGCGTTTCTATGTCCGTTGACCATTCAACACCATCAAGAAGGTCTTGGGAGCAGAGCGTAACATTTATACAGCTTGAGTAACGAAACCCCCGCAAGAACGTTGGAGAGCTGTCATTTAACACGATCAGATTACTTTTTTCTGCGGCAGACTCTATAATGCTTCCACGGGAATCATTATATTCACTGCCCCAGATGACGTTATGTGCGTTGAAGTCCCCACAAACCAGCCCATGTGAGTTTGCGATACCAAACACATTCACCAAGCTGTCTACTGATATTTTGCTAGAACATTGTAGATAAATGTTATTGGGTGGTAAAATAAAATCTAACAAAGTGCTGACAGTCCTTGAATGTTTGTGAATAATGTTTATATCATGTGTTTCTCACGACGTATGCTTCTGGAAGCATACAGGAAGTGAGTTGATGGATTAACATTCTTGAAACGCCTATGATCAAGCACTGTATTCTCTGCGACAACTACAGGTGACTTTATAGGAGAAAAAAATCATTGCTTTAGTTTGCTTCTATTGATTTTTTTAAGCTTTGCTCACCCCATATTTGCAGGCCTTGTTCAACGCAAGTGTTTTAATGTTGGAGCTGCAAAATAGAGGACCCGTATCGCCAAGCGAGCCGTTTCCTTTACGACGTATCGTAAAGGAAACAACTCGATCGCGCGTTTCAGAAGGTGCTCTGCCAATCTGTGTATCATAATTGGGGCCCTAATAATAAAAAGTTGGCTAAGTAAACTTAAGTATTTAGTGAGTTATGAGGGAAAAAAATTGTCTGAGTTACTATACGCTACATACGAATAGTATGCGTTCGATTCAATTTGTTTCTGAAGCTCCTATCATTTTTAAATTCTTGGCTCAAGTTATGTGGGACACTCTGTAGAACATGGGTAGAAGGGAAGGTAGCTGGTAATTGGCAAGTCATTTTTGTCTCCGCATTTCACAACTACAAGAACGTTTGACATTTGCATTATTTGTGGAAAAGTTTTGGTTGAAAAGGCTAGATTGTAGGGCATGAGCGAAAACTGATGCAAATAAATCTGCTACGTGTGTACCACAGGTTTCATTTGTCAGTTGTGTATGTCCAGAGCTGCGCTATTTGTAGGTGAATAAGTGTGACGAAAGTTTCATATTCGCTCGATAATGGGGAAAGTTTAGAATTGTTTGGCGGTGCAAGCGCCTGCTTGGAAGGCATCAACTATCCTACTCTCCCGCAGTCGTCGCAGTAGGAGAGGGGTGAGGGGAAAAGAAGAAGGGCAGCCTTTCCCGAGCGCTCCATCACATCTAAATCTTCACACGCGCTAAGCCTCTCGAGCGACGGCACGCGTGTTTTAATGACCTTTTTTTTTCATTTTGCGGTCGCCGACAAATGTGCCTCGCCACTCGGTTGCGTTAGAGCAGACGCCCTTCGCGTCGGCGCCTAGATGTCGGCGGTGAAATTCTGACCGCCATAAAACGTCAACTACACACCAACGACCACCACGTAACCGCGGGCTTAAGTGCCAAACAAAACAGTTTGCGTTAAAAATAGGACCCAACAACATTGTCCACGTGGTATAGTGACATGACTGACAAGCTGAATTTCGGGAGACGCCCACTTGGTGGACCAGTAAACACAAGAAAACGCCCCAGTGCATACGTTAATTTCACACATGGGAAACGGTGCGGGCGGTGGGTGTTGCAATGATGATGTGTGCCTAGAAGGTTGCGAAACAGAGTCCGGTGGGCAGAAACGGCTCCCTACACCAGGAAGAGTGACGGAACGGAAATTAACGACGAGAAAGTGACATGAAGGCAAACGCGTTCTGTATACAAGCAACAACAACAACAAAAAAACACCACCTATATTCCGGGATTGCTGGAACCTCCTTCACACACAACTGACTATAGTTTATAGAGTCAGCACATACGCACAATGTGGCTCGCGCTCTTTCGATTATTCCTCCGTCGCCATTTCCGGATTCTCGCCGCTCGTATTGGCTTACACGGGTTTCGGCATCCACATCCGGCATCCACATCCAATTATCATGGCAGCGTGAATTTTGTTGATCCTTATATCCAGGAAATCTGTGACCGCCTAAGGAGAGCTTCGTTTGATATTTTTTTGTCTAGTTACGGCAATGGCAGTTACATGGAAAGGTAATTGATTTAGGCTCTGGGGGTAGCTATACGTTGTATGGCGGAAAAGCCTCTGTATTATTATATTAGCCCGCAACTGTGTACATTTCGTTTCCTATGCGGAAATGAGATTTCCGACGTCGTTTCTTGTTCCTTCCACAAATTTCGTCCCGTCAGGCCACCACAGCTAATTGCAATTGCCGTATCACTGGAAAGAGTTTTGCAGAAGCTATACCTATTAGTCAAAATATCCTAGTTGGCTTCATCAGAAGAATTTCAAGGTGCTCTATACTGTTTAAAGGCATAGTATAGAAAGCTAATTATTTAGCCTTCAAAATCATGTGATATATACACTGATATCGAGCAAG
Organism: Dermacentor andersoni; assembly: GCF_023375885.2. Taxonomy (NCBI): domain Eukaryota; kingdom Metazoa; phylum Arthropoda; class Arachnida; order Ixodida; family Ixodidae; genus Dermacentor; species Dermacentor andersoni. The sequence goes on along the minus strand of NC_092822.1, from coordinate 87,825,394 downwards.
TTAAAGTTCAGAGAATATGTGCCACGACTAATCAACCAAGTCGCACAGCCGCGCAACTTGTGTGTATGTCAACACTCAGTAAACCGCGACATTATGTCGGCATTTGGTTATCTTTTTGGGGCCTTTCTTTTTGTGAAATCATTAATAACTCATTCCCTGATTGAGCCGGGACGAATGGATTGAGAAAGCAAATTATTGGTTCCGTCCAATAGCAGCTGCGCTCCCAGTCACCCGGACAGTTAGTCTGGTTTACTTTCTACCTTTTTATCTAATATCGCGATGCCCTTCATCTCTCTCATCCCACTGTTTCCTGACTAATGAAGACAGAAAGCTGGGCTGGTTGGATTCGGTGTCCTGAACGTTTAGAGCGCAAGAAAGTGAACTAACATAAAGACAGGCTGGGAGCAAAACGTTGATATTGAGCTCCCGTGCTTTCATTTTCATATTGTCTGACTGTTCTCAATAACTTCAATCGCTCGGAGTACTTTGATAGTACGTCTAGTCATGAAATTACACCTGAACCTGCTAGCCCATCGCCTACGGAGCGCTAAACGTTAGAAAACAACTCACTGAATTTCATTTAAATAAATAGCGAGTCATAATTGTTAACGTCGTGAAACACGGAGCATTAAGAACAAGACAATAAACACAGAGGCGCACGGACAACTGAAAGCGCACATGACATCCTACATGCAATTTATGGCTGCGTGGTTTCTTCCTTCTGTTGTTTTTTTTTTTTTGCCGCGTGAAATAACTGTTTTAATGTACCAGAAGAAACTACCAGGTGAGATAAGCAGTAAACAGAACCAAGACTGGCATAGAAAATGAAATTCACTTTGGCAGAGTGATAAAGACGGAGCACTCCTACATCATATGCATCAAAACTAATCAGCGCAGTTCCCTATATAAATCTATAGCGAGTCTGTTCTTCGGCTTAGTCAGCGCCTAATTACACTTGAAATACTTGAAGTGCTTTTCTTACGGGTATCTGAGCGAAAATATCGGACGACAATGACTTACCAAGAACAGAGACGATATGGCCACCCAGGGACGGTAGTCTAAGCGAATCCCCCAGTTCACTCAAATACAATTCACGGTAATCAAACATCCAAAGTACGTAGGAACCACAGAAAAAAATCCTGAATAATAGTCAAATTGGCGGATGGAGTAACTACTCTGCATACGAAACGCGGAATCGAAGGTAACTGGATAAGCATTTTTACACAATCCTGGCCATCTTTTTTATAGAGAAATCAGCGTAAAGCTCGAGGAATACTGTAGTACTTAGTATGCAAGGTGTTTTATTTTAGCGTTAACAGAAATAAAAAGAAGTTTCCTGTGGCAACACCAGAAGAAATATACATTACGCACACTCCATAGCAATAAGCAAAGCTTACTAATTAAAGACACTCCTCGCATTAATGTTCCACTAATTACATTGCCACACATTCAGCAGCCGTGAAGCAGAAACTAGGAATAGGCAAGAATCAGATGTATACGGTAAGAGACAAAGCCGGCAGTATCATTACTAATATGGATGAGATTGTTCAAGTGGCTGAGAAGTTCTATAGAGATTTATACAGTACCAGTGGCACCCACGATGATAATGGAAGAGAGAATAGTCTAGAGGAATTTCAAACCCCGCAAGTAACGCCTGAAGAATTAAAGAAAGGCTTGGGAGTTATGCAGAGGGGGAAGGCAGCAGGGGACGATCAAGTAACAGATTTGTTGAAGGATGGTGGGCAGATTGTTCTAGAAAAACTGGCCACCCTGTATACGCAATGGCTCATGACTTCGAGCGTACCGGAATCTTGGAAGAACGCTAACATAATCCTAATTCATAAAAAAGGGGAAGCCAAAGAATTGAAAAATTATAGACCGATCAGCTTACTCTCCGTTGCCTACAAAGTATTTACTAAGGTGATTGCAAATAGAATCAGGAACACCTTAGACTTCCGTCAACCAAAGGACCAGGCAGGATTCCGTAAAGGCTACTCAACAATAGACCATATTTCACACTATCAATCAGGTGATAGACAAATGTGCGGAATATAACCAACCCTTATATATAGCTTTCATTGATTACGAGAAAGAGTTTGATTCAGTCGAAACCTCAGCAGTCATGGAGGCATTACGGAATCAGGGTGTAGACGAGCCGTATGTAAAAATACTGAAAGATATCTATAGCGGCTCCACAGCCACCGTAGTACTCCATAAAGAAAGCAACAAAATACCAATAAAGAAAGGCGTCACGCAGGGAGATACGATCTCTCCAATGCTATTCACAGCGTGTTTACAGGAGGTATTAAGAGACCTGGATTGGGAAGAACTGGGGATCAGATTTAATGGAGAATACCTTAGTAACTTGCGATTCGCTGATGATATTGCTTTGGTTAGTAACTCAGAGGACCAACTGCAATGCATGCTCACTGACCTGGAGAGGCAAAGCAGAAGAGTGGGTATAAAAATTAATCTGGAGAAAACTAAAGTAATGTTTAGCAGTCTCGGAACAGAACAGCAGTTTACGATAGGTAGCGAGGCACTGGAAGTGGTAAGGGAATAGATCTGCTTAGGGCTGGTAGTGACCGCTGATCCGGATCATGAGACTGAAATAAACAAAAGAATGAGAATGGGCTGGGGTGCGTTTGGCACGCATTCCCAGATCATGAACAGCAGGTTGCCATTATCCCTCAACGGGAAAGTGTATAACAGCTGTGTTTTACCAGTACTCACGTACGATGCAGAAACCTTGAGGCTTACGAAAAGGGTTCTACTTAAATTGAGGACGACGCAACGAGCTATGGAAAGAAGAATGATGGGTGTAACGTTAAGGGATAAGAAAAGAGCAGATTGGGTGAGGGAACAAACGCGAGTTAGTTACATCTTAGTTGAAATCAAGAAAAAGAAATGGGTATGGGCATGACATGTATTGAGGAGGGAAGATAACCGATGGTCATTAAGGGTTACGGACTGGATTCCAATGGAAGGGAAGCGTAGCAGGGGGCGGCAGAAAGTTAGGCGGGCAGATGAGATTAAGAAGTTTGCAGGGACGACACGGCCATCATTAGTATATGACCGGCTAGTTGGAGAAGTATGGGAGAGGCCTTTCCCCTGCAGTGGGCGTAACCAGGCTGATGATGTTGATGATGATGACATTTAGCAGTACTTGAATGTACGCCAGTAGTTTCACAATGCAGGTCCACTTGGACCCAGATCCCCATGGACACAAGCCGTAGAGGCCATGTGTTGCGCAGGGCAGGTGACTAGGTGGTCTATCGCAGTTACAGAATCGGTTCCAAGAGATGGGAAGCGCAGTCGGGAACGGCAGGGAAAGGTGGGGTGATAAAATTAGGAAATTTGCCGGCATAATGTGGAATCAAGTAGCGCAAGACAGGGGTGATTAGACATCGCCGGTTAGAGGCCATAATCCTGCAGCTAGTGAACATAAATAGAATATGACTGGGATGATTATGATGCTGATTGCGGCAGTGGTGGTGCGGCTAAACAATACGTCCTATTGTAAGAGGGAGAAAAAATCCAGCAAATAATAGTAAGGTTATTCAGATGAGTTATTTCAATTTAAAAAGCTGCTTTAATAGATAAGCTCTTTATCTTGCCCATTCTCAAGCTCGTGTTGCGATCGAAGACAACGCATTATTTCGCACGGCCATATAGCCAACATCACGTCAGGTTTCACATGGCTTAACGTCGCCTTTCGCTGCGTTGGCGCTCTTTTCATGCATAAATGCCCATTATTGGTCACTAATGCATTTAACACCTCTGGTTTTGATGGGTAAATAATGTAAAAAATATACAAATTATGTCGGCATGAGCTTGAGTGACTTTATTTAGCAGTGCTCTTGCGCACGTGCTTCGCCCTTGAAGTTTTCCCTTCCTTTCCACCCATTGCTGTGCCGTATATATTATTGATATCTAATTGCCGACAGCTTGGTACAGCCGTGAGCAAAAGTACACGGACCAGGGATTGCGCGATAAAGCCGATTTTTTCTTCTGACTGCGAATGTAACTTGAAACTGAGGACTGCAGTGCAAACTTAGCATTGGGAACTTTCCAGTCTACTCGTCAATTTCAGTTTATGCATGCTAACTGCAAAGAAATTTATTTTTTTTTGAAGACCCCGTGGTTCGTATACTTTCGCTCACGGGTGTACATCAGATGAACCCACCCAAATACTTCCTGCAAAAGAAGCGTGCGAAATGCATCGCCCGGCTCTTGGTAAAAAGTGTTCCAGTGTTCATTTAGGACGCGCTAACGTGTTCTCTAAAGACGTTTACTTTAAAAGGGAAAGGAATTTTTCGAAAGCAACTATTTGGAGGTGTTTCGATCTTGACTTCGTAAAGGCCTCGGCTTACGTGGAACGCACGCGCGTAATATTCAAAGTCGATGAATCATTTGGATAACGGTGCAAAAATGGCAACTTGTTCAGTGCCTAAGTTCCCGATGTTACCTATTTCTACTTGTGCCTCGCAGCGTTCGTGCAATAACATGTTAGAAGCGACTGTGCTCGCTGAACTGCTTCGCGACACTGCCTAGAGAGATTGGCGTGCGTTCTTTATGCGACAGTAGCTCCCTCCGTATGCGTCCTTCGTCTCGAAATTTCATTTTTCTGTGCGCGCTGAAATCGTACGCCGAAAGTGAAGCTCTACACTTTTCTGCCCACCGACAGAGTGGCGGCGGCATCAAAGAACTCCGATCTCGAATTCCGCGTTGGAAGCACACACGCAGATAGGTTTGAGTTGGTTGTGACTTTATGTCTTGCAGTTGGTTCAGTCACTGCGAATGATTCGCTCTCTTTCTGTTTTCTTTGATTAAATAGATCTATCCTTTACGCAGATTCTGTTTGGTAGGAAAATAGAAGTACTTTCTGAAACGTTCCATGTTAGACCCTGCCTCCTTAAATCTATTCAGATTCATAAGTGAAGCGAAATTGGTTCCGAGCGCGGTGCTTAGAATATCGTCTTTTCTATAGCGGGCGCGAAGATTTCCTTTTTTTTTTTCAACTCCGAAGGAACAGTAGGAAGCAGTAGTGAACGTGAGCTGACTTTACCAATCAAAGTTCTTTTTTTTATTTACCTGAAAAATATGGCGAAGCTGAGCAAAGGCAACATCGAATAGAAGGTGAGATGAGTTAGCTCTGATGGACTGTTTGTACAGCTTTTTAATGTTCCTGCTGCAATACATGGATTGCTTCCTCTTAGAATCAGCAGGTAACTGCGAATTTGTAAGAGGACAAAGCCCTAAAATAACAATAAGCTTATATCTACGCTACCAAAATATTTGTCATTCCAAGGCGAACCTGGTAAAAATGTTATGCCGGTTTATTCGTTTAATGATGTGACGGATACTGCGGGGAACTGAGTCCCAGTGGCACCTTTGTTTCATGAGGTTAGCGCTATATTCACGTGCAAATATTTACGGACTATATGGTGAGAGCGTAAGCCCCCTAGTATTAAGACTATTAAATCAAAACAAGTGGAGTACAGGGAAGAGAAGCGCCGTTGGCAACAGCTGATAATTAAATGGTGTGATGAGATTATTAAATCTGCTGGCATAGGAAATAGATTTATATCGCGAACGATAGGGGTACTTGCAAATGCTGACGAAAGACCTTCGTCCAGCTCTTGACGAAAATTAGCCTTGGATAGTGATGGTAGAGGTAATGCGCATACTTTTATTGTTGAAATTAAGGCAACATTAACTGTGATATATACGACTACATTGACGCCCTTTGAAGTACTTACTGCTGAGATTTTACACTCTTTGGGATATATACCGCGAACAGAATTATTGCTGCATTAATAGGTACTTAAATCAAGGTTCACAGGAAGCATTAAAATATGCGTTTTTTATTTGTAGGTTTTCTGGCGAACCCTACACATTTTGAGTGCTTCAGTGTTACTTGAAGAACATGACACTAACACGCATGTGTATGCGTGCGTTACTCCGACCACTCTTCGTGTACAGCACATGAAAATGAAGATTCTAACAAAATATATTCAATTGCTCTAGCGATAATACTGCACAATACTCGCACTCATGCAAACAAAAAGGTAACCTTATCGTCTATCCCGTTAAATATGTGCATGCTTCAAGTTTGATCGAAGTAGTTGCTAGTTGTGTCGCAAAAAGGCGCATATTCTTCTAATAATGAAAATAGACCTAAGTGTTTATGTGCGCGTTGATTGCAGTAATAGACAGTGATCAGCCACAAAATCGTGAGAAGTTCGCAACAAATTCGGAGGACTGCGAAAGCCTGGGTTTTCAATGAACACATTGTGAGCGCAACACATGCCTGACTTTCAACTTCGTCATCTCCACTCATCATCATCATCCATTGCACATTTTCGCCTGTATATATCATCTCCAGCAGCAGCACAGCTTCATACTCAGGGCAGTAGTACGCGCTCGTTTGGAATAAAATGGTTCCCTGCAATACATTACAAAATATTTCGGACCGCGTCCCACAACTAAAATTTGTTTGGCCACCTCATCTAAAACTAGCACAGGCAAATATTTTGATTTTGGTTGCTCCATGTGAGAGTACTTAATTCTCCGCTCCAGCAGATTTATTTTTCCCTGAAGCTCGAAGCAATTATGTCACGTTTTATTCACGCTTTTAGACCTCCCTTTCTTCGAGTCATACATTGCCCATTAGCTGTTTTTCCTTGAATAGAAAAATCAGCGCAAAGAAGTGCCAGGACTGTAGTAGGAAAAAGGTGAAGGCAAAGTGCTAACAGCTTTCAAAAGATGTGCTGAGCGCAGTGACATAGTTCGGTGCTATTAAAGGATCCACATACACCCTCTATCCCTTAGAAAAAAAAAAAGAAAGTAAAGCTGTGTTCATGCGTATATTTTATGTTAAAAGTTCCTCCACACTTCTGGTTTAACGTGGTAGCGCTGTTTCTTTAGCACGATTGCATACATAGCTCCTTTGTAGTACTTCGTTGTTAAGCTGTTATGTATAAGAGTGTGTGTTATGTGCACTTATGCTATATGCATATGTTCGACGCATGTCCACGCATTGCTCCATGTGCAACTTATATATGTGCCGTACGCCCTATGTACGCTGCTCGCGGAATGAAACGCATCCATTTAGCGCTTACTAATGCGCATACTTTTTTTCCCACCGGCGGCAGTTCATGTCACGTCGACGTAATTTTGGCGCGTGCATTTAGATCGGAGTCCCCGTCAGCTTCTATCGCCATGACATTGTACTCTCAAGTACTTTGCACATATGCAAATTTCTAGTAAATGCTCTCTGTCGCGTTTTATTCCGTGAGCACTGTGCATCCTACACGCACAAGCGTATCAAAAGGGTTCCGCTTCATAAGGGAAAAATCCAAAATGTTTTATAAGGCAAGGAGTAGCCAGTGCTGAAATTGCGGGCCGACATGTTTTCTTTCCTTTCATTCTTTTTTTTCATGTCATTGAAATAAAAGGCAGAACACCTGCTAGAGCATATAATATTGATTATTTCTGCGCGCCCTCTCTCTGCATTCCTTATTGCACTTTTTTTTTCATTCCAGGAATGAATTCACCATGAGCTTGCCCAACTTACCGCTATTTTCTGGTCGTTTTTGCATGTGTTGATTTTATGTTGCAATGAGCGAGGTATACTTTGGAGGGGAATGCCGCAGCAGCGCTGCTTTAACACTTTAACATTCGTTTCGTTATCTGAGCTTTAATGAATAGCTCCTTTTTCATATTGTCACGTGGTGGTGACGCTGAAGAACACAGTAGCAATACTGTGAAGGACAAAATTAACTTTTATTGGGTTTACCTGTGCCCACAAAAACAGGCTACACTTATAGCACAACGATAGCGGCGAACACGGTCGGCGATCGTCGAAAATCTGATCAGCGGGTCAAACGCGTCGGCTTTTATACATCAGTGGTCGAATGTTCCAGGATAATCGCTGGGACCCGCTTGCCTTTGACAAAGTTCTACACCATTCGGGTCACGCGATGAAATCAGATAACACAAGGTTCGGCGACAACAGACAGCGGATTGAAGCATCGATAACTTTCCAGAAACTTCGGATACATGCAGGCGCTTCCCGCGCTGTGCGATAAGATTTGTTAGGCGGCGAAACATGGTCGCCCGATAAATATAAGGCGCAATCTGCAACAATGTTAAATTCAGGCTGAAAATTGGGCGAATTGACTTGGATTCGTGGCAACAAGCGAAACTCAGCGCTAGGATAAAGGACGGAGATGTGTCGTGCTGAGTTGAGACGTTTCGCTCAACTCAGCTCAACTTGACACGTCTCAAGCTTATTCCTTGAAAACCAGCTCAATGAGCGCATGGGCGCTACGCGCCTTGAAGTAGACCGCAAGGAAAGTGGCGCGGCCTTTGTATACCTTGGCAGAGATGTATACGAATTCTGTGTCGAGATTCCTTTAGCTTCAAAACATGCTTGGCTGAGATTACCGGTGAAACAGGCGGTTTTTCTGGCATTACGTGTTTCACTCACCCTGAAGTGATAAAGAATTGGAGGTCTCTTAGTCAGCCCTTCTGCAATACTAGGGGTGCGCGAAAAGCAGTTTTTGCGACCCAATCGAATGCGAATCGAGCAGTGAGAGGAAGAAATTGAATTGTAAAATGAGTAATTTTTTTTCGAATAGTTCTGGATTAATGTGCAGCCTATTCGCGATTTACGCGAAACAAGTTGGACATTTACTGTATTCACAACAAAAAGTGTTTCTGCCATTAAACTACAAATTAACAAGGACGCTTTTTTAGGAACAACTTAACCATTGCTAGGGCGCTCAGACGAATGCGCGGTCTTGCGTTATCAGCTCATCAAGGTAAGCTTCTGGGTAAATTATTACCTGCGTAGGTCATCCTGAACAGTCATGCTTGTCGTCTGCGGCAATGGCAGAGTTGCAAAACTGATCGTTTTTTTTCCTCTAGTTCGAGTGGTAGCATCATATGGTGCCACTGTATTGCATAAAGTATGCTGCAATGAACCGTGTTCTGTTTTACTCTATTGTGAGTCCTGAGATACGCGATTATCGCGCAGCGGGCCGCTCCCACGTTGGAACGGGCAGGCCGACCCTCGCCGCCGCATCGTGGGATCTCGGGACAACCCAGATTTGCTCCCCGTAGTCGGAGTTTCCCAATGAGGTATTCCACTTTGGTTGGTATGCTTGATCTGTGCCTCATAACATATCGCCAAACAATACCATGTGTCCATTATCATGTATGAGCAACATTTTAGGGCGAGGGATAGTGCTTAGCCGGCAAAGTCTGGCAGTATCAGTGACGCTGCATGCTCTTTTAGGTTGTGTGATGTGTGTGTGTGTTGTAGGTTGAGTAAAACACGCACATATCCGCCAAATTTTGGATTTCACACACTTGTGTATTCAAATAATTGAAATAAAGTGCCACAAGTCGTACTGCTTCCAATCTATCCCGTTGGGCTCTGTTTAACCGTATAAGTGAACTGGCTTTTTTTTGTTAATCTTCGGAACTTCATTTTTATTTGCTTCTCAGTCAAGAACTTCAGTGAGGTCCTGAGGAGTTTAAGCCGTTAGCTTCTAGGATGATTTTTTTTTGCGTTTTCGTCTTCTCCTGCATTCTTTTCCTCTTCATGTAATCTCAAACACCTTATGTAAAGTATCAAGGCGTAAGTAGCAGTTTTCATTTAATTATTTATCTATCTGTCTCTCTCTCTCCTTCCGTTTGCTAGCACCATCCAGCACCGCATGTTTGGGAGGCAACACATTCAGACCCGTGACAAAAAAAGAACCGTCACCTGTTGAAACTTCCTTAGTCGATTCACTTGTGAGCGTTGCAAAGTTTATGCCTCAGTTTCAGGACTAGAACATTCGTAAGGATTTCAGTTCCACCCAAGAAGTTTCCAGATTTTTATTCCCTTTCTTTATTCTCAGTGAATGAAGACTGCGTGCAGAAACTTTCCTAACCCAGCTCAAGCCTGAAAAGAAACTCGGGCCCGAAATTATGCATTCGGACGAAACAAGTGCGATGGCATCTCCTAAAAGGATTAGGTCAGGGCTTTGCGCATCACGATGCGAGCGCAGCGATTCCTGGTGTAAGGCCTCGTGCAAGCGTCTTGCATTCCGGGCATCAGATGGAAATTAAGCATTAAGCATTCACGAAAGCAAGCCCGCTATGGCGTGTTCTCTACAGACGAGTCAAAGTGGAAGCACTCCGGCTGAGATAAGAGGCTAGCACGTCCCAGGGAGAATCGAATGAGGTAAGAGGCTTGCGAGCAAGAACTAAAGTTGGAAAACGACTGCGAAGACGTTTGAGGAAAGAAGCTGAAATTCAGAAAGGGATTGACCTCTTGGGAGGCGGAAGAAAAGCTCCAAGTCCTTTCTACGGCACTCATGGGTGCCCACATGTTCCCGAACTTTCGTGTTGCTAATGTAAGTTCGCGTGCCAGTGACTATATACATCTGTCACGTTTCAGCGAACATGCAGTACGTGCAGTGAAGGTGCTAAATGTTTTAGTTAAGAATACAACTCGTTACTGGGCTAGCTTGTGCTGAAAATGACAATCAGTGCGTTAGAATTAGCATGATAGTAGCAGGAACTGTCGTCATTCATGGATTATGATGAGCATGTGCCGCAGCGCATTCTGATAGCATACTTGCAAGGATCTCGCCTCGATCTAGGATGTACGACGGTGCTCGCGTCACGAGCTCAGTCTGATGAGGCCAGTATCTTTCGCTATAGATAGTTTTCATTTACCAAATCGCGGCTGCCATCTTGGAGAACCAGCATGTCGAGACGCAGCGTGAACATGAAACCTCAGCGCCCAGCATCATGAATCGCGCATGCCGCGTTAAGCGACATATCAAACTCAGTGGGCATCCGATTTAAAAACAGCCACCGCAAAAAAAAAAAAAAAATACGCGTCATAATACGGTGCTTAGCCATCATCATTGCTGCCATGTATGGGTGCTAGAATGGGGAGCAGACTGGGTCCATGGCATGCAGTTAAAATTATCTGTTGAGTGAAGATCAACGATAAACGATCTTATCCTATTCAGACATGGGCAATGCCTTCGGGTCACAGGACAGTCGTTAGTTTTCTTGCAGAAGTTCCCACATTCAGTTAAGCGACGCAAGTCATTGTGAGAATAAAATCGGCACATAAGTTAACCGGCGTTTGAAACTACAATAATCCCTCGTGAAGCTCGCGCCATGCGTCCATGTCTTGAGCACACAGCGACAGCACTGTAATGCTCATTATTAATAGTACTGTCACCATTACTACTGCTTTGTCAATATATATATATATATATATATATATATATATATATCTAGATTGTCAAACAACGTCGTCACCCCGAGGCTCCGCGCTGACGACGCCAACGAATGGCTCGATAACGACAACCACGTACGCAATCGACGCACGCAGCACATTTTACCGCCCCTGGCCCGGTCTAACCACAACGGCGCCTGAATACGTTGCCTCTTGTGGGTCATGTCAGCACCACAAACACTCGACATCCCCTCCTGCCGGTTTACTGCCACCTCTCCCTTGCCCGGACTCACCTTTTGAGGTTGTTGGCACTGATTTATATGGTGGTTCCTTGCCTTTGACACCCTGCAGCCACCGTACTTTAGTTGCTTACGTCGACCATTTAACAAGATATGCCGAGACTGTGCTTCTTCAATACGCTACCGCTTCTTAGGTCGCAGACTTTTTCTTGCGCTCCATCAACTTGCACCACAGGCCTCTTCGCATTCTGCTGAATGGCCATGGTAAGGCGCACCCCACGTCAGTTCTGTGTTCCTGCAGTGATTTCTAGCGGAAAATGTTGTCGGATTGACTAGAACTGGTTAAAATCGTCAATCGTAAGTAGAGAGGACTCTGCGGGCACCAGCGTTTTGTCCGTAAGTGGATTTTTCGCCATTTTAGAGCCAGAAGGGCACGGCGGACTGAGCATAGGCATGTGGCCTAACACGCGTTTCCTCTGGTTCACGCAGGTTTTTTGGTTAGCCTTGCCGGAACGCCATCTGCGCAAAATGACTCAACCAACGACCAATGCCTGGCGCTTCATCCGTATTAGCGACGCCCTGTTACTGCCCTCCAGTGATTCGTGTCACTACCAGCCTAGCGCCGTCTACCAGCGGCGTTACGTCATCAACTGCTCCTAGAAAAGACTGTCCACAAGCCTTCGAGTTCAGTGGGCACGGTGGACCGAGCATAGGCATGTGGCCTAACACGCGTTTCCTCTGCTTCACGCAGGTTTTTTTTGGTTAGCCTTGCCGGAACGCCATCTCAGCAAAATGACTCAACGAACGACGCATGCCTGGTGGCTTCATCCGTATCAGCGACGCCCTGTTGCTGCCCTCCAGTGATTCGTGTCACTACCAGCCTAGCGCCGTCTAGCAGCGGCGTTATGTCATCAACCACTCCTATAAAAGACTGTCCACAAGCCTTCGAGTTCAGCGGGCACGGCGGACCGAGCATAGACGTGTGTCCTAACACGCGTTTCCACTGCTTCACGCAGGTCAGTGATAATTACTCCACAATTGTGAGCGATTCCCGCTGTCTCTTGGTTCTGCCGTGCCCACGACAGTGCATTTCTATTGTTTGTGAAGTGTTTAGCGTGTGCAAGCACATGCGCTGTGGAGACGTAGAGTCAAATCCTGGTCCAATAACGGGAGACCCCAGTACAAAGGATCTGCTGAGGCAGTTGCTGGCTGGCCAGAATAAACTTACAGACGAGGTTGCAGCTCTTCGGGTACAACAGGCAAACATGGAAAAACTTATGTCTGATTTCACCTCGAAGTTTGCCGACTTGGAAAGCCGTGCGGCAAGAATAGAGTGCATTGCAGAAACATTCAATACACTTCAGGCGAAAGTCGTCAGTGTAGAGGACAGAAGCAGGCGCTCGAACTTGATGGTTTTCAGTTTGTCCGAAGACGTGGGTGAAACTGCACTGGAACTAAAACAAAAAGATATCTATACATTCACTGAGAAGCTTAGCATCACCTGCGAATCAATTGGAAGAATTGAACGAGTTGGAAAACCTGGTAAGCAAAGACCAGTTATAATATTCTTCCAAAACTGCAATGAAAAACTGGAAATTATGAAAAACGCTTACAAACTTAAAGGAACGGACTTATCGGTTCAACACGATTACTCACGCGAGACACTTCGAAAAAAGCTTCTTTGGGCTAGTGCCAAACAGGAGAAAGAAGACGGAAAGAAAATAATGCTGATAAACGATAAGCTTAAAGTGGACAGTGAAATTTACTCTTGGGACGACGCCACGTGTGCGAGGGACAAACAGCCCCGAAGTCAGTCCAGTTTCGGCAGTGAGTGACGTCAGGCTTCCAGCGATAAGGAGTTACGCCTACTGAACCTTAATGCCCGTAGCATAGCAAATAAAAGCCACCAACTTGAAGCTCTAATTTTAGATTATAATCCGCATATTGTAGTAATCACCGAAACTTGGCTGAAAGATGAAATAAATGACGAAGACGTTTTTCCTCCGTTGTATAACGCGTTTCGTTGCGACAGACAATCAAGGGGTGGTGGTGTAGCTGTGTTGGTGAAGCAAGGTATCCAAGCTTTTGTTTTACCGCATCTTATTCATCTCGAGAGCGTCTCTTTAAAAGTGTGCCGCTGGGGTCGATCTTTGCTTTTATTTGCGGTTTACCGACCACCTGATTCACCACAAACGTTTTTTCCCGACTTGGCTGATCACATGTCTAAGAACATTAACGGTAAAATAATTCTTGCTGGCGATTTCAACCTGCCTGGATTGGATTGGAGTTGTCCTGTTTCTGGTTCTGCCCCTGGCACGCATTACATTTTCGATATTATGTTACGACATAACATTCAACAGGCAGTTACACAAGCCACGCGTGTCCAGGGTGCTTGTGCTTCCATACTTGATCTTATGTTTATCAGCCGATCGACTGAAAATTTTCGTGTCTCGGTGCAAAACGGTCTCTCCGATAACAATATGGTGTATTTTTCATGCAGCATCCAAAATCCCAACAACTCGCCACCTAAAAAGCCTGTCTGTGTACGAGACTTTTCGCGTGCCAGTGACGAAAGCGTGCTTGGCTACCATGATCTATGCCTGAGCAATTTTAAAGGAAATGATGTGCATATACTATGGGATAAGATTAAAGAAATCTGCACGTACTGCATAAAACGTTTTATTCCCAATAGAATAAAGAAAACGCATAAAAGAAATCCCTGGATCACGCGTAGGGTCTGGCATTTAAAACCAACACTAAAGCGACTAAAGCGTACACGTGTCTGCCGAAACGCTATAGCAACTGCACGACTTGCACTGCGTCAAGCTGTGAGCCAATCGAAACGGCATTACTTTGAACACACGCTGCCGAGCTTTATTCAAAACGCTCCGCAGAAGTTTTGGAGACACTTGTCCAAGAAAAACAAGCATATCGACCAAATTATGCACAATGACGTTCTTGTCACCGATAAAGCAACCATTGCTGAACATTTTAATACATATTTTTACAGTGTTTTTTTGTCGAAATCCGACTCCCAAATACGACAAACAGCTCCATCATGTCCTCCCGAACCAAGCATTGTATCTTCTGCAGGCGCGTTATGCATGTTGTTAAATTTGAAAACGAAAGTTTCTCCTGGTCCTGACGGGATTCCAAATATGTTCTTGCAGCGTTATAGTGGAATGATATCCAAATTTGTGGTCATAATTTTCCGTGCAAGCCTATCAACTAGCAGTGTTCCTTCGAATTGGAGAGTTGCGCAGATTGTACCAATACTTAAGAAAGGTACCGCATCATCTGTTACAAATTTTCTTCCACTATCGCTTACATCTTCTTCTTGTAAACTTCTTGAGTACATTGTAGCCACTTATATAACTACCTTTCTAAATGAAAGAGACATTCTATCTCCATTTCAACATGGATTTAGAAAGAGACTTTCAACAGTCACCCATCTGTAGTTCATAGCTTTGCGGATACACTAAACGGGTCCGGGCAGATCGACGTTATCTTTCTAGATTTGAGGAAAGGGTTTGACCTTGTTCCACATGACACACTAATATATAAGCTTGAAGCTACTGGGCTTCCTTCTTTCATAATTAACTGGGTGTCTGCTTACCTTTCTAACCGCACACAGTTCGTCAGTATTGATTCCCATTTCTCAAGCCACCTCCCAGTCACCTCTGGCGTACCGCAGGGAAGTGTGCTGGGACCATTACTCTTCCTAATATACATAAATGACCTTGTTGATATGGTTAATGAACCAGTTCAGATTAGGCTTTTTGCCGACGACTGTGTATTGTTTAACGATATTAGGTCTTCTGAAGATCAAGTCATCCTTAATTCTTACCTTCGGAACATTTATTCTGGGTGCAATCGATGGGACATGAAGCTTAACAATGACAAAACAGTGTTCATGAAAATTACCAATAAAAAGAGTAGCCTATCATTTTCATATAACCTTCCATCTCACCCGCTCGAGGAAGTTAATGAATACAGTTACCTAGGTGTTACTATAACCAATAATCTTAGTTCGAATAAACATATATCAAACATATGCACGTCAGCTTTTAAGAAACTTTGCCTCCTCAGGCACAAATTAATAACTGCCCCTACTAGCGCAAAGCTCTTAGCCTACACCTCAATCATCAGACCCAAACTCGAGTACGCATGCACCGTCTGGGACCCTTGCACTAAACATAACATTGAGGCGTTGGAAATGATCCAGAGAACATCTGTTTGATTTATCTTTAACAAATACCGCTCTACTGACTCCCCCACCGCTCTCATGGCACAATATAACATATAAACACTGGAAATACGAAGAAAAATTCAAAGATTTAAGTTACTTTTTTAATCAAAAATAACAAACTCTCCATGAGTCCTGGTCCATTATTAAGTCCTCCATAACACGCCTAACAAGAAATCATCACGCGGAATCCCTAACACCGTACAACGCTAGAGCCACTGTTTTTAAATACTCTTTCTCTCCGCGCACAATAACTCAATGGAATTCACTCCCGACTGATTTACTAACCAGTATTGATGCCATTGACAAAATTACTTATTGACAGTTGCACACTTATTGTTTTGTGCTATGTGTCATTGTTTATATATTCTTTACTGCAGGGATTTTGCTGTGCTTTTCTTGCAGTTGTTATTGTCATTCGCTTTTTGTTTTGCCCCTCCTGCTAGGACCCATCTAGGGTCTGCAGTATGCTGTCAATAAATAAATTAATAAATAAATAAATAAATAAAAGTCTGCCAGCCGTAGTGCCGACGCGCTAACCCTAACGCCGCCCAGGCTCATCGAGGCACCCGATGCCACCGCGTCAGCCGTAAGGCAGCCAACAGGCGGTAGGAATATCGCCGTGCAAGGTCGCAGCGCCGAAAAGGGCGAGCTCGACGCCACAGATTTGATCACAGTGCTCAAGAAATGCAACCTCGAGGAGAAGTGGGCACTGAAAGCCAAGTTCGCCTCAGAAGAAGTGAAAGTGATAGACACCCTACTACAATTACCGAAGCGCGACGGCGAGCAGCAAACGGAGAAATCGATCGCCTTGAACCAAGTGAAGCTTCACGAGAATGGCTGGAGAATCATTTGCCGCCCCAAGGGAGGCATGGTAGTCAAACAATACAATGGACCGACCCTGACCGAAGCCATACATGTAGCTGCGAAGATTGAATGGAACAAGGCGTGCCAGCTCCTCAAAAACGAGAAGCAAGGATCTTTTGTCTTCGTCACTCCCAGCACGGAGGCAAGAGACAAGCTCCTACGCCTCACACACCTAGACATTGAAGGGAAAGTGCACGGGATAACCGTTCACCTGGCAGTGACCGACGACTTCTCGAGAGGTGTCATCGACGGAATAGGACTCAACGCCTCACTGCAAATGATCAAGCGGGGGATAGCAGAACATGAGGAGAATTCCAAGGTACTGGAGGTCAGGCGACTAGGACAGAGCAAGATCATCATGCTCACATTCACCACCAAGGAGGTACCGAGGAAAATGAAATGCCTAGGTGCCATCCTGAACTGTTACTTGTACAAGAAAAAGTACGACGTATGCTATGAGTGCAGAGACCTGGGACACTGATCCGACGTATGCGAGAGCAAGGATGGGAAGTGCAGGGACTGCGGCATCCCTAACCCAACCGAGGGACACGACTGCAACCCCACCTGCAAGCTGTGCGGCCAGCCGCACCCCGCCAGCGACAGAACCTGAAAGGAGATCATCAGAACCCCAAACATCGTTAAGAAACGACAATCGTAGAAGCTCCAGCAACAGGAGGAGAAGAAACTACCAGAACATCGCAGCAGGCGGGACGAAAGCAAGACGAGGGCCACGAGCAAGGAGCGACTCCGATCCACATACTTCCCTGGGCTACTGCAGCAGGCCATCACCACCCCGCCCAAGAAGCAAGGGTCACCACCCACCAAAAAAAGTAGGCGGGGAAGCGGAGAATTCCCTTGACTCAGACATAGTGAGGGAGCTAAAAGAGCAAATGAAACAACAAAACGAAATGATGAAACAGCAACAAGAGCAATGGAAGCTTTACCAGGAGCAAACACAAGCTCAGATGCGGGAGCTCCGTAATCATGTTATCGAGCTGCAAAGGTAGAACAATGAGCTCAAAGCTCAACTCAGACAATCGTAAGTACATCAGGAGGCCATGAACGATAAATCGTCCGAAACGGAGCCAGAGGCGGCAGTACCGCCAAAAGAAAGCGAGTTAGAAAGACCGATTCGTACTTTGAGAAGGCCGAGGGCAGGGTAGACAAGCTTGAGGTAGACATGCAGCAACTCAACGAGGCAGTACAACAAGTGGCCATAGTTACCCAGTGTAACGCGGAGAGGGTAGACCAACTCTCAGCCCAGCTAAGCCAACTAGTCACCCACATGGGAACTAGAATGGAACAACTGGCGGTACAGCAAAAGCGAATCCTTTTGCGGTTGAATCATGGCCAGACTCAACACTAGGGCAAACACAATATGGCATTGGAACTGTAGGGGCTTCGCAAAAAAGAAGAAATGTTCTCCAAGCCTACCTTGCGAGACGCGATGGTCCCGACATGATCGCGTTCCAAGAGTGTGGAAAAAACGCTAAACTTAGCGGATACAAAACGTATCCAAGCCGGTCGACAAATACTCAGACAGCTACCCTTGTGAAGAGAAATAGCATGAGGTAGGATGCACGCAGATTGACTACGTGTTAACGGAGTTTATACCGCAGAGGAGGAAAGAACGCAGCCTGCTAGTCCTGAACGTCTACAGCTCTCCTAAACTAAGGAAAGGCTGTGGTTTCAGAGAGCTCTGCCAAAGCGCAAGCACTGGCACAAGGGCTGCAGCGTCTGGTAATTGTAGGGGAATCCTTCCGCGACAACAGAGGGGGTTGCGGGGAGATCACCGACGTAGCTGAATGGACCAATAACATCAAACAGGCGTGCAAGGAGGCTGAGCAGAAAATAGAATTAGAGGACGAGCAAGACCGGGTTGATAGCCACATGAGACAACTGTGGAAAAAGAAAACAGAGGCAGAAACCGTGCTCGCCCCAAAAAGGAGCAACCGTAATCTGAGAAGAACAGCAGCTCTCAACAAGGAAATTGAGAGCCATACCGAAACACTAAACAAACAACACTGGAACGACATCTGCGATAGACTAGACGAGCAATTGAGCTCCGTCACCACCTGGAAACGATTGATGCACCTCCTCGACCCAGACAACACCAAATCAGAGACCAGGAGAAAAATGCAAAGACTAACACACAATTTCCAGGGGTTGGAGGAGGATATGATCAACCAGATAAAATAAAGGTACATAGGATAAACAAACACCGAAACATTCCCTGACTATAGCGGCGAAAACAACGAGGAGCTAGACCAAGTAATCACCATAAGAGAGGTCCAAGCTGCCTTAAACAAGCTCAGAGGAAAAACTGCGGCTGGCCCAGATGAGGTCAACAACAAGATGCTTAGAAACCTAGATGATAACTCCCTTCAACAACTAACGGCATTCATGCTAAAGTGTTGGGAGGGGGGAGATACCCGGGGAGTGCAAGAAAGCAAATCTAGTTCTCATCCCGAAACCAGGGGAAGAACTGAAGCTAGATAACCTTAGCCAATATCGTTAACCTCCTGTGTAGGCAAGCTCATGGAGCACGTCATACAGAACAGGCTCAACGGATACTTGGATAGTAAGGAACTCTACCCAGATAGCATGGTTGGATTCAGACAACAACTATCCACAAACGACGTCATGCTAGAACTCAAACACGTATTGGTAAGGAAGACTAGTGACTCGAGAGTCATAGTGGGACTGGACGTCAGCAAAGCGTTTGACAACGTCATACACAAAGTGATCCTGTCACACCTCAATCACCTAAATGTAGGAAGCAAGGTATACAACTATATCGAACGCTTCCTCACGGACCAAACAGTGAACATAGAAATTGGGGGCACAAGAGAAAACATTAAGCTAGGCAACAAGGGAACACTGCAGGGATCGGTGCTATCCCCTACCCTTTTTAACATTGCAATGATCGGGCTGCCAGAGAGACTCAGAAAGCTAGAGGGCCTCTGCCACACTCTCTACGCTGACAACCTCACCCTTTGGGTCGACAGAGGCGGGAGCGATGAAAAAATAGAAAACACCCTACAAAGGGCAATCTGGGAAGTGGAAAGCTATCTGAGACCCATAGGGCTAAAATGCTCGCCGGAAAAATCGGAGATGCTAATCATGAGCCAGCAGCAGGTCAATACCCAGCTCCCGGTAAACAACACCCGGTCTCAAGGGTGGTCAAGATCAGGATACTGGGTATGCGGGTACAAGAAAATGGGAGTCACACCGAACCGTTAAACAGACTAGAAACCATGACCAACCAAACTTGCAGGCTTCTCAATAGGATAGCAAACAAAAATGCGGGGATAAAGGGTGCGAAGCTACTTAGGTTTGTCCACTTAGTCATCATTAGGCGAATCACCTACGCTATCCCGTACTTAAAGACAACTAAAGCAGGGAGAGACAAGATAGACATCCTCGTCAGGAAACGTGTCAAAAGAGCCATAGGTTTACCACCGTGCACATCAAACGAGACGATCCTCAACCTGGGCGTGTCAAACACCCTAGAGGAAATGTGCGAGGCGAAATTCACGGCACAATATGTCAGATTAACTGGCAGCAAAACGGGCCGATCCATCATTAGGAAACTGGGCTACCAGAGCCCAGAATCGCGAGAGGGGATAACCACCATGCCCAAAGAAATTGCCAACAGGTTAAGAATACCCCCCTCCCAAGAAACATGCACCCCAGACAACCAGAAACGCAGGAGAAGGAGAGTCCAAAGACTCCGAAGCGCTCTCCTCCAAAAACAAGGGGCAGTGTACACCGATGCGGCAGAGTACCCAGAAGGGCACTACGCTACAGTAGTAGTGAGCGACAAAGGCGAGCTAATCTCGAGCTGTAGCGTGAGACACTCTTCACCAAGGAGGCAGAGATGGCGGCGATTGCCCTGGCAATCACAAACCCATCAACCAGAATATTTATCACCTATTCTAAAACTGCGATCAAAGCCTATGACACCGGCAAGGTGTCCAAAGAGACCGGAAAAATTCTGCAGGTGGGCACGGAGAACGTACGCAACGACCTAATTGGAAGAATATGGGCGCCCGCCCATAGTGAACTCACAGGGAATGAGATCACCAACGAGGTCGCGCGAGGCCTCAGACACCGGGCCCCAGCGCAGGCAGACTACTCCCTGTCCAAAAAGTGAGACCTAACAACATACAGAGAAATTCTAGAACACTATAGTATAGGCAGGAGAACCTTCCCTCCCCCTCATGGATCTCTCACAAAGAAGGAAGAAGTAATCTGGCAAAAACTGCAGATGGGTATATATAACCCGTATATCCTACACAAATGGCATTCTGACGTGCACTCTTCCAAATGCAAAAACTGTGAAGGCATAGCGACCCTAATTCACATGCCCTGGCTTGCCCAGCACTAAACGGTCTACATGGAAATAAAGAGTCATGGGAATCCTGCCTCCGTTGCCAGGAAGAACAAGCCCAAAAACAAGTCATCGGTCAAGCCCAGGCCGCCGCCGGAAGCCAACTAATTCCGGCCGACGTCTAGGGGAAGGTAGACGGTGAAAGAGAGAGCTGCGCCTCACCCCGATCACCCATAGTCCCTGACGGGTGCAAATAAAGTGCTTTCTCTCTCTATATCTCTCGAGGAAGTTATCCGGGCCACTGATACCGTGCAGAAGTCTACTTGTGCACGGTATCTACTTCTACGTATCTTCTATGTCTACTTCTAGGTATCTTCCGCAAACGAAATTGCTTACTGAGCGCTTCCAGCCCAGCCTGTCTGACATGATTTGTATGTACGTCCCGTCCTGAATACACCGACTGGGATAAAATTCTTCCTTTTCTGACATTCGCATATAATACTGGTATTCGACGCACTACGGGCTGCCGCCCTTTTTTCCTTGTGTATGGACGATCTCCTTCCTCCGCATTGGACAGAGGATTCCCTTTAGCGCCATCGTCGCCTGACGCGTCCCTGCCAAGAGAATTTGCTGCCCGAGTTGCACATTGCCGTCAGATCGCCCCGCGAAGCATGGAAGCTACCCAAGCAAAGAGGAAACGTCGCTGCCGCAACAAACGCCGCGACGTCAACTTTCGCCCTGGAGGCAAAGCCCTGCTTTGGACTACATTCTGAACTCCAGGCCTCTGTGCGAAATTCCTTCGACGCTACATTGGTCCACACACCGTTCTGCAGCAAACTTCTGCACTGATCTCGTAGTTCTAGTACACTCGGCCAGAATAAAGAAATTGTTCACGTCTCGGGGAAGAAGCCCTTCACTCAGACTTGAGATGTTCTGAAAGTTGCGGCCAGGCTGGCTGATGGGGGGGGGGGGGGGGGTTAGTGTAAGCACAATTAACGTACTTTGCTGTTTTCATATGGACATATCATGCATAATCTCTGGTCTGTTCCTTCGCACATGAGCTGAAGCACCTCCTTTTAACCGCAGACACCCAACGAGGAAACGTGCGAACGTCAATCACGTAGGACGAATCGCTACAAAGAAATTAATGTATCGCACAAAGTGAACTCGGAAGGAATAACGTTAGCAGTGATGAGCTTAAACCCCACGACCCCACCCTCCGAAGCCCAGTGTCTTATCCACTGGACTAAATAGCCACTTTTTATTTAGTATTTCTTTATTACACAGGAGCAGAATCTTCAGAAAATAAGCAAAACAAAGCGCTACAGAAACTTAAGGCAACCGAAAACACGTCCAGTCCGCCATTGGTTTTAAAGATCCCTGTCACTCACCGTATGGCATGTTCATGGTCTTTCGCCTTTGGTACAGTAGAATTTGTGAGCTGAACCCCCGCGAAGCACTCGGTCGTTTTTATTGCGACGGCATTTATATAGGCACACCAGCGACGCTTTTGCCGTCGCAATCGGCGTCGCCGTCGCCGTTATCTTGCCTATAAAACAGAAGGGCGATAACACCGTCGCCACGCGTCGTACGCTCTATGTGCGAGCAAAAGCACGGGAGGGAAGCCGACGATCGCGGTTCAATCTGGCGCGCGCGAAGGAGGAAAGTGGAGAGTAATCGCGCCGGCTTCCGTCGCGCGAAAGACAGTGGGGGGATAGGAGGGAGGGAGGGGTGGCGGCGTTGTGCTCCGGCAGCAATTGCCCATTTCGCGACCAGGTGCAAGGAGAACTGACCACCGTCGCTCAAGCTCGCGCGCCATATACGGATGAACACGGGGAGGCTGCGTACAACTGCGTAGTTTGCACGGCCGTTCACGGTCGCACGCGCCGTATCTTAAAAGGCATCCGCAGACGGCTCATACCTTCCTGCGCGCTGTGCTCTCACCGCTCTTACGTTGAAGCTATACGCCGCACGAAGGTCACTTCGCTCGCTGCTGCTGCCACACTTGCTCACATATGTTTTGGCAACGAGTGTCCGTGCTCATCGAGTGTGATGTGTTCATGTTTCATTGTGCACTCTGGCAACATACTTGTTAATTCAGTACATAAGCGAGTGATTCGAAGTTGATGCGGTCGAAGAAACTACTATCCTTACTTCGTATAGCGGTCTACTAATTTCCGATCACAGTCGATGCTTCGCCTTTAGGCCGAAACTGCGACTTCTTTTCGGGAATCTGCTGCCTACGTTCGTAGTGTGTATGTTGCACAAGGACTAAACACCCACGTTTGCAGAAGATGAATATATCTGAACCATATGAATATGTTGTACCGGCGGTACAAAACAAATGTCAAGCGAGAACAGTTTCTAGGAAGGCTGTGTTGAAAGATATGAGGATGGTGGAATAAAAGCCCTCTCTGGGACCACATGTAGAGCTTACATTTAGCATTGTAGACATGACGAAAACTTCGACTTGGCGAAAATTTAGTGCCAAAACACGCGACATCCCCGATGGGTTTCAGTGGTCGCGGGATGCGCCTTTCATTGGGACGTTCCTTTACCGACCGAAGTGTCACCGATCTCTGAGGGTTTATGTGCTTCACGTCACACAACACTTACAGATAAGCACCCAAAGAGTTGACAAGGATGATAAGGAGTGAGTGATGAGGGGTTATATGCGTCTCATCAAGGTTGGTAATGATTCGACACGGATGGATAACGTGCTAAAGAGCGATACGGGCTTATAATGATTGGAGCAATTCGGATAACGTTGGTAAGGACTGATGAGGGATAATAACGGTCGTATCTAGTTCGATAAGGTTGATAAGAAGCGCTAATAGTTTATAATGATCGGATCATATTCGATAAAGTGGATAAGGACGAAGAAGGATTGATAAGAATCAGATAGGTTGCGAAAAGGTTGATAACGACTGATCAGGGTTCATAAGAGCCGGCTCTAGTTCGATAAGGTTGCTAATATCCGATAAGGGTCGGATAAAGTCCAATAAGGTCCAATAAGTCCAATAAGTCCAACCGATAAAGTTACATAAGTGTTTGTACTGGTCGAATCAAGTTTGATAAGATTGATAATGACACCGGGCTGCTTGAATTTTGGGGATAAAAATGCGCTTGGCAGCTCGGTCGGTCTCGGTCTCATACCACACACACGCGCACACACATCCATACACACATATATATATATATATATATATATATATATATATATATATATATATATATATATATATATATATATATAAAAGGTGGTGTCTGAGCTATCTTGGACCAAGATTTTAAGAAACCTATGCGTTCTTCAGGCCAGAAATCATGTGGATGTTAGCGTTTATCTAAACTTGCAATACCATTTTTGTTTCTCGTATTTTTTTTAGTAATTAGGCGAGACAAATTAATTAACTTTATAAATATTGTTTGAAACGTTCAGGCGTCAATAGGAAAGTTGTGGAGCTTCACAAATACTGCCCAATCCAGGTACTTCCAACGAGATAGACTTAGCGTGGCCGTTTTTATTGGAGAAATACGAAAGCCAGCGTAGTTTAAAAAATACCACGTAACAGCACGCTCCGGGCGCCCGAATACGCCGCGATTACAGTGATTACAGCGCTCTCATGAGTGATTTGTAAAAACATCGCCAGCGCCGTGCCTTCCCTTCACTTACGAGAAAGGACTTCAACCTTTGCTCGGCTCTGACATCCTAGAGTAACATAGTAAACTACGAGAGCGGACACTCGAGCCGTTTCGCGGCCGAGCTATGGAGCTTTGCCGATTCCGCTAGGTGGCAGAGCCTATCAAGAAAAATGCGGCTGTGGCTGCGGCTAGCAGCTTGACAGGCGGCGCGACCACTGGGCACCACCTAACATTTGCGAAGCCTTGTCAGACCGCTCCGCCGGGCTTTCTGCAAAATCGACCGGAGCATCGTTGTTGGGTTCTTCTGCCAGCATCTGCTTCGTCGCCGTTTCATGATAAGGCCACAGCAAGTTCTATTGCGCGTTGTTAACGTCTTATTCTCTTCGCATTTCGTTACGTCACTGTTAGCCGCATGAACGAATGACGGCGGCCTTGCAGCCATAAACAGCTGCTGCCCATTTGCTACGCTGAATTTCATTTCGTATTCTTTTTTTATGAGCAGCAATGAGCGGTGATGCCAGCGAAAACAGCGATGCGGCAGCGTCCGAGCTGCGATGAACGTTCGATACAATGACGAAGTTAGAAAATAAGATAACATGGGTCGTTAAGAAATGTCGCCTATGAACACATGCCGTTCGGGACAGAGATTTATGACACGCGC
The DNA here is from genome assembly GCF_023375885.2 of Dermacentor andersoni. Lineage (NCBI taxonomy): Eukaryota > Metazoa > Arthropoda > Arachnida > Ixodida > Ixodidae > Dermacentor > Dermacentor andersoni. The sequence goes on along the minus strand of NC_092822.1, from coordinate 87,800,152 downwards.
GGCGACTGCTGAAAAAGTATGGCGCTCTACTTCTGCAAAAGGAATGTAGTTATTTCTAAAGCGGTACACGTATAATATTTGCAGTATGGCCATAATGCGCTCTCTCTCAACCACTATAGCAGGCTATGCGCGCTCGAGCGTTGTTAGCTGTTCTGCATTGGGCTGAAAATACGTGTTTTCATGTTTTAATTGCGTATGGAGTCGTTACTGTAGAAAGTTCCTTGTTGCTTAGCCTTTATAACAGTGCTTCCTTAACAAAAAAAAATAAATAAAATACGCATTGCATGAACGAACGCAGCATGTCCGTTATAAAGCTTTGCAGGCTCCAATATTGCTTATACGAAGGAACGTAGCGTCTACATTCCATAGCTTTGAAGCCTCCAGTATTGCTTACCTTCTGTCTGTCACCCTACGTATTGCAGGAATCTCCGCCATTTCCTCAAAATACACTGCACAGCCAAAGGACACGATGCATACTCAAGGGCAAAAATTCCAAGTATGAAAAGACGATTGCAAGGCTTCGAAGACAGCAGGTGAAGACCCCCAACTCAAAGTGTTTAATTGTCGCTTTTTAATGACGGACACACTGGCTTACACATTCGAGATGAATATGTTGGTGCGTGCTCAATTATTTTTGCAGCCATTTTATTTCGGCACGCTACCATTCACACAATTTTGCTGCCCTAATTCACCCTCCTTCGCAGAAGTACAAGAAAAAACGTCATATATATTTTTTTCCTTATAGAACAATCCAATTTTAAGCAAATTAATTACTGTCATGTATTTAAAGCTTTCTTTTTCATTATTTGGGTAGTTGCAACACGTCTTCTATGTGTTTTGCGTGTGCGAAGTTATTGCCATCACGCCATTTATTTCCGACTATTCTCCATTATACCGGTGTCACACGATCACTTTCGATCGCGAACAAGTCCGATTCTGATGGAAATTCGCGACTGATATTGGTGCCATCGCGCAGCTTCCGCAAAAGAATCAATCGTGACTGAGCAATTCAAATCGGATTGGGCTTGATCGCGTTTAAAATTGCGCCGTGTGACACCTGTATTTCTTGGATTTCGCTGTTTCTTCCCGTTTTCATGTATCTACCTCTTACAATCTTGCTGCAATAAATTGTTGTCTGCTATTTTCGTGTTCTTGACTGTGCAGCAAGTTCATTTATATTTAAGGAACACGGCACATTTATTTACAATACACCTTTTGGCGTGAGTTACTAGACGTACAATACCATAAGCGATAAAGTTCTGCTTCCTCAACAGTTGGCATGATTATTGGGCTAAGTTACAGCTTCAAACAGTAAATATGAATTTAAATGAAGCTAACATGAGTGAAACACCTTTGCACGCCCGTCGTCACAACATATAAACAGCGGCACAAGCGCCTGCATGAAATCACGTGATTTAAGCAGAGGTATGGGTCACAAAAAAATGCAAGAAACCAAACTGAAATTGGAGCCTCCGAAATTCGGCAGCGTGCGTGACCATCTTGGAGGCTGGTGCGTTTCGCCGCCTCCGCTAGGTGTGCTGAGAGCCAAAGTCGGCCGCAGGTGCCTATGGAAGTGTCCACTCTTTACGTTTACTATTTTACACTATGCTGACATTACCGGCAGCGGCTGGCGCCGGCGCTTCAAAAAAGCGCTTCGTCAGCAGCCGTTCGCGCCTGTCGCCGGAGTGCGTGCCATCATCAGCCGTTTATTCCAATATGACGAGAAGAGAAATTTTTTTCCAGCGTTCAAGTCGATACGGAATAGAAAAAATACAAGCAATACATGCATAATACACCTGGAACCTGTGTGAGAGAAAGAATCAATTGTTACAACGCCGCTTTTCTTACAAGCTGTGCCAGCGGCTAGAGGCATGTAAGCTCGACTGTCTACACTCTTAAAATTTTCACACCCTTATGGGTGTAATGCGGGTGTATCGATCTTTTCACCCTTGTAAACACCCTTGAAACACCCTTTTTTAACGGAAAAGGGTGTTCAACAAGAAAACACCCTTGGAACACCCCTCTCTATCTAATTTACACCCTAATTATAAGGGAGTAAGGGAACAAGCTTACAGTATATGATAAATGAACATTGCCAGTTAAGGCGTTGATATTGGCTATACATGAAACGAGCGCTACCTGCGCTTGAATCAGGTAGCTGGAACGATTAGATCGGGGCATCTAGGCAGCAGCGCACTGGCTCCGAACAGCGGTCAAAAATGAAGTTTCCCACGAATGTTGATATCGAACGGATGACACTAACGCGCAGACTTTGTATAGCCAGATATCTGCAAAAGGCTTCATATGATCAATGGCAAAATAGTTACAATGCTATCACTGAATACTTAAAGGTGTGCAACCAGTTAGACTGGGAATGGTTAGGAGGGAGGGCTAACGGTAAATACCTCACCAACTTACGGTTTGTAGATGACATTCGCATACTCAGCAACGCTGCAGACTATTTGCAACAAACGTTTGAAGACCTTGGCGAAGAAAGTGTAAGAGTCTGATTGAGAGTTAGTATGCAGAAGAGAAAAGTAATGTTCCGCAGCCTGGCGAGAGAACGAATGTCATGGTCGGCAGTCAGCCTCTAGAACCTGCGCAGGAATACGTTTATTGAGGTTAATTACTCGCAGGTGTCTCTGATCAAGGAAATTAACAGAAATAAAGAATTAGCTGGAGAGCTTACGGCAGGCATTACTAAATCATGACCAGGGAGCTTACTGCTAATCATTGCTTTCTACCGTTACTAACGTATGGGGCCGAAACTTGGAAGTTACCAAAGAAGCTTGGGAAGACGTTGAGGACCGCGCAACGAGCGATGGAATAAAATTATTAGGCATGACGATAATAGACTGGAAGACAGCGATGTGGATTAGAGGGCGAATGGGGATAGCTGATATTCTGGTTGACATGAAGACGAAGAAGTCGTGCTGGGCATACATTGCAAAGCGTAAGGGAGAGAACTGCTGGTCTATTGGAGTTGCAGAATGGGTGCTAAGGGAAGGGAAGCACAGTAGAGGAAGGCAGAGAATAATGTGGACGTGATGGAATTGGGAAACTTGAAGACACGTGGAACCAGTTAGCGCAAGACAGGGGTATTGGAGATCGCTGGAGAAGCTTTCGTCCTGCGATGGACGTCAAAATAAGCTGATGATGATGATGATTATGCGACGACATCCATGCCAGCTTCGCGGCATGTCATTGATGTTATGTCATGCACGTTCTAATAGCTCGATTTACGTCGATCGCGGGGGGGGGGGGGAGGGAGGGGGGCTAGTAGTGGCGTAGCCAAGTGGGGCACGCCGGGTACTTGTAACGCTCACTAACAGTAAATGTTTTGCTACTATGGCAATGGCCCCGCTCCTTCCTCCTCCACGGTCAATTGGGACCCCCCCCCCTCACCTCAGACGCAAAAATGTTCTGCCTACGCCACTGTGGGGAGGGGGGTGTAAGATTGCTCTAGACCCCTCCCCCTAACTTGTCAACGGAAACGGGGGAGGGCAGGGCAGCTGCCGCCGGGCCGCAAACCTTAGGCAGCCCAATTACCGGCTGCATTTCCCTTTGGACGTGAATACTGCTCTAATGTCATTACACTGTAGGATTCGTGGCGGTTTGAGTGCATGCGACAGTAAAAAAAAAAAAAAAAAACACGTACAGCCATCACCAAGTCTTAGCTTGAGCAGAGCAGATCTTTGGGAGCTGGGCAAGACTCTCGTCAAAAAAAAAAAAAAAAAAAAGCTTGGCACCCCTCTTACATGCATTGTTTGTCAACTCTGGGTCACCGCTGACTGCACATTTCCGGTAAAAAAATCACACAGGAACTCCTCTCGGATTTGTCTAAGTATGCCTGAGCATTGTGACTCTTCCTCATCTACACGCAGTCCATGTCGTTATCAATGTTATGAGACTTGATCCGACGACTATAAGCGACAGCGCTGCGGCGACACGAGCTGCTGAGGTCGGCGGCGCCAAGTGAATGGTGGAAGCAAAGTACTGCAGGTGGCGGGGCCAGGTGCGCTGGTGACGTTCCGTTCGTTTTGAGCCGTTATCGCTCTTTAGCACTTCTCATCCGCGTCGAACCATTATCAACCGTTCTCCGGCGGCGGCTGCTTGTAACACGGCCGCGCGAACCGTATCTTGAAAGCGAACAGCATTGTGGACAGAGTGGGCCCACTGCTGAAAACTTTACGCGCTGTGTTCTCACCGTTTACTTCGCTTTGAAAACAGACGCGCGTACACCTATCTTGAAAGTGATCTGCGAAAAGCGCATAGTGCGGCATGAGCTGAAAGCTTCGTGAGCGCAGTGTTCTCGCCGCTTCGGTCGCGTTGAAGCGAGAGCTAGCACGAAGGTGAATTCACTCGCTGCAGCGGGTTCTATTTTGAAAGATATCGTGCGGTACGGACTGACGGACGGATGGTTTTTCTTGTTGGGGAGGTATAGAAATGCTTACGTTATCAAAAAAACCGCAGGGTTCGCGAATTTCGCGATAACAACCAACACCAACCTACTCCCCCGCCCCCCGCTGAGCGATGCCGTCTTGATCGCTTCCTCCCAACCCCGGGAAAAGGGACACTACCTCTCTATCTCAGTTGAAGAAACGATGATGAAACGTTAACGACGACAAGAACGACATTTCCTAACTAGTTGTCTTATGGCCTCCGAGATTTGCGCGCGAAGCTGACGCGCGCGAAACTGGGAGGCTATAATTGGCCGCTTAATAGCATAAAAAGACAAAAAGATAATGCCACACGACACAGTTAAAAATTCAAACAAGGAACTGATCTTAGCTATACTCTTTGGGGAAAAGAAATTAAAAATTAGACAGCCGCAACACACGCCACTAAAGCCACCACCGCCGGCATAGCGCGGAACCAACAGTTGGCAACATTCATTCGCGCTTCATTGCTTCGTCCCGCTTCGTCTCCGCAACGGGAGCCGCCATCCTTTCGCGCCAGCCGTTTTGTCATAGTTCTGTTTTTCTGCAAGTCCGTGCACGCAGCTCATCGGTAGATGCACGGGTGCACGGCGTCGTATTGCGACCTGCGGCATTTTCTCGTGTTCGCGCAATCGGTGTGAAACATGTCGCATGTGAAATATTTGATAGAAGTGCCTCACGTCCAAGTCAAGCCGCCGTACGAGTGTATGGCTGTGTGCCCCGTTCTCGGAAGCGTCGACGGGTTTCCGGCATGCGGATTTCAGGTACGTGCAAATGCGTTTCGCCCTCCTATTGAGCTCCGCAGCAAAGCGTGCAATATTTCATGTGAAAGATGCAGTGACCGTCATAATGGTGTGAATTTCGAGCGGCAAACGAGAACTGTGGCACTTAGCGCATACCGCGGCTGCTAAGTCAGCGTGGAAATTGTTTTACGTTACCGTAATATGTTGCTGTCAGTCTAATCTGCCGCTTGTGGACAGCTAGCCCATTGACTTTTGCTTGTGGCAGCGATAGGTATATAAATGGAAGCGGTAATAATTTTCGAGAGCAGACAGTTGTTTCGCTCGATGTTTGGTCGTGTTCCAGGGCGTTATGAAAGCTAAAAAACTAACTGGCTTGATCGTGCTTAGTTCCAACTCCAAGGGGCCTAACGTTGGCGCTGTATATGTTTGTTTTCCGTGCCGCGAGTACCACTTTCATGGTTTTGTTGCATGAGAGTGGTAGCTGCTGCATGCCGTCTGGGCAGAATACAATAAAAGCAATTTCCTCACTTTCATACGTATGCAATGTGACGTAACAAAATTTCCAGCGTTTTATTCGGAGCGTAAATATCCAGTATAGTTTAGTAGGAAACTCAAATTCTGTCTTAGCTTAGTAGGCGTGAAACAAGTGAAACTCTCATTCCTTTTTGAATTGTTCGCCCAAACCGCACCGCCCGCAGATGCGTCATCGGGTAATTGACAGTAGCTTCGCTACTTCAGTTGTTTTATGCGCCAATATTGCCCGGTTAAGTATCCTGTTAATTTATGCCGACGCTCGTTCATCTTGATTTTAAGCGATTACTATCCCTGAGTACCGGACGATGCCAAACTTGTTGCGAGGTGTAGCAAACGCGGGAAATTCAAGCTAGCGTGGCTGCAAGTTCCTGTTTTTACGTTTCTTGCATTCAAAGCCAACAGACACAGTATCACTGATTTATTTCCATTTCTGCTGTACTTGATCAATCTAATGTGACAACTGCATTTGCTCTTTAATGTTCTCCATTTACTGTGTATTCAGCTTGGCTGCCAGAAAATGCTTGAATTTTTCGCAGTATCCAAGTGACGAAATATTTCACTGACGGCCGTGTGTGAAACACCCAAGATGACAAAACTGGTAGCAAAATGATGAGGTGTTTTTTTTTATAGCGTTTGGACTCGACTTTTGGTGAGGATGTCGATCGACCTTGGGCCCAATTTTAATTCTGCAGCTGTTAAACTTGGGTGTAGTGTGTGTATGTACGTGTGCATGCATTAAAATGACTTCACGCTAGAGCGAAGCAACTGTAGCGCAGAGAAGCATTAGTCATCTTTATACATTTGCTTTGTAAACATGCGCTAAGTTTACCTTTTGCAGTATAGACTTCGCGCTCTTTGGCCAAAGGTGCCCTTGTGCTACTAAAACCTATCAATTAATTAGCTTTTTGCAGTAGCAGGTGCTTATTCCTTTTTCAGGATCGGTGTGTGAGTTTTAATTGGTTTTTCTTGAATGTGCAATTCCCACTCACAGGACTGCATGTCATCTGAGGTGTTCCTTTTTCAATCAAGGATGTTGAGGTTTTGTTTGTGAAACTCGATTTCTTGCTACAAACGAGCTTGTACAAACTGACCAAGCTGATAATTCTACATGCTTATATATGAAATATGTTGCGGTTATGAATCCTCATAATGAATGACACATAGTCTAAAAATTTTATCTATTAAAACAATTTAATGAAATTTTTCATGTTTTTCGTGTTCGTGTTCACTTCTCGACTCTCGTGTCCTGTCTGCATGCCTCACCTCTTTTATTACATATTAAATATCGTATAAACTTAACCATGCTTTTTACCACAATGCAGGGGGAGGAAAGGTTCCGGTAACACCATGCATTCAGTATGGTGGCCCAGACGTGTATGCAAGCAACCTCCTTGATGTGGACCAAGAACTACTCTGCAGTGTCTCGCAGACTTCCATGCGAAGCCCTCAACGTTCTCGTCTCAGTGGAATGGCTGCTCATCTATCTGCGTGTCCATCACCAAGACGGCCAGTTGTAAAGCTCCTGTACCCGTTTAAGAAAGCTTAATGATTTTTTATTTAGTTTTCATGGTTGGCCGTAGAATCTTAACATTTTTGATGTTTCTAACATTTTTACCTGGCACAAAGTGGTGCAATAACTTTAAACCAGTGTAATGTATTTAAGTGATGCTCACTCTAATGCCTATCTGGTTTTGTTAGTGTTTAAGAAATTTGAATGTCTGATGAGGTAACAGCATTTGAATTTGTCATCGTGGCTCGTTTCAATTAGCTGCTAGGAAATAAGACGCAAAACTTATCACACGCCAGTTGTAGCATTTTCGTTTTCATGACTACAGTATACACGTTTCAAAAGATGGAAAGTGGGGAAAAAAGCCTCTAGAACATAATCATCCTAGGATTGTCATGTCCTCACAACTGCAATGACTAATGCCTCATACATCTTGGGAGCACATTGGTCGCAATGCCTACAGGTATACTTGATAAGAGAATAGCTTGCACACAGATTTGCCACACAGTTGATGGCTGATGGCTTTTGTTTGTCGACTTCATGTTACTATATGTATTCAATATTCATTTAGATGTAAAGGACACTACAGGCACTGAAGTACCAAATGGCACTTGCATTTCAGGGGACAAAGTGCCCAGCATGCCTGTCACAAAACGGGTTCTAGGGGCTACCTTGCCTCTATAGGTAAATGGACACCAAATGCTCTGTGTACAGTGTAATCGGTGTACTTGTCTGGAGTGCTTGAAAGATGTGCTACGGGCTGTACTGGCACTGTCTGAAGATAATGCATGGTTCTAGAAAGCCTGCAGCTGAGCATCTGCCACCATACTGAAGGAACTGTCCTAATTTATGTTGTTGATGTTGAAATTTAGGAGCTGCAATGAATAGTTGTAAATATGGTAGTGTTGCCAAACTAAAGCACAAATTACACACCTCGACTCACACAATGCACTCTGAAAGTTTTGCTACGTGGTATCTGTGTTTGCTGCCTGACCTTATGGCACCTTTACGAGCAATCGCAGGCGATTGCAGCTGCTGAGACTTTATCAACTGGCAAGTTGAAAAAAGAATGCTGTGCCACCAGTGTGGCTGCACATTCCGAGATGCAAGCTATCTTGAACCAGGTGTTCGGCAGACAGTACCTGTGCAGCCAAAACATGGTGTTTGAGCCCTATAGGCAACTAGGGTTCACAACTGCCCACAAGTGTGCTGTCACAACAGAAAGTTGAGAACAAGGAGCATTTTTACCGGTGTTCAAAACATTAGTGCAAGTAATTCTTTCACCAAGGCTGGTAACCATGCATATGTAATGAGAACAGGGCATTTGTTAGACACAAGGGGTCATGTGTCAAGTTTAATTAGATCAGTAATCTATGAGATGGAATTATAAAAAGTATACCTTTTGTTCCTCAGTGGTCTCTTGGAGAGATGACCATTTTCGGCAGTTTAGTTTTGACTTTTTATGTCTAGATTTGGTGTGCATATTGCAACTATAGCTAACAGTCAGTGCTCTGTCCTGCCCAGTTTTTATGTTGTCCTTGTGATATTTGCAATATTTTGCAGTTCAGCTGTAAAATATTGTCTATACTATTATATATTGTCTATGCAAGTATATGTCTTTACTATTACTAGTTTTCATGTTCAACGTTTGTGCAGTGCTCACTAGTTATTACTAGCCATGTTTTGTTCACATATGCTCTTGGATTGTTGCGCGAAGTGACACGGACACAGACTGCAAGCAGACAGGACGAGCGCTAACTCTCAACTACCTATACATATATATATAGGTGATTGCAAAAAAACGCAGCATAAGAACATGACAAGGTATGAAGACATCAGTTAAACATATCAGGAAGTAGGGAAGTCAAAAAAGGAAACAACAAAAAGACACTACTTCAGATTAACACACGTGTTGTGAAGATACTGAAATTCGCATTCTAACAGACAAAGATGCATGGCTAACGCAAGTCTCTCCTAATCTTTTAATGTGGAATGCCTCGATTATTTCCCGTGTGGTTTGACATTTATGTCTCGAAAGAATTTTTGTGTCTTCAAACAAAGGTTTACAACCGCAATTGAAACAATGTGACGCTAGATGTGAAGCATTAGGGTTGTAAAGTGAATGTGTTTTTTTAGTCTAATATTAATGTACCTGCCGCTCTGTACAATATAAGTCTTCCCGCACTTGAGAGGAATCTGATAAACTATACCAGTGTTACAAGTCACAAAAAGGGACACATGTCTAACGCCGCAATCATCTTTTCTGTTTAGCCACCCTGTTCAAGTTTCCTATTTATCATAGGCCCATGATAGACAACCTGCGGCGCCGAGAAAACTTTATTCACGTCACATCTGTTGGCCACGTTCCATAAACCATGGGATAATCTATGTACATAGGGCACCACAGCAAACGTTTTTTTTTCTGTTTTTCTTGTTTCTTAGCCTGGCCTTTTACCCATTTTAAAAGCTTTTCGCAGGTTAGTGATAATAAATGCACAGGATAACTAGCCTTCTCTAGCCTATCTATTGGTTGTGAAAAACTGTTTCATATTGTGTGGACATGACTAGCTTATTCAGCTCTTCAGTTTGCCATTACTAATCAAGTCCACACAATATGAAACAATGCTTTTAACAACAAATAGATAGAGAGGCATTCCACATTAAAAGATTAGGAGAGACTTGCGTTAGCCATGCAACTTTGCCTCTGTTAGGATGCGAATTTCAGTATCTTCACAACACGTGTGTTAATCTGAAGTAGTCTTCTTGTTGTTTCCTTTTTTTCCTTCCTTACTTCCTGATATGTTTAACTGATGTCTTCATACCTTGTCATGTTCTTGTGCTGCGGTTTTTTGTAGTCACCTATGTATATATATATATATGTTCTTTGTTTCAATAAAAATTTAGTGGAGAGTTAGCGCTCATCCTGTCTTCTTCTAGTCTGTGTCCGTGTCACTTCGCTCTACAATCCAAGATCATGTTACTGTACCGACTCGCCCAACTTTCTATCCTTGTGTTAACATAGACACACTCAGACTTGTTCTTACTTATGTGACTGGTTATTTTTGTACTTTATGATAAGATGCAGTGCTTTTCGAAGGAAAACATGTGATAGTTCGTAGTGAGGTTATTTAAAAACAGCTGTTCTGCTTAAAATTTAATTGAGCAGGCCTGTGCCATTATTCGGTGCTTATGTCTTTGTATTGGTATGGTTTTACTCCTTCTCTTCTTTTTTACTGTTAAAATGTGCAAACATTATTATGTAACCATTTATCTTTAATGAAATAATAAATACTTTTCTTGACATTTTGTCACAAATTTTACAATGATTTTGTTCAATTAGGTAAACTTAGACCAGCTGATTGTTATTCTGGTAGCTTAACTTACCATGCCTGTGGGATATTCTATGCAAGCACGTGGTGAAAAATAAATTATTGGGTATAAGCAGGTCGCTGGCAGTAAGTGGAGCATACATATATTTCAGGAAATAGTGCATGCTTATATATTGAACAGCATGCACAGCTACACATGCTGTTTTGTTCGTAAATGCTGAAACAATATTCTAAGTGGAAGCGCTTTGTTGCACTTTGTTCTTTGGCTTTCAGTGCTACCTTTAAGTAATATATGTGAAAGTACTAGTAGAAGCATCCCGTGGAGATAAATGACAACTTTGATAAATAGAGGTATAAAATATGTGCTTAAAACGGCAAAAAACTGCTTGATAGGCAAACGTACGCTTCTGTAGTACTGCACTTGTTACCGTCGCCAATCCATGCATTGCTTGCACGCTATTGCATTCAATATGAGCTACAACAACGAGCTGTGGTGTCTTTCCCTCCTGGTCGAGATGGTGTTGCGAAAATTTTTGACCAAGAAAAGTGAAGGTTTTTAATTATTTCTGAAAGGCATGTAACCATGCTTTTCGCTGTGTGCTCTTTCCACGGAGTGATAAGTACTGGTCTACCAGGGTGCGGGAGATTCTGTGTCCTTGGTGCAGCGCGCGTTGTTATTGCGCTCTGCATCCTGCTGGCAGTGTACTATCACTGCAGAGGAAGATTACGAAAAGCATAGGGTGTGTGCATTGCTGTGATCATGAAACTTAAATTTTTTGCCTGAAAGGGTCGCACGTTATGCTACCACATGACGGACCAGAAGCGCAATATGACGACGCCTCACAGATTCTGGCTCATACTGAAAAAGGTAGTACCATGGCTAAGGCTAGGCAGCATTCACAATAGCTAGTCTGCCCATTAACTACATGGCTGTAGTGAACGCTAAAATACTTGCAGGGATAACACCCTTTTGGAAGGGTGTTGTCCATGCTACACCCATATTGAAAGGGTGGTGTCTGTGTTACACCCCATATAGAAAGGGTGTTGTTTGATTTACACCCATAGCAAAGGTGACGTCATATTAACACCCCTTCTATTGTGGGGTGTTAATTGGCACCCCTTTGCTTGGGGTGTAGCAATACACCCAAAAAGGGTGTCACCCATGGGACAAGTCATTTACACCCTTAAGGGTGTTAACATTTTTAGAGTGTATTACTATCGTGCCGCGCAACCGTTTCGAAGAATTTGTTTGCAGTGCCTAAAGCATGCCATACTCAAGCGAGCAGAAGGCGGACATGGTCTTAGTCTTGGGAGCGTTGAACGGGGTGCCAAGAGGAAAGCTGCCAAGGTATACCGAAACTGGCAATGTGGAGGAAGACTTAGCGCGAACACAATTTGAGAAGTTACTTGACGCTGAAAGAAGCAGGTAGCTTCAAGAAGACGCGGCACAGAAAGACCATCAGGGAAGAGGCTGAAGGAAACATTTTGTCTTTCGTGACTGCAGACCCTCATTCCAGCGTGCGTGATGTTAGTGGTGAGGTCGGTATTTCAAAGTCTACAGTGTCAAAAGTTTTTAGAAAGGATGAAATGCATCCGTATTACCTCCAACTGCACGAAAAGCTGCAAGAAAGAGGCTTTCAATGGCGGCTTGATTTCTCAAATTGAATCCTTGTGAAAAGCGACGAAATACCGGATTTTGTTGACAAAGTGCTGGTTTGTGCTAGGTGGTGTGTGGTGCGGTACCTTTGACGGAAGAATAATTGGCCCCATATTTTTTGACCACATGCTCACTGCTCAGCGGTACGTGAACGACGCCTTGGAAGGCCCAGTCGAAGATTTTCGCTGTGATCTTCCTCTTGCGTTTTTAAAGCGAAATCGGTATCAGCATGATGGTGCACAAGCTCACAGCAGCAGCTTTGCCCAACCGTGGCTTGATGAAGCCTTCAAACCAGTGGATCGGGCGGCATGGACCAGTGGCATGGCCTGCAAGGTCACCGGACTTGACACCTCTTGACTTTTTCTTTTGGGGACATGTGAAAGACCGAGTGTAACGCAAACCTGCAACTACACCAGAAGCGCTAAACGCAGAAATTGCTTAGGCCTGCAGCGAGATACCGTCTTGCGTCATCAAAAAGGCTACATCGGACGTGCTGAAAAGGTGCCAATACTGCATTATTGCACAGGGCGACTTGTTTGAACAGTTTCTTTAGACAGACATCACAGGGAATAAATCTCTACAACTGTCATGGCCCACCTCGGGAGCTGCTGAGTGATGGAGGCCGTGTGTTTCTGTCGCAGGGGGTGGAAGCTCTGCTTGATCAATGCCGCATAGTTCACCGGACCACCATGGCGTACCATTCTCAATATAACGTGCTTACGGAGCGTTTCAATCGCACCCTTAGTGATATGCTCGCCATGTACGTTTCATCGGAGCATACAAACTGGGACATCATCCTCCCATTTGTCACGTACGCATACAATACGGCTACAAAAAGTACTACAGGATTTTCTCCATACTTTCTCCTCTACGGTCGGGATCCTTCCCATACCATCGATACCGTTTTGCCTTATACACCAGACACGTCAGAGTGTGCTCCGCTTCAGCCGTCGCCCGATACGCCGAGGAAAGCCGTCAATTATCCCGAAAGTTCCCCTCCGCCGATCAACAACGACAAAAAGCCAGTCGTGATGGCGACGCTACGAATCCGAACTTCGCTCCCGGCACACTTGGTTTGTTGTCCGTGCCTTCTACCACGCCTGGGCTTTCAGCAAAACTTCTCTCGCAGTATGATTGACCATACCGCATCGTTGAACGCACCTCTGCGGTCAACTATGTCATAGAGCCGCTTGCACCGACATCCGACAAGCGCCGCCGTGGAAGAGATGTTGTTCACGTTCACCGCCTGAAACAATTCTATGACCCGCTCGTCTCCACGTCGTGAGTCGCCAGGATGGCTCTGCTTTTGCACCGGGGGTGATTGTAATGAAGAACGAGAGCACAAGGACAAGGCCAGCTAGATCGTCTGTTCCGTGCCTGCAGTAGAACCAGTGGGCCAGCCGGATCGCCAGTGCCTAGCACGAGCGTGAGCCGTTCGGGCAACAAGCTGTTCCTGCTCTCCGTGACCTGCCTTCTCGATTACGAACAGACGCTACCAACTGAACTGTTCAATACACTCCATTACAATATATATATATATATATATATATATATATATATATATATACATGTATGCATATGTGTGTGTGTGTGTGTGCGCATATGCAGGCTTTTAAAACCACTGCATATTGACATCCAAAGCTTGCCATTTCACGCACGTGTTCTGCACGTAAACAAACCATAAAACATAAATATTTTTTCACGTTGTAGGGACAGGGAAGTAATCTAGCACAGTTGTCCGCTAGTCACACCTGATCCACGGGTTCAGGTGCATCTGCAATATATGAATGAACTACTGTACTTTCCAGAATAGTAGCTCGAGCTCCTTTACATTGTAGAATGCACAACAGTGCAACCATTATCCGCGACCGACCTCTAGTGCGAGGCGCCGAGGTGCCTAATGGTGAGCCTCTTTTCACCGGTGATAAAATGCACGGATGCGCACGGGCCTCTTCGTACCAGAAGTTTACACGTGTGTACAGGCGACACACTGTCATGAGTTTTGTATGTCATCCCTATAGAGATCATCAAGACACTGGCCGCACGAACATCAACAAGCTCTTTATGGAGGTATGTTCCTTAGTACCCTGTTCTTTCTCTTATTTTTTTCGGGGCTGCAATATTTTAGTTATTTTCTGATCTGCTCTACTTGCAGTCTACAAGTCCTCGCTGTTTTCCAGTGCTCAATGTAGATATGTAAGTACACAGCAAAGGGGACAGCGGTCATGTTATGTCACGCTCCAGTTCTGACGTAACCGGCAAAAATGACAGCTTCGCAAAGAAAGCATCACACTAAAAGCGCTGCAGCCTACTTTTGTGCGCACGATACGGCGACCGGGCAGAACTCTTTGAAACGTGATGATTGAAACTAGAAAATGTTGTCGCCCTTTCTCGTGCGCCTAAAGTGGTCTTTTTGAACCTAAATTAAGCTACATGTACTGTATCATTTTCAAGGCTTGCTCACGCACAAAGGTAAAAGGGAGTAGTAATATGTGCGTTTGGAATCATTTTGCTGTTGGCACGAAGTGACGTCAAGTCGTAGACACATCTCCAAAATTTTATAGATTACTTGCGCTCAGAGCTGTCTTCAATAGCACTCAACGTATGCTATTCTCAGTACGGGCCAGGATTAGAACATATCGTTTGCTGCTGCGGCCAGAGACGAAATGTCCACATACGCAGCCGGACGGACGACGTTTCCGGATGGACTACTCAACGGGAGGGTCCGAAGCAATATTCGCACCGCTATTTGGCATTCTGACAACATTTATAGCCTTTCGAGACTCGGGAATCATTTTGTGACTGTGTGGTTGACGCGACCGTGAAAGTATGTTTTTTTAGGTCGCACCAAGCGAGGTCCGGTCGCCTTGCTGTCAACAGAGGTTTGACAGCGAGTTGACGACACTATCTGGGCATCGGTGAGCCCAGATTTTAATGCTTGGTTGACACGTAGAGAGGCGTCATGAATTTGTCGATATGTCAGAAAACCGTCCGAGTTGAAAGCCGGAAGGGATTTTTGGGTAGGGCTCCGAAGTCGCTATGACCCTCAGGGCGCAGCTTCATACAAAAGCAAGGGGAAAGATTTAGGGCAGTCTCCCCATGTGCTCGACTCAGACGATTTGGTACGCAATTTGCAGCGTTAGTTTTGTTTCCGTTCTTAGTATGTTAGATTCCTTCAACTTTATTTTCATCCAGACATCTCCACTACGCTACGTTCTCGCCGGAGACCGTGTGTTAAGGGCTATTTTCATTTTACATTTTCTAGCTCTTCACGGAGGGTTTGCACGGCACGCCACCATTATCACAGGACCCGTAGTTTTGCTTGGCAGGCGGTAGAAAGCAAATAACATTGCCGTTAAAAGAGACGAGTACAAAGTACTGCGTCAGCAGAGAGAAAAGAAGCGGTTAAGGTAGCCGATTTCCGCGATGTTTTTAAAAACATCGGAACTGTGCTCTATATATATATATATATATATAGTATAAGAATGCCCTTCGGGAGAAGCCATTACTATATCTATAGCAGTGAACAACAACCTAACATATTTGGCATTTACATCCTGTGACCTAATTTTTTCCGCGCTACGTTATGCCAAATCCCTAGTCTAAAGCAATAGCGTTAAGACGTACTTGCTTATTCCTTGAATAAGTTACAACATAGCCATAATATCACACTGGTGAAAATATGCGCGCTTTTGAGCGAAAATTTCAGCGACAGGCTACGGTATCCCAGAAAAAGGCTGGGCTTACTACTGCAGGGTTACTACATAACAAGAGACCAAATGAACAGAGAAAAAAGCTAACGCACACTCTTCCACTCGCATACAAGCATATGGAAATGGGCAGCAGTGAGCACTGTGGAATTAACGAATTGCAAAGAACAGCTTCATAGCACCGTCAATAGCAAATATATATATATGAGAACGAAACCAACAATACCACTAAGGAGAGCATACTCTAAATAATTAAAATAGGGTCCGTCGGTTTCCTCTCTGCTCATCTCTCTCTCTCTCTCTCTCTCTCTCTCTCTCTATATATATATATATATATATATATATATATATATATATATATATATATATATATATATATATATATATATATATATATATATATATATTCTGATGCGTCCGCCACTGCTGCACATTTTTACACACACGACTTCATTATGTTTGTCTGATAGGATGTATGTTCAGATATCCTTTGCCACGCGTTGTATACATATATTCTTCTAGATTTGTTTTGCTGACTCTCAAATGTTCGTCAACTTAGTCCTAAGAGCTGTTTGGATTTCCTTCTTCTGGAATGGTTTCTCATTGTTGGCGTTAAATGTTACGTTTTCGCGAGCGACCCGCTGTTCATAATTTCAAATTCAGTGAAATCTCGTTTTGCTCACCCTTCGCGCATTGTGTCGATGTAGCGGTCGTCAGGTATGTAACCACTCCTGCTTAAGGCTTCTAATCAGAGGCTGGCAGTACTCTTGAAATATATAAATAGACATATATATATATATATATATATATATATATATATATATATATGTGTGTGTGTGTGTGTGTGTGTGTGTGTGTGTGTGTGTGTGTGTGGACATGTCCACTTTCTTTGATGCCGTTGGAGCTCTTGTGTTCCAAGACATTCATGATTAAATTTGGCGCTCACCACACTCAATTTCGGTCCACAGACCTTATACTCGATGTAAATATACTGCGCAAATATTATTGGTTTCGATGTTGTTGTAAAAGGGCGTAAATCGGTGCTCATGACATTCATGGCATAATAACGTACAGTGGCATGTATTTTACATTACCATTTACCTGCGGCTATGAGCCAAGTTGTCTTGTGACTCCTGAATACATTCGGCAGTTTCATTCGCATTTTCCAGCTTTCCAACCTAGGGCACCTAAACGGACACCCGCTTCTGGTTACCATCTCTTCCTTCCCTATTTCTTCTGTGCTTGTCATTATATAAGCTTTGAGGCTTGAAGTCAGTGAAGGGCTCCCAGCAATATCCCACTTGAAATTTATCACACGAACTGATCAAATAAACTCACGGAGACTATGAAATGAAAATTCCTTGTGGCATTGAAACTGTGTACCTTTAAGGTATGGGCACACTTTGCAACATACATTTTTGTTGCAGTAGATAAAATTATGGTGCTACTTGTAAGAACGTATTAAAGCTAATTATTCAGTGAAACTCCTGAAAAGGGTTTTATTTAGATTGAAATCTTTTTTCTTCAAAAAGTGCCAAATTTCCCGATCACGTGAGCGTTCGTTCCTTTTAAAATGGTGTTGGGCTGCTGAGCACGAGGTCGCAGGATTGAATCCCGGCCACGGCGGCCGCATTTCAATGGGGGCGACATGCGAAAACACCCGTGTACTTAGATTTAGGTGCACGTTAAAGAACCCCAGGTGGTTAAAATTTCATGAGTCCCCCATTACGGCGCGCCTCATAATCAGAAAGTGGTTTTGGCACGTAAAACCCCATAATTTTTTTTTCCTTTGAAAACAACTCTGACACGCATAATGATTTGGATTTTATGTAGAGCTACCTATGAACTGTCAAATTAACTAGAATAAAAAGCATGTGATTCGTATTTGGAGACTTATCCAGGGAAAAATGAAAACACACAGAAAATCTACCTTATCGCTAGGCAAAACATTAAAACAACAGGCCATAATATAAACTCCAGTAAGTGGATTCAAAATAATAATGTCATTGAACGCCTCGATATATTATAAAACAGCCGGCCATGTCTCAGGAGAAAATCTTCATTCACTAGAACTGCATAAAGAAGGCCCGGCACGAAAACTTACTAATTTTAATTTTGAGAGAAGCAAGTATAAAGCTTATGAGTTGCAATGTACGCACTAAAGCTAAGTGCCAGAGAGCTAATACTCTCCAGACTTGTAACGAGGCTTTGCTTGTGCATACTTCTTGTGTCTTACCCTTTTTATCTCCTCACCATATTTTTCTGGGTTGCTTTACTCCATCAGAGGACTGACGCAGTTCGTACAAGAGAAAAAAGTGGTCCTTCACTTGGCGGGATTGAACATTTAATGAACCAGGCTCAATTCAAATCGCCGCAAGGCATGTAAAGTTGTGTGGTTCCGGCTGGTATAGTGGCAGATACCATCAAAGGGGCGAAACTTAAGGATTGGCAGTCTACCGTACACGTTTCTTTACCCGTTTTGTCAGTGATTATAATTGTGAGTTTGGTTGGTCTTCCGTTACAAAGGAAGGGGGCGATCGAATTCATCTGCTTTGATTCCTACCACTTATAGAACGTAGACGATGCGTACGGGTATTGCCAAATCAGGCTGGTGAAACGCATTCTTACGTGAGGTTTGAGCAAAATATTGCCGAAACATTGTAAAATCTTAATTTTATCACATCAGATAACTTACTTAAGAAATAATATCTAGCTAATATGTTACCATTGTAAAAAATGAAGTAAACTATGTAGCCCCAAAATTAGACAGTTTCGGTTTCAGCACTTTCAGGACACGCTACAAATCAGCCTCTAACTTTTAAACGGCACTTTACAAAGCCATCGTTCTTTTTGTCCTAGGTACAAGAATGCATGTGATTACATGAAAATATGATTTCAGGTATGCAATTTTTCAACGGCTATTGGCATTTCAAAAGTGTCCTCACACTCTCAATAAAAGCAACAGGAACCTCTAACCGTGGGAGACCACAATGCGAGCATGCCAGTCCGGCGTTTTGAATTCCTTAACACAGGGATTATCGAAGTCGCATTGTATTGCTATCGAATATTTTTTTTTTATTTCAACACTTTCAGTTGAAATGTATTGAATGCGTATGTTACTTCTACGAGAGAAGAAGTGCACATACGCTTGAATGAAACGTACAACAAACAGCTTCCTTCGACCAAGTTTGCAGACTTTTGTTCAGCCTACGAGTGAAAGACTAGTGGTGATCTTCAAATTTTAGCAAAGCAGCTGCGCTTACAAATCGGTGTGAGCTAGAGCTTTCAATTGTTTCAGTTTGCGATACGATTTTTGAACATGACTTGCTGCTAATTGAAATACATGTTACAAACTATCTTTGAAGTTGTTCCAAGAAAGGAAAAATATCGGCAGGTCCTGGGAAAAACCAATAAAGAAATTACAGGGCCACAACAAAAATAGACGCTTTCGGTAACCACCGCCATATTTTGTCAGTTAATTTGTGTACCGACAAAAATCTGACAAAGCAAGCGCAGTAAACTCAGATGAAGGAACATTTACTTGCGTGTGCGTCAGCGATGCGTGGTGTGATTTTATGGAGCATCGTTGCTTGGTGCGCGAACCGTCGTACGAATAAACATTAAAGGTGTGCATTTTGCTGACAGTGCTACAGCCAGGACTGTTTCTGCGAGGAGATCCTCAACTACTTTTCCCATTCTCGTGTTATTGGATACAAGAACATATTTTGACTCCTCTAAAGCCAATTTCGAAGCTCCATGAGTCCTCAAATACCCCCGTGCTGCTTTTTGCGCCATCTTGCGGAAACGCAACCAAATATTGCGTATTGTCACGATGTAGGGACGATACTCACACGTGTGCGTGGTGCAGGCAGCAGAGTCTCAGCGTAAACTGCAGAAGTGACTCCGTAGGAGACCGTCTTAAACTGCTTGAACGCTCGAAGCCTCATTTTCATGATAACAAACTGAACTGCCCGCACGGGGTCGAAAGCGAGCTGCAGCTTGCCGCATTCTCCTGGACCCGACGTTTCCGAGTAGCATGCGCACACGTAGCTATATGATTTGCTTCTTCAGAGGCACTTCACACCTTGCGACGAGGAGCCGTAACGCGTACCGAAGAGTAAATGCAGGTATCGAGACTACGCGGCGCGCATATCACACCCCTTGAGACGTGGTGCGATACGATACAACTCCTAGATGTCGGGACACCTGGGGTGCGATAACGTAAAGCTATTCCGAACTTTTCTATTACAATTCCTGCAATCAGCCCTCCGCGATTGGTCAAAAACTTTTTTGGACCACCCCGACTTCGCCTGTCTGTCACGCGACGTCACGAAAACCGCGATAGCTCCCCATCTGATATGACGTGTACACACCAATTATGCATGATTTGACCGAACACAAGAAATATAGTTATTTCTGATTCGACGCCTTTTCGCCATTAGCCCTCGGCTATTGGTCAAAAGTTTTCCTGCTGCTGCCACTTCTCCTGCCATTCACGCGACCTCACAAAACCACGAAACTTCATCGCATGAAAGTGACGTCTACGCGTTCATCATCATCATCATCATCATCATCATCATCATCATCATCTTCAACAACAAGAACAACAACAACAACAAAAACATCATCCTCATCCTCATCAGCCTGTTTTATGTCCACTGCAGGACGAAGGCCTCTCCCTGCGATCTCCAATTACCCCTGCCTTGCGCCAACCGATTCCAACAAGCGCCCGCGAATTTCCTAATTTCATCGCTCCACCTAGTCTTTTGTCCTCCTCGATTGCGTTTCCCTTCTCTTGGTACCCGTTCAAGATGCATTAATATGCCGAACAAAACTGAATTTTCTTCTGAACAGCCGCAGGCTGTACCGTTCCGAACGGAATAATAGATGGCTGCCGCCGGTCACTCAGGCACTGGCTGCTCGCACCTACCGGAGAGCATGGGTTTATTTGGGTATATTAAAGCTTTCTGCGTTGCCGTGTAACGTATTTGAGAATTTTCGGCACGTGTACGACCTCGTTGTGCCAACTTTTCTTTATCTGAGGATCCGTTTTAGCGTCATTCTCAAGCCTCCGTTGCATGCGGCCGCGATTTTCGACCAGTCACCGCAAGCTAAGGGAAAGCGGACCAATCGCAGACGCCAGCAGCGCCCTCTTCATCCGGTTATCGATTTTCAGTGCACTAGCTCGGGCCCATCGAATCCCTCTCCACTTCGGCGTTCTCCTAGTCTCTTGTCAGCCAATTAGATAAGGCAATCCGCTCAGTGTAGGCAATGTTATTCGTTTTTTCAAGCAAAGCACTGTGACCTCCTATGAGCCAGGAGAGCGTTTGATTGGTCTGTTCAGACAACCCTCCGGGTCACCACCCGATGATGCGTCCGTGGTTACGCAAGTTCGACGTCAGGAGATTGGAAAGAACATAGTGGAATAGTTTTACGTTATATGGCCCCTGGTGCAACGATATGCAACTGCGATGCGAAATGTGCATGTATCGACGCGACGCGGCGCCCATATTGCATCGTGTGATTCCTCACGCGCTGGGACGCCTGTATAGAGCATGTTTCTGCAGCAGCTTGCAAGCGCTGGCGCGGTGCAGTGGTACAGTAGCTGACACCTGCGCAGACGACCGGGCTTTAATTCTAGAGGGACCTGAATTTTGTTTTCTCATTCCTCGTGAGTAGCTGAGACGGACACCGGTGGTGGCGGCGACGGTGGACAACTTTGTCAACAGAAACGGCAATTGGAGTGAACCCACAACAGCTTACGCTGTAAAAAAAAAACCAGGCAGTGTTGTAACTGTGAGTCACGAAGCTCACTTGTTTTTCAAAGTACTTGTTCCTAGAAAAGCAACTGACAATAAAGCACAACTCTGGCAGCGATCTCAGTCATCGAAATATGATCTGCCGGTCAAGTCTGTCAGCTGTTTATTCGTGTAGCATTGTACTATCCAGCGCACTCTCATTGATTCTCGCGTGTTTACCAGAATTTACAGTAATATTCGCGTCGTGCACGTAATCTGCTGACGAAAGATTTATCGGCTGCACAATTGGCAAAACCATTCGCGCGTCTTGCGCCAAGCGATAACGTTGTAACAGTTGTTAGCCTGCGAAATACGGTCGATGAAATTAACATGCAAATGTGAGGGTTTTAATATCTATTTACGTTGCCAGATTCAAACAGATGGTAAACTAACGGACTGATGGTATTCAGACAGACGGTAATGTTTTTTTTTTTTTAATAAAATGTTTATGCCTTTGGGTTCTTAGTGATCAAGCGACGTTATTGTAATTCGTAGTGCACAAAGCACGATATTCTCTCAAAGGCTTCGCTAATAGATGCAATAAGGTGCATGTGGAAAGTATCAAGTTTTCTTGCACCTATTGACTGCCTTGTTGAAGATTCGCCTAAGTGGTACCACGTGAGCATCGCATTGGCTGCCCGCCCCCTTCAAGCAACCAAAAAACAACGCAGCGAAACGAACATGCTGCTGAAACCTGAGACAATCCCCGCTTTATACACGCTGGCATGCAGCCTGTCTACCCGTGCTCTCCGTTATCTAACAAGGTGTGTTTACGAAGACTTGTGAGAGGCAAAAGGTTTTGTAACCCTAATGAAAGTCTTACATGACCCGTTTCCCGCTAGGACGTGTCGAGCACGCTAAGAGGATGCAGGCTATACGTGGAAGGAGTCGGCTCGGAGAAGCACAAACAGACGCGCTCGCGCGCTCATGCGCGCATTTCTTCACGCATGTGTGCAATACGTAAAGAGGGAAAGCCCAGCACGGATGCCAGGCGTGAAGAAACAAGCAGACTACCTTGTTATCCGAGCATCTTCTGTTATTGCTGCTCTAGTCACAATGCACGAATGGGTCTCTTTTGCCGCAGACGTCGTCTGTTGCATGAAGGCGTGCTGGTCAGGCAGAAGGAACGCGTTTTGCCCGGAAGACCCGGACAAAACTGACTGGGCAAACTGAGAGAGGTTCATCAGTTGATTTGGTCAAACATGTTCATCAACGTTGGTGTTTAGCAGAGTGATAAATTTGCCTTGGTGGTCGGTTTTTCACTGTTCTTAAGACTGTGAGCGGCGCGAACTAACGGGACGGAAAGAGCACGACCACGGCATGAAGCGCAAACGAATACGAAGAGGCGTGAACTACCCATTGGTTTATTTTCAGGCAATACGGGCGTCTTTCACTTCTAACAAACCAGACTGCGATTGCGTGAAACCATGGAAACCAATCAACAGTGCATCTCGGATCAACATGTACCATCACATTTATACCAAAATCTTAATTTTGTACGTGCATCACGCGAGAACCAAATCTCAACGTCATTGAGCGTGACTGAAGACGAGCTCACACGCTTATTCCATCTGTAATGCCTCAAGAATGTATTGTTCCAGTTGTGTTGTTCACTGTCAAATATGGCACCTCATCTGATGATAAATCAGTCGTTGTAGTCGGCGCTTCTTCGTAACCATTTGTGACTCAGTTCTCGGTTTGTTTTCTCTTCACCTCTCTTGCTTGTGCTGCACAATGTGAAACACAATGGAACACAAAGCACCTTGCTTAACCTCGCGTTTGTACTTACACATTGCTTGATTGTGCGTCGCGGCAGGCCCAAATTCGAAGTGAAAAAATATTCATACTACCCGCGAACTCGACTTTCGTATGGTCGCACCCCCACCGAACAATTTACTTCCTTAACCATGCGCAGTTCGTAGGAATGTCGCTTCTCTGTACACAGGCATAATTGTTGATGACGAAAGGGTTGGTTCCTTAACCATACCTTAACTTTCTTTTATCGACAAGTGTAACCGAGCCGATAGCCACAATTTCATGTAGTGTCACGTAGATTTTCGATATTATTCTCATGAACTGTTCGTAGTTTCATGTTACCGCGTAATCATGTAGAGTTTTACTTCCGTAACGACTTTTTCAGTATCGCTTCTTAGTTACTAAATAAATGCGTAACGTCCCACGGAGGAAACATTATTGTAAGCAGTGCTGCATAATTATGGGACATTATTATTGCCCCTAGTTATGGCTTTCCGTATAAACCTGCGAAAGGCTTAATTAGATAAGCCTGCAGTCATCGCAAAATATAACCAATAAAGATCTCCAATGACTGCGGTTGCTTGAAGGCGGCAAGCACGTAGCCTGCAATAGTGTTCGCACGGGTACTGCTGATTATTAAAAGCGTACTCGGGGATTCTTAGCACACCTAGCAACACAACAACCATTATCCGCTTTTGCGAGGAAATGATTTGGCGTTCAATTTTTTGTTGTTCTATTCCGGCCGTCATGTAATATCTCAAAAAATGTAATTCGAAATGTTCATGTTATTACTAATGTAGTGCGTAAGGCTTAATATTATGGCCATTTGTATTTCAGCATTTTAACTTCCTTTAACATATGTTGTTAAACAATGATAAGTTGTATAACAATAAGAGACGGACGGACAGACCGCCAGGCACAGACGCAGACGGACAGACAGACAGACGGATAGATAGATAGATAGATAGATAGATAGATAGATAGATAGATAGATAGATAGATAGATAGATAGATAGATAGATAGATAGATAGATAGATAGATAGATAGATAGATAGATAGATAGACAGATAGATAGATAGATAGATAGATAGATCGATAGATAGATAGATAGATAGATAGATAGATAGATAGATAGATAGATAGATAGATAGATAGATAGATAGTTGATTGATTGATTGATTGATTGATTGATTGATAGATAGATAGATAGATAGATAGATAGATAGATAGATAGATAGATAGATAGATAGATAGATAGATAGATAGATAGATAGATAGATAGATAGATAGATAGATAGATAGATAGATAGATAGATAGATAGATAGATAGATAGAGAACACT
The DNA here is from genome assembly GCF_023375885.2 of Dermacentor andersoni. NCBI lineage: Eukaryota > Metazoa > Arthropoda > Arachnida > Ixodida > Ixodidae > Dermacentor > Dermacentor andersoni. The sequence goes on along the minus strand of NC_092822.1, from coordinate 87,775,337 downwards.
GCTCCAGTCTGACATGGTCGTTTAAACGCTTTTATGCACCGCGGCCTCTCGCAAGCTGCGCAGTCGCTCTTTTCAGAAGAAAGCCGTGACCACGTAAGGGCCTCCAGGTTTTCGAGGCACCCGTGACGCCCTTATTGATCGCTCGACGTCGTCCCGGCGATGTCTCGCCGGCTCTATAGGGACCGAGGGTCGCTCCTCGCCCGGAATAATTGATCACCGCGCTGTCACCTGGGCAGGTGCTGCAGCGCGGGAGAATCCTTCCGGGACACGGCTCTCTCTGTCACGCTTGTCAAAGCGCGATTATGCGACGTGCAGCGCTGTTCGGCGCTTCAGCGTGGGCTTCGTGGCAAGCTCGAGCTTACACCACCGCCCCACAAACGCTCCCGGTGCTGTCGAGGTGCACTGCGGATGTAGTTCGGCGGGGAGCTGACAATGATTTTGCCTGGGCGTCGGTTTGTGCATTTCATTGAGCGCAGACCTAGCGACGACGTGTCTGCTGGAAAACAAGGGACTGCTGACTCGGTCGAAACGCTCGACACCAGAGTTATGCGCGTACCCCGAGCGCAGCGGGGAGTGTGATTTCTAAATTAGTGATTTATTTCTTCACTTACAAGCAGCACCTCCTTCAGGTAATACAAGGTTGGAGAGAGAGAGAGAGAGAGAGAGAGAGTGGCCATATCAGGAGTATAACACAGATAAATGTAAAAAAAGGTGTGAGCCAAGCACACGTTACACAAATCCACAAGCCCACGAATACAAAATGAGCAACATCCCCACGCGCATATTTACCAAAGCCTACCACTGATTCACGATGCAAACCAACCTACGAACATGCGGACAATTATTTTTGAAGCACAAAACTGAAGAAAACTGCCAATCTGTGCGACCTAAATCAAACACCTACGGGCACTTTGAGTGCATAATTTGGCGTTATGTTCTCGTACAAAAGCAACGCAGTAAACATAAAAAAACACACCCAAGAAATACAGAACCTGCTCTACAAATTTATATGAGTGGCAATATATGCAAGAACAATAAGCAAAGCAATCAATAAAGAGACGAAAAAATAGCACATTTAGACGAAGTAGGAGACCATTAGGATATTTATATGTCAGTCTTCTGGGTAAAGTGGAAAACGATGCAGTTTAACAAAAACGAAATATTCAGCTGCGGAAGCGCACGTTTCTAAGTTTCTAAAACTGATGTCATGCTGGCTCCAGGCGTAATATTAATAGGTGCAGTTCGGCAGAGAAAATAAAATTAAATTCTTTGCTTTTACGGGCCAACATGTATGTCTTAGGCATGATTTATTATGAGACACATAGTGGCGTGATACTATACATAAATTTTGAACCCCTGGGATTTCTGAACCTGCACCGAATGCATGACAGAGGGGCGTTCTTTTTTTTCCTGCTTTTAGTCCCCATATAAATGCGGCGGGCGCGGCCGGAATTTGATGCCCCAACATCGTGCTTTGCAGGGTAACGCCGTAGCCACTGTACCACCTCACCGGTTCAGTCCGACGGTTATGATCGCGTCACGCGCTGACAACGTCCGCTCTGTCTGTGCTTATTCTTCGGCATTGGTTGGCAGGCTAGCATTATGAGCAGGTAGCGGAAGTGAATGTTCCTGTTTGGTTCACAAATACGGCGAAGTTAACAGCCAATGAGCATTCTTGAAAGACGTCATAATGCAGGGCTCGGTTTACATTTTCACCGCCTGGAGTTCATTAACGGGGCACCCGACACTTGGCGCGTAACAATTTTGCATAACTCTCCAAATGGAATGCGGCCGTCGTGGCAAGGCACCAAAAATCTCGTGCTTGTGCTCACACGTGGAACGCCATTACCAGTTAGTCACCCACGCTGATCGAACGTCAACATTAAAAGGCACATGGATTGTTCGGGACCAAATGAAGAAATAACAGCTACACAATAAAATTACGAGGTTAAAGGCTTATGATGCCTGACGTAATACAACGAGTCGTTTATTAAAACAACGTTCCCTTTTCTTACGCGATCCCGATAGAGATGAGACTATACCACGAAGATAATTTATCGAGAGCACGATCCTACGCAAGTCTACTGCGGGCTATGTGCCCCGCGTAATCAGCCCAGGCAATGGCGTCGCGTGCATATTCTCTAGTTAAAGCTGCAGGGGAAGGAAGAAATATATCCAACGGCAAAGTAGGTTAACGTCCGAACAAAAGGTCAAAGGGAGAGTATCCAGCAGTGTCGTGGCGGGAAGAATTTTATGCGATCGTCACCTTGGAAAGCATAGCCGTTAAGATCCGATTCAAGCGCTCAGCGAGCGCGTATGTTTGGGGATGGTATGACGTGGTGACCCTGTGTTGCGTGAAGCAGCATTGCAATATATCGTCGATGACTTTCGACAGGAAGGTATGGCCTCAGTCAGTCAGCAATTGACGTTGGAGCACAGTGTAGTAAAATTACGTCATCGAGGAGAACTTCTGCCACGTCTGTACCACAGCTGCTCGCCAGTGTTCGTGCCATTGCGTAGCGCGTCACGTAGTCGGTAACGATGACAATCCATTTCTTTCCTAAACCAGATGTAGGGCAGCGTCCAAGAAGGTCCAAGCCAATACGGAAGAAGGGCTCAGGTGGGAAGTCAATGGGCTGAAGCCACCTAGCAGGAAGCGTACACGGTTTCTTGCGGCATCGACTGAGCTCGCAGGCACTGACAGAACGCTTCACTGAGGGGGCCAGGACAGGCTAACAAAAGCGACGGCGCACGCGGTCATGAGTCTGAGTAACAACAAGGTGGCCAGCGGTTGGGGAGTCAAGAAGCTTACGAATAACTGTGCATCGCAGGTGCGATAGTATAACTAAGAGAATATCGGGACCATGAGGGTACACGTTACGCCGATATAATGTACCATACTTCCGGGCGGAAATGCGCACAGAGGAGTCGCTGTCTATGTTCGACTATGTCTCTTAAGGGGTGTTCGACTATGTCTCTTAAGGGGGCATCCTGAAGCTGTTCCTCCGCGACGCTAACTGGCTCTTGGGAAAGACGCAGCCGAGGGATTCCGTGCGCGGGGAGTCACAGCCGGCCATAGGGTAACTGGACACACAATCCGTACCTCTGTGCAGGCTGCCTGCTTTGTGCACGACCGTGCAGGTGTGCTCTTGCAGGCGCAGTGCCCATCGGCCGAGTCTGCCTGTAGAATCTTCTGAAGAGGCGAGCCCGCAGAGAGCATGGTGATCGGAAACTACTGTGAACGGTCGGTCGAACAGGCAAGAGCGACAATCTGGTATTGCCCATACAAGAGCGAGGCACTCACGTTCTGTAATTGAGTAATTTCGCTCCCATGCGGACAGCGGTCTGCTTGCATAAGCGATGGCGCAGTTCGCTCCACGTTGACGCTGGACAAACAACAGCGCCTATCGCGCAGTATGGTGTGGCACGTGTGTTCGCAACTTATGCTACCAGTTAAGGCAAAGCGACAAGCAAGGCGATACATCCCTTCCGCGTGCGTCCATTCAACCGCTTGTTTTATCGTCTATTCACTAGAATAGTGGCAGTGTGCAAAACTTTTTTAAGGTAAAGATAGTAAAGCATTAGGCAAGTTGGTTTATTTCGCTGCATGTTCGGAAGACGTGTTGAAGATGCTGGGTTAAGATGGATCAGGTGCGAGGAGCAATGAATATAGCTGAGCAATTTGCAGTTTTCAGGTAAGATTTGGCGTTTTCAAAAGAGCTCCATATCAGGATTACTTGAAACCTTGAATGTACAAGTCAAAGGGCATGCTTGAATACTGGTACAATGCAGTAGGCTAAGGTAAAGTACAATCGCTTGGCAAGGTGACTAAAATTTGTGATAAGTAATCGCCTTCCAGAAACTGCGCAGTGGATGATATACTGGTTGTCGCACATAACTTTAGCCAGAGTTTTAAAAACGAAATGTACTCCGGACGAAAGTTCAACCGAATGCATAATCTTGGCACTGGCCCAGACAATTTTTTTTAATTTTCCCCTTAAATAAAGGATTACTTATGTATAATTAACTTTTTAAGCATTGGCTGCAGACCCGAAGCGTGATACGAAAAGTTGTAGAGCACCTTGAGATACCTCAATAAATTGTTTCCAACGCGATACATCTGATGAGGTCCTTTTTTCCGCGTTCCAATGAAAGCCAGTGAAATATGAAAAAATACCACGAGACGGGGCGCTTGCGCGCTGTTATTGTGCTGCTCTCAAGCGTGCGATGGATGAACAAGGTCGACTGCAGCGAGTCTGGCCCCCGACAGGGCATTTGCACCGTCATGCGACAAGAGCCGCATGCCCAGGCACAATGCTCTGTCGCGGGCCAGTCTCGCTGCAGCCGACCTTGTTCATCCATGGCACGCTTGAGAGCAGCACAATAACAGCATGCAAGCGCCTCGTGATGGGCTATTTTTTTAATATTTCGCGAGCTTTCTTTGGAACTCGGAAAAAAGAACCATGGGAAATATATCGTGTTGGAAACAATTTATTGAGAGGTATCTCAAGGTGCTCAAGGTTTCAAGGCGCCTTGAAAAAGACAAGTCCACTTGTCCAAACGTAGGCTCCCGCTTTTACCTTGTTCTCGTTTTGCGCAAGGTTAGATGCGGAATGTTCAACTCACGGTTTGCGTCAACTAATCGGGGCCCCATATTTTCCTGCCGTCAAGCGGTTCTGCTAGCTTAAAATTACTGTTTTCCACGTATAGATTAGATATTGTATCAATAGTTTCACAATAAACCTTGAACGTCTAAGGCAAATTGTGTGGTTGATCTTGATGCCACTCTGAGCCATATAGCTGTCATTTCAGCTTGAAACAAATATCTTTTATTTTCCAATCAGTGTAGCATTTGCATTAGCTGACCAAAGTCCTTATAAGCTGTGAGCGGAGTCCGGCAGGCTCGGATCTCTTTCGCAGGCGAAGGGCGGGTTCACTGCGTTTTCGTGGGAGGAACTTGTTCGTAGTTGTTAGGCTGTCGGTGACTGTAGCCGCGACAGGAGATCCGTATTGTAAAAAGTTACTTTCCAGAGAATTAAATGGATTGGAGGACATTTCGCTGGCACTCGCATATCATAAACGGCAGCACTGGCTAATTAGAAATTTAAAAAAAATTATGAGATTTTACGTTCCAAAACCACGATCTGATTATGAGGCACACCGTAGTGCAGGACTCCGGAAATTTCGACCACCTAGGGTTCTTTAACATACACCTAAAACTAAGTACACGAGTGTTTTCGCATTTCGCCCCCATATAGATACGGCCACCGTGGCCAGGATTCGGTCCTGCGACCTCGTGCTCAGCAGCCCAACACCATAGGCATTGAGCAACCACGGCAGGTCAAACTAGAAATGGATAGCATCGGTATCATTCTACCCGCCATAAATTAAGACGATAAACATCAGAGGAAAGTCATGATCGTGCAACACAAAACGAAAAATGGCAGAAGGAACAAAAAGTGACGAAAGAGCTAACCGTAGAGCAAAAAATTATGTGTAACGTTAAGTAACAAGAAGATGGCTGGCAGTATACGAATTAAAGGTCGCCCCAGTGTACATGACACATATCCTAGTTCAGGGTAAAATGAAGAAGTGAAGTTCGATATGTCGTATGTCTGGAGTAAATGACGGAGCAGGTGGTCTGTGAACGCTACAAAATGGCTGCCAAGGAAATGAAGACGCAGTCGAGGACTCGGCAGAGGACTAGGTGGTGTTATGAGTTTAGGAGCACGGTAGTCATATTGCGAAATGGTCTGTGGCAGAGCAAGGATAACTGGAAATCACAGGCGCAAGCCATCACCTAGCTACGCGCATTTGAAAAGCACTATTGATAATATGTCTTTGATAATGACAGATTAACTTTGTGTAATGGAGCGTTGACTGCGCAGTCATTTGGTGCATCATATTCTTTCGTTGAGCAGAATAGGGGCAGAACCAATCTCCTCTCCACGTCATTTCTTTCCGCCCTTACTGCGCTCAAAGACATGACATAACTTCGTTTAATTTTGTAAATAGGCAGGTGCTCGCAAGTAAACGTTGTGCGAATTCATTTACTGCTATAAATGCAGAGGAGCTTTTTCTATTGTTATATTTTTAAACGTCGCCCAGTGGCTGGTTGATTGTACCTGTACCATGGCATGTCTGCATGGTTCTCCTCCGTCATTTTCTTTCCTGCGTGTTCACTGCGGCCGCGCGAGCTTTGATGTACCAGTACAACTAAGAAGTACCATTAACTGATGGTGCAGAGAACAGAATAGAAAAGGATCAAGAATATTGCACCCATTTTTTTTCTTCACTAATTTCTTACAGTGGCTTTGATTTCAGGTGAGAAACAATGTCATTTTAACAAAGAAAGGGGCCTTTTTAAATTAGACAGATATCGGTATGCTACCTACAGTGATAACAACGTGACGTTAGCATTAGTCACTACGTTTAAAGTTGGCAAGAAAGTCTCTTTATTATCGATTTCTTGCTTCGCTAATTATAAATGGTAACAGTCAGCGCTCCTTCTCACCTACTGTTCAATTTTTGCCTTTGTTCCAAGTCTCGCTGTTCAATTTTACATAATGAAGAGCCAATAAACCAGTCTGGGAAGTCGCAGAAGTTATTGAATCTGTTTAAGCATGCCGTACCAGCAGTTACGAACTGAATACTTACGATGCTCTTCTTTGAAGGAAAGTATAATGCCATAAAACTTCCCGTGGCAAGGTGACCATATTAGAATGCCACCGCAGTGGTACAACTTCACTCATATTGTGCGTTAAATGTATTTCATGCAGAACGTAGAAAGGAACACAGGGCACTAAGACTACAGAAAGGGACCCGCTCGTCATCAGACTTGGCAGTGTAGACCTTCAATAAAGTGAGTTCCACCGTACTTGCCTAGTACAGCAGCTATACTTACATCAATCCGATGAAGTGCGGTCAAGTCGGCTTGAAAGGCCGAATTTTGGCCGTCAGGTTCATGTGAAGGCTATAGCTGGTGGGGCCAACCGACCGTTCAGCTGCGTTTAGATAACCCGTTGCAGGGGCTGAGTTGACCAGCTCAACCGTCTTGACAAGATGCATAGAATTTCGGTTGCGTCGGGCTAGCCCATATCAAGATCCCACTCGATCAGCTCGCCTCCAGTTCGTGTAAACGGAGCTATAGTGTCCTCAAATTCTACATGGCAGTTTTCATATAATTTCCCCGCGTTCACAGGCATCGCACCACGCATTGCCATTCGGGCAAAAGTTTCAACACAAGGAAGGACGAAATCTTTAGCAGGAAATAGCGTTCTTGTTTTTATACTTCTTTTTTTTTTTTACTTTTACAGGAATAAGCTGTTGATGGTGCAGGCAGGGCGCGGGGGTAGGGGCCTCTCCCAGTAGGCCTCTCGCAAACAATGGGCTTCTGCCAGAGAGACGGAATGTTTCCCAGACTAATGCTAAAGAAAAGAATCAGACAATGCCATCCACGTATCGCTCAAGGGGATTTCCAATATCCCTTTCGCCTGTACGCCTTTTCTAGTTTTATGCTGAGGCTGTTTGAAAATAGGAGCGGCGACTGGAGATCTCAGCAAATAGAGGAGAACATGGTTATATTTATACGAGTGTTGTTCGCACGGTTGCTTTTACTGTCTCTATTTGCCATTGTTCCCGCAGAAGCTTATAAGAAAATATTTCTGAGAAGTAATTTTTCCGTGCTCTGAGGACGAAAGCATCGGAAGTGTACGCACTGCACAAGGAGCCAAAAGGGGTAGATTTCATTTGAAGAGCTAATATTACAGCCTGCTGCGTTTACGCGTCTCTCCATCTACAAGTCTCCAAATTTTTTAACGAAAATAGCCGAATTGAAGAGCAATCTTAACAATCCCGCATGAGAGCGTTGATATTGGCGGCTGTTCCGTGTGATTATATCGTTCGTTATTAGCTATATTTAACCGAGCTCAGATTGGTCCACTTTGACTGATCAAATAAGGCGTCACTGTAGGTTAAATGAGGCGTACAACTCCTGCAGGGGCGGTAGAGTATCCGCCTCCCGTGCAAGTGGGCCGTGGTTCAAATACCGGTGCCGCGCAATTCTCCACCGGAAAATAAAAAAAATCGTGTGTTGAGAAAATTGCACAAACAGGCATGGAGTGCGGCCTGATCCCGGTGACCAGAACCGGTAACGCACTCTCTCACCAGAGCAGGATTGGCCACCCTGGTGCAGTACTTGGCCACAACCTCCTATATGAATACAACAATCAAACCCCGGCCCTCAGTCTCCAGCAGCCGCGAATCAACTGATAACGGCGGCGGTCAGATCTGTGACGCAGCAGAGGGTACTAAGAATACCTGGCTCCGGACAGGCCGCCAATGGCATCTGAATCTGGCAACGTTTAACGTTAGAATGTTATCTAGTGAGGCGAGTCTATCAGTGTTATTGGAGGAATTAGAGGGTGGTAAATAGGATATAATAGGGCTCAGTGAGCTTAGGACGACAAAAGAAGCATATACAGTGCTAAAAAGCGGGCACATACTGTACTACTGAGGCTTAGCGGAGAGAAGAGAACTAGGAGTCGGATTCCTGATTAATAAGGATATAGCTGGAAACATACAGGAATTCTATAGCATTAACGAAAGGGTGGCAGGTCTTGTTGTGAAACTTAATAAGAGGTACAAATTGTAGGTAGTACACGTCTACGCCCCTACATCCAGTCATGATGACAAGGAAGTCGAAAGCTTTTATGAAGACGTGGAATCGGCGATGGGTAAAGTCCAAACAATATACACATACTAATGGGTGACTTCAATGCAGGGTAGGCAAGAAGCAGGCTGGAGACAAGTCAGGAGGGGAATATGGTATAGGCTCCAGAAATAGCAGGGGAGAGTTATTAGTAGAGTTTGCAGAACAAAATAATATGCGGATAATGAATACCTTTTTCCGCAAGCGGGTTAGCCGAAAGTGGACGTAGAGGAGCCCGAATGGTGAGACTAGAAATGAAATCGACTTCATACTCTGCGCGACCCCTGGCATCATACAAGATGTAGACGTGCTCGGCAAGGTGCGCTGCAGTGACCATGGTAAGAACTCGAATTAGCCTATACCTGAGGAGGGAACGGAAGAAACTGGTACATAAGAAACCGATCAATGAGTTAGCGGTAAGAGAGAAAATAGAGTAATTCCAGATCAAGCTACAGAACCGGTATTCGGCTTTAACTCAGGAAGAGGACCTTAGTGTTGAAGCAATGAACAACAATCTCCTGGGCATCCTTAAGGAGGGAGCAATAGAAGTCGGTGGTAACGCCGTTAGACAGGAGACCAGTGAGCTATCGCAGGAGACAAAAGATCTGATCAAGAAACGACAATGCATGAAAGCCTCTAACCCTACAGCTAGAATAGAACTGGCAGAACGTTCTAAGATAATCAGCAAGCGTAAGACAGCTGACATAAGGAACTATAATATGGATAGAATTGAACAGGTTCTCAGGAACGGAGGAAGCCTAAGAGCAGTGAAGAAGAAACTAGGAAGAGGCAAGAATCAGATGTATGCGTTAAGAGACAAAGCCGGCAATTTCGTTACTAATATGGATGAGATAGAAGTGGTTGAGGAGTTCTATAGAGATTTATGCAGTACCAGTAACACCTACGAGGATAAGGTGAGAGAGAATAGTCTAGAGGAACTTGAAATCCCACAAGTAACGCCGGAAGAGGTAAAGAATGGCTTGGGAGCTATGCAAAGGGGGAAGGCAGCTGGGGAGGATCAGGTAATAGCTGATTTGTTGAAAGACGGTGGGCGGATTGTTCTAGAAAAACTGGCCACCCTGTATACACGATGCCTCATGACCTCGAGCGTACCGGAATCTTGGAAGAACGCTAACATAATCCTAGTCCATCAGAAAGGGGACACCAAAGACTTGAAAAATTATAGACGGATCAGCTTACTGTCCGTTGCCTACAAAGTATTTACTAAGGTAATCGCAAATAGAATCAGGAATACCTTAGACTTCTGTCAAGCAAAAGACCAGGCAGGATTCCGTAAAGGCTACTCAACAATAGACCATATTCACACTATCAATCAGGTGATAGAGAAATGTGCGGAATACAACCAACCCTTATATATAGACTTGATTGATTACGAAAAAGCGTTTGATTCATTTGAAACCTCAGCAGTCATGGAGGAATTATGGAATCAAGGTGTATTTGAGCCATATGTAAATATAATGAAAGATATCTATAGCGGCTCCACAGGCACCGTAGTACTCTATAAAGAAAGCAACAAAATCCCAATATAGAAAGGCGTCAGACAGGGAGATACGATCTCTCCAATGCTATTCACAGCATGTTTACAAGAGGTATTCAGAGACCTAGAGTGGGAAGAATTGGGGATAAAAGTTGATGGAGAATACCTTAGCAACTTGCGATTTGCTGATGATATTGCCTTGCTTAGTAACTCAGGAGACCAATTGCAATGCAGGCTCACTGACCTGGAGAGGCAAAGCAGAAAGGTGGGTCTGAAAATTAATCTGCAGAAAACTAAAGTAATGTTTAACAGTCTCGGAAGGGAACAGCAGTTTACGATAGGTAGCGAGGCACTGGAAGTGGTAAGGGAATACATCTACTTAGGGCAGGTAGTGACCACGGATCCGGATCATGAGACTCAAATAACCAGATGAATAAGAATGGGCTGGTGTGCGTTTGGCTGGCATTCTCAAATCATGAACGGCAGGTTGCCACTATCCCTCAAGAGAAAAGTGTATAACAGCTGTGTGTTACCAGTACTCACGTATGGGGCAGAAACCTGGAGGCTTACGAAAAGGGTTCTGCTGAAATTGAGGACGACGCAACGAGCTATGGAAAGAAGAATGATGGGTGTAACGTTAAGGGATAAGAAAAGAGCAGATTGGGTGATGGAACATACGCGGGTAAATGAAATCTTAGTTGAAATAAAGAAAAAGAAATGGGCATGGGCCGGACATGTAATAAGGAGGGAAGATAACCGATGGTCATTAAGGGTTACGGACTGAATTCCAAGGGAAGGGAAGCGTAGCAGGGGGCGGCAGAAAGTTAGGTGGGAGGATGACATTAAGACGTTTGCAGGGACAACATGGCCACAATTAGTACATGACCGTGGTAGTTGGAGAAGTATGGGAGAGGCCTTTGCCCTGCAGTGGGCGTGACTAGGCTGATGATGATGATGAGAGCAAAAAGAAATCAAGTTAATTAATATTTGATGGCTTAATTTACATTTTCTTGGTTTAGTCCTAAACACTGAGTCAACAGCTATAGTATACGGTAGCTTAATTTGCAAAGGCTGTTATTCTTTCGACTTTGCAAACACACTCACCGACATCAGAATATTATGATTATGGTACAATGTCCCATGTAATTTTACAACGATTTTGTTAATACGATTACAAGCCGCCCATCCAGAAACGTTATATGAGCGTTTGCGAAATTTCGTAAGAAACTACATCTGCACGTTAAACAATCCCAGGTGGTCGAAATTTCCGGAGTCCTCCACTACGGCGTGCCTCATAATCAGGAAGTGGTTTTGGCACGTTAAACTGCATATTTTTTTTTTTTTTTAAGAAACTTAATCGCTCGCGAACTTAACGTTTAAGCAAATATGAAAATTATCAGCGCTCATATGCAGGAATGTTTTCGAGTGGTTGTGTCAGTCAAAGGGTAAATGGAAATTTTGAGACCTTCCTTTTCGGCGTTTTCAGATGTTAAATGAAACACTTTAAAGGAGTCTTCGATTCTCTGATATATTTCCTATCTGATATATTTCCAATCTCGAGGGTATTGGGCCTACACTCTTGGTGACGCGCACCGAAAGCCTGAACTGCGTAGGTCATTTATGTGCTTTGCAAATATTTGCTGAATACTCTTCTTCTTCCAATATCTTATGCTTTATGCGAGAAGTATAGATGCTTTTGCCAAATCTTTTCAACAAAATGTGAGGCATGGTGTTTATGTTTCATTTTGTTAGGAAGCATATGTTTTGGGGTTACGAGCAATACATGTTACTCTCTGTTGAGAAATTGCAACCTTTGTAATAAGATCCTTATTAAAGAGTTCCAGAGTGTCATAGCGCCATTACAGGAACGTTTCACAACGTTTTACAGCAACTGAACAAGAGGCCAACTTCAAACTCGGTTAAAGTAATGCAAATGCTACAGATACAGAAAATTTTTAAGGTTCCTAACTTAATTACAAGCGTTGCAAATAATTGCTGAACGCTTGTTTTCCCCCTATTTTTATGCGTCGTCAGTAGTGCATACTTGGGTTCTTCGATGTGATTGGTGGTACCTTGCACCTGGCACCTTGCTAATATTTATCGAAAATAAGGGAAACATTGTGGCAAAACTCGACGTGTATGGAATCGCGTAGTCTGTGCGTATACGAGTGGCGCGCTATATTGACCACTGCCCTGGCACAACTACAAATGCTACCAAGGTGAAATACACCAAACATGCAGGCAACGGTGCGTCAAGCCAGTGAGCGAAACCAAATTTGCGTGGGTCAAATAGATCCTTCCTAAGAAATTCTCGTGCAGTGATCGTGAGCGGTTAATGGCCATTTTACACGATGTTTATTAGTGTCCCGGGGGAACTCTATGTTGCGGAGTGTTTACATTTGGGCAAAATAAGCGCCACTTTATGAGTTATGTGTACTTTCGTGTTAACATGGTCTGTTCAATAAATTACGTATTCGAGCGCTCCAGAGCGTATATGGTTAGATATTACGAGTGGCGCTAAATTTAGCACGCAGCCCTGACATAACTGCAAATCCGGTGAAGATCAAATCTAACTTAGCGATGTTGTCATACCAGTACGGTAAATCCTAGTGCGAGGATAAATGCATGTGCATCGAATATAGCTTTTGCGAGAAATTCGTAAGCAGCTGTTGCTAAGTGTCATGCTGCCATTTATCAGATATGGTACCCAAAATTACTGTACGTTAAACCCAGTTTACATCGTATAGAAATGTGGGGCATCTGAAGTGGAATGTGTTGCGAAATTTCACCCTTCTAGCCTAATTACGAGCGTGCAAATGAATTCTTAAACGCTTGTTTTTTTTTTTTTTTTTTTGTCTTTCCATGCGTTATACGTCGTTATAGCAGTGTTCCCGGTAAACAAAACCATGCACCTTGTTTTCATTTGGCGAAAGTAAGGGCCAGGTGGTTGGTGATGTGCAGACAAACATGTAAGTTGGCGTGGTTAATTGTGGCTTTTGCGATAAAGTATGTATGCAAACTCTCTTGAGCACGGTGCGTACTTGATGAGCAGGCATACATTATCCCGTTTCCCTGGAAGAACTACAAAGGCCTCCGAGGTAAAATTTTGCGTACAGTGGGGGAAAGGATATGACAAATCTCTGCGCCAAGAAAAATGTATGGAATAATTATTTCCTTCGAGAAATTTCGCAGACAAGTGTTAGAAAGTTTCATACGCCTGTTATCTGCTATGCTCGTAAATTCCCTGACATAACTCTGCGCTACACGAAGCCTGTGTTGGATGGAAATAGGGGTCATGTTATGTATAGTATATGTGACAAAAGTTCAACGTTCCTCGCTTGATTAGAAGAGTTGAAAATAACTACGGAACCTTCCATATTTCTCCTTTATTATGCGTTATACGAGGTTCGTGCCACGCTTCTCCGTGGTCTTCGGTGAAATACCTAAAAGCGATACCTCTTTTATATATCCCTAAGAGGGAGGGAATGGGTAATGTGTAGAAGTTATAAGTGTGCGGACAAATCACGGTCGTAGCAGTAAATTACTTATGCAAGCTATACGAAGCGTTACAGCGGTGTTCTACAAACAACACACAATTTACCCTCTCGTTCTGGGCAAACTACGACCGCCACCAAGATTACATCTAGCGCAAATTGAGGGAACATCATTTCCAATGTTCTCGCGATGTAAAATGCGGTTGGTGACCCACTGCCATTGTAAAATTTTTTTTATGAATTTTTCAAAAGCGTTATATATGAGCCGGGTTTCGAACGGACCAGTCATATGGCGGCACCGTTTTAATGTATGTGATTTGATCAAAGGCAACGGAACTACTTCTTACAATTGCTCAAGATAAAGAGCTTCGCCGTAAATGGGGTTGTGATTGTGGAAAGTTGCACCAGTCTGCTTTTTCTATGAAGTGTGACTTTCCATTTGAAAGGTGCTTTAATGCTTTAGTTATATTTTGTTCGACTTGAAGGTAGCATAGGTGCTTGTAAAAATTACACATAAGTTCGGCGCCAGGCGTCAATTTAAGCATGACGTATTGCGCCACAGTTACCGAACTTTCACATTTGAATATATTGCTGCGATACATTTGAACTTTGAGGCTGTACAAACTTATTCTAGAGCTGAAAATTCGGGCGAATGCCATTATTTAGTAGGACAAGCGTCCCCTCTATTATAAAGTATGAAAATGCGGATGTTTTTAAGATTTATTGAGTTTCGATAGTATATTCGGCTTGTTTCCAGTGGGAACTGTAGTCGCGCAAGTAGAGTCAGTTTTGCGAAAAACCCACTGTGTTTGCTCAGTGGCTATAGCATTGCTCTGCTAAGCAGAGGTTATGGATTCGACCTTGACGATGGCGGTAGCATTTCCATGCGGGCGGAATGCACAAACGCTTCTGCAGTGAAATTTAGGGGCACGTTAAACAACTCCAGGTGGTCAAATTAATCCGGAGCCATCTAATAGGCTCTCCTTCAATATCCCGTGTACATTTGTTGGGATAGTAAGTTCCTCAAATAAATGAAATGTTTCTAAAATTGCACAAACGTTTACGAAAAGAAAAGCGAGCACATTACGGAACGAAAGACAAGAACCTTTTGTCGATTATTCCTTTTTGTTTTTGTAAGAAAGCCAGTTGCGACTTATCCACTGCGCATGGTGCTGCTCGATCACCACAATTTTACCACACCCGGAAAGTGCTTCGCTCAGTTACAGATGAAAGCATTAGGCGTGCTGCTGGCCGATGAGAGCGTGGCAGCAATAACCTTTACCATGGGGTTCATGGAAACAAATCACGCGTCATCCAGCCAGTTAAGCCATGAGCTCCTTGACATGGTGGAGCGAACTCACAACAGGTGTCTAGTGAATGCCATATACACCCGAATGAGGACTGCAATTGTGCATGAGCCGTAGCCCCAAGCTTGAAAGTCGTAAATTAAGAAGAAAGAAATAGCATATTGAGAAGACACAAGAAAACCTAAGCACTTATGAGTTATGAATGCGAAAGCAATAATGTCCAATGGAACGCCGCCGAGCGGTCCTTCGAGCTTTGCTGCGGGCTGTGATATTGACGTGTGCGATTAATCAAGGGAAAGTGAAACATCCACCCAGTCGTAGCAATCGCTACAAAGAAAACATACGGGATTATCGAAAGAAAAGCCTCTCAGTTGAAGAAAATTTCGTGCTGGTCTGGCATTGAACCCGGGACCACTGCATATCCGGTGCAACCGCGCTACCATCTGAGCTAACAAGGCGGCTATCAGATAGCAGCGCGAAGTAGAATTTATCGCCGACTCGAAGCAAAGGCAAGAGTTTGACGTAATAGTTCTGCGGATACATGCAAGGTGGAGGGAAGTAATTAATAAAGGGAAAGTGCGACATCCACCCAATCGTAACAATTCCTACAAAAGAAGCCTATACGGGAAAGCTATTCTTTGTAGTAATTGCTAAGACTGGGTGGATGTCTCATTTTCCCTTTATTAATTACTTTCCACCACCTTGCTGTTTTCCACAGAACTATTACGTCAAGTTCTTCGATTGAATAGGGGCGGGTTTCTTCTTTCTTTTACAGCCTCTACGTTAGCATTTCCGGTAGTCCGTAATCATTAGGACGATATTGCTGAGAAATCAAGACCGCCGCATGCCACCGACGTCCTGCGCGACGAGACACCGAGGAAGCAGCAAGGGCCACCAAGGCTGGTAGGCACGCGCAGCAGCTAAGCCCAGTGGGCGTGAGAGAGAGAGAGAGGGATGCGTACCGCACGCTGGCTTCCGAGAGCGATACGGCGGCGCCCCACTCGCGCGTCATGCGTCTGCCTCGCCGACGACAGCCCGCTCGCCCCGCAGCGTCGCGTCACCGTATCAGCTCCGTCGAGGCGCACTATTGACGTGGCGTCGCGGCGGTGCCCTCTCCCCTCACGCAACACCCGGAGCGCTATCGCGGCAGCGGGTGTTCCGACTGGCCCACTGTGCTCTGTCGAGCGGCGCTCGTGACCTTGCATCGCAGCCAATGGGTATCTAGGCACCGATCCGCTGCCACAGATGCCGACTTGTTTGCTCGAGGGACCCTTTGATGCCTTCGCATAAAAAAAAAATTCGAAGATGGCGTCTTGATGACTGAAACTAGCTTGCTCTTCGATTCTGAGCTCTTGGGGCGGTCTCTTCGGGCACTAGGGTGCTATTCTGGGCATCAACAAAATGCGCATATAGTAAAATTCCGTGATGGAGGCATTTTCAGCCACTCACAGAGGGCGTAGCTTCTCTCTGGATTCATGAAAGCTGACACGATGGTTGATTGGACAATATGACAGTATCAGACGTCATATTGACAGAAGCATGCATCTGTAAGCGTATGGACGGTACGGAAGACGAGCGTATCCGCGAGCACGCTGCCGAATCAAACCAGAGAAATTGCGATAGCAACCATATTTTGGAGGCGATGGCACCGGGGCCGTGGCATGCAGGTGTGAACAATGAATGCATATTGAGAACAGTTGTGTTTGCTCTTTTGCAACAAAAATTAAGCGTAATAAGGAATATGCACGGAGGAAAAGACTGCGCCAAAATAGCTCGCAGCCGTGTGAAGGAGTATCCACTGCAATATAATGAAAAAAGAAATAGTAGGCGATCCTAATCTTTCACTCAGGTTTCTCTTAGTGGTACCCGCACCTCGGCGTTGGTGTTCTTTAGGCTTTAGGCGTTGGGTTCTTTAGGCTTTAAGTTGCGTCCGTGCTAACACAACACGGACGCAACTGTTTTCAGTTAATTAGCCGGTTAAATATCACGCCACCTTCTTGTTCGTGATGTCATTAGTAACGTCTTTACTTCCACTTTCTACTTTCGGATTTCGAGGAATTTCGGCAATGTCGCGCCCACGTGGCGGGTCTCTAAAGTTCACGATTATGTGCTTGTGTGTGCTGTAATGCGTGATTTTCAATTAATTCGTATTATTCCACACACTTCAGGAGCTCGACCTTTAACTAAACTTATGCTCTGACATTATAGCTATAATGAGAACCGTGAATTTTGTACGGTGCTATTTTTTTACAGCGAATCTGTTAAGGGCTAGTTTTCCCACTATCGTATGCGCGTGTAGAGAAAAACTATGATCATCAGCAAAGTCACGAGCGTCCTCGTCTCCTTCCACAGCTGTTTCTTTGGCGCCCCTCAGCGCTACCGCGCGAACGTGCTCGTGCCACTGCTCCTGCCTGCGTCGCCGCCGTCTTCCGCAGCTGGCTCCGTTGCTGCTCGTCATCACAGCGTAGAATTTCACTTCTCTTCCGTCGTCGTAATGGGGAGGCCGCGCTTACGGGGTAAGAGCCATTGCTTCAGGTGGTATCAGCTATTCATTGTTTTACGTGACGGACACATTTAATTTTGAAGCAATTTAGTTTTTAAAAATCGCAAGCGTCAATGCCGATCGGATGCTGCTAGCCACGCCACCGAGCAAACTCGAGACATCGAACGCAAGCGAGAACGGCGGACTGCGGGCAAACCGTCACTGACCTCGTTCTCTCCGTCACATCCGAACGTGTGTGTAACCTCATTAAGAAATGCAAAGACGTAACCCATAATTTAAAAAATACTTTAATGAACCGCCATGGTTTACCCAACAATAAACACCGGGGCCGCACATTCCAGTTTCCCTGATTAACCATCTGCGCGGAATGTTTGGGCATATTTTTCTCTCCGTTGTTCTTTTCTTATTTGTTTTGAATTTCCTCAACAGCCATCTCAGCAGATGAACCGGAAGTGCTGCGCAGGAAACAAGAGGGTCACTCAATGGTCGTTCGACTAAAAAATTCATGAGCCTTTCCATTGTGTCAAGGTGGATGACCAGCGAACATGTTCAGCGCACGACACAGAAGTGACCTAGAATATTGAGCAAACGCACGAACATATTTACTGTTCTAAAGTTTGTTTATCGTGGCGATATAGGTATGCACACACAATCGCGTATCACCGCAATTATTAGATATGTCCGTCACCTAGGACAGTGAATGGCTCATATAACTTAAGAAATGGTTCATGTCCTCTTAAACACAGCCTCCCCATTAAGATGGCCGAGGGGAAATTCTACGCTGGATTGATGAGCGGCAACAGAACCACCTGTGGAAGACGACGATGCTCGAGCCATTGCTGATGATGATATTTTTTTGCCCAATGGAGACAGCTGTGAAAGAAAACGACGAACGCGCGATCAGTGGCACTAGCGCGTTTGCGTGGTTGGCGCCGATAATTTTTTGTAAGAGTCCTTTTTGAAAAAAGTTACACAAAACATTTTTTTTTTCAGAAACATCGTTTTTACCCGTGTGCCTACGACTTCCTAGGGTCGCACGTGTGACAAGGGTAGTTCAAGGGTGCGTTATCGGTCCCCGATTCCACAGGGGTACGTGTCAATAAACTTCGATCATTTCTGCACTATCACCAGGATCGGCCCACATAATGATTTGTTTTTGTCAACATCTCGGACACATTTTTTGCAAGATCCTAACCATAAACAATTTGCTGTAAAACGAAAAGGTGGCCCTTACACGTTTGCATGCAGATATAACGCTTTTGCAATGATTATGCCACTGCGACCAGCCACTGTAAGAAAGCACCAGTCGGGCACATTCAGCGGTAATAATTGCTTTCGTATCCCGCAGCGGTGAATCTGCGTACCATCGCTCTAATGATGTAACACACAAAATATAAAGGATAAAAATATGCTGGATTTAATGAGTCACTGGAGATGTTATCCTGGCTGATGCCCTGTTATGATGTTCTCAGTATCGGATTACATTTTCCCCTCTTTGTTGCCGCCTTAAACCCATGCAAAAACCGTAATTACACTTTGTATATTATAAATCTAGACTGTTCATATTTCAAATTTTGTAGGCATTCCTTGAGTAAGTGAAGAATAGATCTGTGCCATTCTTATGGCATGTAAGGTTACCAGAGAAGGCGCGAGCTCTTTTTTCAATTCGCCTGTTTATACGATGACGGGAGTCACTCTTCCGTTATAGTATCGGTGAGCATTTCATGCTTATATTCTATTTAGTTTATCAGCTGAAAATTTTAACGGCTGCAGTAATAATGATTCGCATGCCAACCAACAAGGGCAATTTATTGGGGTAAACACAGGTTCTCTCGATGATCTTTGGAAGAGCGTTCAAGAAATGTTTCTCAAAGATTTAGAGACTCCGATCGTACTCGAAGCGTAGAAGAAGAGTGCTTATTCATCACTGAGTTTTAAAGAAAACACACATAAAGCCACGCCGGCAACTCTGACCACGTATATTTCCTTTTATTTTATTTTTATTTTTATAAAAAATCTACAAAGGTTTAATATAATAGGGGTAGGCTTTCACAGAAGCGGTGTAACTTTCCCAATGATTCAACCTAAACAATTACTTCCTACGCGTTGCAGGCAGTTGGATGGCCAGCTGATAGCAAAGAAGTTGTAAGAAAAGTCCTTCTAGTATGTGGCTGCTCTAGGAAAAGAAATGAAGCCGAAAATATTTGTTAAGCAATGTTGGCAAATAACATGCTCAGCACGCTAGGTACTTGAAACATCACAGCGGTAGGAATGATGTGTCGGTCGTGATTAAGCTGAGAGTAAAATAATTCGAATAACGTTTCCCGACGAACGCTAATCAAACTGCAAAAGTAATGTATTACTGCTACAAATGAGCCTGGAAATGTGTACTTTATTGTATGTTTTAGGCACGAGGGATTTTACCAGTATATTTAATTGTGCGATATTGAAGAGAAAGGAGGGGTAATGAGCCCATACAAAGACGGGACCAAAATGGGAAAACAAGGTACAAGCTGCCAAGGTTACCCCCTCGGTTTTTTAGCGATGCCTAGTGATGCAGAATCGCAGAAAGAAATCGCAGAATTGCGCGAAAGTTCGCGCATGATCAACCGGTTGTTTGAAGAATCTAGAGGAAAATTTGACGCTGTGAGGGCAGAGAACAACCGCTCATAAAGGAAAACAACATGCTGGCTAAAAGGGTAGTGGACCTCGAGCAGTATTCTCGTAGAAACAATGTCGAGATTAAGGATATGCCCTTTACACACAGGGCGAGAACTGTGTCGCTGCTCTGCAAAAAATCGGTTACAAGATTGGCCGTCCTGTGACACCATCTGACATAGACATTGTTCACCGCGTCGCAAACATATAATAGCACGCTTCTGTTCCCGCACTAAAAAGGCTGAATTCGTGAGCCCGGAAAGCACGACTGAACACTACCGCTCTCGTCGTCCTCCCCTCCCCCCCCCCCCCCCCCCCCGCGTACAGATGCCAAGGCCTTTATTTAACGACCACTTAACCCAAGACAACAAACCTCGTTTGCTCAAGTCGCCGAACTAAAAAGACAGCAGAACTGGAAATTCTTGTTGACATACAACTGTCGTATCAAAGCACGAAAAACAGAAGGGAGCTGTGTGTACGTCATTTCTAACACACGCGACCTTTCGCTAATCGCCTCGTAGCTGTTCAAACCTTGTTTCATATCTAATCAAATAAACATTCTCGACAAGGTATTATTCCGCAGAAGAACTAAACCTTTCATTAATAACACCAGGCTCGCACATAAATCCCTGATGCACTTTAAGATACGTAGCCTCTCAAAGAACTATGACAACATGATATATTTTTTCTAATCAATATAACCCTTTCACTATCATCTGCCTCTCAGAAATATGGTTTACAAACGCTGACAGTAAGCTGTGTGGTATTTCCGGATACGCAACGGAAGTAGGTGTCTGTAAGCATGTTCGGTATGGCGGTTCAGCAAATTCTTGTCCGAAATAGCCAGCCATATCGTCGTCGCCATGACCTCTCTTGCCCTAACGTTGAATCTGTATTTTTGGAATTTGGTAAATCTTTTCTTTAAGCTAACAGTAGAAACACAATAATTGGTTCAGTATATTGCTCCCCATCATCTTGTTCCATTAGTTTTTGTTCCCAAATATATGCTATCTTTAACATCATTGCAAACGAAAACGAAAATGTCGTTATCCTCGACAAAATAAACATAGATATTATTAACTCGTCTGATAGTCATTGTTCTAAAGCACCAACCGCTATGCAGGATATTGCTTAGATTCGTTAATAACCGTATCCACAAGATGTCCCACAATCCAAATCTCACTCATCGATAGAACATGTACTATCAAACTTACACCTAGAACAATGTGCTGGCGTAGTCACCGTTGCCGTAACGGACCACTATCCCGTGTTCGTTCTATTAAAATCCATCAACCCACCATACCGAAGAAACATAGAAAGAGCTAACTTTTACACCCCCAAGTACATTAATCAGATTGAAGAAATCAACCGTAACCCGACCCTTTCTATGACAGACGCAACCCTGGCTTTCAAACAATTTAACAACAAAGTTAGCAACGTGTACTTAGATTGTACGAACCTAACAAAGAATAATCACTGGTTCTCAGGCCCTCGAAACCCCTAGATAGCAGGATCTCTATTGCAAAGTAATAAGAAACGTAATAATCTTCATAAAAATTAAAACGCCAGTCCTCAAATGTAATTTAATGTCGCGGTACATAACTTATTCTAATACACTTACCAGACTCTTGAAAGAAACCAAGCGCTCCTACTTTGAGAAAGCAGTCGTTAAACATAAAAATAATACCCACCGAACCTGCGATACCATTAGGTCCTTTCTTCATCTGCCTTCACCAAGCCGCACACTGAACAAACTGAATATAGGAACAAGGGTAGTAAGGAAGCCAACGGAAAGAAATCCAATTCTTTTTTCTGTCCTACAGATGATCATTCACCAGACAGTATACAACAGCCAGTACTCAGGCAAACCCCAAATACATTTTACTTGTACCCTACGTCAACCAAGGAAGTTTCCGATTTAACCGTTAGTTTACGAACTACAGGTGCCGGCCTTGACGATTTACAACCCCTCAAAACCAAATTATATCATTTCATATCGCCGACGTACTCGTACACATTATTAACTGCACGTTTAAAACAGGCGTTTTAACCGACGAATTGAAACGCGCTAAAATAACTCCTATATTCAAAAAAGGTGACAAGGAACTAATTTCAAACTACCGCCCAATCTGCATGCTATTCTTTTTTAGTAAAGTTATTGAGAAACTACTTGTAAACCGCTCAACAAACTACTTTCACAGATGTAATCTTCTCTCATCTGAGAGACTTAAATAGCTATAACATCATTCACAGACAAAATAGAACATGTGCCTGACAAGGGCCATATCGTTGGCTCAGCTTTCTCTGACTACAGTAGGGCATTTGAAGCCATCTGTCATAACATTCTTTCCTACAAGTTAGAAGCTCTGGGCATTCGTGGCCCCGCGCTTTCGCTCATCCGAAGTAATCTGACTAAAATAACGCAAGTTGTAGATTTCGGTGGTTCCCTCTCACGTACTAAATTAGTCACTAGGTGTTTCCCACAAGGCTCGCTCCTAGGACCTTTACTTTACCTCGTGTACATTAATGATCTTCCTCACGGTTTAACCAGCACTTCATCTATACTATATGCCGACGGTACCACTATATTTACTAATAGCAAATGCATAATTACTGTAATATATCGACTAAATGCTAACCTAGACAATTTATCCGCTCGATGTACAAATAATAAACTTCAGATCATTCCTTTGAAAACGAAGCTTATGCTTTTTCATACACATAAACGTGTCACCGCACCCGCACCACTCCTCATCTTACAAAGTCATATTCTTTCACTTGCAAATTAAGTTGTGTTCCTTGGCGTCAAGCTTGAGCCTTACCTTAAGTTTAACTTGCAGGCTGACATTATCTCAGAAAAAAATGCCTTTGAATAACAGTACTAATTTGGACGCGCTTGTATTTTCCACAAAACATAAGAAGTTCACTTTATTACACATTTATACATGGCCACTTAGAATACTGCATCTGAGTTTGGGAACACACATTCCCCGCACATAACACATCTGCGACATTTACAAAATCAAGCCTTGAGGATCATCGATTTCTCTAGTTAGATGACACATGCAGCACTAATGTTCACTTCGTTAAAAATACTAGCAAGTTGGTTTTACTAAGTACTGCACACTAAAACATAAAATCATTTTAGATAGATTTAATATATCTGCTCTTAACAGCATTAAGTATAAGAGATTTTCCTATAACAGCAGCTTTTTACTCCCTAGAATAAACACTAATGATGGAATGTATACTGCCATTTTTACGGCCAGTAAATACTGGAATTAACACCCCATATTGAAGCCTGCCGCTCAACATTAACAATCAAGAGAGTTACGAAGAAATAGTTACTAACGCTACTTCTGGCTACAGACTCATTACTATGAATATATATTGTATACAAATTTATTTTACAGTTTTTGTTGCTTCAGTATATGCCTAATGCATTGCTTTTATTCTTTATCTCCCAATGTCTTGTTTATTTCTTAGAAATTTTAAGCTTTTCGTTGCATAGCACATATTTGACTTGTCCTTCGCATATTGTAAGCCTATTTCATTTTCTAATTATCTCCCACATTAACCTCGTGTTCTTTGATATATGTTATTCCTATGTTTCTTTATTGTGTCAACTACTACATTTTTATTTACTGATACGCAGTATCTGTTTCATTTGCCTGTTTGACTTGAACTTCAAATATTGTAAGCACCTTTGTTGTATTTGATTATCTACTTCCCTAACTTCGTGTAATCTGGTGTCTGTCACTGCTATGTTGCCATAACGTATTAATTACTGAATTGTTAGCTTACTGCTAGGAGGTCCCCTTGACAGATTTTGTAATTCTGGGACATCCTCGTGTACTAATGATGAATGATAAGATAAAAAAGAGCCGAGCATCTTTATTTTTTTGGTGTATTGCTATTCTTTGTCTCCACTCACTGCCAGAGATAGGGGTAGGGGAGAAGGGAATTTATAGGTAGTTTCGCTTGACAAGTTAACGGCACAGTATTTGCATAGTCTAGCCGTTCAAACAAAGTCCCACACCTGGGAGCACCTTATACCGACAGGAAACGCTGACTTGGAAGCTGTGCTCGTGTATCGATCTCTACGTCTCCCGTGCCACCACGACTGTTGCTTCCGGCTTTTCCTTCTTTCTCGCAGTATCATATCTTGTTTAGTTTTTTTTTTCGCCATGCGAATATGTTATTTCTCTTAACAGTTTGGCACCCTAAAGTGCCCGCGAGAAACGTGCTCTGAAAGAATTATCTGCATTCGTTGACTACTGCTCCAGACTCACCACACCTGTGTACGCAGGCCCACACCGTTGCAGACGTTACTTGCATCTTGATGGGGGCGCCCGTGTCTCAATCCTTTTAGGAACCACTCGCGAGCGTGTCGCCCTAATGTATAATTCTGCCCCTGTGCCTGCTTGGGGACCGGCGGAAGATTCTGAGCGTTATCCCGCCATGTAGATTCCCATATCAGAGAGAACCTTGGCATGCTGTCAGCCTTTTGGCCGTGATCCACTTTGGAAGTTAGTCAGTGCACTCTAGAGAGAACGCGAACGAATCGCTGTAGCGCAAGCTACCGACATCAAAAGGTATTCTCAATTCCTTCGCTTCCTGAGAGGGACAGCAGCTTACACTGTAGTAAACGTTGGGATCTTGTAGTGGAACGCAGACCGTCTGATACTTAAAGCTTAGGCTATTTGTGTGCTCCTAGACTAGTATAGTGACGGGCGACTTACGAAGATTACTAAGGTCAAAGAAAGCAGCGTAGCAAAGCGCTTAAGGCCTGCACATTCGTCACATTGTGGAATCGTGTTTTATATGTTTCGTAAGCTACTTCAAGAGGGTCACCAAATGTTGTTCCCTTGCATGTCTTGCACTCTTTCAAAGGTATTTCTGCATTCTTCCCACGCCGAAATTCTGTGCGCGTGGCCGAAATGAGCACCCTTGACGTTATTTTCAGCAGCTGGATGCATTAACCATTGGGACAACCAGCAGCTGAACGATTGCCCAACGGACAACAGTAAATGGGACATATACTCTTATAAATATTCACTTAATATTTACTTAATACTTAAGGATAATTGTTGCAACATTGGAACTGAAGTCAGCCACTGCTGGGGACATGGGCACTTCCTAGGAATCCTGTGACTGTTTTCAGCTTGTTTTCTCGTACGTAGATATATCTGCTCTACCTAATTCCAGATGTTAAAAAACTACATTCCAGAGCCGTTTGTTATTTAACCCATTAGGGAGCTATGAGCAAGCACGCGCCGAAACGTAAAATTCCATGAACTCATTGTTGCAGAGATTAATTACATAATCACTAATTAGCCCGAGAATACAGATACCTTAGTCAAAATGTTTAGACTTATTAGTATCACGCTCTTCCTTCTCTCCAAGGCGACAAGGTCTTGCGGTAAAGTGAAGTATATTCACGAGCATTTCCATAGATATTTGTCCTACGTATTTCCATCGATATTTTCATAATAGATGCTAAACAGCGTCTGAATGACCTTGGCGGCATCGAGAGCGTGCACAAGTTCACGAAGTTCTTTCTCGTGTCCTCGCTCACTCTGTGGCAAGTCGGGCTGATTGATCACCCGCACCGCCATGCAGGCTCCGACGTGCGGCTGTACCGTGGAGACCATCGAGCAGCCCTTCTGCGGTGCCTCATAGGACGCCTGGATCACAGATGGAAATCTTCCATGCCACCTTTACGTGCCGGCACACAGTTACGTCACTCGATCCACTTCCCCGCGAACATATAAGAAGCAAGTCGGGCCGCTGTCCGTTCCTTGAGTGTGCTGGATGGCTCGCGAAATTCTTCCTCGTCCCACACATTGGCGAGAAACGTTCCGTACCATCCATTGGAGATGATGATGTCCCACCGATAGTGCTGCCGAGTATGCAATTTTGTGCCATATACTGTTGTGTGTGACATGCGTAATATGGTATGGCTTTTGCAGATGACATTCGGCGATGTTGAACTAAAGCCAGGTCCGCCCTCAGACTCTAAAATGGATACGGATTCTACTAAGGATTTGCTAAAGAAAATACTAAAAGAACAAGCCAAAATGAACAATACCTTGAAAGGTTAACAGGTTGTGTATACAAAACGTTTTATGTTCCTGAGGTTTCAGTATTTGCATGAATTTTACTCTATGATTTCAAGCGTATGCACCTTTTTCCATTTGTTTACTTACCATAAAACTGTGTTCCATATGTCTTGCACTGTTGCTGCATGCTCTTACTGTGTGCATGCGGGTGTTAGTGTCCGTCAGCCAGATCAGATACGCCTTTTGCCTTTGTATAGGAGGCTTTGTCGTCTGAAATAAGGAATAGAACTTAAGTTAAATGAAAGAACTGGCTTCGAACTTAAAACATGTCACACAGACCGTCTCACTTATGCAAATAAGATTGACTGCAATGGAAAAGACTTAGTACGTATGAAACAGGGCGAGGAAAACGTACTCGAGTGTAAATATCTTATCTAATCTTGACTAAATATCAGTGTGAGCTCGGCATAAGGTTGACGACATAAGAGAACGGCAGCCGTAAAAGTAATTTAGTGATATATGCTTTAGCTGAAGAACCTGAGGAGTATGCTAGGTCTCTGGAAAACAAAGTCAAATTAAATATTCTGAAATATACGCTAGGCGTCGTAATCGACTCCTTAGAGATAGCTCACAGGGTCGGCACTCGTCGCAGTCAGCACACACGCCCTATCATTCGGCAGTTGTGGTAGTTCTCGGAAGAAAAAGTTTTTTTTCTCAGTGTGACAAACTAAAGGGCACACAAATATTCATTTTCAAAAAAAAAAACAGAAACGTTCAATCCAAGCTATGGCATTCGGCCACAGGTGAGAAGGCTAAGGGCACAAGAGTCTCACTTTCCTTTGACAAGTGGAAAGTCAGTGGCGCGACTTACGTTCGGGACCCTGCGGAACAAGCGAGAGTGAAATTAATCGCGACCTCTGCAATTGCACGTGAACCAGAATCCAAAGCCGCTGTATCAGAGAAATTTGATATGTGGAGGAATAGGTGACAAAATAAAACTAAATCATCACGAGTCCTGTCGTTTAACGCGTCAACAAACTGTGATTACTTGGAAATTTAATCCTCTCATATAATTCCGCATGCTAGCTATAACAGAAACATTGCTTCAC
This sequence comes from Dermacentor andersoni, assembly GCF_023375885.2. Classification (NCBI taxonomy): domain Eukaryota; kingdom Metazoa; phylum Arthropoda; class Arachnida; order Ixodida; family Ixodidae; genus Dermacentor; species Dermacentor andersoni. The sequence continues at coordinate 87,747,996 of NC_092822.1, read as the reverse complement.
GCGCAGGTACAAAACACTGAAGCCGTTCCTGCTTCCTACAACGTAATCGGCCGAAACAGAACAGCCAGAGGAGGTGGAATAGGCATTTCTATAAAGAATAACTAACAGCAGACAGTCTTAGAAGTATCCGTGAACATGAAAGCTCATGGTGCAGATATATGTAGATAAAACGACACTCCTTGGGGGCCTGTACGTCCCTCCCAATAGTCTACCCAGCTCCTTAGAAGTGATGCACGATTACATCTCGCGGCATACAAACTCAAGGTCAAAAATTATTTTAACGGGTCACCCTAAATTACCAGGAAAATTTTGCATTAACTTGAGCCATGACGGGAGGGAATTCAAGAAAAGAGAACGTTTAACTCTACACCGCATTCAGTTTTTTTGCCCAGTCGGTACGCGCAAACACTGGAGTTGCTGCTACTTCCGTTTCTCTTCTTGGCCTAATGTTCGTGAGCAGTACAGTGAAAGGATGAACAATCACACTGGATAAAGGCATTCCTGATCGCAAGTTGCTTTCAATGGCTTCTCCTATCGTAACAACCCGTCCGCATTTCAAACAGTTGTTTGTCTATGTCAAGAACTACGCACGCGCAGACGATGACGCGCTGCTAAGCGCTTTGGAATCCAACTCGGGTTCATTTAACGCTACAAACTCTGTAGACCAAATGTCGTCACAATTTAAACATCTTCCACATTTCTGTGCTAGGAATATTATTCCGTTTCGTAAAAAAACGTGCTAACACACATTATCCGGGGGTCTCGCCTGATATGATTCAAATGAAACGATACACTAAGCGCAGGTGCAAAGCAGGCGTGATGCAAGGTCTCGACGGCTTTAAAAAGAAAGCTTGTACGAAAAAAGTCCGAGAAGTTAAATCCAGGTTTTATGACACTACCCTGCCATCGTTTATGCACAGCAATGCACCTAAGTTCTGGCAACATCTACATAAAAAAACTTTGCATCCCACAAAGAACTTTTTCGTACCAAAAATTCACGGATCCTGAATGCACCTACAGACGGTTTAACATCTTCTTCCAGTCTGTCTTTGCAAGAGAAGTTACGGATGCTCTGATGTCTCCTTACAGTTTCGAACAATCAATACATAGCTTAAACATAAGTGGAGAGGGAGTTTTTGTTTTCTCTCTTACCAAACCTCTACACAAACAAATCCTCCTATCTTCCTGACATTTCAAACGCACTTTTCAGTCGGCACGCTAATGCAGTGTCATCATATTTGTACAATAATTATGAACCATGCTTAGAAGCACTAGAAATTCCGGAGAACTGGTGGCATGGGAAAACTATTCTCATACTGATGAAAATCTAGCTTTAAACTCGAACTTGACAACTATCGAACCATTTCATTGACAAGTACGTGTTATAAATTATACGAGAATATAATTTTTAAAGCTATTATAACAAAGCTGAAAAATAGCACTCTCCTTTCCGGCCAACAATGTCGCTTCTGATCAGGTCTTTATACTGCAATACAACTTTTGGTGATAACCCATGATTTATTTGACGCAAATAACAAATGGGGTCACATTTACGCAGTCTTCCTGGACTTCTCGAAAGCTTTTGACTTAGTTCGGCATCGTGACCTAATTACCAAGCTCGTAGCCTGCAGAATTGACTGCAAAGTGATATCATGAATCTCCTGCTTCCTTCAACGCCAAAAACAGTGGGTTATCGTCAACAACAGTGTTTCAGAATATTTAGACATCTACTCAGGAGTAGCCCAAAGCTCGGTGTTGGCACCTGACTTGTTCCTTCTTTACACCAATAATATAGAGTTTTTCATTCAATCACTCATACAAATACGCCCTTTTGCAGATGATTCTTAGCGTACCTAACTGTAAACCATCCGGATGACCAATTAGACTTCAAAGTTCCCTAATAAACGTACAAGTGTAGAGCTTGAAATGGCGGTATGAATCTTAACACCAATACAAAAATATGTATTAAAGTCACCAAGATGAAATAACCCTACAACTTTACGCATAACCTGTACAGAACCGAAATCGTCATATACGATCATATGAAATATTTAGGAGTCACGCTGACAAGTAATCTGATCTGGGCAATACACATTATTTCAATTTGCGAGGGAGCCCTTAGAAAATAGAACTTCCTGAAAATACGACTACGCCATGCACCATCATCAGTTGAACTAAATGCCTACAAAACACTAGTAAAATCAGAATTAGAATAGCCAGACATAATATGGGACCCATTTCAAACATGCCTACCTCACCAAATCAATAATATTGGAAATTAGCAGACGCTTCACCTTGTAGGACCATTTACGACACAGTAGCGCAAAGGCCTAGGAAAAAGCAAATAGTCGTCCACCAAAAACACACAGAATAATTTCTAAGCTTAAATTTATATACCTTCACTGCTACGATCATTGCAATGTTTCTTTTTCTCGCTACTTACAAGGCTCTTTTAAACACTCGGACAGGACCAATCATTATAGAACCATCTGCCAACCATTTAGTAAGCTCCCATAAGTACTCGTTATTCCTGCAGGCCATATTGGAACAAATTACCAGACATTGTTGTGAACTGCACGACAATTGATTCATTTGTAAAAAGCATACAGGCAATGACATTTTCCTAGATATAATAGCTTACGTTCCCGACCAGCTGAGTGTCTTCTTTTTTATCGTTCCTTTGTTGTATGGATGTTAGTTCTACAGTACTTGTGTTTGTCTTGATTAATTTTATTATTTGTACTCTTTGCATGTTCAATTATGTATCCTTCTTGAGCCAGGAAATGGCCTCCATTACATGTAAATAAGAAAATCATAAAGTTAAAGTCGGATGTCATTGTGTTATTATTATGCAGTTTTGCATGCAAATGACTTGAGAGAGAGAGAGACAATAAAGTCTGGTAAATGAATTGCGACTTCGCTACCGTGTAACGGGGGAAGTGTAAAAACAGAAAGACACAAAAGGAAATAGGACAAAGATCAGGCATCCCAGAGGCGACAACGAGATTTGTTTAAAGGCTTGTGTTCTTGAACAAAGTTATATATGCTTTTTGATATAAGTGCAAAGCGCACGCATGATTCCCGATGTATTCTTTTTAGGACCTACCTGCATGAATTAGTCGCGCACTCAGTGTAATCCCAGTGTTCAATCTACAATACTAATGAATGGTTTCTTCCGCTGCGTCCTCAGATTCCTTCTGCAGAATATCGCATGCCTTTTACACCGGCAGCACAGGCGGTCGCCGCCGAATTTACGTAATCCACTCGGCATGAGGATCTCATTTCCTGCAGTCTGTTTTTGTCGCGTCTGGAACCTGGTCGGCATACAGTCATGAGCGCCTGCATTCATATTTAACGAACAAGCGCTAACATAAGAACTCCCTGCCACGTACTTGCAAACAAGGCTGCCAAGATGTGTTCACAGCCCACGAGCTGTGCCTGATTCGAAAATTTATGTAGTTACTTCTTTGTGCGAGGCACTCATGGCAGTGCCGCATCGCTTGTAGAAGTTATCCGTGCGAGGAAAGTCTGTTCTGTCTTCGCATTCTATCCCAGCTCTGGAGGAAGCAATGCATTCTTAATGGAAGACCACCACGGCGCGATCCCTGGTATTCTCTCTAGCAAGTGTTAAAGGAAGAGTCATAGGTGAAGCTTACCCTTGTTTTCGTTTAGTCTGCCTGATGTCCCTGAGATTGTTAGGACCTTCTTTCCTGACCTCAGGAAATTCAGATGTTTTGGAACCCTATGGTTTATACATGAGAAATGAAGATACATATACTGTCGAGCGGCTCTACAGCGAAATGACCTGCATAACGAAAGAGTGATTGTGTCCAGGCAGAATTCCTAACTTTCATATGTATTCTGAGCGCCTCCAGAACGGAGACCACTGAAACGAATGCGCCTGCCGAACAAAGGAGTGTAGGCGTCCCCGATGGCTGATTGGTTACTTTGCAACCACCTTCACTAACCAGTACCACTACTGCCCTCCGCAGGCGTCATCAAGGTGCCCTCTGCACTAGCGCTAACGTTAGAGACGCGGCGTGCCGATATGAGAAGTGCTGAACCACTGCTGCGGGAATCTCTCAAGTCATACGCTGCTTGTTGCGGCGCTTCAGCGGACGCAAAGGCTGACGAATGTGTCTCAATTGATTGTGACATTGTGATGAATTTTAACTGACGATCAGGGACGCCTTCAACGCCATTTAGGCGAAAGAGATGGAAATGTCAGCGAAGGCAACTGTGACGAAGATCCCGTAAACAACAAAAAATTTTGACGGCAGGGGATGTGGTGGAGACTTTCAACGATCTGCAGCTTTACTTTGTCTAAGCGCTGCGTTTGGCTGCCAGTGATGCTGTGAACATCGGGGCAATCAGGTTGGCTATAGTGGAGAAGTCTTCCCGACAAATTGCTCCAAAAAAACCCGCTATTTATTTCAGAAATGTTTCTCTCTAATTCAGGTCAAACAAAGATTTTCTTTTAGTGAACGCGCTTCGCCTGGTCTATGGGCGTCTTGCGCTGGAGTTTGAGGTATAGTAGCGGCGCCTGGTGGCGGCGCGCGAAACGTCATCTGGGTAGTACCGGCTTGGGTAGTATTGAGTCCTGGGTGTGGCGAAGCACGTTTCTAGCCCAAGTTTTGCGTCGATTCGCACTTTTTTCTGCCCTGTTGCGAATGCGAAAAGGCTCGACACTTCTCACAGACCACGCCGACCACGCTGCGAGCTAGCCGCAGCCTATAGTTTAAAGAAAACGGACTCTCCGTGAGTCGTAATGCTGGAAGCAGAAGGAACCGGTGACGCCGATCCGGAGAGACCTAGCTCAGCCTCGAAAAAGCGTCACCGTCGTTACTTCTGCGTCGTGGGCTGCCATGAACAGGAAGGTCTCAATCCCAACATCAGATTTTACCGTTTTCTTTCAAGGCCTCACGAAGCGGGGCGTCTGACGCACTGGATAGTTGCAGTTCGTCGCACTGGATAAGCGAAACTTCGCGCCATGGTGACTGCTTCGCCTGTCTTTAAGCGTGCTTGATTATCTCCGTTCTAAAATTCGGTCTTTTGCACCTACAGTCCCGACTTCAGACCGACATAGCAGCAGGCATGGCTGGTGATTCATGATTCGAGACCCGGCCACAGCGAGAACTAACAATTCGACTGGTGCGAAGTGGTGAAGTGACCAGGTGTGGGCACAAATTACACAAATGACCACAAATGGTCTGGCTGATTCGGTGACAATTCATACACCACTACGAGCAGCACAGGTTAAAGAGTTAAATGTGCTCATCCTTGACCTCAAGCCAGCACGTTGAGGCAGCGCAGCAAGGTAGTATTGATTGCAGCACATCGATGTTCGAGCGCTGTCATTAAAAGCTACATCAAGCGAGCAGCGTACGAGCTTGCGCTGCAGCGCGATTCGCACGTACGTTACTGCGAGCTCACATGCATTGCATCAGTTATTTACCAGTTGCTAAAGGGACAGATGGCCGCTACTACAGTGCAGGCATATCTACTTGTCTAGCGGCATACAGTCAACAAAGATTGCAGGAGGCCCGCTGTTTCGCGGCATGCTAAAGGACCGCTGCCGTAGCGGCGCGTACCATTCGTGTGCTAGAGCAGTTCCGTACACGTCTGCTTATCGCTGCTGTGAATTCATTTATAGCAAGCATTTCCTCGCGTTTGTGCGCCTGAATCTAGCAGCGTGCAAACCTTAGCTGAAGTTCAACTTTGTACGCGACTCGCTTCACTTGCGATTGACACCGCGCTAAAACTTCGCCGCTTATTTCTTGAACGGCGTACACGTATTCGGCATTGCATAATTTATTGCCTTTACGCAGCGTGCCACCCCTGAAAAAATCTTCGGCGCTCGATATTCGCTGCAAGCCGTGGTACAACAAAACCGAAAGTGGCGGGTCCATATTGTAAACGTCCTTCCCGAAGCAGATGATCGAGCTTGGTACTACGCAGTTCAGGACAGAAGGCGCTTTCTAGCACCATTTTCGCAGCGCCCCCTGGGCAATGCAAGAGCCCCATAGTGAGTGGTGTGGGGCATAATTTTTAACAACGAAGTGGCCTATTTAACGAAGGGCGTTGGAGCACCTGAGCACTTCGTTAATAAGGGTTTTAATTGTACATGTGCGTATGTAAGTTGATTGTATCATGTCATAAGTTTTATTACCAGCTCTGTCTCCCTAAACTTTTCTGCAATAATAAAATGCAATCAGTATGACGTCCTATGAAGCTTACTGCTTACTTTTAAAGACAACAAGCGAGTCTTGGTGCCTTATTTAATTTGCTGTGTACCTCACAATTAAGTTCATTTGTCTCTGCGACGAAAACTTATGGCTCCATAGGCTAATATAAATGTTTTCAGCTGCGAGAGCACAAAAAGAAAAATGCTAGACGGAAGCCTTGGTTTCGCTGTCAATAAAAGGAAAGTTGATGGTGTCTGCGTTCTAGCCAGAGGGTGACGAACAATGCAAGGAATATTTATTTTTCTTAGGTGCCCTTCCGCTCTCTTCTTATTTCCCCAGATCTGCTAGAAGTCTTCAGCGTCTTATACGAGGAGAAATGAAAACAGACAGTTTATCTGTAAGAAAACAAGGCTGGAACACGGAAAGTGCGCTGGTTGCTCTAGGCGAAATGGAGTCAGCAAGCCCACCGGACTGTTTATTTTTTCGTCGGCAGTCTGACTTTCAAAGCTGCAGCAACATTCGATCTTAGCCCAGGACTCATATGCGTCTTATTTTTCCCAGCTTCGACATTCCGCTACTACATTATATGGCGAGAGGCAAGCATCGCAGCCTCAACCACAGCTTGCACTAAATCGACCGATAACAAATTTAAAGCACTCTTCGTTTCTACGTGCGATGGAAAGCCTATATGTGAAATATCTATACCTGCAACAGTTCATCCGGGAAATGTCCGGAAATTTTCAAAGCGTAATTTTTCGATCTGCGAAGTCTGTTTTACTTAATGTGTACTGATGCCGGCGACATTGCGAGCTGGCAGTGATAGCCACGATGGCGACAGAAACTGGGCGATTCAAAGCTCAACCGGATAAGGCGGTAGAATAGCTGCTGTGTCAAGTGGTGACATCGAGACCTAAAAACATTCGCAACAACTTTTTATTACTACAAAAATGTCACGGACTCCTTTATATATTGCAAAATTTGCTGCCGGGGAGGGAGAAAAACATGAAAGCTTTGACGTCTTTCCGGGTCCACAATTCGTTCCGTTGCATGCAAAGAGCAAAAGGATAGCCTTTGAGATCGGTGTCTGTTTCTCAGGCGCATCTCAGGGGAAATCGTCGCCACCTATTTGTCCGGCCAATCAACGAATGGACGGTTGCGAAACTGCGTGACGTCAGCGCCACGACTCCGTGAGTCCCTGCCCCGCCAGGCCGTACTTTAGGTACGTACTTTACGATATCCGTACTTTACGGTACGGATGTCATCTGCGAATCGTAGTAGTGAGTATCCAAGGCACATTCACTTGCAATAAATTCTAAGGATTATACCAGTTTCGAGATGTTAATTTTCAAATCGTCCGACAAACTGCATTGGCGTTCCAGTTACTTTTTTACTTCAATGCATAAACCAGCACTTTCTCGAAAATGTGGAATTACATTGCATTTTTACCAGAACTTTGACGGCGCATATCTCGAAGCCGGCGCCATCATCACAATTATTTCTATGTCAATATGCGGTCTCTACTCATTCGCTGCAGTTGTTAGGTTAAAATATGTGGCTAAAGTAATTAATTAAACAGTTAATAGCTTAATTACGCTATCCTTTCAATCAATCATTTTGATTTCTCGGAGAAGTAATGGCCGCCTCATCAAAAAACTTAGATGAATGGTTATAATCGCGCTAACTGCCACATACATTATTTTTTTTAATTTGGTGCCGCTAAAAGAACACCCTACTTGTAGGCGCCAAGCACTGTCCTTGAAGCCCCATTGTATAGTGTCAGTTATTAAGGACATCAGCTGTGCATCTGAGGCCAAATTATTATTTTGTAAGGAACACAGCACACTAAACCAATGTTTTCTGAAACTATTAACTGTGGTCGCTTAGTAGTTAAGGCGCTGCGCTGCTAAGCACGAGGTCGCGGGATCAAATCCTGGACACCGCGGCCGCATTTCAATGGAGGCGAAATGTGAGAACGTCCGTGAATTGGGCGCGCGTTCAACAACCCCAGGTCGTAAAATTTATCCGCAGTCCCCACTACCGCGTGCCTCATAGTCCAATCCTGGTTTTAACACACAAGATCTCTGAAATCAACTTTGCAGAAATTGTTGTAAAATTAATTTTATTTCCTCAACAACTCAGACAGAGACGGCTGTGTTCATTAGAAGATGTATCTGAAATCTGTGCGACTAGCAACCATGGGAAGGTTTTTGAAAGCCGTGACAAACAAGCATAATTTCTAGATTTCCGGGTTTTTGTTGTGACTTTTCTTCCTGAGTATTATTGACTCTGCAGAAATTGAACGCTGAGTATCTACGAAAGCTAGGCACATACTTCTAATATGGAGCGTTCGATGATCCAAAGTCTAGTGGAATTGCAAACTTTCGCAGATCGGAATCTTTGACAGTTCTTTCAGTACCGAAAACTTGAGAGTTTTGTCCGAGTCAGATTAAAGTTTGAAATCCTTTCAGCAACAGGTTCATTGGGTATGGTAGCAAACCTTTCCTGAATGCCAAATTGAGCTCCGCATGCGAGGTCAGAGTTTCTCTCGCGTGTTCATGTTTCTTGTTGATGTCGGCTAAACATGCGAAATCCGCCGTGGTTGCTTAGTGGCTGTGGTGTTGGACTGCTCAGAACGAGTTCGCGGTATCGAGTGCTGGCCACGGCTTCCGCATTTCGATCGGGTGAAATGCGACAATACCCGTATACTTAGATTTAGGCGCAGGTTAAAGAAACCCAGGTGGTCGCAATTTCTTGAGTACCCCACTATGGTGTGCATCATAATCAGATAGTGGTGTTGGCACGTAATATCGTATAATTTAATTTTTTTTAAACATGCGATCCACATTGAAGAAGCCCCAAATTATTTTGGTTCAGAGAAACTCTCACAGACAAGGTGTCGGCATCTGGTTACACAGCTCATACTTGTCAGGGCGAAGGGAAAAGAGCCATCACCACCTTGTTATCAAATCTTGTCACTTTCACAGTACGCGACATCGGTTGCGAATACTATGAGGTTGAGCACTCGCTCACTGAACTCATCCCCGGAAAGTATTTTGAAAACAGCATCTTCGTTCTTAACATCCGCAGCTCGCTCAGCGATCATAAACAGAGATTCACAAATATCGTAAATAAGGCAGTCAGCAGGGCCAAGACGTGTCCGCTCTTGGTGGCAGGACACTTGAACGTCCCGCACTAAACGCGGGGCTACCACCAGACCATCCACAAATGGGTAGACTAGTAGCAGGTCACAACCAACCACGACTTACTGCTTCTGCGTATGCTGCGTATCGTTAGTGTTCAGTGATAAATTCTTGGGGCAGTTAAGCACGTGTGATCCAATAAATCGCACCAGCGGTCGATATAAAGGAATTATGTGGTTACTACGAGTAATATTCATGGTGGGAAAAGTAGGGAGGTTCGCCAAGCACTGCGATATTGAAGCTGCCGACTGCAGCTACGATCTTCTTCTACGAAAAATTCTGTGACCTGCAACTGTATCTGCAACTGGACCTGCATCTGTCAACGAAACTTCTTGCAGCATACATTAAACATCTGCATGAATGTCACAAAAGTTTAAAAGCAAGAGCCATGGAGCCATGACAGATAGCTAAGCTTTGAAATAGGAAAAATTACCTGTTCTTATAATGGAAATGTGTAAGTAATAAGGAAAAGGACAATGCATGCGGATGAAAATAGAAATACCCACTGGTAGGAAGGCTAGTCGGAGCCGAACCCATACCATTTCTCAATACGCCACCATTCTCTGCCAATAGAGCTACAGTAGCAGCTCGTACCCTGTTTACTTTGATATTTACGCATCAGTGGCAGGTGTTACCCTGTTTACCTTCTTTGATCTTTACGTATCAGTGGCAGTTGTTACCCTGTTTACCTTCTTTGATTTTTACGTATGAAAACCACGTGATTATAGCCGACGGAATATTAGCCAGCTCGACTCACTGTCATGGCGACGGATGTGGAAAAGCCTTTCAAGCGTAGTTGGCACGTAGTACCTGAACTCGTTCATATTGATGCTGGCCGCTATAGGAATGTAAGCTACCTATAGTATCCAGGTTACCTAAGTCCAAACCCTCACTATTCAGTGTACGAGACGAATAAAGCAAATCGACCGGCTCATATTTTTTTCTCCGTTATAACCATAAAACATCAACAGACAACGAGGTTTCACGAGGTTGTGAGAAAGAAAACCTTCACAAATGTATGCCAACACCTTTCAGGAAGGTGTTGGCATGCACAGATAGCACACAATACCTTTCAGAAATACTAAGAGCATGTTTATTAGCTCACGACCTTGATCTAAGGCAGCAGCAGGAGCGCTGCGTCAGAGAACGCGGTCGTGACCGGCTTTTCGCGATCCCCACGCAGGTGGCTCTGCCTTAAAGACTCCTAGCCCACCGCCAATGCGGAAAGGTGCGGGACATGTGAGCGTGACGTATAAGGCAAGATGAGAAAGCAAAATAGCCGATTGCAGTTAACCCGCGAATGCGCGGATAATCGCCGCACAAATACACGCAATATGGACAGGCTCGAAAAAACACTTTCATGAAGCACGCACTCAGGAACAGAAAACTGTAACCGCAGTTTTTCACGTTGCTGTGCAATTTTCTCATTCACACTTTCAATCTAATTATAATTTCTGGGAAGTTGATTACTTCATCACGAATAATTATGTACTTGGGCGGAATGAAAAAAAAAATAATCTGAGTATCTCCAAGCACAGACAAACAACATTACCTCGGTTCTTTCCAGCTGCGTGGCATTTGCATATATTTGAATATTAATGCGTGATAGTAGGGATACCCTGTGCTATTCATTCTTAACAAGTTACACCAAAGTGAAATTTTGTTGCAGTTAGCCTTACAAGAGGTAAGTGATATCGTAAACAAAACAGAACGAGCGATTTTGCATTATAATAAACAACAAATAGAGGGATATTTACCGAGCATAAAATTCCAGTGGCACGAAATCTTAAAAATTTCCATGGCCTGAAAGTCAGATGTTAGGTGACTACGTGGCAGGCCTGTGACATATGGTCTGTTTCATAACTTTGCGATGCGACACCATGAATGCTACGTCAGAGCACCACTGGTAGCGGTGATAGCAACTAAATCTGAGCATATATAATACATACCTTTTTTAGACGCTTCCGCTAAATAGAATGCTAATTACGTAACATCCTACCACATTTTTATCTTTCTCACACTATGGCGGTAAGCTGTGGAATGAGATTTCTGAACCGCCGAGTCGTAACTGCATTTGCTCTAGAGGCATGAGAACGTTACGAGAATGAAAACACTCTAAGAGCGCTTTCCACATTTTAGCAAAATGATTTAGCAAAGGAACACTTTAATAAAGCGAAATATATACATGTATAAAGTGTCTATAACCGCTCCGTTTGTAAAACATGGAGTTACATCGGATTTAGCTGGGCAGTGCTATCAAACAACGCAGGCATGCTTTCACACTTTATTTCCGGCCTTTCACTATGCTGCACCACATCGCTCAACCGTATGTTAGGAAGCCTCCCTGCAGATTGTGGCGTCGGTTTAAATATATATTGGAATCGCAACGACGCGGAACCTACTTAACCCTTTCACCAGTGGTGGGCACATATACTTCACACCTGTTATCGTTTATGTTACAGGTCTGTTGAAAGCATTATTTCCACCACAAAGGTAAGGCAACTCACAGAAGCATTGCAAAAGAAGAAATGAAGAAGTGCAGTGGTACTCTCTGTTGCGACAAACATTTGTTTACAGCGCTTGGCGCACTTCGAGCGAAGCATTCTCTTTTATCAGTTAGGGTGAGTTGCGACTTCAGAAGATGCCTCCAATAAAATCTTTGAAAGAAATTGCTTAGAAGGAAAAATGCATCATTTCATTCATTCAAATTCACTAAAATAACTTTATTCAGTGCCCTGTGATTTGGTGGGGTGGGTGGACCCCGCCTAGGTTTCGGCCAAGGGTTGTTGGCCCTTGGCGGCTTCCTCGGCTCACTGTACGGCCCAGAGTTGGCGCTGGAGGTCCGAGCTCAGCAACGCAGACTCCCAGCACGCGAGGAGGCTCTCGCTCTTTGAGGCTGCATAACCGTTATACTGTATTACAGCCGGACATTCCCATAGGATATGTTCCAGGGTGGCTCTAGAGTCGCAATGTCTGCACTTGTCCGTCGTGTGTAAATCTGGGTGTACTAGGTGCATAATAGCTATACTCGGATAGGATCTTGTCTGTAACTGCCGCGATTCGACAGACTGGTTCTTGCTTAATTTTGGGTGCGCATCAATTCGTGCGTATTTTTTTTCTTGCAGGCGTGTTTTGTTGGCGATATGTCCCCGCACTGCAGCATGAATGTAGCAGAGCAGCGGATGCAGTGCATTTTCTAAGGCAGCGTTGTGTCATTTTTGTAGACCCTTCGGACAGAGTGACCGAAAGTACAAAAACAGATTTAGGGTTTTTTTGTGTGTGCTTTCTGACCCACAGTAATTCATCCCAAATATTGTGTAGCTTCTGGAGTAACGCAAAACAAAATCAATCTTATTTTTCTACCGCGCACCTTGGCAGTGGGAGGAATTTTTCGCAGCAGAGTACTTCCGAAAATGCAACTTGAAAATCTGCAATTTTTACATTCATGACCATGTGGAAAAAAATACATGTTAGTAGACCCCTACGGCATGTACGAAAAGTTTTCCCGTTACAGGGGTAAAATTAGAGAAATAGAAAGCTTGACCGAGCCGTACATTACGCTGGGTGCCAGAGGAATTAGAGTACGGAAGTGTGAAAAGCGTCCGTGCATCTTTTGTTGTAGCCAACATGATGCACACACAAGGCACGCATAGCTAAGACTTGCGCAGCGGGAGACATAGCGCAAACCATAGTATTTGCAGCGGCCACGCGAACGGAACTCCACCGAAACCCAGCCGCACTCGTAGGACGAAAGGGAAACCCTCTGCGAGTGCTCGAAGCTGGAGCGCGGCGTTGTGAACGAAGCAGGCTAATGTGTTCCCATCCCTCGAAAGTGAGCGGTGGGATAATTCTTGTCGTGCACGAGTTCTCTCATTCCACAGCCGCTTCGCGCACACAGGCGGAAGACCTCGCCATACACATTCGCAGCACGTTACTACTGATTACAATTTCGCCTAACGTAAGGCGCCTTTTCACAGCGAAGCAGTTGGCCTCTACTTGGTAAGGACTGTCGGTGTCGTCGCCACCAAAAAAGAAACCTTCAGCAATTGAAGCGAAAAGCTCATACATTCTTCGATAGCCCGCACACAACGTACGGCGCAGGATTCCGTTTCTTAAAGAACAAGCACAAAACAAGCACCCAAACCACATCATTGAGGATAAGGCGCTCCCGCTAACAATGCGGAGCAGGTAGCGCTCCCCGCATACGTTTCCTGGTAAAATTTACTGTTGCGCAAGCTGCCGCGGCGACGGCAGCTTGCAACGTGGGGAGTGACGTCACTAGCCTTTCACATAAATATAAAAAAAGCAGCCTAGCAATTGATTTCATTGTTGTTTCAACGTTAATTAGGACTCCCGAGGAGCAGCGTGAATACGAGGAGCAGCAAAGGAAAAAAAAACGGCCATACAACCAAGGGGCGGCGTGCTGCCGCGGGTCGTATTGCCATGGAATTCCAGCACAGTAGAAGTCCGCGCGTCCACGCTCTCCTATGGCTGAAGAACGCGCCAGGGAGGAATCGCGCAATAACGCATAACATACCCTCGTCAGCAATTGTAATGCCAGTTTTCAACAGCTGCGCTGGGCATGCGCTTTTACAAGACCAGGATCACGAGTCATTTTCGTTTCTTTTACTGGTGTAAGGCGGAATATCACGCAGAATAACACTAATATAAACAAAAGTTTTATTGCTACACTGCCTCCGTACGAGTAGTGTAAGAGTCAAGTGGCACGTAGTGTTATGCGAGAAAGGCTCGTATATGAATTGGTGAGGAAGACGGGGTTAGCATACCGGCACGAAAGTGCGGAGCATCGAACACACGAAGTATCCCCAGAGTTCACTGAGTCTGTGATTTCCGTGTATCAATTATTGAAGAAAGCAATAAGACACACCCTACTATGCTACACCTGAGATTAAGAAAAACCCCTGGCACTCAGTAATTAGTAAGGTCATTATAACATATAAGACCTCGGGAATGTTTAGCACGATAAGAGGCTTCCCGGTCACCTGAAGAAGCATCCAACTTACATTCAGCCACCGAAGACGCATGCAGTTCGCCGCACAGTGTACTGGCAAGCAGCAGATGAAATTCGCCATCGGTCGAGGGGCAGCGATGTGTTCCTCTCGGTGGAGTCGAGGAACAAGCTTAGTGTCGATGAGTATTTCGGGAAAAGGGTAAGAGAAAAGGGACAAGGCTAACTTACGCTTACTTATACAGTAGCTCCACGCGTATATGTCCAAGGCAGGTATTGTACAGATGGCGGACTATAACACTATGCAGCGTATTATACTGCGTGACCTTCGAAGTTTTCAATACGCTCCCCACTATTTCCAATCGGTCAGCGTCGACACTAAAATTTTTGGCTGCAACCGGCACTAGCGTTGCATAACTTGATGTGTCTCTAGGCGGAGGAAACCTACTTCTGATTACAGGCGTTTTTGATTAGACATTTACCAAAGTCGGCGTTTCATCGTCCAGCTGCTGCTTGCGTCAGTGAGATGCATTGATACATCATGTAAATAATATCAACCCATGCTTAAAGGGAATATTTAGGTCATGTCAGCCGTCAGCTTTGCGCATAATAACCATGCAAAACTCAGACCATGCATTCAAGACAAGTTGCGTGTTTTGCGATGTTTACTGAGGCGAGTGAGCTTATTTCATACTGAACCTTATGATGCAAGGTATTGAAGGGCCTGGTCAGCAGTGTTGCGTCAAAATGCGTCCAGAAGCAATCACCAAGGAATTGTTGCGCATATATCACTTCTGATTTGCCAGATATACTGGCTGTTCATTACAGTGTTGTGTCTCTGGCGGCTTTATTAGTAGCATTCGGAATGCGAATAGAAGGCCACTCACTTGAATAGCAGATTGGCTTGCATACGTACATTAGTCAGATTGCAAATGAAGCTGGCAATGAAGACTTCGAGACTCCCGAGGGAAGCTTGCATGTTTAATGGAGGCGCTGCGCACTTCCGAGCCCGATGTACATCTCGATCTAGGGACTCCGAGGTTCGTGATGGTTGAGCAGAGACTAATATAGGTACTAAAAAAAGTAATAAGCTTGTAAAGCACGAAGTTCGTACTTCCACGGCACAACTCGCATTAGTCTGGAGATAGGCACAGGTAGCCAGGAATGTGGAGGTATGCTGTCGCAGATAATTGGGTTACGTCGAAGCACTAGTCAGCGAAGGCAGTCATCCACCTTCATTTTGGGCAACGGCAAAGATTGACGTTTCTTACGGAAGGCCATAGTTGTTTGCTTCAAGAAAATGGGGTAATCATTTTATTAAGCTTTGTGATAATAATCGTTTCATTGATAAATTCATTCATTCATTCATTCATCCATCCATTTATTCAATCAATAAGGAAGTATGCTCGCAAAATTCTGTCTGCGCTCTCTAAGCAGAGTTTTTTGCCCATGCTGATCGCTGCAAAGGGCGGTTGGCGAACGCCTCAGAAATGAAGAGCCACTTATTGTAGGCGTTAATACGCAGGCACACTTGGTAAGAACTTGTGGTGCCCATACAAAGGACTGCATCTACTTATAGTAATACCGTTATTAAGGCCGCCATGCGGCCTTAAATCCGCCGTGCGGCGTTATCGCGAAATTGACCGTCCGGCGTTATGGTACCAAATTTCAAACACACCAGAACTGATGGTGTCGCCCCATCACCACTGGTGGGAGTCGACCCAGCCTAAATAAACAGTGGCCACAGCCGCTACCTCTTCACGCCTCCTCCCACAAATTGGTGACCCGGACGACCGCGCCCAGCCATGCCAGCGTCAGCGCACCGACTCTACCAAGGCGAGTGACAGGGCCTTACGCAGACCGGCAGACGTAGGGTCCCGCAGTTGTAGGGTGTCCCGCAATTCTACGTCGACATCTGGTTCACCCAGTTGAACAGCCACTCACGCCTCAACAAGGATCCAGGCTCCCGCTGCCACCCTGTGCTCCGACTTTAAAGACTTGCGGGCAGCCGTCCTTGCTCACTTCGGCACCTCAAGTGCTCAGTCACAACAGCCCTCGCCATTTGAACCGTCGCGTCATTCCGCGTCTTGTCGCCCCAGATCACGTGCCTCCACCCTTGCCGGTCGTCAGAACGCGTCGGCCCCAGCATCAAACCTCTACTCGGTCCGTGAGCCTCGTTTCCAACTCAAATGGAACTGCGCGATGACTCTCTCCTATTATTTGAGTGGGCCAAACGCGAGCGCTTTAGGCTATTGTACGGTCCGCCGCTGTCCTTCCTTGGACGTTCCCGCAAGATGTCGGCTTTCAGTTCGGGAGCACCTCACTCATCACCGATGCAGAGGCTCTCCCAACTAGCTCCACTAGGTGCAAATTTCACTCTCATTGGCATGGCGACACCATAAGCTCAACCTCCGCGATGCCTTCCACGACCACCGCAACCCGCGGATGCACGGCCTACCGAACTTTTGCAGCAGCCAGCTCTGTCACCCAGTTTCTCCAGCTTGGGACTCACTTCTACCACAACAACGTGAGTGACCAACGCTTGCGTTACCTCCGCGCAAGTCGCTAGGTGCCAGATGATCTCCTTCCGGAGCTCTGATTTCTACCAGGCCCCGGTATCTACGAGAACCTGCGGCAGGTCGTCAACGCGAGACGAAGTCCACAACGCGCAAGACAATGCGCCCTGAGTCTAGACTTGGTGTCCCTACGGCACACAGGCGTGCAGCGCCTGTGTGCGCTCTTTCAGTTTCCACTGCAGACATCCCGACGAAGGACTGGACTTCCTTACCCGCACTTCTTGAGGGTCGCTTCAAATTGCCACTTGTGTATATAGGCCCGCAGTCTCTCTCCTTTCCATACGCGCACCTTTTGCACACGTCTCAATCGCGCTTCTTACTAGGAGGGGGGCCCTGTAGCGGCGCGACTATCGGCTCTAGAGCCGGTGAAGAACAAGACGGCTCACGTGCATGGAACGCGAGAAACAGAACACGCTAGCGCGCTCGACGTGTATGGCCGCAGCATCGGCCACTCCCGATATCGTGCGGCAGCATGGATGGCCGGCCTAAATAAACCGTGGCCATGGCGGCTGCCTCTACGCGTCTCCTCCCACAGTATCGCCTGTTTCCGTTACATGGTAGGGCCTAGTGACATTGAGGCGCAAACCTCGCCCATCAACGTACGTCTTACCCAAGAAAGAACAAAAGTATAAACTCTCGATCAAAAGTCGAGGGGGGGGGGGTGTTTATCTATTTCTTGTTTCTGAGATGGACGCAGAACCACTAACGTGAAGGGATCGAGCAGAGTCTTTAGTGACGTGTTATATTTATGACTGAGGGCATAATGAAATTTACCAAGTTTCATTTTCTTAGGCAAGTGAGCATGTACTCTCGCACATCACTATAACTTTGTCTACATTCATTTTGTTTTGTCACGTCACATTGTTGTTGGTTCCCTTTCGCTATACTTTCTAGACGTTTGACAACCGCCCAAGGCCAGCCAACGAGCCGTAAGCGCTACTCCTTGAAGTGTAAGCGGAACTGCTCCGCTGTTGTACGGTCAATTTTGTGGCATTGAAACAATCTGATTGCACTCAATTAATGATACACTCTCCTAAAACATATTCATTTGTACACAAAACGAATAACATTTTCGATGTCCATGAAAAAAAAATGACGTAAGCATGGAATCCTGCACTCAACCGCGCAATGTTACAAACCTTTTTTTTTTTTAGTTTTCTTAGCACGGTCTGCTTCCACTCCATCATGCCACACCATTTGACACTGCTGATCCGTCACTTACTGAATGTACAGCTAATGCCGCATTTTGCTACATTGCTGCTAGACCACAATAATAATACATTACAGCCGCTACTTGATTGCTTATCGATGGCATAAAACGCATTCAGAAACGTGCTAAGGAACTTCAAGAAAACAAAAAT
Source organism: Dermacentor andersoni (assembly GCF_023375885.2). Taxonomy (NCBI): domain Eukaryota; kingdom Metazoa; phylum Arthropoda; class Arachnida; order Ixodida; family Ixodidae; genus Dermacentor; species Dermacentor andersoni. The sequence goes on along the minus strand of NC_092822.1, from coordinate 87,729,705 downwards.
GAAGTGTCTGTAGGCAACATTGAGTGCAACCTACCACGCAAGGCACGCTAGCCACAAGCACTCACTTGCTGGTAGTGCAGAGATGGCAGCCCAACGCCCAATTATGCTGTATTGGGACAGCGCAACAATTGCAAAAAAAGTCCTCTGTGGGATAAACACACTTAACCCGCACGTGTGCAAGTGATGCATAACGCCGAATTCTGTAGGAGTCATCCATATTTCAGACGGCTTGCCTGGTGCCGACTCCGGGCGCACGATCTCGTGGCGAATAGTGTAGTGGAAGATAATGTTTTCCATGGTGCAGACTTGACGATTCAGAAGCTTTTGAAAACGCGAGCAGAAGACCAATCGTGTCGAGGCAGCCTTCGCGTAGCGAGCTCGCGCGCGGGTGGCAGCGGATTCCTCCGGGTGACGTCATGCATGAGAGGACGCTACTCAAATTTCTAGCACTTAATACCTATATGTTGAGATAATTCTAAATAGGCAAAAATTTACGTTAGGGGAATGTTTAATGCATACCATGCACTCATTCGTTCAGGATGAGTAGACGTGAACCTAAGCGGCTGCGAAAAAGATCCACCTCAAAACCCTACCTCACGAAGCATCCAACTTGACTGAAGCTCAAACTCTCGAATGAGGTTGAGGTAAACATCGCTGACGTCAGTCACAGAATTTATGCCAGTAGACAAGCTCACCTCAATCTCACTTCACTTTGCGAGGAGATCCAATAGAGGTTAAGGTAAACCTGATTAGGTCAGAACCTGGTGAGGTCGCCCATCTTTGGTGGCGAAGAAGCTAACCCCAACAGCTTCAAAACGCCGAAGCGGTATAGGGAAGAATTCTTCAGCTTAAAGAAAGAAAAAAAAACAAATTATCTAATGATTTTGAATTATTTAGCAATGACGTACGACCGTACGTGCACATTATACCAGCATTTGGATCAAAGACGATCATGTCGCACTTACGCACAACTCTTTTTGGGACCCTATTTGCTAAGGATTGTCTCCCTTCAATTACGCGCGTATTCACTTATACATTAGTCTTGCGAGTAACCGATATCGTCGAATTCGGGGCCCTCACTTCCTATGTCATCTAAATACCGAATAGGAAAAGAACGAAACATGTAAAGTATTGCTAAAATTGTGTTTTCTGGACGTAATTTTCTTTCCATGGCAATGCGCTTTTCCTGAAATTTCTCTTTCACCGATATAATTACCCGACTTACTCAAATAGTGCCCATTTTATAATGCAACTTACTATTACTGAACGTAGGTCCATACAGAAATTTAGCTATAAAGGGGTCAACTTACAGTTCGAAATAATTGCTTCACTCTTCATAGAGACACGGGTACTTATTTATTCTTTGCTCGGGCACTGCTTTTCACCCGCTGAGAAGTTATTGCTGAGCGCAAGGCGCTCGTGCATGAGTATAATTCCCTTTAATGTTACTCTTGGTTCTTTATATTGGGTATATTTTCTCCCAACCCTGTAAATCAGACTGTATGCGGGTACAAGTTATTGCCCTGGAACCTTCGACGACTCATGTGCAAAAGGCAAAAGACGACGTGCTTGACCCGCAGATAAGATTTTCGACGATCTACAACTGTTCTCGCCGCTATCGCTGTGTTTGACTGTTGCTTGATTTTTTTTTTCTGGGCACGGATGCGCTCAGCAAAGAATTACTTTCGTGATTTACTGTTTTCGCTACTGTGTTCTTCGCCGTCGCGACAACGTGATAATAGGAAAAGCTTTTACATGATTTTACGTTTTGGTGAGACGCTCCCGAGGGGGCCATCATAACTGGTTAATTTCTCTTGCATACATAAATTGACCTACAGAAATAAAGTTTCCGACATTGTTGCCGTGAAATGTTGGGTGTTGCCTTAATGTTGAATTTTCCTTCTAATTGCAGTAGAGCGGAAAGTTGGGCTGGCTAGTGGAAATTCATCTCGTAATAAGGAGGGTTACTGCGCTATAAGCACACCGACAGCAGAAGCACAAGTGGACAGGACTGTGCGCTTCCTGTTCACTTGTACTTCTGTTGTCCGTGTGTTTATAGCGCAGTAACCCCCGTATTACACGAGTTGCTTCTAACTTAATTTTTGTATAGCGGCATTTCACACGATTATATCTTCTAGGTGAGGACGCTGCCCCGAAGGAAGGACCTAGCCAGCAGTCCCAAGCTCTTGCCATGGCAGCGCCCAGCCACGGATCGTTCGTTCCTAGTCCTCTTCCTCTTCTACCGCGAATACGATGCCGGGGATTACTGCGGCAGTTCGCACACGGCTGCGGCAGTGTGGGAACTACCGGCATGCCTTTAACTGCAGGCTCATTTATACGGTGGCTGTAATAACAGCTGTGCTGCCTTGGGACAGCGAAACCTTACTATTTTGTCTAATTTCGCCCCCATACGGTACACTAATGTTTCTTGGTTGCTTGTTTTGTTTGTTTGTTTGTTCCTGAGATGCTTGTGGTGTTAAGGGGACATCGAGTGCAAGATAGCGCACTTCCTTGCTACACAATGGACGCTCGCTCGCCGGTGGTGCCGGAAACGCTAGAATTGTCGCTGGAACAATGAACTCTCCGCAACGTTTCTCACCAACTTTACTGTGAACAAAACCCAAAATAAGCCACTGTCATGGTTTAGTAGACCCTCTTTGAGGATGGTGAGCGACATGTAAGTATTTTGTGAGCGAGATTGGAGAACGGGCTGGTTGGTATTTTCGTGCTATTCGTTGTGCCGTTTTTTGTGCTATATTACGGAGAGTGAACTACAGTGTGTCGTTATTATATGAATGCGCGTTCCCTTCCACCGATTCTATGTGCGATGCGCGTAAGGTAAGATTCCTGTTTCCGGGCACCATGTTCACATAAATGTGCACATCGCAACGAACCGAGAGAGACGGCGCTATCAAAACCGGAGGGGAAATCATCGGGCGCTCCCAGATTGCAGGTTACTATACATCTTCTGGGTGACTAATGCTTCGCTCGAGAATAAGAGGCGCTTCCTTCGCTCTTTTGCTGCAAAGGGGGCTTGCAAATTACAAAAATAAAAAATGAGAAAGATGCTGCTTGGTCAGTCTTTATGCAGCAGCGCATAAAGACTGGTAACAACGCCGTGAAGTTTGCAAAGGTCAGATGGAAAATGGGCGGAACATGGGAAGAGCCTTGCTCGCCCACATTTGAGCATTCGACCCACTGCTTCAACGTGCGACCCTCGTTTTGATATTATGGCCCTGAATATCTGATTTCATTGCTTATACTTTGTTCCAGCCACCATCCTTTACTCTCAATCTTCTGTCATCTTTATAGTGCGGTCGCTTATAGAACATCTGTCGATGAGTTCGCGTCGAACGCGTGACCTATTGTTGCGCCTGAACGCGTGACCTATTGTTCAGGTGCATCACGTACGTGGTGCACCTGAAGTTTTGCATAAAACACGCTCTCAACAGGGTCGATGAGGTCTGCGCATTGGGTTTTCAGTATTGCAATGCAACAATTATTACTTTTTTAGCCAAAGCCGGGCTTCCTTTTACCTGCATGTGGAATTGACAGTTGGGCGATTTAGTAAAGGTTAATTTCTTTGAAACGGTGCCACAGAAAGACGCGAACGCGGAGTGACAGAAAGAACACAAGCGCCGACTCTCACGTTCAATCGCAGAAGCGAGGACAATATATACCCAGACGTGGTTAAACCAACAATGAAAGGTTGGCCATTCAAACGCAAAGTTTCTTTTTGATGCGACGCAATAGACTGAAAAACTGATAGGTGACTGTTTTTAATTATGCATGTGACATGTCTCGATAATATCCCCAGTCGCCTGGTTAGGATACCTGTTAACAAAATGAGCCTGGCTGAACTCAGGTTGCGCAACCGCACTCCTCCCTGTGCAACGGAATGTGCGACTGACCATCACGACGCGTAGAGGCTTCACGCTGGCGCAATCGCATATTGACACAACGCCTGGTCTGTTCTTCATAGCCAGAAACAAACGAAAGAAGAAAGCTGTGCACCACTCCTGTGGCCCACTGGTGTGTGCTTCGCGCCACAGCTTGCCGTACTTTGAGCTTTCTTTTTTTGGCTCTGACAGGTGCGCATATTCTACATTGCGTGTTTGGCACAGAAAACAGAGCTACTACACCGTAGTCAGCCGCTACGGTCCAACCAGACACGTAAGTATAGGCAGATACATCCTGTATGCGTAAGTCAACCGGTCTTAATTCATAAAGAAGTACAGCTGCTGTCCAGACGAGTTGTGTCATTCAGAGCATGGCTATGAAAACTCGGAGAGTTGGCTGTTTCAAGTCACCTAGCGCGTTGTCGCCGAGTGTCCTGCCGCATCTTATACGCTATATGTAGCAGGCTTATCCGTACTTGTATAATCTCTTACAGCAGCATCCCAGCATTTGGCCTTTTTGCACAGTATGGAAGCTGCAGTCATGGAAAGGGTGAAAGTGACTTTCACGTAGGAATAAACTACGCAATAATTTAACGCGATTAGCATTCTTAGCCTAGTGAGCGTTTTTTGGTTAGCGCTTTCATAGTAATCTAGAAAAAATATTAAACGTGTCTGACGGTTCATTCCGAGCCCAGTTTCCTCAAGACGACAGCCCAGCGTTGTTGTTGCTCTTGTTTTCATGCCTGTATCGCACTTGCGCAGATTATACAGCAAAGGGCGGGGGGGCTACACACGGACGCAAACATCAGTAATCACAGAATGTGGTTATTGATCGAAATGTGGTGGAACACTGCGATGCTAAGCAATGCTGCGGACAGGGACGCGAAGAACTAGCACACTAGAAACACATGAAGCGCAGACTTGCAACTGTGTCCTACCATGTCACATAACCTACTGGCCCGCTAAAACAGATTACCGATCGAAACACCGATGTGATACCCATTACAGCGCGGATGCAGGCCTAGGTATCTCACATATCCTCACTAGCTTCGATCGTGCAGAACAGCGCTTTGAGACGCTTGGCACGCGAGTCGCGTTGCATGGCAGCAATTTACCGATAAATTGTTAACGCGCACTCTTCCAGTTGGCGATGAACTTTTACGCTTCAATAAGAACCCTATGTAATCGTACCGCAGGCCTTTCGATATCACTTATGCTGAACTCCGCACTTCCACAGCGCCAGAGGGACGAAGTCAGCCTTCTTTGGGAGGCCACATTCAGTGAAGCTTTCTCTGTGCCAACCGAGGCTGCGGAAGGCCACCCTATCCAGAATGCACCAGCTGCACGTCGCTCCCGCTGTGACGCCTAATCACGAGCATATTAAAATTGGTTAGAAAGTTATCCTTGCATTCGGGGTATGTAATCTATCAGGGCCTTATCAGCTGCCGCCAAGCAAGACGAAGGGACCTTTCATTTATGAATTGGTATAATGAAGCCGAAACAGCCAAATCTTGTAATTACTACTAAAGATTGCAAAAAAAAGGTTAATAAAGCAATTTTGTCACGTGGTGGTGACGTTGAAGAACGGTCAGCGATCGTCGAATATCTGATCAGCGGGTTAAGCGCGTCGGCTTTTATACAGCAGTCGTCGAATGTTCCAGACAAATCGTTGGGAGCCGCGTGCCTTCCACAAAGTTCTACACCATTCGCGTCAGGCGATGAAGTCAGATAACACAAGGTTCGGTGACAACAGACAGCCGGATAGAAGCATCGATAACTTTCCGGAAACTTCGGATACATGCAGGCGCGTCCCGCGCTGTGCGATAACATTTGTTAGGCGGCGAAACGTGGTCGCCCGATAAAGATAGGTACACGTGTTATTATTGTAAATAAATTCCGTACTCCTAGTTCTCGATGAGAGCAAGTTCCTCCCTTCAACAACGTCTAAACCTTACAACTGATTGGCAGCAGTGAGATTGTCCTCCAACTCTTACAGGGCATAGCCGCACCAAGGATGGATAGCTTCATGTGCGCTATACAACCCATACGCTTGTGTGTGACACGCGTTCACTAAGTGGACCATCACCAACTTTTTCTGCTCGTGTTTCAGTGCTTTGTAGTGGTACCTGACACACGTGCTCACAGCATTCCTGCTGCGCCGGAAGCGGATGTAGTGTAGCGGATGTAAACGGATGTACTATCATTGCACTGTACTGGAGTAATGTGTTGTCGAACGAGCCTATATTTACGACCCGCTGGAACCAGCACCAGCGTATCCGGGAGACTAGTAACGGAAGCTTAGGTCGCTTGTCTCACAATTTTCTAGTAACTAAAATGAGAACGACACTGTGAAGTTGACAGTGATCTCTAAGCAACGATAAAGTCGCTACTTATGCATTGCTACGTCTAGTCAATCTACGTAGGCATTGTTTTTCATGGATGATTGACTTACCATATATAGAGAGGGAGGAACTATATCTACATAGATACGTCGATTGAGGTAAAAGACTGCAGCCTCGCTGCTCCAGCTCCACTTTCTGTAAAATGACGTCAAGTTTCATAAACACAACACATAAGTGAAACTGCAAAAGTTGTTTGAAATGTGAAATACAAGAAAAAAGAAATAATGTATTAAGATTGCCATAAATTTTCTTTCTTTAAAGCGACGCATTATTTGGCTCATTCTTGGCACTTTGTGGTAGGAAGGTTCTTGCCTCATTTCGCTTTAATTTAACGAAAATAATGTGTAACTGACGCAGTAGTCAAAAGCTCTGATGTCGAACACGAAAGACCGGCTCTCTAAGCATTTTGGAACGATATCTTCTTACAACACGCCATTATTAACATAATAAAAACGCGACCAACGACATTTTTTTCTTTTTTTAACACATAATATTCGCAGTGCATTCATGTTTAGAGATCACACGTAAAATTTACGCCTTCCAAAGCGAGCTATCTCTTTGAAGTACATGGCGAGTGTGTCTTGTACTACTTTCTTGTCTCTTTCCTCGTGACAGCTCGTGCTTATAGGCGCCGTGCTACACTGCACCATCTCCAGTATCGGCCCACATTCCCCAGTACTTTCCTCGTCACAGCTAACGCTACGTAGAAACTGTGCCGCTTTCTAACCACTCAATGATCGCCAAATTTATTCACGTTTTAAGTTTCTTCACCGGAGTCCATTTGCCAAATTGTTGTCCTCGTTTCAGCGTGTGCCCCATCACATAGCCATAGGTACGCGCACGATTTTATAACATATAGTCGATGACGGCGTCGCAGTCTATGTTTCGCTCGCTTACGCCCTTTTCTACTCTCCATGTAGAAACCAACAATCGCGATGTCGTAAGCTCGCTTCGAAGGGTCGGCGTAGGAATTGTGCCGTTGACGCCATGTCATCGTCTTCAACGCGGTCGTCGAACCGCCACTGTCATTACTCGCACACGCACGCTCGCGATAAGAACACACAACTACTGAATATGCACAAACCCCTTGGTTCATCTGGTATTGCTTTGCGGAACTCCAGCAACGCTGGATAGTCAGGTGCCTGCCCAATGCTTTGCTTAACACGGCTCCCCACAGTGCGTGGGATCTGCGCCACTCCTTTGTTTTGATTTCGTTTTATTGTTCTTGTTTATCGTTTGGTTTCTTTATGTAAATCAAATTTTACAGTGCAGTCACTTTCACTATCACAATCAACGTGGTAGTTTTGACAAAGGGTTTACATGCACCAAAGTAGGAACGGAATGCGTTTTTAGTCAGCTGTCTTTATCGTACAATAGTGAATATTAAAGAAGCAAGAGAACAAGGCCCAAGACAGGAACGCGTGCTCCGTCAGCAAAGGCTGCAGCGTTACGAAAGCGTCAGACGCAGAAGAAAAAAGAAGACTTCGTGAGCACCACCGACCGAAGAAGTGGGTTTCACGCAAACATGCGCTTTATCTTAACAGCGCGAAACCTGCACTTACTCTCTACAGCGGGTGCTATCCCTACAGCAATTCGCGATGTATTCGTTAATGCCCACGGCAGCTCACAACCGGACCGCTTCATTGTGCTTGCCGTCGTTAGCCATAAATAAATTAGTGTACAGATGGACATTCGCCAGTGCCCCAAAAATAAAACACGAAAGAACTGTGCCCTTTGGATCTCCTTGCGAAGGGCGAATGGCGGGACTTGGGAAAACCTCTTCGAGGTTCGCAACATCGCCGCTACATCTAACTGCGCAGGCACGTCTTGTCGAAGACCGCCATGACCGCCGGCCATCTTTTCGTTTCTCCAGCAGCGGGACGTCGTTATCGACCGCTTTCTGTTGTTTCGACGGTGCCTGCCCAGCTCTTGCGATGGAAAGCCACCCCGCGGCCGAAATAATTAATCTCATCACTGTCACCCGGCCGGTGGGGCAGAGTGTGAGTGGCTCCTCTCGCGTTGACGCATGTCGCGCGGTTGTCGGAGCGTGCCCACTGCCCACGTAGGGCTTGATGTACGGCGTTTTGCCGTCACTGCAACGCGATACGTCCCCTGACCGCCTAACTGCATTAGATATATAGCGTTATCCCGATCCAAATACACTGTGCTCTATGGGCCTCGACAAAATACCATGGTGTTATCTGGCGGAATCTTTGTGTGATGTAGAAAGGGGCATCACGGGCTACCGGATGCGAAGTATTTGGCATCTCCAGCGGTTCAGCCACGGTTTCTTCCAAGCCGTTGCACGTTTTATTCGTTGTATGTGCGACATCTTGGCTGCAAAACAGCCTAGAGCGCACATTTTAGTTTGGTGTCCATGGCAGCAAATTTCTTTTTTTTTTTATTGGCCGAGCAGCTTGATACTTTCAAATTGGTTATTCAGTTCGCATGATCTTTCTTTTATAAAAGTACCTATATGCACTTTTGCTGCAATACCAGTCACAGCGTTCATCGTACCCGCCGTGGTTGCTCAGGGGCTATGGTGTTGGGCTGCTGAGCACGAGGTCGCGGGATCGAATCCCGGCCGCGGCGGCCGCATTTCGATGGGGGCGAAATGCGAAAAACACCCGTGTACTTAGATTCAGGTGCACGTTAAAGAACCCCAGGTGGTCGAAATTTCCGGAGCCCTCCACTACGGCGTGCCTCATAATCAGAAAGTGGTTTTGGCACGTAAAACGCCATAATTCTAGCGTTCATCGTAGGGGGTGCGGCTTGCTCCTTTCGACACAATTATTGCGGGACGATGATTTGTCCCCGGTCTATTACACTACGGGTTACTTCGGCCGCTCATAATTTTGCTTCCTCAATTTGCGATTCCGCCGTGTGCGTGCATTCATGTCTCATGCATTTCTGCCATATCATATCGAGCGAGCACGCTACAAGTCCGGTGTGCATCGCTTGCTCCACTCTTACGATCATTATATTACTTCGCTTTCAGGAACCTTATCAGCCAAGCATCTTCCTGCCGCTTGATTTTGGGGTGCGTTTGAAAACACGCACCGGGCTCGGTCGAGTACGTCCGGCACTGCGGCAGCAAGCAGTAAGCCATACTATGACAGTGGGCAACCAAATTCCTGCCTTGGGAGTGAAACGCGTTATCTGCATCCCGCAATCAAGGCTTCACTCACCCAGCCAGCGAGCTGGGTGACTGCCTCTCACACCTTTGCCGCGTTGGCTGCAGCAGAGGTGTGAATAGGAGTCACGTGATGTCCCTGTATACCCCCTAGCGATAGCAGCGCCGGTCTTTCCAGTGGTATCCATCGAGGTCAATAGCTTACAGAAAGAAAGCTTTTGAGAGTAAGTGAAACCTTTCTGCGCCGAGGAAACCAATGATATGTTGTTATAAGGCACCTGAAGAAGCCGCCAGTACTTTGTGCGATTAAATCCTTTGAGGACTTAATGCACTTCATCATGCACTGTCCGCTTTTAACCTATATGACGCCAACTGGGGCCTCTGGGTATTTGCCACAAAGTATGTGCCACTGGTTTTGTGATAAACAGACATTTTATGAATAACTTGGGCCATTGGGTATATGCTAAGGGTTTGCGAATGGTGCGCGAAAATTCGAAACTTTGGAATGACGAGTCGAATATTGTGCTACCCGATTCGGTTCTCGAATCGTACAGTTATTACGTCCTCGAATCGAGTATTTGAACATACGAATATTTATCGAATGCTTTACGTCGTCGACTGTACGCAATCATACATAAAATTGACGCGATAAAGGGGATATTTTGCATCCCATCCATGGTGCGTATTCCATCCATAGCGTATTAGAGCAGGCAGCATCGCTCAGTCAGCCAGATTTCTCCATCTAAACCGAACCCCTTGCATAAACTGTTGCCTAGGTACTACATCCGGAGGTGGTATTGTTTCTAGATGTAGCACCTGTGCTTTCTAATCAGACTAAATCAGAACTACGTTTCATTGAAATATACTTCATGCAACAGGGGCCCCGCCCCATCTGCGGTAACCCTTTAAACTATAGAAAAGGGGTTGTTTTTTTTCACTTTGGCGTAAGCGCACAAGAAACGAAGGTAGGGACGTGGCCTAGCGATGATATTCCCAACTATTATTTGCTTCCCAAGCTTACATATACAGGCTTTATACAGTAATGCATGGCCATGTAAGCTTCTAAGAGTCCGTGCTTTACAACTAATCTGCTTAGTCGTTCCTAATTCTCCCTTTGTGCTAATAATAAAGCAGGCTTTATGATGTGAACTTCTTTTGCTGTGAATATCAGGTTGTCGAAATTGATAGCAATGGCGCAGAGCTTGAAGAATTTTCAAAAAAACATTCTAAAGATATTGAACATTGGATTCGATTCCATTCACTTCTGGCACTGTTCGATTAGTACTTGAGTCGGTCACAAGAATGCTATTCGCGCACCCATATTATGAGGAACTGGCCACGAATGTGCCATTTGGTTACTGAGTATGTGCTACTGTTTATGTACTAATATTTCACGCCAACTTTGATCACGGATATGTATCATTGGACATGTGCCATCTTTCAATGAAAAAAAAAAAGAATTCGACGCGAGTGAAGGGCCTGGCAACAACATGATCCTTGCCAAACTTTTTAATAAAGACACTAAACTTCTGTATGCCCCAACTCTCTCTCTCTCTCTTTCTCTCATTGTCTCGTTACTTCAAATTATTACAACAAACACAATAAACAATAAAATAATAATCATAACATACTCGTTTAAAACATAACATCACCAATGGCGCACCTTTCGTCAGAAATATTGCTTGCCGCATTAACGTCACCAATTATATAATCAAGCAATATAAGTAAATTCCAGTACTATTTATGGAATAATCTGTAATAGTCTATTCGTATTCGAAAAATAAATATATGGAAGAACTCATCTCCCGATGACTATTGGCGGTAATGCGGTTATCATTCGAGCAATGTAGTGATACACCGAATTCACGGAGTCGCGCTTAACACCTGTAGGGATCATTCTGAGACTTCCACTGCTTCGACTTTAGGACTCCGACATCGTCCCACATAGCTGCAGCACTTGGTCGCCGAGGTCGCCCATGAACATGGCGCCATGATGGCGACGCACTGGCGATGATGGAAAGGCGAACAAAGGCGCCGATCAGCAACAAAGGGAGTATAACGAGGACGGCATGACGGCAATGAGGTGTTCATTGTTAAATGATGACGATGGTAACAATGCGTGACGATGACATCAGGACAGTGGGACGGCAATGAGTGTGCGGCAACAATGGCGGGACGACGATGGTATTACGACAAACGAATGACGAAGCTGGAATTGCCACAATGGCGTGACAACAGCAGCATACTCGGGATTGAATAACGCCAGCATGATGACGAGAATGGTGGGCAAGGAATGACGTCGATGGATCGACGAAGCAGGTATGACGACGAGGCATGATGACAATGGGCTGATGGCATTTAAGTGATATGACGATGGTAAAGCGACAGTGTAACTACGACGACACAATGACGATAATGAAACGACCATGATGGCTTCACGATGACGGTGTGAGAACGTCTTTATGACGATGGCGTGGCAAAGGAATGAGCAAAACAGGATGACGACCATTGTTTGACAACAATGGCATGAATGATGACAAAGGCTAAAGAGAGAGAGAAATAAACTTTATTGCTAGACCAGGCTTCTTGAGCCCAAAGGTGGGTGACCCCCTCAGTCCAGGTAGCGATGGCTCGCTGCCGCCACCCGAGCCTTGATCACCAACCGTAGCTGGCTGTCAGGGTCTTGCGTCACCAGCAGAGCCTCTCACTGGTCTTCCGCTTCTTCCTGCATGTTATTGCCTGGTGGTGATGATGACGGTGGTACTTCGCGG